>NW_028274821.1:16163531-16792281 GCF_037043125.1 Eumetopias jubatus
ATGTATCAGTAAGATTATCAATTGGCCTATTGATCTACCTTAATTCTTCTTTTTTTTTAGAGGTAGGGGAGGGGCAGAGGGAGAGGGAGCCTCCTAAGCAGGTTCCACACCTAGCACAGGGCCCGATGGGGGGGCTTGATCTCACAACCCTGAGATCATGACCTGAGCCTAAATCAAGAGTCAGATGCTTAACTGACTGAGCCACCCAGGCACCCCTACCTTAATTTTCTTGGTATATTACTAACCAAATTTTAAAACCTGATGGGGGGAGAAAAAGATGAAAAGCAGGTATTACTACAGGGAAAATGACAGTCCAGAGAGATAAAATCCTGTACTGAGATACACAGTATTAAAGCCATTTTTTATTAGTTCTCCATAAAAATAAAAGACAACACACTGACTATATCAGAATTGTAAATCACTGATATAGTAAAATCGTTCCCCAATACATATGCTGACAGTGACTTAAAATGATTTTCTTTATTAATGCTGAATCATTGTCAAAATGCTCAGAGTTAGGGATGGAGGTGGGCTGTGGTTTGTGGATAGTCTCACAATTGGGCACTTTCTAAGTGGTGAGCAAGCTGGTCCAGTTCACACCTTCTAAGAACAGAGAATTGCTATTATCATGGAAATTTACCCTATAGCGATGAAGGGGAAAAAAGATGTTATCTTTGGCTGGAATTGGTCACTGAGGAGTCTAAATTCAAATAGAAAGCCCATAGATCTACTTCAAATGTGGTTTAGAACTGAATTAGAATCATTGTGATTTCTTCCAAGTTAACCACACTTCAGTCCAATTTGCCTAACTCCAATGGGCACTTATAAAATACTCTTCCTTAGAAAAGAAAAATAATGAAAGGCTTTCAAAAAGCATATACAAGGAAATCTTTATGACTGTATATAATACATTAATCTAGTTCTATTAAGAACAGTCCTTAGAGTTACTTCTCAAAGATACGTATTCAATCACTGACAAGATTTTTTGCTTCTCATGACAATTCTCCAATTGAGACATCGTTTTTTTCTTTTTTAATTTTTTATTGTTATGTTAATCACCATATATTACATAATTTGTTTTGGTGTACTGTTCCATGATTCATTGTTTGTTCATAACACCCAGTGATCCATGCAGAATGTGCCCTCCTCAATACCCATCACCAGGCTACCCATCCCCCCACCCTCCTCCCCTCCAGAAACCTCAGTTTGTTTTTCAGAGTCCATCATCTCTCCTGGTTCGTCTCCCCCTCTGACTTACTCCCCTTCATTCTTCCTCTCCTGCTATCTTCTTCTTTTTCTTTTTTCTTAACATATGTTGCGTTATTTGTTTCAGAAGTACAGATCTGTGATTCAACGGTCTTACACAATTCACAGCGCTCACCGTAGCACATACCCTCCCCAATGTCTATCACCCAGCCACCCCATCCCTCCCACCCCCCACCACTCCAGCAACCCTCAGTTTGTCCCTGAGATTCAGAATTCCTCATATCAGTGAGGTCATATGATACATGTCTTTCTCTGATTGACTTATTTCACTCAGCATAACACCCTCCAGTTCCATCCACGTCGTTGCAAATGGCAAGATCTCATTCCTTTTGATGGCTGCATAATATGCCATTCTGTATATATACCACATCTTCTTTATCCATTCATCCGTCGATGGACATCTTGGTTCTTTCCACAGTTTGGCTATTGTGGACATTGCTGCTATAAACATTGGGGTGCACGTACCCCTTCGGGTCCCTACATTTGTATCTTTGGGGTAAATACCCAGTAGTGCAATTGCTGGATCGAATGGTAGCTCTAATTTTAACTGTTTGAGGAACCTCCATACTGTTTTCCAGAGGGGTTGCACGAGCTTGCATTCCCACCAACAGTGTAGGAGGGTTCCCCTTTCTCCACATCCCGCCAACATCTGTCGTTCCCTGACTTGTTAATTTTAGCCATTCTGACGGGTGTGAGGTGGTATCTCATTGAGGTTTTGATTTGGATTTCCCTGATGCCGAGCGATGTTGAGCACTTTTTCATGTGCCTGTTGGCCATTTGGATGTCTTCTTTGGAGAAATGTCTGTTCATGTCTGCTGCCCATTTCTTGATTGGATTATTTGTTCTTTGGGTGTTGAGTTTGATAAGTTCTTTATAGATTTTGGATACTAGCCCTTTATCTGATATGTCATTTGCAAATATTTTCTCCCATTCTGTCGGTTGTCTTTTGGTTTTGTGGACTGTTTCTTTTGCTGTGCAAAAGCTTTTTATCTTGATGAAATCCCAATAGTTCATTTTTGCCCTGGCTTCCTGTGCCTTTGGTGATGTTTCTAGGAAGAAGTTGCTGCGGCTGAGGTCGAAGAGGTTGCTGCCTGTGTTCTCCTTTAGGATTTGGATGGACTCCTGTCTCACGTTTAGGTCTTTCAACCATTTGGAGTCTATTTTTGTGTGCGGTGTAAGGAAAGGGTCCAGTTTCATTCTTCTGCATGTGGCTGTCCAATTTTCCCAACACCATTTGTTGAAGACACTGTCATTTTTCCACTGGACATTCTTTCCTGCTTTGTCAAAGATAAGTTGACCATAGAGTTGAGGGTCCATTTCTGGGCTCTCGATTCTGTTCCATTGATCTATGTGTCTGTTTTTGTGCCAGTACCATACTGTCTTGATGATGACAGCTTTGTAATAGAGCTGGAAGTCCGGAATTGTGATGCCGCCAGCTTTGCTTTTCTTTTTCAATATTCCTCTAGCTATTCGGGGTCTCTTCTGCTTCCATACAAATTTTAGGATTATTTGTTCCATTTCTTTGAAAAAAGTGGATGGTATTTTGATGGGGATTGCATTGAATGTGTAGATTGCTCTAGGTAGCATTGACATCTTCACAATGTTGGTTCTCCCAATCCATGAGCATGGAACGTTTTTCCATTTCTTTGTGTCTTCTTCAATTTCTTTCCTGAGTATTTTATAGTTTTCTGAGTACAGATCCTTTGCTTCTTTGGTTAAATTTATTCCTAGGTATCTTATGCTTTTGGGTGCAATTGTGAATGGGATCGACTCCTTGATTTGTCTCTCTTCTGTCTTGTTGTTGGTGTATAGGAATGCCACTGATTTCTGTGCATTGATTTTATAGCCTGCTACTTGACTGAATTCCTGTATGAGTTCTAGCAGTTTGGGGTGGAGTCTTTTGGGTTTTCCACATACAGTATCATATCATCTGCAAAGAGTGAGAGTTTGACTTCCTCTTTGCCGATTTGGATGCCTTTGATTTCTTTTTGTTGTCTGATTGCTGTGGCTAGGACTTCTAATACTATGTTGAATAGCAGTGGTGAGAGTGGACATCCCTGCCGCATTCCTGACCTTAGGGGAAAAGCTCTCAGCTTTTCCCCATTGAGAATGATATTCGCTGTAGGTTTTTCGTAGATGGCTTTTATGATATTGAGGTATGTACCCTCTATCCCTATACTCTGAAGAGTTTTGATCAAGAAAGGATGCTGTACTTTGTCAAATGCTTTTTCTGCATCTATTGAGAGGATCATATGATTCTTGTTCTTTCTTTTGTTAATGTATTGTATCACGTTGATTGATTTGCGGATGTTGAACGAGCCTTGCAGCCCAGGGATAAATCCCACTTGGTCGTGGTGAATAATCCTTTTAATGTACTGTTGGATCCTATTGGCTAGTATTTTGGTGAGAAGTTTTGCATCCATGTTCATCAAGGATATTGGTCTGTAATTCTCCTTTTTGATGGGGTCTTTGTCTGGTTTTGGGATCAAGGTAATGGTGGCCTCATACAATGAGTTTGGAAGTTTTCCTTCCATTTCTATTTTTTGGAACAGTTTCAGGAGAATAGGTATTAATTCTTCTTTAAAATGTCTGATAGAATTCCCCTGGGAAGCCATCTGGCCCTGGGCTTTTGTTTGTTGGGAGATTTTTGATGACTGCTTCAATTTCCTTAGTGGTTATAGGTCTGTTCAGGTTTTCTATTTCTTCCTGGTTCAGTTTTGGTAGTTGATACATCTCTAGGAATGCACCCATTTCTTCCAGGTTATCTAATTTGCTGGCATAGAGTTGCTCATAATATGTTCTTAGAATTGTTTGTATTTCTTTGGTGTTGGTTGTGATCTCTCCTCTTTCATTCATGATTTTGTTGATTTGGGTCATTTCTCTTTTCTTTTTGATCAGTCTGGCCAGGGGTTTATCAATCTTGTTAATTCTTTCAAAGAAGAAGCTCCTAGTTTCGTTGATCTGTTCTACTGTTCTTTTGGTTTCTATTTCATTGGTTTCTGCTCTGATCTTTATTATTTCTCTTCTCCTGCTGGGTTTAGGCTTTCTTTGCTGTTCTTTCGCCAGCTCCTTTAGGTGTAGGGTTAGGTTGTGTATTTGAGACCTTTCTTGTTTCTTGAGAAAGGCTTGTATTGCTATATACTTTCCTCTCAGGACTGCCTTTGCTGTATCCCAAAGATTTTGGACAGTTGTGTTTTCATTTTCATTGGTTTCCATGAATTTTTTTAATTCTTCTTTAATTTCCTGGTTGACCCATTCATTCTTTAGTAGGATGCTCTTTAGCCTCCATGTATTTGAGTTCTTTCCGACTTTCCTCTTGTGATTGAGTTCTAGTTTCAAAGCATTGTGGTCTGAAAATATGCAGGGAATGATCCCAATCTTTTGGTACCGGTTGAGACCTGATTTGTGACCTAGGATGTGATCAATTCTGGAGAATGTTCCATGGGCACTAGAGAAGAAGAGACATCGGTTTTTTTTTTTTTTTTGGAGAAAATTGTTGAAAACATGCAAAAACTAAGGTTTACGTCTTTTCTGTTTCATTAAGTTAGCTTAGATGTGACCTTCCTAGAATGAATTGAGAAACATGAACTTTCTAATATTTATAGTACCTATATACTTCTTCAAACTTTAGCAGTTTCAGAGTTTAGAAGGGGGTTAACCAAATACTTGGTTCTTTGGTCACATTTAAACTAGAATTTTAAAAAGTTTTTTAAGTCTCTGTACTATGTATGGCAGGAAGAAAAAAAACCTACTGGAGAAAAAAATTACACATCCTCAATCTGTTTCTAACAAATAGATTCTTATATCTAGAGAAGGATTTTTAGTTAAAAACAATCCATATATTGTACATTGTGGAAAATAATATTAATTAGTTGATTGTGAATACAAAATGCATTGTGGAAAATAGTATTAACTGGTTGATTGTGAAGGTAAAATTGAAGAATTTGAGGCAGTTAATTTGCCCTGAATAAGAAACGGTGAGATCTGGAAGGACTTAGAATGGAATAGTTGATATCAGGGCTGGAGGCTGAATAGACACAAGTGGGGGTGAGGTTAAAAAGAAACACAAGTTTGGTGTCTTTTGAGTAAGAGGAGAGACCTAAAATGATGTTGTATGGAAATTTTCTAATGTTGGGAAGATAAAACATTATGAGTTGAATAATGTAACCCCTATTGTCTTTCTCCCCTATGAAATCTTTAGTAAAGTACTTATTTTTTTTTCTCTAGTGCCTAATAGAGTATATCTTCTTTGAATAGAAGTGCTGAGACTTACTATAACATTGGGACAGAACTCATATGGAAGGACCACATGTATTCAAATATTACATGGATAATCATTTGAAAAGGATATTCAATTCTGACTAAAATCAGGAACTATGTTCAAGTGGTAAAGTCAAAAGAATTTCAGTGATTTCAGCTGGAATTCTAATACTTCAGTTGGAATTCTAGTAAAATAATTGGATAATTACTTAGGACATCTATTTAATTATTTATTTATCCATATATATTGAGCCCCTGTTATGTATTGGGCATTAGTAGTAAAAGGATACATAGTTGAAGTAGACTTTGATTTTGAATCTGAAGACACAACATCTTGAGAAGTTAATAGTTAATAAATTTCAAAATACCTTTAAAATCAATCTCCCTGTGACAGGCAGTCTCAATATTTTCCAACAGATATCAGCAAAATTTTTTCTCTCCCCCACAATCAATTTCCAAGACCCCCAAACTCCTTCCTAAGATCAACCATGTAGGCCTTTCATTGTACCCCTCTCATTGTACAATGCTTCATTACTGAGAGCAAAGGGAAGCTTTCCAGAGGTACTGATATTTGACATGGGTAATGAGGCTAAGTAAGAATGGCCAGGCAGAGAAAAAGGGAGCAATGTTCATGCTAGAGGGGATATCAGATACAAAGATTCTGATTACTGATGAGCATGGACTGTTGGGAGTGTGTGGTTCCAGTCCATTGGAAGTGGGGGTGGGAGGGAGCAGAGTAGACTATGGCTGTAGATTAGGGTAGATGCTTAACAGCTTGTATGACAAACCAAAGAATGATTACTCCATTTTGTAGACCAGAAGGATCCAGTAAAAGTCTTTAAACAGGGAAAGAACATGATCAGATTGTTTACCAGAAAGATTACTGGCAAAGGATAGATAAAAGAGGGTGTATCTAGAGACTGAGATCTAACAGAGAAATTTCTGAAATAGTCCAGATGGTCTGTAGTAAGACAAGAGCTGCTGTAACAGGAAACAAATTAAAGGGATACTGAAGATGAAGACTTGATAATAACTGAATGATTGGAACTGGAGGTTGGGAGAGGAGTTGCAGAGAATGGCTAGAGCTTCCTAGGTTGGGTAACAGGGCAAGCAGAAATGTCCATAGAGGAAGACAGTTTACATTTGGATGACAGTGGATGATGAGATGAGCATCCCATAACAAAGTATAGTCTGTACACACTGCTTCTGAGTCAGTTCTCACATAAATGATCTACTCTTCAAACTCCAAGCAAAATTTATCTTTAAAATATACAATTTCTAAAATCAAATATTGGTTGCAGCTAGAAGAGAGAAAGGAATAGCTCTCCTAATTGGCAAAATTCATTTTCTAAGAAGGAAAACAAAATCACTAAAAATTTTAACTGATGGAGCAAAAAAACAAAAACAAAAACAAAAACAAAAAACAAATTAAGGATAATAACTCACAAGAAATGAACTAAATTATCTTCAATTAAAAAAATGGATTTGTAAACTCAAGTCTTAATAATACATAATGTTCTTATACCATGCCTCAAATATTTATATATTGCTTACTCTAAAATGCTGATAATTTCCTATATTTTATTTTTAAATAAAAGGGAAAAATTAATTTTTATTCTTAATATACAGTGTGTATATGTTGAACACCAATGGCCTGTTAGATACTAACAGCATTGAGCTGTAAAAAAAAAGACTACTGGTTGTTTTTCAAGAAAGTTTTTTATCATCCAAATAGGTTTTGCTTCTAAAGTCAAGAAAAGGATCTCATTTCCTATAACTTAAAACTGAAGTAGAACATTGCTTACATTTTTAAATGAGTCATTTAAAAACAAATAAGTAGGGGCGCCTGGGTGGCTCAGTCATTGAGCATCTGCCTTTGGCTCAGGTCACGATCCCAGGGTCCTGGGATCGAGCCCCACATCGGGCTCCCTGCTCAGTGGGAAGCCTGCTTCTCCCTCTCCCACTCCCTCTGCTTGTGTTGCCTCTCTTGCTGTGTCTCTCTCTGTCAAATAAATAAATAAAATCTTTAAAAAAATAAAAAAATAAAAACAAGTATAACAATTATTATTCTGGTTCCAGGTCAATTCATATTCTGGTCCTACTAAAAAACAGTCAATTCTTCAATCATGAGACCTAAGAGTGGTTTGGAGACAATTACTGAGGGCCAATTGTTTGGAAAATGGCTATGGGATTTTCAATCAGTCATTTGGCAACAAAGGTGGGAGGGTACGGGGTGGGGGTGCACTGAAGCCACCATTTGTTTTTGGTGTGTGCGTGTACGCACACACATGCACTTTGCATGGCAACTGACCACATAGTGAATAACAAATAATTTAACTTATTTCCTTCCCCAAAATGTAGTCCTTTCTAATTTTTGGCTTTTTAACCTATTTATAAAGCTATCAAAAGCACTGCTCTTATTGTGAGACTCTTGGTGAGGAATTAGTTTGGAATCAGCAAACTCCCCCCCGAGAAAATGAGTGACCCCAAAGACTGGCTAATGTCTCTCTGAGTTTTGTCTTTTATATATTTCCTCACTCCTCTGTTAGCTCTCAAATGCCTTCAAACCAATTTTTTAACAACCTATCTGTCCAACTTTTCTAGGGGGAGTTGTCTGAAGTACCAGGAGTAGAAGTCCAAGGTTTGTTTCAGAGTCAAGATACTTTTCTGCCTTCGCTACTGGCTTTCCTTCCCGCATAACTATTCTTTCTGAAAAATCTTAAAGGCTTGGATTTACTAAGCCAAATATCCTTTCTAGAAGCATTTTTACATTTTCAACCTGCTTTTTATCTGTCCATTATCTTTAGTTTTGTATCTTATGTTTTACCATCATCAAAGATAGAAAGAATAAGGATTTCCACTTTGTTATGAACTTGGTTTATGCTAAGAGGTACTAAAAGTCCCCCAATTTTAAGAACACTTTAGTTTATTCAAAAACCCAGAGCTGGAGGAACATGTTTAGAGGGATGGTCTGAGTTAGACATCAGGAACTCACTGTCGGGGCGCCTGGGTGGCTCAGTCGGTTGAGCATCTGCCTTCGGCTTAGGTCATGATCCCAGGTCCTGGGATTGAACCCAAGTGGAGTCTGGCTCCCTGCCCAGTGGGGAACCTGCTTCTCCATCTCCTCCCCGCTTGTGCTCTCTCTCGCTATCTCTGTCTCTCTCTCTCAAATAAATAAATAAAATCTTAAAAAAAGAAAGAAAGAAAGAAATTCACTGTCTCCGAGTTCTCTGTTCTCCTGATTGGTTAGCCTGCAGGGCATAACTGGCTTCTCAGATCCCAAAGGTCCTAACTGGATTTTCCCAGCTGGACAGACAGGAACAGACTGACAGCCATTAGCTGATCCACATAATCTGATCACTTCTCCATTTACATATGCCTCTGACTAGTTATACCATAAATACATTTTTGAGGAATGATTAATCATATTTTAATATTTTATAGAAAATTCCAAACTACACTTCTACACCATAGAATTTTAACATTACAAAACAGCACAGTTGGTTTGGCTAATGTGAGGCTTTTCCTAGTAAAAACTTCCACTGGAAATCTTCCAAGACGTATTTACTACCAGGATTATTCAGTAAAGCATTCTACCAGTATCTAGAGTGAATATGCACCAGTCCCACTACCACTGAAATCTTGGATAAAATCCATCTATACTCTTATTCTATAAATGTCTACCAAAAACCTACTAGAATGATATACTCAAAAAGACTAATAGGAGAGTTAAGGTTGATGAATCGAGGACCAAAAAGCCAAGAATCCCATATGGAATAGGACCTAGCAAGCCAGAGTGTGGGGAGGCAAAGTGGCTACAGCACAGAAAGTAGAAGTATAGATTTGGCAGGGCTGGAGAATATATTACTAATAAGACACATTTCCCAGCAAATTTTGTAGTCTGGGTAGACTATAAATAATGTGTGATCACAGAAATTCTCAGAGAGTGAACCTTTTGCTTCTAAGTAGAAGTGTGTGTTTGGGGAAAGGGGGGGCGGTGCTAAATTTCAAGTCAAATGATTCCGTTCTGCCACCAAGGATTAGTATGACCTTGGAAGGATACCCAGACTCTCTGAGTTTCAACTTCCTCAGCTATATATTGAGGATTTAAAGGATGTCCAAGATATTTCCCAGCACAAATATTTTATGATGTCATTCTCTTGAGTCCTTCTGCGATGAGAAAGAGCACTCAAGGTAAAAGTCAGATGACTTCCAGAAGAGGTTGAAAGCAGAACGACCCCAAACAAAAAGACAGCAATCTATGCGACAGGTCTTGAGAGGAACAAGACTCTGCCTATGACTTGGGGCCCACTGTCGTGTTATGCCTTCCTCTCACCTACAATAAATCCTACAGCACTGCAGCCTTTCTCTTGATGTTGGTAGTGGGACAAGTGTTTTAAAGCTCAGTTATCACAGACGCTAGTTTAGTCCTCCCTTTCAATCACTGAAACTTCATCTGGTATCAACTTTTATTTTTTGTTACTCCTTGACTATTTTGGGGGGTTATTGTATATGCATCCCTATGGGATCTTCCCCAGGTTATTTGTGTTTGATTTGTATGTATGACTTTACTTTTGAATGGACATCTGGGTGGTTCATGAGCTAATAATACATCATTTTTTACTCTTACCTAGAGGATTTAATTCCTCATTATAACCCACTCTGCTATATAATACAGTAATTAAGTAAGCAAGGCACAAATACAAGTTGATGGAAAAAAAGTAGACTTTTTTCAGAAATAAAACATTTGTGATCATTTTAATAAGGTTGGGTGAGTAAATTAGATTGATTTTACTTCATTGAAAAATTTCTATTTTTTTTAAAGATTTTATTTATTTATTTGCCAGAGAGAGAGAGGGAGAGAGTACAAGCAGGAAGAGTGGCAGGCAGAGGGAGAAGCAGGCTCCTTGCTAAGCAAGGAGCCCGATGTGGGACTTGATCCCAGGACCCTGAGATCATGACCTGAGCCGAAGGCAGACGCTTAACCATCTGAGCCACCCAGGCACCCCCCAAAATTTTTATTTTGAATTGTAAAGTAATATCTGTGGTTTTAAAAAATGCACATATGTGCCCTTCATAGATCATCTCACTTGGTCGATCCTTTTCTGGCCTCCCCCTCCATTAGTACAGGTCTATGCATACAAGGAAGACGAAGCAAGGCACTGAACTATTCACTGATAAGCTAAGGTTCTAGTGCAAGGAGGGCAGAGGCCCTTGGGCAAGAACAACAGATCTCAAGGGAGTAGTCTCCTTGGCCACGTTTTCTAAAGCAGCAAGGAGCCAGGCTAAATAATGTACACTTTTAACAATTTAAAAATGACTTCACGTGAAGCCTTACGAAGGCATACAATTTACTTCATAGTAAATAATCAGCTAAATTGTTTAAAAAAAAGTAAAAGGTCAATGAGAAACTAATCTAGGATGCATGACTGCCATTTCTAAGAGGCAACAAGTACAGGAACATAGCAGTGGAGACACCAAAACAAGGGCTGAAAATGCACAAAGCGTGAGGATGTTATCACCACTTACTAGCTTTAGCTTCATCTTTCGGTGCCTCAGTTTACACTTTTACAAAATGGGGTTAAAAACTAGCACCTAAATTTATGAAGAAATTATGAGTCTTGCATTAATTAATGCATATAAAGTTCTTAAAACAGCGCCAAGCACATATTGTCAATTTTAAATGTTAGCTAACATGATTGCTGCCGCTGGGCCGCTGCTGATGTTGTTAGTCTAGACATTGTAATCCTCTTGGTAAAGAACTGAAGAACACATGCTGTAACTGAGAATTTCAGTAGTTGATATTTTGGCTATAGTCTTTATAGAAAAGAGATGACACACTGAAACAGGTTAATTGGGAAGAGTTTGGCAAAAAGGATTTTGACAAAGTCACGGAGAGTATTTAAAAAGAAACCAGCAAGGAATGGTATACTAGCCCTCGTCTAGCAACATCAGAGAGACTTTACCACTTACGTGCCAAAAAGGGGCAACAAGGAGATGTCATTACTGGACCCCAGAATGACTAGCTATAAAGGAGAAGGAGGGATTGCATGGCAGGAGCTATGGGTTTCGACAGAGATGGGGCCAGGCCATACCAACCTCACAAGGAGGAAGCCACAGTCATTCATTTTCCTCCATCCTCCAGATTCATATAGGTGCTTCCACTGACATCCAAGTCGACATCAAAGGGCAAGGGGGCTCTTTAATGCTGTCTACAAAGATGATCTTCCTGAGCACAAGGAAAAGTAAAGAAAGATGGAAGGACAAAGGAGAACTACCCAGCACAACTGACAAGACAAAAGGAAATCAAAGATGAATACAAAGGCCATTTTGAAGGGCTTATTCACCTCAGAACAGGGATTAAGTCTAGGAAGGAAAGAGAACTGCTATATACAGGAAAAAAATGCTGAGGGGACAGATTCTGAGTACTGTCTTCCACCCAAAATAAAAACAAAACAAAAAAAATTTTCTAATAAATAGCATAAATTAAAATTGTATCCTTCAAAAAGCTTAACTAGTCCGTGTTTAGAGTACATACTTTGGGCAAAGCTTTGCATTTACATTCCAAGTTTCATTTTTCTAGCATAGTGCTTTATTCCTGTTTAAATTTTAACTTCTGGATGGACAATCTATTTCACCGGGTTTTAATATTTTAAGTCCCCACCATGAAAGAAGAGTCTGAAGTGATGATGATGATTAAGAAAGAAGAGGGAGAAAACGTATCTGGACCCTAGGGAGGGGCACCAAAAGGTGACTGTAAAAAGTCACCTCACCTACTTCACAGTTTAGGTATGAGCAGTTTATTTTCACCCTAATAAAAAAAGAAACAAACAAAACCCCTTTGGTTTACATTTACTACAATTTAGGCAATGGATGAGGTAAAACGGACATCAGCTATGTCAGCGAGATGCTCTGAGTCTAGCCAGGTAGACAAACAGAGCCAGAACAGAGCACCAGGGAAGAGCTCTAACAGACTTCATTCCCGTCTGTATCAGTGCCTTCCTTCTTATTTCTCAAATATATTTCAATATGTTAAGTATACAGAATTTGTCTATCATATTATTTCCTAAGACGAACATGTTTCTATGTATCTGTAACTTTTTTCTGATTTATAAGTTATTTCTACTTTCACTTTTATTAATACTCTTGCTTTTCTTGTTTTCTTCACCCGTCTCACGTTTTTTTAATTTCACTTTTCATTTACGTGCATTACATAATTAATAATGACAACACTTCAGGCTCTAAAGCTCCCTATAAACCTCCTCATTGGATGTATCTCAAGAGTATTTACATATGAGACATGCATTATTGCTATTGCTAAAGTCTGTCAAGCCCTGAATTTTTATTTCAGATTTCACCCAGAGCTGAGTTAGGGGAATACAGGCATATTAACTTCTAAGTGGTTGTATTTCTTCTGATTTTTTATGTGTTTTTTTTTTAAACAATTGTTAGTCTTATTCCATTATGGTCATAGAATGAGGTCCATATAATTTCTGCTTTCCAGTTTACAAATATCTGATCTCAGGATCTCTTTATACTGTGAAAAATCATAGAAGATCTTAATGATATTTTATTTATATGAGTTATATCTATCAATACTTACTGAATTAGAAAATAAAACAGAAATTTAACAATAGCCTTATTATATATTGGATGTTAATATAAAACATTTCGGGGGGGATTATATTCTCCAAGATAAAAAAATGTATAGCATCATTTTACATTTTTGCAAATCTTTTTAATGTCAAATTTAATAGAAAAACAGGTGAAATTTCCTATCTGCTTCTGCTTTTAATCTATTGTGAGCAGTTTTGGTTGAAATATATGAAGAAAATGTAGGTTCAGGCAGCTACTTTGCTGGAAAAGGGAGGAGAATCGTAATAGACTTCTCAGGTGATTGTAGATATTTTTATTTTCTAATACATCAAAACTTGACAAGTTATCTTAAAGACAAATCTCTTAAAAGTTAGTTACAATGTGTGCAATGTGGAATCTGAAACTACATCAACTAATATTTCACACTCTTATATGTTAAAATCCATGGGTCTATCTTGCACTTTGAGTGTATGATTTGTAACATCACTTAAAAAATATTGCCTCCACAAAGAAATGGAAAAACGTTCCATGCTCATGGATTGGAAGAAGAAATATTGTGAAGATGTCAATGCTACCTAGAGCAATCTACACATTCAATGCAATCCCTATCAAAATACCATCAACGTTTTTCAAAGAAATGGAGCAAATAATCCTAAAATTTGTATGGAACCAGAAAAGACCCCAAATAGCCAGAGGAATGTTGAAAAAGAAAAGCAAAGCTGGCAGCATCACATTTCCAGACTTCAAGCTCTACTACAAAGCTGTCATCATCAAGACAGTATGGTACTGGCACAAAAACAGACACATAGATCAATGGAACAGAATAGAGAGCCCAGAAATGGACCCTCAACTCAATGGTCAACCAATCTTCGACAAAGCAGGAAAAAACGTCCAAAGGAAAAAAAGACAGTCTCTTCCACAAATGGTGTTGGGAAAATTGGACAGCCACATGCAGAAGAATGAAACTGGACCATTTCCTTACACCACACACAAAAATAGACTCCAAATGGTTGAAAGACCTAAACGTGAGACAGGAGTCCATCAAAATCCTAAAGGAGAACACAGGCAACAACCTCTTCGACCTCAGCCACAGCAACTTCTTCCTAGAAACATCACCAAAGGCAAGGGAAGCAAAGGCAAAAATGAACTATTGGACTTCATCAAGATAAAAAGCTTTTGCACAGTGAAAGAAACAGTCCACAAAACCAAAAGACAACCAACAGAATGGGAGAAAATATTTGCAAATGACATATCAGATAAAGGGCTAGTATCCAAAATCTATAAAGAATTTATTAAACTCAACACCCAAAGAACAAATGATCCAATCAAGAAATGGGCAGCAGACATGAACAGACATTTTTCCAAAGAAGACATCCAAATGGCCAACAGACACATGAAAAAGTGCTCCACATCGCTCGGCATCAGGGAAATCCAAATCAAAACCTCAATGTGGTACCACCTCACACCAGTCAGAATGGCTAAAATTAACAAGTCAGGAAATGACAGATGTTGGTGGGGATGTGGAGAAAGGGGAACCCTCCTACACTGTTGGTGGGAATGCAAGCTGGTGCAGCCACTCTGGAAGACAGTATGGAGGTTCCTCAAAAAGTTGAAAATAGAGCTACCATACAACCCAGCAATTGCACTACTGGGTATTTACCCCAAAGATACAAATGTAGGGATCCGAAGGGGTATGTGCACCTCGATGTTTATAGCAGTAATGTCCACAATAGCCAAACTGTGGAAAGAGCCAAGATGTCTATCAACAGATTAATGGATAAAGAAGATGTGGTATACACACACACACACACACACACACACACACACACTGGAATATTATGAGGCCATCAAAAGGAATGAAATCTTGCCATTTGCAATGACGTGGATGGAACTGGAGGGTATTATGCTGAGCGAAATAAGTCAATCAGAGAAAGACATGTATCATATGACCTCACTGATATGAGGAATTCTTAATCTGAGGAAACAAACTGAGGGTTGCTGGAGTGGTGGGGCGTGGGAGGGATGGGGTGGCTGGGTAATAGACACTGAGGAGGGTATGTTCTATGGTGAGCGCTGTGAATTGTGTAAGACTGTTGAATCATAGACCTGTACCTCTGAAACAAATAATACATTATATGTTAAAAAAAAGAAAAAAGAAGGAGAGCAGGAAGGGAAGAATGAAGGGGGGGGAATTGGAGGGGGAGATGAACCATGAGAGACTATGGACTCTGAGAAACAAACTGAGGGTTCTAGAGGGGAGGGGGGTAGAAGGATGTGTTAGCCTGGTGATGGGTATTAAAGAGGGCACGTACTGCATGGAGAACTGGGTGTTACACGCAAACAATGAATCATGGAACACTACATCAAAAAAAAAAAAAAAAAAACGAGTGATGTAAAGCATGATATATCCATTAATGGACTTTGCCGGTCACATTACATATATCTAAGCAGTTTATGAGATGATGCACCAAGAATGAAAGTGTGATATTCTTACTTGAGGAAAAAAAAATTGGCTCAGTGAGTTATTTATTTTTTAGTTACAAAATATAAAAAAAAATCACATTCATTAATACCATCACCAATTTCATCAGAAAAGTCTGTGAAGTTGTCAAATGTAGAGTGGAGAGTACAAGTTTTCTGAAATTCTGATATTTACTTACAAACTTGAAATCTACTTTGGCAAAAATACCATGAGATTTGTTTTATACATTTTTGATAAAATGTCTGCCAATACTCAAATCTGGAAATTTAATGTTTGCTTTTAGTTTTCCTTTCAACCATAAATTGCATTCTAAAAAAAAAAAAAATTAAAAAAGGCTAGTTCAGCTTGCAACTCAATTACACAGTTCTTTTCTTGAGATGATCATCATTCCTTGGTATACAACATAAATTCCTCCTAAACAATTCCAGTGTAATCACACAGAATATTATAAAGACATGTTCTTAAGGGTTAAGAGTTAATAAAATTAATCATTTTCACTGTTTCATCAAATACTGTCTAAAACAAAATTAATATTGTTTTCCTTTGAATACATGGGGGCTAAAGAATACAACAACTAGTTGTCCAGTTTGGTGCCACTGCCTTGGTTTATTTAATGCACCAGCAGTTTCACCCACCACTGCTGCACCATCAGTGTAAATGTCCCCACAGTGAAAAAGATAAAGAATACCTCACTATGATTGTGAAAACAATATGAACGCCTTTGATGCTCTAAAAGTTCCTGGGAATGCCCAGGGATCCAGAGACTACACTTTAAGAACTGCTGTTATAATAATGAGGCATATTCTCAATGTTTAGGGTAGAGAGTTCCTATATCTATCAGTAAATTCAACCTTACTCTCTTAAAAATCCTGATCTTTATTTAATTTGTAATATTTGATGTGTCATGGATGTAGTTGTGTTTATAGTTTCCACTACTGTTGTCTCTGACAAATCTCCTTTCATTTAGATCAGCCCCACTGGTATTCTGACCTCTGCTTTCATCACTAAAAGCAGATTCCTTTAACTCTCCATTACTGTATGAATCAGTGTTCTTTCTCCAAAAAGGTGTATTATAGATTGTCCCTTTACCAGTAGAAGCTGACCCTTCTCATCATACTTAATTTTTATTGAAATTCTGCTTTATATTATATTCTCTCTCTCTCCTCTCTCTACATGACCCTCTGCTTCATCATTAACTTATATACACATTTTATATATATGTGTGTGTATATTAGCTCAATTATTTACTTGTAACTTTTCTGTGTGACAATTAACGACCTACTTCTATAATTATACATTATTTAATAACACATGCATAATATTACACATATCTAATAGGTTCTCTTGGTGTAAAAAGTAAATTAATACAGTTTTCCTTTTTTCTAACATATTGCCTAGTTTGTATAGGTATAATGAGATATTTAGAAACATCATTTTGTTGTTACCATATTTAATATCCTATTTAAATATTTTATTCAAAGGATTAGTTATGACATACTGTTATCTATACAAAATTCTATGAAATGGATTCAATTCTTACTACATTTGCTTCTATGCCATGGCTTCCTTATTTGCAAGTTCTTTATATTGTTTTATTAATCATTTGCCTTAATAAGTACATGTGCATTTTCTTAATGGAAGGGAACACAGGCTCTATATTTATATAGCTGTATGCCTGAATTTTTTATGTTCTAAAGATTTTTATTTATTTACTTATTTATTTAGGAGACAGATTGAGAGAGAAAGAGAACATGAGCCAGGGGGAGGAGCAGAGGGAGAAGGAGACTCTCCCTGAGCAGGGAGCCCGATGCAGGGCTTGATCTTGGGACTCCAGGATCATGACCTGAGCCAAAGGCAGATGCTTAACTGACTGAGTCACCCAGGTGCTCCTAATTTTTTTTATGTTCTTATATGTTAATGCCAACCCTAATGAGAAAAGAATGTCATTGCCTTCCTCATTATCCTTTCAAAACTGTACAGATATTAGTCTACTCTTCCTGACATTTAATGTTGAAGAGAAGTTTGAGACCATAACTGATACTTACTCTTTTGTAGATAACTGATTTTCTCCACGAATTTACGTGGGAATATTTTTTTAATCATTTCAAAACACAGCTAGGGTATGTTATTTGTCTCCTTATATTAATTTTGCCTGTACACAGTAATCTTCCAGAGTCCTTTGACTTACAACTTAAAATCCTTTTTCAGTCTTGTATCAATTCTCTGATCACTGCTTATGTTCTATTTACTCCAACCACCTCTTTAGAAATTCTGATGATCTGTGTATTGAATTTCTGTTATTTACCCTCTAAATCTAGTAATTTTCTCACTCATTTTTCTTATTTCTATATCCCTAGTGCTCGGCAACTCTGCACTTCTACAAAGCATATGATGCTTTTTCTCCCCACATCATTCACTGGAATTTCTCCAGTGCACATTCTTGTCTTTGCTACTTATAATGATGTGTCAAATTTCTGCAAGGTACTACCTCTGTCCTTATAGTTTCATTTTATACAGCTCATCCCCCTTTTACTCTGATCTGCCATCCTACCATTGCTTCACTGTATACATTTTCATAGCAGTTTTTTTTCTTAATTTCACTAAAAAACATAGCAGTTGTTACAAAATGTGTTCACTTTTCCTAAAAGTTTACAAATTGCTTAATGGCATATTCATGCTTGAACCAACAGTCTAGAACCATCGGAATAGGTTGGTATGGGCATATAAAAAATAGACGCCTAAAAATCTATAAATGCCCTTACGTGATTACTTATTAAATATATAGATTAAAAAAACACATAAAATTTGAAATGTATAGGACTAAAGCTAATAAAAAACGTATGACAGAAACCAATATACAGATAAGTAACCTATATACAGAAAGAAAATGAAAGATTTAGACATACTATGATTCTGGATGGGAAAGTAGAAGAGTTAAAATATGTCAGTTCTCTAATTTTTAATCTATAAATTGATTAAATTATAATAAGACTCCCAATGGGATTTTACATATGAAAATAGTTATGAATGTTATAATGCACTAATATTAAGTAAAATTTTGCCCTAGCAGATGTTCAAATTAATTTTAATGCTATACAAATTAAGTCATGATGGCACCGACAGATGAACAGGTTAAAAATCAAAATCTAACAGAAGAGCTATAAAAATGTAATTTCAAATCAGTCAGGAAAGACTCAATTTCATTATCAATTGGAATTCCAGGATAAATTTTGGGAAAAAGGAATTTAGAACCAACTTTACACTTCAAATTAAAGTACAATGTTGACTGAATTAAATTGTTAATGTAAGCTATGGACAAAAATAAGTATATCAGAAAAAAATAAATATGAATATATTTATAATCTTCAGTAAGTGTGAGCTATGCCAAAGTACAACATTAGAAGGCCTTAATGTTCCCTCCCCTGGACTAAACTATAGATAGGCTTCTTCCTGATGATAGGTCCCTGACCTCCTTTTCTTAGAGCATTTACTTTAAACAACTTGCAATTATAATTTTTTCTCTGCCCCTGTGAGTTGAAAATATTTTACAACCCAGGAATAGTCTTTCTTACTGACCTGGGACCCACTCCTTTGAAATACAATCAAGAATGATAGGGCCCCTATCTCCCAGTCTCTGGAAGGGAGTAGGAGCCTAACCTTGATGAGTGACAATTCCCAAACAGATGGCAGAATCACAATGATTGCCTGTTGACTGGTGTCCTCCAGTATTTTCCTATTAACTTGCTCCAGCATTTAAAAATCCTCCTGACTTATGTTTTAGCAGAGTTGAGTTCAGTCACTCTCCCCTGTTGCAACAGTCTCTCTTGCCTGATGCAATAGTCTTAAATAAAATATTTCTTACCTATTTACCTGATCCAGTGCAATTTTTCCTTTATACAACACACACATAAATGAGCTATGAAGACATTTTTAATATTTTTAAAGATTTTATTTACTTATTTGACAGAGAGAGAGACACAGTGAGAGAAGGACCACAAGCAGGGGGAGTGGGAGAGGGAGAAGCAGGCTTCCCGCCGAGCAGAGGGCCCGATGCGGGGCTCGATCCCAGGACCCTGAGATCATGACCCGAGCTGAAGGCAGATGCTTAATGACTGAGCCACCCAGGCGCCCCTGTATGAACACATTTTTAAAGATTGATATGAGTATTGAAGTACCTGGGTGTTGGTTACGAGTCTGCCTTCAGCTCATGACATGATCCCAGGATCCTGGGATCGAGCCCCATGTCAGGCTCCCTGCTCAGTAGAGAACCTGCTTCTCCCTCTCCCTCTGCTGCTCCCCCTGCTTGTGCTCTCTCTCTCTCTCAAATAAATAAATAAAATCTTTAAAAAAAACTGATATACATGAGTACATAAAAATGAAATTTGAATTTTCCTAATAATTAAAAATAATGATGGAGTTGCTATTTTCACTGAAAGAAAAACATCATGAACTATCACTACAGAGTAATAAGAAAAATGTGGTTATAAAATAAAAGAACATGTAGAGCATAAATCTATTTTTGCTTGATTTTTTTGAATTTTTTTAACAAAAATAGTTATACACATAGTTACACATATGCACAAACACACACAAAGATATACATCAATATGTTAACAGTATTTTTTCCCTTTAGATAGTGGGATGATAAGCAATGTTTATTTTCTCCCTTGTATTTTCTTAATTTTTTTCTACAATATATATTAATTTCACTAAAAAAGAATAGATATGTCCACACAAAAATATAAGGAGGGTCTGTCTTGAATGCTGTTTTTATTGCCTTTTATATAGCAGAACTTTTCACTGAGTCCATGTTAAATCTTGGTTTTTGTTGCTTGTTTGTTTATCTAGTCTCAAACAATGAGAGACATTCTGGTATTTTGAATGTTCTCAGGGCAAGTTTTTTTTATGGTGCATATGTGTCATGTTTCTATACTGAATTCCTATTATTAGTCCATTTCTACATCCCCCGTCCCCTGACAAATATTTTAGACTTCCTCTGACATTAACTGAACTATGTAACTTTTTTTTCATTTTTATTTTTTTATTTATTGTTATGTTAATCACCATATATTACATCATTTGTTTTGGTGTACTGTTCCATGATTCATTGTTTGTTCATAACACCGAGTGCTCCATGCAGAATGTGCCTTCCTCAATACCCATCACCAGGCTAACCCATCCCCCCACCCTCCTCCCCTCCAGAAACCTCAGTTTGTTTTTTTTTTAATTTTTTATTGTTATGTTAATCACCATATATTACATCATTAGTTTTTGGTGCAGTGTTCCATGATTCATTGTTTGTTCATAACACCCAGTGCTCCATGCAGAATGTGCCCTCTTTAATACCCATCACCAGGCTAACCCATCCCCCTACCCTTCTCCCCTCTAGAAACCTCAGTTTGTTTTTCAGAGTCCATCATCTCTCCTGGTTCGTCTCCCCCTCTGACTTACTCCCCTTCATTCTTCCTCTCCTGCTATCTTCTTCTTTTTCTTTTTTCTTAAAATATGTTGCGTTATTTGTTTCAGAAGTACAGATCTGTGATTTAACAGTCTTACACAATTCACAGTGCTCACCGTAGCACATATCTTCCCCAATGTCCATCACCCAGCCACCCCATCCCTCCCACCCCCGACCACTCCAGCAACCCTCAGTTTGTTCCTGAGATTAAGAATTCCTCATATCAGTGAGGTCATATGATACATGTCTTTCTCTGATTGACTTATTTCACTCAGCATAACACCCTCCAGTTCCATCCACGTCGTTGCAAATGGCAAGATCTCATTCCTTTTGATGGCTGCATAATATTCCATTGTGTATATATACCACCTCTTCTTTATCCATTCATCTGTCGATGGACATCTTGGCTCTTTCCACAGTTTGGCTATTGTGGACATTGCTGCTATAAACATTGGGGTGCATGTACCCCTTCGGGTCCCTACATTTGTATCTTTGGGGTAAATACCCAGAAGTGCAATTGCTGGATCGAATGGTAGCTCTAATTTCAACTGTTTGAGGAACCTCCATACTGTTTTCCAGAGGGGTTGCACCAGCTTGCATTCCCACCAACAGTGTAGGAGGGTTCCCCTTTCTCCACATCCCGCCAACATCTGTCATTCCCTGACTTGTTAATTTTAGCCATTCTGACGGGTGTGAGGTGGTATCTCATTGAGGTTTTGATTTGGATTTCCCTGATGCCGAGCGATGTTGAGCACTTTTTCATGTGCCTGTTGGCCATTTGGATGTCTTCTTTGGAAAAATGTCTGTTCATGTCTGCTGCCCATTTCTTGATTGGATTATTTGTTCTTTGGATGTTGAGTTTGATAAGTTCTTTATAGATTTTGGATACTAGCCCTTTATCTGATATGTCGTTTGCAAATATTTTCTCCCATTCTGTCGGTTGTCTTTTGGTTTTGTGGACTGTTTCTTTTGCTGTGCAAAAGCTTTTTATCTTGATGAAATCCCAATAGTTCATTTTTGCCCTGGCTTCCTGTGCCTTTGGTGATGTTTCTAGGAAGAAGTTGCTGCGGCTGAGGTCGAAGAGGTTGCTACCTGTGTTCTCCTTTAGGATTTGGATGGACTCCTGTCTCACGTTTAGGTCTTTCAACCATTTGGAGTCTCTTTTTGTGTGCGGTGTAAGGAAATGGTCCAGTTTCATTCTTCTGCATGTGGCTGTCCAATTTTCCCAACACCATTTGTTGAAGAGACTGTCTTTTTTCCACTGGACATTCTTTCCTGCTTTGTCAAAGATAAGTTGACCATAGAGTTGAGGGTCCATTTCTGGGCTCTCGATTCTGTTCCATTGATCTATGTGTCTGTTTTTGTGCCAGTACCATACTGTCTTGATGATGACAGCTTTGTAATAGAGCTGGAAGTCCGGAATTGTGATGCCGCCAGCTTTGCTTTTCTTTTTCAGTATTCCTCTGGCTATTCTGGGTCTCTTCTGGTTCCATACAAATTTTAGGATTATTTGTTCCATTTCTTTGAAAAAAGTGGATGGTATTTTGACGGGGATTGCATTGAATGTGTAGATTGCTCTAGGTAGCATTGACATCTTCACAATGTTGGTTCTTCCAATCCATGAGCATGGAACGTTTTTCCATTTCTTTGTGTCTTCTTCAATTTCTTTCCTGAGTATTTTATAGTTTTCTGAGTACAGATCCTTTGCCTCTTTGGTTAAATTTATTCCTAGGTATCTTATGCTTTTGGGTGCAATTGTGAATGGGATCGACTCCTTGATTTGTCTCTCTTCTGTCTTGTTGTTGGTGTATAGGAATGCCACTGATTTCTGTGCATTGATTTTATAGCCTGCTACTTGACTGAATTCCTGTATGAGTTCTAGCAGTTTGGGGTGGAGTCTTTTGGGTTTTCCACATACAGTATCATATCATCTGCAAAGAGTGAGAGTTTGACTTCCTCTTTGCCGATTTGGATGCCTTTGATTTCTTTTTGTTGTCTGATTGCTGTGGCTAGGACTTCTAATACTATGTTGAATAGCAGTGGTGAGAGTGGACATCCCTGCCGCATTCCTGACCTTAGGGGAAAAGCTCTCAGCTTTTCCCCATTGAGAATGATATTCGCTGTAGGTTTTTCGTAGATGGCTTTTATGATATTGAGGTATGTACCCTCTATCCCTATACTCTGAAGAGTTTTGATCAAGAAAGGATGCTGTACTTTGTCAAATGCTTTTTCTGCATCTATTGAGAGGATCATATGATTCTTGTTCTTTCTTTTGTTAATGTATTGTATCACATTGATTGATTTGCGGATGTTGAATGAGCCTTGCAGCCCAGGGATAAATCCCACTTGGTCGTGGTGAATAATCCTTTTAATGTACTGTTGGATCCTATTGGCTAGTATTTTGGTGAGAATTTTTGCATCCATGTTCATCAAGGATATTGGTCTGTAATTCTCCTTTTTGATGGGGTCTTTGTCTGGTTTTGGGATCAAGGTAATGGTGGCCTCATAAAATGAATTTGGAAGTTTTCCTTCCATTTCTATTTTTTGGAACAGTTTCAGGAGAATAGGTATTAATTCTTCTTTAAATGTCTGATAGAATTCCCCTGGGAAGCCATCTGGCCCTGGGCTTTTGTTTCTTGGGAGATTTTTGATGACTGCTTCAATTTCCTTAGTGGTTATAGGTCTGTTCAGGTATTCTATTTCTTCCTGGTTCAGTTTTGGTAGTTGATACATCTCTAGGAATGCACCCATTTCTTCCAGGTTATCTAATTTGCTGGCATAGAGTTGCTCATAATATGTTCTTAGAATTGTTTGTATTTCTTTGGTGTTGGTTGTGATCTCTCCTCTTTCATTCATGATTTTGTTGATTTGGGTCATTTCTCTTTTCTTTTGGATCAGTCTGGCCAGGGGTTTATCAATCTTGTTAATTCTTTCAAAGAACCAGCTCCTAGTTTCGTTGATCTGTTCTACTGTTCTTTTGGTTTCTATTTCATTGATTTCTGCTCTGATCTTTATTATTTCTCTTCTCCTGCTGGGTTTAGGCTTTCTTTGCTGTTCTTTCGCCAGCTCCTTTAGGTGTAGGGTTAGGTTGTGTATTTGAGACCTTTCTTGTTTCTTGAGAAAGGCTTGTATTGCTATATACTTTCCTCTCAGTACTGCCTTTGCTGTATCCCAAAGATTTTGGACAGTTGTGTTTTCATTTTCATTGGTTTCCATGAATTTTTTTAATTCTTCTTTAATTTCCTGGTTGACTCATTCATTCTTTAGTAGGATGCTCTTTAGCCTCCATGTATTTGAGTTCTTTCTGACTTTCCTCTTGTGATTGATGAACTATGTAACTTTTGATTACTAGTTTAGTTACACAGAAATTTCAGCATCTGTAAATCTGAGGGAAATCCCAAAAAGGAAATAATGACTCTCTGGTTTTGCCTTTGGGTCTGGGGAAGGAAGCTTTAGACCTAAGCACAACTTCCTAAATATGGTTTTGAGTTTTGACCCACTCCAGATTTTAGGTATTCACTCTCTTCCAATGCTGTGATCTAAACAGCTTCCAATAGGAGTAAAAGAGATTAACTAAAACCACAGCCTCTCTCTGAGTTTCTATTTACTATTGCTATATGTGTTCCTGGACAATCACGCTCAAGCATTTAAAAAAAAAAAAAGTACATTCTTAAGCTTTTGACCAAAGCTTCTGTATCAGAACAACTGGGTGGGCCTAGAGGATATTCATAATCAAGAGCTTTTGTTGTAGGTGATTCTGGGACTGTGTTGAAAAACAGCACCCTGAGAAATGACAAGGTACCCTCTCCCCTAGTCTACTTTTACCTATACTCCTTTGTCCCATGGAATTAACATATTTACAAATGTCTGCCAAATTCTCCTCATGAATGGCCCTCGACACTGTACCATTATCTCATGAGAGAGAAATTGTGAGTGGGCCTGTAGTATCATCTGAGTCCCGCTCTGTCCATACTCTACGGTTGAGAAATGCTTAGAAGGAAGACCTCCTTGCAGAAATTCTAGCAACAAAAGAGATTTTTCGTTTCCTATTCTGTTAGTCAGTCTTAGTCAAGGCATGCATCAATGAGTCATTAATAAGCTGAACATGAATTCAAAGCTTATTCTAAAAATCCCCCTAATAAATGTGAAATTTTAAAAAGTTGATATTGGTTGGTCCTGAGTGACGTGTATCTTCCAGCAGATGATGTTGTTTATAATAATATCAAACTCTATATGAATCAAAATGCCTGGCCTTCTTATATTTATGTAACCTAAAAATCTAAAATAACCCGTTTCATCTCTTACTCTTACAAATATACCCACAGCCACATCTTACCTTAGACAAATACCACCTTTCACACATTACACACCTACTATCATCCTTTACATATTATATACTTTGTACATAAATTCTACTTAAGCACTAAAAGATAAAAAATAATTATCAAGATTTTCAAGACACAGGGCTCGATATCATCTTAACACTACATCCTGGGTGTTGGCAGATTCTGATGTTCCATTGTCTTGTCTGGATAATGATATAAATGGGATTTCCAGAGCTCATCTGCTGTGTCACCACAATAAATAGGCCCACTACCTATTATCACAGAGACAGCCACTTTGTAAAAATGGTGGGGATATTATTATAGATGATAGAGAAGGAAAGAGAGAGAAACAGAGACAGTGACTGACACAGAGAGACAGAGAGACAAAAAGAGAGAAACAGAGATTCAAAACCTATTGACTCCAATAACAAGCCAAAGGAAAAAAAAAATACAAGCTCCAGGAACACTATGTATCTTGGATCCTCCCTGAATTTGGCAAAAGGGAGACTGAAAATAAAGCAAGAAGCAGGCAGTAAAGGCAGGGTCCACAGTTACCCTAGGCTAAGAGTGATAAGCTTCTAATCACACAGAGGTTCAATATACAATAGAAGTTTTAAACTTAGGCACGGCATTGAGAGGACTGGAGCTGATGTGTCTCCTTCAAATACAATTGTACAAAATAAAATAATTGAGAACATTTCTGACCCATAATTATGAGAGACTTTGTAAGGACTCAAATACAGAACAAACCACTTTTCTGATGCATAATTTTAAGGAGGTATTCTTTTTTTTATTTTTACATAATGATAGTTTATTTTTACATAACAAATTGCCCCAAAACATAAAGGCTTAAAACGATAACTCGTTTTGCTTGTTTGCTCACATTTGCAACTTGGGTAGGCTTGGTGGGGAGAGCTTGTCTTTGTCCCAGGTGGCTTTGCTCTATTAGCTGTAAACACTGAGGTCTGGCCAGGACTGGTTTACCTGGGCCATGCATCCTGGGCTTGAGCTACTGACTGTATTCCTCAGTTCTCCTCCATGTGCTCTGTGTGGACCATCTCACGTCAGTTTGACTTCTTACCCAGCAGCTAGCTACTCTCATTGTACAAATATATACACTGCCAGGTCATCTTAAGGCTTAGCCATAAAATTAGCCATAAAATTGGCAAATAGTTCCTTGTACCACATTTTATTGGTTGAAGCACATCACAAGTCCAGCTCAGAATCAAAGGGAAGGAACCACATAGGCGTGAATGCCCAGAGGCATAGGTAATTAGGGGAGTGCCCAAGTAACATTCAATTACAGAGGGAAAAACGTATTTAACTGTCTAAAGAAACGTGCCTATATTTTAAATATTTCTTTAGAAAGTCCTTTTTTCTAGTATTCAAAGTCATGGAGGTAAACTTATGATTGGATACTAGCATGCATTTTCTGCAGAAAGAGAATGACAATAAAGGGTTGAGATTGCATTGTGCAAGTCAACAAGAGCAATTAAAAAATTAGAGTAGTGGAAATTTAAGCAAGGTTCATCTTAAATTTCATTCACAAGCCTCTAAGAGAAGTTTAAAAAGAAAGTTGATGAAGATAACTCTCTACCCTACTGTGACCTAATATAGAATAAAATTGAATCTCTACAGATAATCCTTTAAAAAATATAATACATATCCTTCCTGATTTTTTTTTACATGTGTATCTTTGAGTAACATGATGATTAGATTTAGTTCCTGGGAATATATTCCCAGATAGCATTAAGATAGAATATAGATATTTTTAAGCTAAGAAGGAAATAGCCTGAATACAAAGAATCTATCAGGATCTTATGGGAAAGAATAAAGCAAGTTTTAGATATATAAGAATAATTATTAAATTAAATAGGCAAATAACACAGGGACCAGGCTTACATCCTGCTATACGTAAGATAAAACAGTTTGAAGGAAACTTGTAAAGAAACAAAAATTGTATTTAACCGAAGCAAAAGTATTAAACATAGTTAAAACCTTGGCTAAAATTTTTGGGAGTTTTCTATTTTACTAAATATGGTAAGTTAATATAACTTGAATTAATTCAAAAGTTTAAAAAGTCTTTCAATAATAATTATAAGCATTCATTCAAATTCAAGAACACTGTAAATATATAGTTTTTTAATTTGCAAAACAATTTTACTTATATCACCTATTTAATTTTTATAACTACTCAGTGGAGTAGATACTACCATTATAGTTTCAGTGATCAAATGGTACGCTCTTTTAATTGGCCAAAGTATTATTTCTCCAATTTAGCTTTTATTTCCACTTCATTAGATTATTGCCTGGTACAGTAGATTTAAATGATACACAGTTTGTACTGAATCAGCAGCATGCTATGTGAAGTTACCAGGAAAGCCTCTGAGCATAAAGGCATAGTTTACATACCATGATAACAAGCAGCCAGCACATCAGCCACATCATACCCAAAATCTAACAGGGCAATAACTAACTGAAGTGGAGTGATAACTGTTCCTCCTTCCAGATGGAACGTGCACCCTTCAAGGGAGGACTTACAGTCTCATATTTGCTCTAGTTCCACCACTCTATTTCCAGATGTCTTGCCTCCTCTCTTTATTTATATTTTTGCCTGGCACCTGCAGGCATATAAGTCTTACAGCCCCTGAGCTACAGTGAAAATGGCAATTGGAAATTCATTTACTGCAGTTAAGGTATACAAGAGCTCCTTGACTTCTACAGTTAGTTTTTGAGATAAAAATTCTTTTTTAAGGATTTTATTTATTTGAAAGAGAAAGAGAATGAGTGAGAGTGAGAGAGAGCACAAGATGGGGGAAGAGGCAGAGGGAGAGGGAGAAGCAGAGTCCGCACTGAGCAGGGAGCCCAACATGGGGTTCGATCTCAGGACCCTGGGATCATGACCTAAGCTGAAGGCAGATGCTTAACAGACTGAGCCACCCAGGCTCCTTGAGATAAAAGGTTTTTGACAGAGGGATAGATAGATGTAGGTTCTAAACAAAGAGCAGCCCCTAAAAGCCATAGGCATGGATAAGATGGCCCCAGTTATAGGCAGGCTTTGTGGAAGGAGGTTGAGAGCAAACAAGAGATAGCCTTAGGACATAAAGATTCAGGAATAAGAGAGACCTTCTCATGTTGGACAGGTACCTGCAGACAGAATACATTACATGTTAAAAAAAAGAAGAAGAAGAAGAAAATAGCAGGAAGGGAAGAATGAAAGGGGGGAAATCGGAGGGGGAGATGAACTGAGAGACTATGGACTCTGAGAAACAAACTGAGGGTTCTAGAGGGGAGGGGGCTGGGGGGATGGGTTAGCCTGGTGATGGGTATTAAAGAGGCCACGTTCTGCACGGAGCACTGGGTGTTACACACAAACAATGAATCATGGAACACTACATCAAAAACTAATGATGTAATGTATGGTGATTAACATAATAATAATTTAAAAAAAAAGATGAAGCTCAAGTGGATGAAAATTGAAGTTGGGCTAAACTGCATTATTCTATTCACCTTGTTCTACAAGTCAAGTACGCAGAACACCTGTACCTCAGCAATGTTGTGTATTAGTTCCGTTTTACTGGACTGAATGCACATTGCATGAAGTGATCTTCCCCCCCAAAAAATAGCAAGAATAAAGAGATATGAATTATAAAAAAAGAATAAAGGCATTAGCTAATGTCAAAAGTCTTGCTGCGATTGATCACATTCAAGAGAGTTAGTCTGAGCCAGGGATAAGATGGATACTAATCTCTTAAATTTTCCATGATATAATTCCATGTTAGGATGTTGGACAGAACATTACACACTTAACTCATAGTACTTTCTACATTTCTTTTTCCAGGAGAGCTGATAATAGCTGTACACAAGGATCAGGTTTAAATAGGCATCCCAGTGGGATATGAAAATTCATTATATAAAGAATTTACCTGAATTATTTTTTCTTCCCCTATCAAGGATATCATATATTTGACTACACAAATGCTCCTTATACAAAGATTCTGTGATAATTTTCTTTCAGATCCCAAGACCAAAAAAAGATCTGCTACTAAGACAGGTGACATGCGTCATTCTACAAAGTTCTCAAGCCTCTTGTTTTTCTCTTTCCCAGCTTAGAGCTAATTTATTTTTATGAAGTTGCAGTAGGTTTTAAGAAACGTGGATTAATGAAACTTTTTTTACCCTTCCCTCATCCTTCATTGACTCATTTGTCAACTAAAAAAAATGAACCTTGTATTAATATGTGTATCATAGACTTTTTGTGTTTTATTGTGTGTTAACTCTCTTCTTTAAGTGTGACTAAATCATTTTCATATACCTATTTGTATTATTTTTCTTAGGGAAGCACTGATCCCAAAGTAACATGTTCGACTAATTCTCAATAATCACTTAACACATTTGTCAAATTACTTTTTCTGAGTATTTGAGATTTGGCATTGAAAAAAAAAAGAAGTGTGTGTTATTTCTCATTTAGAATTTATTCTCTGTGTTTTACTGAGCCACTCACTTAATTTCTCCCTCTTCCATTTAAAATATATAAGCAAAGGTGTTTATTTCCTAGTGTTGTTGAGCATATTCAATGAGATAACATATGTGAAACCCTTTTATAAGCTGCGCAGTAGTAGCCTAAATTGTTATTGTCATCCCTCAGATAATAAAGCACAGGAAAGCTAACTCTTCAGTAATTTATATTCAGGATTAATTGAAATTTAATATTAATTGGTACATGCTGGGACTTAAAGGTCTTCTTTTTGAAATTAGCATATATATAGTGGCTTAAGTGAATTCCATAAGTTACTTAATGTCTGTCAATCAAAAATAACAACAACCTTGACACAGGTTGTACTATCTGGTCAGCCTCAAAGAGCAATAAATAAATATTTATCAATTCCACTCATTTACTTTCCTTTTACCTTGTCTCACCTAACTACACTTAACTTTGGATGGTATTTTTTATTTACATAGTTACTATTGTATTTTTTCAAATATTCATCACCTTTGTCTGAATCAAAGTTGTCTGTCTTCAGTCGCTACCCCTTATAGGCAGAGAATCCATCTACACAATTGCCGGAAACATCACTTCATAATGATCCGAGCATAAATTAACACATTATAAACTCTCTTTGTTAGTAATCATATAGGGAAAAGAACATTTTCGAAATAAAATTAGATCCCTCCCCCTTGCTCCTCTCTGTAGTAACAGAAATCCAGAGAATTGAGATTTGATCTACTGATCTAACTAAAATATATTCAAGTGGAAGCATATAGAGATTTTAATATATGTTTTGCTACATTATTTTCAACTAAAAGTAATCTTTTAAAAATGCATTTTAGTATCCCAGATGGGAAAGTAGAAATGGAAAATAGGGAAGATATTTCACTTGGTTTTGGAAGGAAAGCACATCAATTAACAGATTTTAAATTATTGGCCTGCTTTCACAAATTAATGTATTTTGAGGCAGTGCGTATATGTAGAAAGGAAGTTTCATACTATCTGTTACTATTCCTTTAAGAACTGTAACTTCTGTAAGAAAGTAATGAGTTGAAAGAATTAGAAAGACATCAGGAGCTTCTAACAATTAGAAGAATCTGTTAATTAGCACAGAATATGAATCTTAAGCTGCCTTCCTCATCAAATCATTTATTTTAATGAAGCCATGTGGATCAGAAACCTTACTAACACAAAAAAATAATTGTAAGAAAAATACTTAAATAAGCAAAAGCTTTCAATAAAAGTATGGTCAAGGACTATATAGATGTACAGGCCCTTAAAATTGGAATTATCATGACATGTACCTTCCTCTTGGGGTTTTTCCAGGATTAATTAACTGGAATTTGTTTTATGAGTATTAGCATATGGAGCATGTCTGTCAGGCCAAAAATGGTGCAAATGGTCCATCAAGCTCATCATTTTAAGAAATTAAAGAAAATAGGAGTGGTGTACGGTCAGTTTAAATAGGGACCATGGGAATTCACTATATTCACGATTATTGTGAAGAAATGGGAAAATTCTATCAGCAGTCATTCGGAGTTCATCGACTGCTGTTTCATCAGATTTTAAAACATCAAGTAGATGGGACGTCTGGGTGACTCAGTCGTTAAGCGTCTGCCTTCCACTCAGGTCATGATCCCAGGGTCCTAGGATCGAGTCCCACATTGTGCTCCTTGCTCAACGGGGAGCCTGCTTCTGCCTCTCTCTCTCTTCCTCTGCCCAGCACTCGTGCTCACACTCTCTCTCTCTGACAAATAAAATCTTATAAATAAATAAATAAGATATCAAGTAGAGAAAAATTAGAGAAATATTAGTGAATGCAATGGAGGCTTAGAAGAATATACAACAAAGAATGGTATGTATGTCTGTGTGTATTCACAGATATGTATCATTGCATGGCTTAGCTACTTCCATCATCTTTTGAGAATTTACTCTATGTGCCCTGTCGGTGTGATTTTTCTTAGTATCTCTAAAACTTAAGCAGTTTGCCCTTCTATTAGGAGCCCTTCCTCTGTGTTCCTACCGTGTATAGTTTTTAAGTGATTTTTTTTTTCCGTGTAATGTGCACTGCAAAATGCTGGCTGCCTGCTTTACTTACACACAGAATGGCTTTTCGTGAAGTCTTATTACCTTCTCACCTGAGAAGAAGGCTCTGCCATAAATCTGAAGTGAGAGAGACAATGAGAGAAGGAGGAAGGGGGAGAGGAAGAGCAGAGTAAACTTAGAGCAGGCACAGTAAGCACAGCGCCTCCAGCCCACAATACATTTCGGAATCCAAGACAGTATTTTAATTTCTTTTAAAATCAGGGAGGAAAATGAAATTTTAGCTTAAAAAATTACAATATGATATTAAATACATTTACCTTTATATTGATACCATCATACTCTTTTATTAATTAATTTTTAGTGAGGAAGAGATGTATGCAGGCAAAAGTGGCGAAAACCCACAAAGGTCATAATGCAGCCCCAAGAGAGACAAAGGAAGAGAGGGAGAAAGAACCTACTTCCCTCAGGGAAGAGAATCACTCTCTAGTTAAGGTATGAAATAAATGCACTGTGGTATCTCCCATGTGGCAATATTAAACGCCACCCATACCTAGGGGTTCAGGGGGTGTTTCTGTTTTTCACTTTTCTACCATCATAGAACTTAAATTGGTTATTCCATACTAATAAGAGTTCAGGTAATAAAACCACATGTAAAGAACTGAGTTTACATGTTATTGATAAATAATAACTTATTTATTCAGCATGGACTATGTGCCAAGCTTCTGATGTATTGTCTCATTTATTTGTCCCAAAACCTTATGAGATAAAGATTATTGCTAATAACCTTTCAACTAAGGGAACAAGTTTAAAGACGATGAAAAAAATAAAGAGATCTATAGATTCCCAGCCATATTAGGCCTCAAATGACTTTCAAGATTAGAAGGACAAAATCATAAATCCATCTTATTGTTCACCTATTTGTTGGGATTCTCAAGGGTATGTTATTTCAAAAATTTAACTTTCTTTAACCTATAAATATTTCTGCCTAGAGTTATTATGGAAAGTAGCAGTTTAATCCTAAAAAAGTTAATAACATTTTAATTTCAAATTGCTGATGTTATCTGTTAAATCAATGAAAAGACCACGGTTGGAGGAAGTATAAATTGGTATAACACCTTTGGAAAATAGTTGGTAATATTTGGTAAAGCTGAAGATATGCAAACACCATGACCTGAAAATGTCATGCCTAGATAAATACCCAAAAAACATGTGTACATGTGCACCAAAATATTCAAGAATATTCAAAACCGGAAACATCCCGTATAACCAACAAAGCATAAGTATAAACCAAGTGTAATATATTCATACAATGGAATACTCTACAGCAATTAGAATGAACTAACTACATCGACACACAAAACTATGAATGAGTTTTATAAATATATTGTGGAATGAAAGAAATCCTGTACAAAACAATGCATACTACTGTATGATTTCACTTGTATATAGAAGGCAGAAGCAAATAAAACTACAGTTCTAGAAGCTGAGACAGTGGTTTCCTTGGGCAAGAGTGGGAGAAGCTACAACTGAAATGGATCACCAGAATGGCTTCTAGGTTTCAGTAATAACCTCATTTACTGACCTGGAAGTGATTTTATTCACTGTATTCACTTTGTAATAATTTATTGAGTTTGTGATTTATGCACTTTCATTATATATATCACATTTCAGTAAACAAATATTTTTTAAAGTCAAGGTAAAAATTCATGCAACTAAATTTCTACATTATATTTAATACATTGTGTTAATATTCAGTGCAAATAAAATAGATTGGAATTTTTCTTACAAGACTTGCTAACTTGAGAAGGAAATTATTAAAGAAGAAGCAAGTGTGAATTATTCTGACATGCTTTTGCAGGAATAACTCATATGGCTACAGCACAGGGGCAAACTTCTGACATGATAAATGGTGACAGAGAGAATTAATTTAATTGAGATGAGGATAAAATCAATGCAATAGATTAACACATTCCCTAAATTTAAAAATCTATGTATTTTCCCCCTTTAAAGATTTAGTTATCTGTTCTGAAGTAGTGTTATGATTTAATTATAAAACATTCCAAGGTAGGAACTTAGTAAATTGATGGTTCATAACCTGTTTTTTTTAACATCGTGTGTTAAAGTTACAATACATGAGAAAAAAATTACAAAAATAATTTTAGAAGTTAAAAGGAAAGGGTAGCTTAAAAATTAAGTCATATTTGACAAATATTTATAGCTTGGTAAGTCTAAACAGTTTAATGTCGTCTGTATTCTCTCTGGCACATTTTGGTCTAAAATAGATTAAATAAATGGCAAAATCCATGCTGGGCTCTGCTTTAGTCTGCATGCTACTGAGCAATCATCAAAGTTATCCAGTAATTTAAGGGATAGATCTATTATTATCTCCTAATGATTAGGTCAAATCAGTCAGGTTGGAATCCTCATTAGTATGACAAGGGTCTCTGTGCCACTGTCCCTTAATAACTTACAACACAGCATTGTTGTGAAATTTAAACAACTTATGAGCTATATATTTGTGGTAAGCCTCCCTCCTTTCCCGCATAAACAACCTGCTATGCTCAGCACAGCCCCCTTAAAAAGCCTCCTGCCAGGCAGCCATAGCTATGTTTTATATAGAGGACAGGCTTCTCTTCTGATAGCATCTCATCATCACCTGGCCTAGAAGATTCACACAAAACTATTGAGGAAAATATATAAATATGATTAGCTACAATTTAGGTTATACAATATTACCTTTAGGCTCCCAGATGACCTGTCACTTCTGGGAAATCCATGCATACGAGAAGACTTACAGATAATCTCGACAAATGCCAGTAATGTTTGTGAAAAAGTAAAGAAGGCAAGCCACACTTTCAGTTCATGGCCGATCCACCTACCAGCTCTTAGCTGAGGTCCTCATTCTCGTGTGGATTCTATTTCCATATCCCATAGAAACCCATTATCTCATCATTATTTATCATATCAAACACCTCCTTTTAATTTTAACTTCAATAGACTTTTTTTTTTTGGAGGTGGGGGTGGTTACCCTCCCCTTTCCACTTTCCTTCCATCTATTTTTATAGAAATATTTACAACCTTTGGGGAAAAAAGGAAACTGTTTATATGTATAATTGTAGCTAAAAATCAGATTACCAATTCAGTGTAAACTGTTTGATCCAGAACATTGTTAGATACTTAATTACTTGTCATAACGGTAAAAATACTTCTTCAGTTCTGGGTCCACTGCGCAAGTAGGCCTGCTAGTGAAACATGAAAACACTGAAGTTTTGATGGCAGTAGAATTTTGATTGATAGACACTCAAAGAAAGAAAATGTGCAATAACCAAAATAAATTCCACAGTGGCTGATTTTTTTTTAAGAAATTTTTAATAGAAAATCAGTGGTTAATTTGCATAGAGAGAGGGGGAATGTGCTTCATTTTCTTTAAGAGTAAAGCCAAGTTCCTCATCCTGGAATTTCACCATGGAATCTGTGATTTGAAGAAAACACACTCCTCTTTACATGAAGACAAAAACTAGATACACACAAAATGGATCACAGAGCTAAATGGAAGAGGTAAAACTATACAACTTTCATAAGAAAACATAGAAATAAATCTTGGTTATCTTGGGTTTCATAAAGCCTTGTTAAATTAAGGACTACACCAAAAGCACATGCAACAGAAGGAAAAAAAACAGATAAATTAGACTCCATTAAAATTAAAAACTCTTTGTGTTTGAAAATGATACAACCAAGAAAGTGAAAAGAAGACCCACTAGAATCTAGAAAATATGTGCAAATTATGTATCTGATAAGAGATTCATTTCCAGAATATATAAAAACAACTCAGTTCTTAAAATGAGCAAAAGATCTGAATAGAAATTTCTCCAAAGATATACAAACAGGCACACGAAAAGATGTTCATTATTAGCCATTAGGAAGATGTGACGAGATGTTACTTCGAACCCACTAGGCTGGCTATAACCAAAGAAAGATAGGAACAAGGGGTGGTAAGGATATGGAGAATTGGAATCTTCATACATTGCAGGTGGGAATGTTACAGATGCTTTAAGATGCTGTTTGACGGTTTCTTAAAATGTTAAAACAGAGTTACCATATGACCCAGTAATTCTACACCTGGGAACATACCTAAAAGAAATGGATATACCTGTAATGTATGGTGATTAACACAACAATAAAAAATTTTAAAAAGAAATGGAAATACCTGCCCACACAGAAATTAAAAGAAGCCCACCACACAAGACCACATACCGAATGATCCCATTTATATGCAATGTCCAGAAGAGGTACATCTCTAGAGACAGAAAGTAAATTAATGATTGATTAGGACTTGGGGGGAGGAGAGCAAATGAGAACACAGAGTAACTGCTAATGAGCAGAGTTTCTTTTGGGGCTGATGAAAATATTATTAAATTTACTGCAATGTTAGTTATATAACTCTATGAATATACTAAAACCATTTAATTATATACTTTAAATGAGAAAATATATAGTTGTGAATTACATAAAAATATGTTATCTACATGCTAAAATATGAAAGAAAATCCAGCTGGGAAGGAACATATAGCAACAAATGAATGTGATATGATACGAAGGACTGTAACAGACATACCTACCAAGTGCTGAAGGATCACAGCAGAGGAAAAATCCAACTTATTTACATGTCAATGACTCAGTTCTTCCTTACTGCTATGTGTCATTATGCACGTTCCTGTCAGTGTATGTATGTGTATATGTACATACGTGTGTGCAACACAGTGACCTGGCTAGACTTGGATATATTTGGCTCATGGAGTATTGCAACACCTCAATCACCCAGATATCTGGTTATATTCGCGGTTCAGCGTAGGTTATCAGTAGTGGTGTACTGGAGCTAACTCATGTCAGTCCAAGAGCTGAATGTAGGCTTCACTTCCCAATTCCCCAGTGGTACCCTGAAATTGGCCACACTGGGAGTATTTACACCATGGAAATCAGTAAATGCTACAAATCAGGGCCCCCCCCCAGCCCCTCCACCACCACCCTTTAGGCTTGCTGGCTATTAAACATTTGCTAGCATATCACTGGGTTTAAAAGTTCTTTTGGAAAGTGACTCACATAATATCACACTTGGGATTCAGATATATTCATAAATGCCTGGAAAATTGAACGAGTCATTCAGAAGCCAAATTGCCTGAGGACACTACTGAGTCTCTGAGAAAAAAATATGTCATAAGGGAGTACAGGATCTGGCATGATGAGCCCTCCTAGCAAAAGAAGCTGAGAATCAGGAAGAATCAAGTGTTCTGGGTAAAACTCAAAGGCACATCAGCACCTTGGAAGCAAACAGCTTTGGAGAAAACTAAAAAGTGCTAGACACAAACTTCTGGAATGACTCAATGCTCCAGTAATCCTGGTATGGGTCCTTTGTAAGATACAAAGGGCAGCTTCTTCAGAAAGACTGCCCAGAACTCCATGAGCAGCAGGGGCTGCGATGAGTGGCAGGGATGAGCAGCATGCTCAGGCAGGCTGCCCCTCAGCTTGAATGAAAGAGGCGCTGAGCTGAGCATCAGGGCGGTGGCAGTGGCAGGTGGAGATGGTTCAGAAGGAAGCAACAGATAGCAGGACAGTGTTTGGAGGACCGTGGTGGCACCTGCATAAGCAGAAGCCAGAGCAGCGGTGTGGCACTGGAAGAACAGCAGAGAGGAGAAACCTTAATGAATGCGTGAATTCACGAGTACTCCTCCTTGGAGATTAAGGAATTTTCAAAAAGAAATCTAAGCAACCAAGGTGTTTGAGTATTTGAGGTACCTGTTACCACAGTAAACTGATCAAATATCATCTATCATAAAACTCATGCCCTATGTCAGAATTATTTACTTTCCAATATCTACCCCATAATATATTGTCAGCTCCTTAAGGTAGAATTTATTCTATTCATCTTAGCTCCACGGCAATCATAGGGCACACTGTGAGCATTCCATGTTCTGTTAGTAACAGTAAGGCTAACAATTAACTCTGCATAACACTTACTATGTGTCAGGCACTATTCAAAGAAATTCACATTAATTCATTTGCAATTTATGAGAAGGTATTAATATTTCCCCATGTTAAAAATAAACTAAGGTGCAGAAAAAATAAGTAACTTGCTCAAGGTCATATATCCTCCAGATAAATTAATCAATAGACAGATGATAGATAAATGATGGATAGATGGATGGCTAGCTGGCTGGCTGGCTGGCTGGTTGGATATCATTCAGAGAATTTGGTTTATCCAAATCTAAGTTGCATTACTTTTTTAAAATGTGCTCTAGGTTTTTCCAAACTAGGAACAGAAGGCCATTAGTAGGTCATAAAATCAATTTAATGGATTGCAACCAGAATTTTTTTTGAAAGAATAGATCACAGTACATCATGTGTAGCAAATGTGAGTTGCTCTGTGAAACCTCTATTTCAGTTGTGTTTAAGTATGGGGGTGGGTTTGTGTATGAGGGGTTGTAATGTAAAATGCATTTCCTACTATGGTTTGCTGTCAAAATTTGAGAAACCCTGACCTAGGGGATATTATTTGAATAGCCTCTGTTCCTTAGTTTCCTCAAAACTATCATGAGCATACAGTATTCAACAAAGTAGGTATTTTAGAAGACACTTAGTTAAATTCCAGTATATAGGCTTGAAGCTTTCCTAATACCATTAAAACACCGGGAAGAATAATTTAAACTAATGATCCAAAATATTACGTATGTTACACTATGATTTGATTTGTCCTTTCAGAAGAGATGTTGTAGTCATTATAGTGCACATGTAAGATTTTAATTTTTAAAATTTTTTTTTTAATTCTCTCTGCAAGACGGCTCTGTCCAAGATGTTGTGGCCCTGGTAAGAAACGAAGAGAAGAAACCACCCATGAGAATACCTCTGATACATTACTGAAGTTATGATTGGATCATAATACCACTTGCATTTCTACACAGAGAATGAGATGATAATAAGAATGAGTAATAATAAATGATTAAATAGCTCTCCTCTCTGGAGCAGCCTCCTAGTTCTGGGGAAAAGCCTCTTCTCCACCTCCACTCAAGAAAAGAGAAAATGCAGAACTGCTGAGACCTTTAGGGAAAAAAAGAAATTACCCAAGCAGAAAGTTGACCAATGCCAATAGGATCTGACTATTGTTTAATAGTGTTTTGAATAAGAAATTATGTAATTATCATTGTCCTCTGTTTTCCTGAAACTTATTGCTTATTGTAAAAGAATGAGAATTAAGTATAGCTCAAAGCAGGGAATAAAATCTTTTTGCATGTTTCTTAAAAATCATATATTTAAGTATTTTGTAATGATAAACTTTATGAAAATATTATTTATTTTATTACCTAACTAGAATATTATTTCCATGAGGTTAAAGGTGAATACTACCTTTTTAAAAAAATTTCCTACAGCAGGTAGACAGTCTCAAAAAATTAACTGATTAATTAAATTAAATAGATTAGTGAAATAAGAAATGTCTTCTAGTCAAATGTGTTGAGTTTTGAAAGGGAGGAATCCACATATTAATTGTCTGTCTTGGCTAGGAAGTTTGTGTATCTTATCCCATTTCAGTTTCATAAAATACTATAAAATAAGAATTATTACCCTGATTTTAGGAAAAGACAATGAAGTTATTTGGCTAGTAAATTGCCACGCTAAGATTCATACTGAGGTCTTTATGTCTGCAATGCCCATACTCACTCCTTACATTTAAGAGTAGTTAAGCCATCACACCAAACTGGAGAGATTAGTACCATACACCATCACTTCACAAAGCATAACCTAGGAATATTTTGCTCTGTTTTCAGAGGTGATATGTTATCGGAATGAGAGGGACTGATCCATAAATAGGAGACATTTAGGCATGAGAGTGACATTTTCTTTCATTATTTCATTTCATGTCATTTGCCACATGTTTGTCTCTAATCCCGTGCATGTTCCTGTACCTATGTAATATTCAGTGTGAAATTCTATGTCAGTATATTTAAACTTCCAAAAGTCAGTAGGTTCAGAGTTGTGATTCCCATAGCAACCATAATTCCACCCCTTTGTTTTTATATAGCATTTGTATAACTGGGGAAGTTGTTAAGTTTTATATCTTAATATAAATATGCAGTCATGTTGAGTGTCTTTTTATAGTTGCTGTGGGAACCACAATTTAGAATTTTCTTTGCATTTAAATTCCCAATCAGATTACTGCAATCACTGGCATTCCTCTAATTTTATTGAAGAAGTGGAAATGGGAAAAAGGAATAGTAATTTTATTATAAATTCCCATAGTTTTTATTTTAGAATATTATTTAACTGCCAAAGGGAAATTAAAATTTTATAAAAAGGGAGGAAGGAAAGAAATATGGCATATTTTCAAATAAAATGCCAAAAGGAAAGAATACTATGATAAAGAAATATAAAGTAATTTTAAATATGTGCAATTCCCAAATATTTTGAAATGTTATCTTTCCTATTGGTCACAGAGTAGTAAGTGTTAAAAATATAAAGACCTATAAAGTTCTTGGATCTATATTTTTAATATTTATTTATTTATTTGAGAGAGAAAGGGGGAGAGTGTGCGCAGGGGGAGGGGCAAAGGGAAAGGGAGAGAGAGAATCCTCAAGCAAACTGCCCCCTGAGCAGGGAGCCCAACACGGGGCTCGATCCTAGGACCCTGAGATCATGACCTGAGCCAAAACCTAGAGTCAGCTGCTCAACTGACTGAGCCCCTCAGGCGCCCCTCTTAGATCTCTTATTGGCGTGCACTTTATAAGTGAGAGGTGACATTAGTATGTGTATATTGTGTTGTATTGGTTGTATTGTGCGTGTGCATGTGTGTCTGTGTCCGTGTGTGTGTGATGTATTTCTCTTTCCACTCAAAGGAAGAGTTTAGTGAAACTAACCTTATAAACACACAGTATTTGCATATGATTCAGTATCCTTTTAAGTCTTGTGGGACCGTAATGTGAATGTGTTTAAAGTCCAGGTACTTTTTATTTAAATAAGAGCTTACAAAAGTCTTGTATAAAAGTGTCTGATCAAGGAAAGGAGTTTGAAGTCAGGATGGATATGCAGACAAATGCAGTAACCAAACTTAACTCATAACATTCCCCTACCCTAGAAACAGCCCCAAACCAAACAGTTGGTTTTTGCAGCATTTCTAAAACTCACAAACCACAATTTAAAAACCATTAGTGTAGACATATTTCCTCAATAGAAAATAAGCCAAATATCATGACATGGTAATATATTTCTTTAGTGTTATCTAGACAGCATCTCTGAAGCCTTATAGGTGGTAATATTTATGATGACTGTTACAGTTTTATTTTTCAAAAAAAAAAGGATTTTGATAGGGATATTGTTACCTTACAGTTGACAAAATGATTTTGTGTATTATAAAATCATATCCCTTCACTATGAATTGTTTTTGTAAAGTTTTCCTACCACATTAAACTGACAAAAATGTGGCGTTGGTGAAGTTAAAGAGAGACCAAACATACAAAGCTTTCTGGCTTCCCAGGCAGGAAGAGAGCAAACCCCTCACTTCAGAAGACAAATCCAGGTCAAGGTTGTTCCTCAGGTTCATAGGTCCCCAAACTGGATTTTTTTCTGGCAACTCAGAGCTGAACAGACTCAAGTGGCTGATTTATTCAGCCAAATTCATAAGAGATTAGGACATAAACCCAAATGCCAATTTATTAATGTTTCATAAACATGTGAGTGCCAAGTTGTCTGCCTTACTTGTGAAAAAGCTTTTGCATTTTTCTATTCTCTCCATGGAGGTCAGTCTTCTTGAGAAGGCTAATCTTAATCGGGTGGTATCTGCAAAACCTGGAGTCAGAGTATAAAGGGTTCATTGAAGGAGCTGAATGACAAGTGTCTTCTCCATTGAAATTATTTATGCCAAGACAACTTAAAATTCAAAAAATGATGGTAGTGACTGCTTTAAGGGACCAGAGCAGATATTGCTAGACATTAGGACTCAAATCCCAGAACCAGTCATCACAGATCTCATCCCTTCCCCCAACAATCCTTCACAGATCCATACCTACTGCCCTTAGAGGCACATTAATGAACATTTAACACTCTAGGGTCTACATGAAAAGAACTAAACTGAGATCTTTTTATCTATGATGGACCATATCCTAGCTTGTAAAATTCATAGATGTGATACCCTTTCCTATGACTCAACTAAACACAAAATTCACAAATGACCATTTGACCCAATGAACACAGAGGTAGTCAATGAACAGGAAAAAATTAAGTCTGTTTTGTATATGTTGACCTGATATGTATGTAGTCACTATTGATAAGAAGTGTGTTACCTTTTTATATATGCACAAATACAAACATGTTTTTAGACAAATGTGTATGGTGCATGCTTTCTTTAATACTGGCTTTCTTCCCTCTCCTTATTTGGCTTCTCCATATTAACAACATACTACCTTTATTGGTTCTATTTTATTATCACCTTTACTATGTTCCCTAGTTCCATATCATAACAAAAAGATTTCTCTTCTTATCCTAAAATTGGAGCTATCAACTTTAAATCAAGAACTTCTGCTGCCCTTTGAGAATCTGTAATAAAATGACTTACGCCAGATTGATTTCAGACATGCTCTCTTTTTTTTATTTTTTTATTGTTATGTTCATCACCATACATTATATCATTAGTTTTTGATGTAGTGTTCCATGATTCATTGTTTGTGCATAACACCCAGTGCTCCGTGCAGAACGTGCCCTCTTTAATACCCATCACCAGGTTGACCCATCCCCCCACGCCCCTCCCCTCTAGAACCCTCAGTTTGTTTCTCAGAGTCCATCGTCTCTCACGGTTCGTCAGACATGCTCTTATCTCTTCTCTGACAATCTATGATCAAAGTTATCGTCCCGCCATAATCTCTGGGTGCTATAGGATCTTGGAGCACAATTATTTGGTAGATTCAGATAAACCTGACTGACCTTCTGATCCTCTTCATAATGGTTAATGGCCTGCACAAGCATGGTGTCAGCATTTCAAGGGAAAACAGTAAACACTATATTTAATTTTCCTATATTACAACATCCAGGGATGCAGAGGAAAAATGCCCAAGGTAGGAGAACCTTCATTAAACAGATCCTAGGTTTTTGACATAGTTACTATCGCTATTTCCAAAAGACGGAAATATCACTACTGTCAAACCAAGCAGACTGCCATAGGGAGTGGTGGTCACTTTGAAGACTCTGCCGTGGAAGGATAATCTTCTACAATTTATGAGAACTGTTGCTCTGGGCAGGAAAGGTTATTGTCACCAAAGCATAGGCTGTCACAGATAGGGAATATTAGCCTGTGGAGGTGGCTTATCTGCGGGGGAGTTGAGTTCAGAAAGCAAACTTCTCCATCTTCATGTTGTTTCATATTCTCTCCTGGAGCACACTTTAAATGACTGAAAGATACAGAAAAAATATTTTAATTCCAAGAAAGTTTAATAATAAAATCAAGGTAAAATCTCCATCAGTAAAAATCCACTGAAATAATAAGATGGATTTTGCCAAACAGAAATTCTATAGTTGTTTCCCACTTAACCTATATTTCTCTGTCATCCTCATACTTGTATTTTTTATTCCTTCTTCACATTTAAATCCCAGATGAGGAATAAAATTGAAGTAAAAATTTGCATATTTAAATGAATGCTGTCAAATTTATTGGGACTGGGATCAACTGTAGATTATCAGAAAACTCTTGAGGGTGATAGGAGACATTTCAAAATCAAAAAGTTTACTGCCTTTGCCATCTGCAACATTCTCCAGTCCAATATCCTAATTTTCTTCACTTTGTTTTCTCTATGGAACTTTTTTCTCCTTCCACTGAGATCACTGGTGTCTGCTCAGTTAGGAATATGTTGTCTCAATGTTCAACAATCTCACTATTGCCCATTCTTGCCCAATGATGCAAAAAAAAAAAAAAAGTCATCAAAAGTAGAAGAAACCATCCAGATTCATTAACTTCACTGCGGACATTTCCTAGGGACTGTTTTCTAGTGCTCTGATGCACAATATTTGAAATTTTTGACTCAGAGGCTCAGCTTCAACTCTAGCAGAGAAGCTCATCTCAGGCAAATTAGCTGACATTTTATATTATCTATGATTACAATCCCCTCTGCTACTTTAGGTAACTGGCATTTGACTGTGTGGTGGTATCTCTACTTTCATTTTAGTTCTTGTGCATGTACTAAATAAATACATCAACAAGAAGTCTCTTGTATTATCCACTCCCTTAGTCTTCAATATGACTAAAAAACTGATTACCTAACACTAAACTGACAACTTCATTCATGAAAAATATTTTTAAAGAATTCATCTTACCAAAACTTATTTGAACTATACAACATATTAAAAGGAAGAGGGTGGGGCGCCTGGGTGGCTCAGTCATTAACCGTCTGCCTTCGGCTCGGGTCATGATCCCAGAGTCTTGGGATCGAGTCCCACATCGGGTTCCCTGCTCCGCAGGAAGCCTGCTTCTCCCTCTCCCGCTCCCCCTGCTTGTGTTCCCTCTCTTGCTGTGTCTCTCTCTGTCAGATAAATAAATAAAAATCTTAAATAAAAGGAAGAGGGAGGGGGAGGATGACCTTTGCCTCTGAGGTATTATAGTCTATAGTACCTGAAATGGGTATGAGTGACCAATCTATACGCCTGATATATACAGGAAATAAGGAGGTAGGAAGGTATCCTCCACCTTTTCTCAGTCTCTCCAATGGGAAGAAATGATCGTTGAAGTGGTAAAATTTATAACCTTCATTGGACCTTCTTTTCTGCCTCTTCCTGTTGTTAATATGAAAATGGTGCTTTCATTAGATATATATTGCAATGTAACGTATCTCCCCAAACTTGGCAGCTTTAAACGATGAATTTTTATCATCTCATGCAGTTTCTGAGAGCCAGGAATCTAGTTGTAGCTTAGATGAATGGTTATAGTTCAAAGTCTCTCATGAAAGCGCATTCAAGTTGTAGGACAAAACTTCAGTCATCCGAAGGCTTGACTGGGCTGGGGTGGAGGGATCCACTTCCAAGCTCCCTCATATGGCTATTGCCAGAAGCCTCAGTTCCTCATCATATGAGTCTCTCCAGAGGCCTACTCAACAACTGGTTTCCCCAAAGTAAGTGATCTAAGATAGAGTATGACCGAAATTGGAGCCACAGTGTCTCCTACAATTTAATTTTGGAAGTGTCTTACCATCATTTCTGCTAGATTTACTGGTTACACAAATTAAACTTGGAACAATGCGGGAGGAAACTAGACAAAGTTATAAACCCCAGAAGGAAGTATCACTAGGGGCCATCTTGAAGACTGAGTACCCCAGTTTTGTGTTCTCTCTATTCAGTGTGTACTCCCTCTCTCTCTCTAATATATGCTTGTTCTTGCTTCAAGTTCCTATACCCCACAATTCAACCACAAGGGTTTGGTTATGGGTTTGGAGGAAAGAGGTTGAGACTTGAGGTTAATCTACATGCTTTAAACCTTTTCAACAATAGTAGGTATTCTCATTCTCATTTTTGTATATAGCTATCTTGATGGGAGGTTATTTATAGGACATAATTGGGCAATTCTAGATCCTTTACTTAAAACTTATCATAGCGATGCCTGGGTGGCTCCGTTGGTTAAGTATCTGCCTTGGCTCAGGTCATGATCCCAAGATCCTGGGATCAAGTCCCAAGTTGGGCTCCATGCTCCTTGCTCAGTGAGGAGCCTGCTTCTCCCTCTGCCTGCAGCTCCCCTGATGGTGTGCTCTCTCTCGCTCTCTCTAATAAATAAAATTTAAAAAAAAAATAAAACTCATCATAAACCATCAAAACTCTTGCCCTGCACTATATATAAATATATATATAACATACACATATACATATTTTTTTTACTTTATCCAACATCCATTGTCAATAAATTTTTTTGGATACCTATTGTTTCAGCACTTTTCTAGATGCCTATGATAAAACAGTAAATAAGCACACAAAAATCCCTGTCCTCATAGCTCTTACATTCTAGAGGGGAAGAAAGAAACCACAAATCAATAAATCATATATTATTTTAAAAGATGAAAAGTCTTATGAAAGAATATAGCAGTCGAAAGGGGATTATAAATTCTGGAATGGGGGGTGTGATTTTTAAACAAAGTAGTAAGGATAGGTCACATTTGAGCAAACACCTGAAGATAGGGAGAAAGAAAGCCATTGCACACACCTAGAGGAAAGGTTTTCCTGGAGAAGGATAAGCCATGCCAAAGAGCCTGGGTGGGAGCATCTTATGTGCTTAACTGGAGTAGTATAAGAAGCAATAAGGAGTAACAGGAGATGATATCAGAGAAGTTACAAGGGAACGAGTTTTAAGAGTCTTGTAGGCCATTGAAAATGTTGGCTTTTACTCTGGGTGAAATGGAGAGACACTGGATAGTTTGTTTTGAGCAGAGAGTAGATAAAAATTAATCCAACAAAGAAGCAAAGATATTCACTATACATAAGTAAGCATAGCACATAGAGACATTAAAACATAGATATGTTTTAATCTTGTTTATGTCCAGTGCTATTTCCATGTCCAACTAACTAGCATCTAATCAACACAAGTCCTCCCTCAATTCCACCCTCCACATTTTACCCTTTAAAATTCGGCTCAGGCATTACCAACTGGCTCTCTGGAGAAAGGAAACCCTGAAAGGTAGCATGTCCAATTTCTGTGATTGATGAGTATACACACACACACACACACACACACACACACACACACACACACACACTTCCTGCATGGCTGATTTCAAGGATGGTTGTGTTTAACAACCCCTGGAATGTTAACAGATCGTCCTAAGAGCCTGTATGAAGCAGCTCGAGCATGCCCTTTTTGTGCTCCGCAGAGCAAACGCCAAACCCAGTGACTTTACAGTAGATATTACACAAAGGTTTAATGTATTAATAACAAAAATTATCACTTCTGAGTACCTTTATGTGTCAAACACATAGCTCACCCTTTATCAAGTATTTCCTCAAAAACCTTGCAATGACACAAAAAGGAAGTCATTTTTTCCCATTTTTTCTCATATTATAGATGAAAATGCTGATGTTCCTGAAGGTAAAATAACTTTCCCAAGTTCACTAGCTAATAAGCAACAGAGTCATGATTTGCACCACAAACTGTTTATGCCTTTTTTTAAAAGATTTTATTTATTTATTTGACAGAGAGAGACAGTGCATACACAAGCAGGGGGGGCGGCAGGCACTGGGAGAGGGAGAAGCAGGCTCCCAGATAAGCAAGGAGCCCGATGGGGCTCAATCCCAGAACCTGGGGGTCATGACCTGAGCGAGCAGAAGGCAGACGATGCTTACCCGACTGAGCCATTCAGGCATTCCTATGCCTTTTCCATTGTGCTGAATAAATAACTGAAATTCAAAATATCAAGGGTCCACTATGTACTCATTGTATAAACTTTTCATCAGTGTGCAATTATTTATTGTAGAAATATAGCGCTGTTATGAATTCAGCTGATTTCCGCTCAATAGCATACATGCATTTTGCACCACGCTATGGATACATTGAGATTCCACTGCCTTTAACAATTTTACCTTTTTTTAGGACAGCCAATACCACTAGCTCCCCATTTCCTAAAGAAAGGCATTTAAATCAAATCAACAGCACCACACCCACAATTCCATCCCTTCACATTGCATTCTTTAAAATTAGGCTCAAGCACCAACTATCCCGGGAAACCTTTTCTCTGAGAAATCTTTCTCTTCCTGGCTCCCCTCAGAATGAAATAGATGCCCAAAAGTTGTGTTTTCAAGTATCCTGTGAATATATATATAGCATTGTACTAAAACATATAGTTATGTGGCAAATATTCATGTCATTTCTCTTTTCTCCCTTAGGACAAGAACTTTTTTTAAAGAAGGGATTGTGTCTTATTCATCTTTACATCTCCAGCACCTGCTATGAGATGCATGTTTGTTTTTCGTTTGTTTGTTTGACTACATGAATGATTAAACAAATGCATGCAAAATTCAGGGCAAATATTGTCATTTTACATTTGGCATTTCTATTTATTTAGATAATTCCATAATGTCACAAATTTATAATAGCATTTCAGGTATCATATTTCAGAAACCAGAATAAAGTACTGGTTGGGTGCTTGAGTTCTGTAGTGATACTGCCTGAGTTCAGTTCAGTTTTGCTTTCAGCCTTTACTAGCTAGGAATTTACTTCATCTTTCAAAGCTCTTTTCTAAACTGTAAAGTGGAGATGATTTTTACAAGAGTTAAATAAATTAATACATATAAAACACATAGAAGAAGCTTGGCAAATAGCTCCCAATAAAAATTATCACTTCACTGATAAACATAAGGGTAAACATGAAATACACTTAGTTGATGAAAGCATGATTTGTGTTCATGGCCAGGGCAACGGTTATGTTTTGTTAGTTTGTTTTGCTTAATACATTATCATTTACGATAATAAACATAATCACAATTCTCACCACTAATTTTCCCACAAAGGTATATAGATGCCACTGAAACCTAACTTCACACCCTTATAACAATTTTCTCTAAGAAAGCTACTAAGGATAATTTGATGCTGACCTCACATTGAGTTTGTTCCCTTACCTGTCTACTATTCACCGGCATGGGAGATAAGTGAGAATCGGCATTACGTTTTCAACCCTGGGTTATGCCACAGCGAAATCCAAAATTGGCATAACATAAACAATCTGGGAAGAACGAGAGGGACTATTTTAATACAGAAAAATAAGTTGGTGATGACCCACCATATCTGACCTCTTGCTGAAATTATTAGACTAATAGCTATTGTTAAACAAAAATCATGTTTCCTGAATTCTCTTATGTCTACCCCCTCCTTTATTCCATCCATGTTAACCTGGACTTAAAAATATAATTTGAAGATCCTTTTAATAAATCCTATTCCCTCAACCTATAATGGATTTCCTTATTTCTAGTGATTAAACTTATTTTGTCCAATTTGGTTTTGTTTCCACCTTAGGTCAGCTAAAATATAGCTTTGGTATAGGATGCTTTTGTCTTCCTTCTTTTACTTTCCTTAAGGAGATTTCATGTTTTCTTGTGAATCTTGACCCAAATTATGGTTATTGTGATATATGTCCACAATTCTTAAGGTTGTATAATATGCACAATAATTTTTGTGGGCAAATTTTGTCAAATATTCACCAAAATTGGCTAAGCCACAAGGACTGATAATTTGCTGAAAATCCCTCAAAAATAATTCTGAAAATTGTTATCACAAATTCTATATTATTTTTCCTTTTGTAATGATCTATCCCTACTCATGTAGGGATTATTAACCCAACTCTGTACATACATGAAACTTTGGATAGTGTAACATATTTTTGACCTCTAGAAATGTAGCTCAAATATAGTCATTGAGGCTTATTTATTTCTCCACATATGAAGTTCTCAAGACCAGCTTTGATGGTGATTTATTATAAAATAATAACAAAAATCAGAAATACAAAAAAGCTCAGAGCTTTCACTTGAATATGGTCTTCTTTTTCCCTACTTCACCACTTCAAACTCTAAAATATGTTATACTCTCCTGGTTCTTCTTATGCTCCTTTTATAAAAACATTTAAATAAAACATCAGATTGCTTCTTGCCTGACCTACAAGGGCCAGGTCGATTAATCCCATTCCCCATTCCTATACTATTCCTTTCACAATTTGTGGTGTCAGCTCCTTTGTTAATGGCCAACTGAAAAAGGGAAGGTTTGCTTTCATTCACCTCTAAAAAAGAAGAATTGTTTATGTAGGGAAAAAAAATGGGTTCTGCAATTCTCCAGCTTCACTGGAATGCTATAGTTAGGTCCACTGAAACACTATTTACTTGAATTTAGCTTTATTGAGACCTGTTTTTAAATGGGCAAACTTATCTAAAAGGACACTTTCAGTACAGGACCCTAAAGAACACCCTGCCCTTTCTACTATCTCCAACACTGTGGCTTTGCAAGGGATGTGTGCTGTCACATTAATAGAGGACATCAAGTCTAATGGAGACATGCTGGGCTTCTGCAGAGTGTGAATTATTAACTCAGGTATATGGGAGAGTATTAAACAATCCTGCAAGGCAGAAGGCATTGTTTAATGCTCTGTTTGTATCTGATTCCTTGTTTTCATACACTGATGGAAAGCAGGTAGGAATGCTAACAAGAAATTTCAAACAGATAAGAGAGAATTTTAAGCTGTTGTCATCAGTCCCAGCTTCTGTCAGTGCATAAAGTAAACAACTTCAGATGCATTAGGCAACAATAAGAAAGACAAAGGATATGGCAGAGGCAGGTCAGCATCAACACTATTCCTGCACTATCATTACCAAAGCTCAATTAACTAAGCCTTAAATTCAAGTGAGACCGAGGTCCAGTCATTCTCTTTTGTTTCTGTACCTCTTGATAGGAAATCTGAGAGCCTATTAGAGAAACTGGGCTAAAAAATTACTAGCTGATTTTTTATCACATCACTTTTCCGCTGAAATACAGATTTCTCTATAAAGTATCTCATTCTTATGGTAAAAACAGAGTAAACGAGAACAACAACACAGGAAGGAACATGCTTGCTGGGGAAATTAGGGCCAGTCTGGGTATTTTAATTAAAAAGTTGTTTAAAACAAAAATTCATAAAAGTAATACACATATATCCAAATACCTTAATCATTTCATCTTAAATCATAAAAAATGCATTTGCAATTGCCAAGCTGCTTCTTTCATAATAAGATCCTTCCCAAAATATATCTTACACGATTTTCAGGATCTAGGATCCAGGATTGGTTTTTTTGAAGTGGAATGAGGATTCAAAGGCTGTGAACAGACCTTATAATGAGTGGAGCAACTATTCTAATCACTCATGCCCTACTAGTCATTAAATATTCTGAACATCATTTTTGCTTGAAAATTAATGTGAGTAAATAATTCTTCCAGGTTTATAAGTTTTCTCAAATATTTATAATTTTTTCTACATTTAACAGAATTTCTAGACTTATCTTTAGCAATTCTTTCTGAAAGTCACCTGCTTTCATAAAAGCCAACTGATACATTTATGAAATTGTTAATTAAGTAATACAAGTGTAATCATAGTACTACCGCCAGAGAAAGTTTGAGGATAAACCACTGGCTCTTGGAAAGCATGGAATTAAACTTAGAAGTATGTACATAGCCTAGAAAGTATCTATAAGATGCAAGCACACAGTGAGTCACAGGCCATAATCAATATGTCAGAATATACTGGAACAGAAGGATGAGAAAACATCAATTAATCCAGAAGATCAATTACCTGGAATTAAGAGAGTATACACTATACTGTTATAATAATTATAATATATAATATATATATCATAATAATAATTACAAAGACAAAACTATATACATACTGTCATATCGCAGTGCATAACAAAAGTATATGTAATATAACTTAGCTATAATAGAAAATTTGAAAAATGTGCTCAACTTGACCAAAAGAATTTGCTTAACTCAAAAGTACTTGACTCAAAAATATTTGATTCAAAGTATTTGTTTCATTCACATGGGGAAACTAAGTTACAATATGATTACTACTTAAGATCCAACAGTAAATCCCTACTAAACAATAAAGATTTTACACTTCATGTCCACTGAAACATAGCTAAGGTGGTTCTTTGTGTTAAGTGGGTTACAGATCCCCACCAGAGATGATTTGGGCTGCAGATACAGAGATCCAAAATAAAACGGCTATTTGAGTAATCCTTAATGACACTTTTCAATATGTGTAGGAAACACTGATAAATCAGAATGCACCTGTGGTAGGAAGAATTCTAAGATGCACCTCCCCTCAAGATCTTAGCCTTAAAGGTAAGCACATTTTCTCCCAGGTATTCACTCAAAAACTGGTCTAGGTACTTCTCTGAAGGCATTTTGTTGCTGTAACTAATGTCCAAAATCAGTTGACCTTAAAATTAGAGAACTGTCCTATTTGGGTGGGCCTAACTTAAGCATAGGAACCCTTTACAAGTGCAGAGTTTTCTCTGATTGGGAACAGAAGAGGAAATCAAAGTCAGGCAAAAAGTACAGCAAATGTTATTTTATAAAAATCTGCAGTGTTTCATTATGGTAGACTGGAATTGCTTTTCGGAGGATACAATGAGTTACTGTGGGCTGCTTTACGGGTGGGCTAAGAACAAATCAAAGGCTGCTTATGGATGGCTAGTTACACATGGCTTATAGTTGTGCACACACATCAAATTACCCTCTGAGTTCCAACTTTAGCAACTGAGTCTTAATGACTATTATCCATTTTTCTACATTCTATTGAAATAGCAGAAAATAAAACTGAACCTAATAGCTGATAATATATTCAGACAGACCCACAGAGAGGTGACTCTCAAAGTGTGGTCCCCAGATGAACAACATCAGCATTACCTGGGAACTTGTTGGAAATGCACACTCTAAGGTTCCATCCCAGACCTACTAAATCAGAATCTCTGAGGGTAGGTCCAGAAATACGTGTTTTAATAAGCGTTCCAGGAGATTCTGATGCATGATCAAGTTTGATAACTGCTGCTAAAAGGGCCCTATTGTTGCTATAATCTCAATGCCTGACGCTGGTCACATCCCACTAGGGAAATTATAAGCCTTGTCTGCCTCTATGAGAATCTTGGAATGTCCATTTTATGTTATACACATTGTTTTCCTTATAATCTTCTATAATACTGTGGGTTTTCTCTCCTCTAGAATGTAGGTGTGATATTATTAATATTAATAATTTATTAATAATTAGTAATTGAGCTATTTTAAAGACCATTAAAAGTGGTATTTTTGCAGAAGTCCATTATATAGTAATACAATTTAAGAATCTGAAAAGCCAGAATATGTGATCACCCATGTGACTGCACAAATGTCCCATTCTGTTTTCCTGATATGTCTATGCAAGCAAATGGCTTTCAAGAGAACAATGATAATACTCCCCTCAAATAAATCTGTGCATAAATAGCACGGGATTCCTAAAGCCATTTCACTTGTGCATTGACACAGATTTGTCGCTATACTTCTGCAAAGATGGAGACTGTAGTAATAAATATATTCCAGCAGAACTTAAAGTAGCTCATATCACCCTAAGTGTCTTATGGACCCATTAATTATAAGGGGGGAAAAAAAGAAGATAAAATGTGTAGGGAACATAAATGTTTAACCACCACATAAAGTTTGAATAATTAATGGAATGATACCCTTTAGTGCAGAGCCCCATATCTTTAAAATATAAGAGAACTTGAGTATGCTATTTCAATATTTAAGCCAAAGTAAGTGATGTAGTTTCTGCATGTGAACTATATGTCCGGGCAATGGACTGAACAAATGCTTCATAATAATAAAATGGCTTTTAAACGTGAATTGGTCTCATAAGGTATAAGGATTTCCCTAACCAACACAATTTATTCAGAGTAAGATTAGCAAAGACAATTTTTGAAGCAATAATATTCATTACCTCCACATTTTATAATACTGCTAGTTTAGTGTATCTGAAGTGCTCCAGTGTGTTTAGACTGAACTTTCATCACGTCTAAACAGCCTAACTGATAGTTACTTGATAACTCTTTTATGAAGCAGTTTTTTTAATAATGCTTTCATATTTCTGGTTTATGATGCCATTAAAGTCATCATTTGTCACATTAGTAATAGAGAGATTCTTAAAATATCCCTAGCAGCAATTCAGGATGGCTTTTAATGTCAGCATAAATTCCTGTATTACTAAACTAGCTATTTGAAATATTAACAGTGTTGTTTGCAATTTCAAAATATATATGACAACATAAGTATATGACGTACATCCCTCGTTTGGGGAAAACCAGTTAGAAACCTAAAGGAATGAAGCTAAAGTAGGTTGGCTTGACCTTGTGATATGATTTAACAGCAAAGAAAAAAGAAAGGTCCTTTGGTTGTGGAATGGATCAGTGAAGTCTCTGCTATAAAATTATTTATTCTCCATAGACTAAGCCATTTAAAATGGGGAGAAAAGAAGGGGGATAATTCTAACTTGCCCAGAATTTTATTTTATAGTGAACTCATCTCAATTCAAATACTCTTGGATATAGTTTCCATTTTTTTTTTTTAGAAGTTAAAACACTGCATAGCATGCCCCCGCTCCCAACACACTCATATTACGTCCTGATATGAGGAATTTTTCTAGAGGGCCATGGATGAGGCTCCAGGGCTCTAAAATTAGACCGGACCAGCTGTGCATAGTTGGTTTGATGTCGCGGGCGTGTGTGCATATGTAACGCCATCCCATCACACTGTCAGCTGCTCCATTCTTAGAAACAAATGGAGTATTAATGTCCAAGAACCCCGCTGTTGGGCTGCTTCGGAGAGACAGGCTTCACATGATGTATGGCTCTGCTCTGTGTCTGCAACATCAATGGATAAGAGAAGGACTCTTTTTTTTCCTTCATCGGTGTGTGAAGACTACAGATCTGATCTTCTAAGAGGAGTTTCTCTTCACAGAGGTTTAGTTAGCTCTTATGTAGGTACACAATGAAAGCTATCTCAGGGGCCAAACCATGGCTTAGGCCTATGAGGTAAGATTATGTTTGCAAAATGGGGACACTAACCGAAAAGGACCATTTGTTATGACGATGGGTTACAGTAGAACACCACTCTCCTTTCTTGGACCACAGAGCACCTTTTTACTATTCTTGGTGTTTCTATTATTTAATCACACAGAGCATGTTAGTAATAAAGTGAAAAGAGCACTGAAACAGAAATCAGAAAACTCTTATTTCTAAGCCCAGCCATGCCCCTCAGTATTGATGTACACTTGGCCAATCTTACAATCTTGCTGAACTCACTCTTCTTGTTTCTACAATTCTTAATTATATCTGTTTTATCTACTGCAATTGGTTATAAAAATACTGGGGTACAAGATGTGTGAATAGAGGGTTATTAATCAAACTACAGTTGACATTTCAAAATGTTAGCTTATTAATACAGTTATTTGGCCTTGAAATTATCTATTTGTCAATTGTAACATTGATCCACATATTACCACTATTAAAACTAATTGTACCTTTGGTCATGACAGGAAGACAGCAAAAGAGTGTCATGATCAAAATTTTTATGCCTGACTACACCAAATTACTACTCTTTCTAAGAGAACTATAGTCAAACTGTTGACTGCTGGCACTGTGAATGGACTGGGAAATAATTTTGTTACTGAAGAACTCATTTATCCACTGGGAATGTATCATAATTCTCTCTGGCATAAGCCTTTCCCTAGTTCCAAATGTTGATGAGCCCCATGAGGAGTATGGCTTTCATGAAAAGAGACCAAGCAACTTTCCGCAAATGAGAACAGAGAATGGCCATGATTGATTTCCTACCCATCTGTATTAGTCAGGGTTCTCCAGAGAAAGAGAACCGATAAGGGGTGTGTGTGTGTTTGAATATATGAGCAAAATATATAGGAAGACAATGAGAGAATAAAACTTACTATAAAAAATTAGCTCACATGACTGATTATAGAGGCTGATAAATTCAAAATGGGCATTGCTTTCTGGCTCAAGACTCAAGGAAAACTTGTTTCAGTTTGAGTCTGAAGGCTGTAAAAAAACAAGATCCCTTCTTAAGACAGTAGGAGGAGTTATTTGTGGGAGGGTCAGCCTTTTTGTTCTATTCAGGTCTTTAATAGGCTGGATGAAGCCCACTAATCTGCTTTACTCAGTCTACCAACTCAAATGTTAATCTCACCCAGATACCCTAAAGGACATTCCCAGAATAAAACGTGACCAAATATCTGGGCACCCAGTGGCCCAGTCAAGTTGTCCCATAAAATTAACCATCACATCATCAAAAGCTCACAAAGACAAGGAAATGCCTTATTATATCCTAAACTCCTTGGCAGACTCGTATATAACACCCCCAAGTAGAGTGGGGTCGGTTCAACTAATCAAGGTGACTTAAGACCTAGTTAACTGTATTCCAAAGTAGTAAAATTGGGGCCAAACGCATGGCTTAATCTACACAGCCCAGAACAAAAAGCTCTATTGGAATAGTAGACAGGTGGAAGGTCTTTGGGTCTCATCTGTCTCCATTGGCCCTGAACCTTGTAGGCCATGCTTCTTTAACTTTGAATCCTGTACCAATCCCCCTCTCCCCCAACCCCGCCCTCATAATCACTGAAGTTTACTATAAGTGTTTTGAGGGCTATTGGACAACACACCCACAATTCACATTTTATTCCACATACTTAGCAAAATACAGACTCTATTTTCTCTGGATTGTAGGAGTTATTCCTATTTAATTAGTAATTTTCTAACTCATGATTATCTGTCTACATAAGAATATTAATTATTAATTCTTACATGGAAGACATGTTTTTAATTTAATGATTCTTATAGATATTACAATAAAAAATATTATTAAATACTGCTTGAAAAGCAACAATCTAGCTAAAGTTGTTCCTATTGACTATTACACTGAAAATCTAATTCTGAGATTTTAATAGCTGTATTACTATTCAGTGAAATACATAAAGAAAATGGTCATACTCAGGGCACCTGGGTGGCTCAGTCGTTAAGCGTCTGCCTTTGGCTCAGGTCATGATCCCAGGGTCCTGGGATCGAGCCCTGCATCAGGCTCCTTGCTCCACGGGAAGCCTGCTCTCCCACTCCCTCTGCTTGTGTTCCCTCTCTCACTGTGTCTCTCTCTGTCAAAAAATAAATAAAATCTTTATTAAAAAAAAAAGAAAACGGTCATACTCGGTAAATACTTAAACTTACCTTTAACTTCTGACTAATAAAAAAAAATTAAACCAATAGAGATGTAAACACAGGTAACAAATACAGATGTGTGTGTGTATATTCTACTAGGTAAAAAAGATATGAACATTTGCTATCTTCATAAAAAGAAATAATAACATTCCCACCGTGTATATTTAATAAAGAGCAGTAAAATTGAATAAATTTTTAAAAACCATAATGTGTATAGTTTTCTACTGCTTATATACCAAATTATAACAAATTCAGTAACTTAATACAAGTTGACGATCTTATAGTTCTCCAGGCCAGAATTCCAACATGGTTCTCACTGGGCTAAAATCAAGGTGTTGGCAGGGCTGCGTTCACTATTGGAGGCTATGGAAAAGAACCTGTTTCTTTGTCTTTTCCAGTTGACAGACCTGCCTGCTTTCCTAGGCTTGTGGCCCTATCACCCAACCGCAACGTATGTGGCATCTCCCTGTCCCTTCCTCCATCCTCACATTCTCTCTAACCATTGTTGGGAAAGGTTCTCCACTTTTAAGGACTCCTGTGATTAGATGGAGCCCGCTCAGATAATCCAAGAGAACCCTCCATATCAAGGTCCTTCACCTTAATCACATCTGCAAAGTCCCTTTTGCCATGTAAGGTAACATGGATTTTGCCATTCACAGGATCCATGGGTTAAGATGTGGACACCTCTGAGGGCCATTATTCTGCCTACCATATGTTATGAAATTACTTTAGAAATACATGTTAATAGACAAAGCCCTCTTTTGTTTTTGTTTTTTTCCTTTTCAGCAAAGTAATCTGTACAACATTAGCTCCTTCAATTGGGAAAAAACAGAAAATGCTTTCATATGAGAACTTGAAACCAAGAACATATTTAAAGAAAAAAAAGTTACAGCATTAACCATATATCCTAATTAATAGCCCTTCTTAATACTAATAGAGCAGTCTGTATTATAACTGAAATCAATTTGTCTTCATTTTTAAAATATTTTCTGCACAGTTGTGGCTTGATAATTAAAACACTGTGTCCAGGAACCATCTCCTTCTAACTCAGAGTCATTATTGTCTGGTGAAGTCATTAACTTGGATTAATTAGGTAAGAGCGGTATAATAATCTGTGGATGACTTCCAGCTCTTAGGAGAGCACTGAGAAACTATTTCTGTTATCTTTAGAGTAACATATAAATTTAAGCTCCATTAAATCAGGTGCTGTATCTCCTCTGGTTCACTTCTAGGGCAGTACCCATCACACAATAAATGGTGAGTAAATATTTTTGAAGGAACAGTGAAAAATTAAATGAGTCAGTAGACTGACTCATTAAAGTGCAAAGAATTAAACTGTAAGAGAACCTAGGAAAAGTTAAGAATAAAGGTAAATTATAATAGGAATGTTTCACATTAGATCAATTTGCAGAGACTAATGGTGATTTTCACAACGTTCCTTACCTAAAAGCAGAGTGGTCAGTTTGGAATCTTTAATTTGCAATATATTTGGATCTGACGCATATATAGAACTTCTGGATATATTAGGTCATTGATCTTCTTTCCACATCTACCGATGACTGTTCAGATACTAAGTAAAAGATTAGATTTTATGAGGCTGCAGAAATAATAAAGCAGATAAATGTAGTAAGATCAAAATATTTTTCTGATGCTCTTATGTTAGATGTTGCAAGGAACAGTTTGCCCTTGCTGAAGAGAGCAGTGCTATATGAAGGAAAGAAAGTTCTCTGAAGTTCACTGAAGCTAAATGCTTGCTGACTTAAAAAGCACTAACTACTAAAGCAGACCAATCAGATTCTCAAAAACAGGCTTTCCAATTCCTAAAATCTGCCTTTCTTTCAATTCAGACACCATCTATCCCTTCCTCTGAAGCAAGTCTTGTGAAGAGCAAACTCTTAGAAGAGAGGAAATAAATCCTACCAAGGTATTTAGGAGAACTTGACGTAGAAATAGCCTGCAAAGCACCTTGCTTCGGACCAGCTCAACTGGTAGCAGCCATTGTAGTGGTGTGGCCTTTTCCTCACTCATTAAGGTGTTTTTGTTGATTTCTCTTAATTACATTCTGACTGAATAGCATGCCCTTTTAGCATTGGACTGTCTACAGAAAGAACAGGAATAGTTATTTAACACCACGCCCCAACATGATTAATTTCTACCCTGACTTAATGTCAAATTCCATCAACATAGCTAGTCAGGTTTTCACCTGAGTATCTTTGTGTGTGCATGATCAAATATTTCTTCCAGTGGCTAGAATAATGTCTGGCACATACAAATGGCTAAATATATACTTAAGTGACTAAAATGATATTTCTTCCCAAACAGAATTGTCCTTTTAATATTTTAAAAACATATTTTGATACAGTCTTCACTTCAGTATGTCTTTTTTTTCCCTCCTCTAGAAACCCTCTGCTAACTATAGTAAGCCAGATATATCATTGTTCCAGTGATAGAGAGGATTGGAATAGACTAGAATAAAGAGTCCCAGCAATTCTGTGTCAAGATGCTAGTCTTACAAACACAATTTAAAAATGGGCAAAAGGAAAAAATAAATACACACAGGCATACATACATACATACATACGGGCAAAGGATTTGAACAGACATTTCTCCAAAGAAGACATACAAATGGCCAATGAGTACATGAAAGAATGTTCAATGTCACTAATCATTAGGGAAATGCAAGTCAAAACCACAATGACATACCACTTCAAACCCAACAGAATTATTATCAAAAAACAAAACAAAACAAAACAATGAAAACAAACAGAAAATAACAAGAAATGGGAAAGATGTGGAGAAACTGAAACTCCACTGTGAAAAACAGTATGGGTGGTTCCTCAAAAAATTAAAAACACAATAACCATATGATCCAGCAATTCCACCTCTAGGTATATACCCAAAGAATTGAAAGCAGGGACTCAAGCACATGTTTGTACACCAACGACCAATGTTCCTAAGCAGCATTATCAACAATAGCCAAAAGGTGGAAACCATCCAATGTCCACAAACAGATGAACGGGTTACAAAATGTTCTATATATACAATGGAATATTATACAACCTTACTAAAGGGGTGATGTGCTTTGAAGATGGAGGGAAGGAGCCATAAGCCAAAAAGTACAAGCAACCATGAGAAGCTGAAAAAAAGTCAGGTAAACAGATTCTCCCCTCAAAGCCTCCAGGCTTGCCAACACCTTAATTTCAGGATTCTGACTTCCAGAACTGTCAGAGAATAAATGCATGCTGTTGTGAGACTGTCGGTTTGTGGTAATTTGTTACAGCAGCAATACGGAACTAACACAAAAATCAGGGAAAGACTGAGGAACTGTTCCAAGTGGAGGAGACTATGGAGTCAGGATAAGAACTAAATCCTTTTACTAAAAGGACATAATTGAGACAATTATAAAACTTGAATGGTATCTACAGGTTATGGTTAATGTGAATTTCTTTATTTTTATCATTGTTTACTGTAGTTATATGTAGAAGAATGGTCTTGTCTGTAGGAAATACACAGTAAAGTTTTTGTAAGTAATGGAAGCAGCAGGTTGACAACTTACTTTGAAATGGTTCGGAAAAAAATTAGACTTTTAAAATGAGGAAATTGGAGAGAGTATCGTAGAAGTTCACATCTGTCTTACATAGGTTCTCTGGAAAACAGACTCTGAAATACAGGTGTGTATGTCAAAGGTTCATAGGGAGTGCTTTCTGAATCACCTGCAAGGAAGTGAGGGCAGCAGAAATGGGCAGAAGAAGAATCTCAACATGGATGCGGCAGCGATCGTGACATTCACTGTTATGTGGCACTCTGGACCTGGGATGGTTCTTAAAAGGTGCCCTGACTTGAGTCCAGGCGGCTCAATTCAAACCCTTTATAATAAATCTCGTTCTCTCTCCACCTCTATCTCTTTCAGCTTCCACATCAAACAATCATTGGATGCCAGCTCCACCAAAGTACCAGTGCAACCTTGGGTGATACGGCTCCCTTCCACCAGAGGCAATCTACAAACCATCAGCAGCCAAGACTCTCAGCAGCGAGGGGATGCTGGGCACAGCCCTCGGGGGGAACCAGTGTTCCATAGCACTGTCTATAACTTCTAAGGGAAATTTAGTGTCCTTTTATGACAAAATAAGGAAAGGGGTCATAGTATAATATTGCTGGGGTCCATTGGTGATCCAGTACCCTCCCCAAGGTCAGCCCAAAAATTGAGTCTAAGAGGATCATACAACTCAACTCTGGCTGAGTGAGAGTCTAAGAAACACAGCCCGAAGCTGCACTGCCCTTTCCTATATAAGGTTGGGAGATATGTGAGGGCAGACTCACAGAGTTTTGCCCTGTGACATAAATGAAGTAGTTGAGGGTTTGGGGAGCCCCCAGAATGAACAGTTTGAGGGATAACATGAACAAATGATGAACCAGAAGAGGCCTAGAACTCCTTTTCTAGGGGGCAGAATGAATAGTTCGGGGGCTAACATGAACAAATGATGGACCAGAAGAGGCCTGGAGTCAGAATAAAAGGCCAGAACTGGGAGAGACCTCATGACGAGAAAGCATGTCCAAGACTAATGACCTCAGTGGTGGGTACTAATGGATGCCCAAAAGGATGATTCAGGCTCAGTCATACTCAGCAAGGATAAGCACTGGAAGGCCAAGGCCAAGACCAGAGCATCCCCAGCACACAGCAGACTAGATGAGACCCAGAGCCAGTCCCCAGATCAAAAGCTTACTGATACCTACTAATGCCATGTGGATTGTTATTGTTAAAGTCCTTCAGCATTGAGTGATTCACTCATTCTCTCAGCAAATAATTAATGAATGCCAGTTTTATGCTCTAGGATTACATCAATGAGCAAAACTTATTTTTAAAAAACTGTTCTCATGGAGCTTAATTCTATTGAAGAGAAAGAACCATTTCAAAAAGTTAAGAAATTGAACTCTGTATATATTTTGAAGATAGGACTAAGAATTTTCTGATGAATTGGATGTGGAGTGTGTCAAAGAGAGAGATTAAGAATGACTTACACACACACACACAAAGAATGATTTAATATAAAATAATGATGCTCAGTAATAAAAATAAATGAACTCTTAATACAACATGGATGAATCTCAAATAACTGGGTATAGTGAAAGAAGCCAGAAAAAAAGAGAACACACTCTATGATTCCATTTACATAAAATTCTAGAAAATGCAAATAGTCTATAGTGACAGAAAGCAGATCCATGGTTATTTGGGGATGGGGACGAGGTAAAGAGGGAGCAATTATAAGGAAGTTTTTGGAGGTGATGGACATATCCACTATCTTGCTTACACTGATGATGGTTTCACAGGTGTGATAATTAATTTTATGTGTCAACTTGACTGGGCTACAGGGTGTCCAGATATCTGATGAAACATTATTCTGGGTGTTTCTGGATGATGTTAACATTGGAATTGGAAGACTGAGTATTGCAGATTGACCTCCCCAATGTGGGCAGACCTCATCCAATCCATTGAAGATCTCAGTAAAACAAAAAGGCTGAGTAGGAGAGAATTTGCTCTGACTGCCTATCTTTGAGCTGCATCAATGTTCTCCTGCTTTCAAAACTGGGCTCCTATATAATATAGTTCCTACTATATTATTTGCTCTCCTGGGTCTCCAGCTTGCTGACTGCAGATTTTGGGACTTTTCTCCCTCCATAATCAGGTGAACCAATTCCTTATAATAAATCTCTCTAACCTCCCTAGTCCTGCCTACCTCCATATTCTCTCTCTCTCTCTCTCGTCTCTTTTTCTGTAAGTCTCTTGGAAATCTATGTAGAAGCTGTTCTCATTAAACACAAAACGGTTAAGTCCATTCACTGGTTTATCTACAAATTTAGTTTCATATTCTACTTAACAACTTAAATAAACTGAAATATTTCACGTATATATCTCCTTAACCTATTGGTTCTGTTTCTCTGGAGAACTGAGACTAATATAACAGGTATATACATATGTCAAAATTTACCTATATATACTTTAAATATGTGCAGTTTTAAGGAACTAAAAGGATAGATTTTTTATTTACCAATAAAAATAAAGAGAGACTACCAACGGAATGACTCATGAAGAAGGGTTCAGCTTGGAATAAAAAAAAAACTCTATACCCTTTGTACTCTATGCAGTCTACTCAAAGTGGTTCACTTCTGACATCAGGACACCAACTTTATATCCTACAATTTAGTTGACACTAACTACCTAGAATTAGCACAGATGCCCCAATAGTGGGCTCATTCCCATAGGACTGCCACCCATTTAAAATGCCAACACAAGTGGTGGGTCTCCAGGTTACCTACACTTCCGTCTGCTTTAGCTACAAATCAAGGGTACCCACAACCCCTCCTCAAGTGTGATAATTTGCTATCATAGCTCACAAAAGTCAGGGAAACATTTATGTTTACCAGTTTACTATATAATAAAGGATATGATAAAGGATATAAACAATCTTTGGCGATTTAATACAAAATAGAATAAAAAAATGAGGAGCTAGCCAGAGACTGATGCCAAAAAATTATTTTCTTTTTAATACGGGAGCAACATATTCAGTGCTGATGGAAATGATCCAGTAAAGAGAAAAACATATGAGGGAGAGACAGAGAGAATTTCAAGTGATGTATTTAGATTAGGTGAAGGGAGGTGGGATCTAGTAGACAAAGACAGGATTGATCTTAGAGAGGAACGCAGCGGCTGCACACATAGGAATAGTAAGGAGGGTGGAGTAGAGGGGCAAAGATGCAAATTACACGACCCATGCAGTGATGAGAACGTGCGAAGGTTCTCTTCTGATTGCCCCTATTTTCTCCCAGAAAAATAAGAAAACTGTCCTCAGCTGAGAGTGACACATGAGAGGAGGTGCTGAAATTTAAGCAGAGAACAGAGTATGACATGGTCATTAACTGACATGAACAAATCAGAACAATGCATCATGATTTCAGGGCAGTACAATGGGCCTATATGAGATTAGTGGCCACAAACTGAAGTCTTGTACAGCGTGGCTGTGCATTTTCCCCCAGCCAAATCTGGCTGTGCTGCTGTAGATGTAGTCAGAGGGACAAATTTAAAAAGGTTTGGTGTTTTGCCAGGTAAGTACCACACACCATGCAAGGGCAAAACAGCTGAAAATGGACCCAAAGGAGGGACTGAAATGAAAGATCATGAAACTAAAAGTGCATAAGAAAGTAAATGAAGATTGGGCAGTGAGTGAGGGATGCTGGGGATGAAACCGAAATAAGGCAATAGATTATATATTCTGATGAAGTGGAAGACCTATAGAGAGAGTGAATCAAAAAGATAGGGTGTGATAGTCAGAGACAACATATTTGAAGCTGAGATTCTGGGGGTGTTGGGAGTTATCAGTATGACAAGCTCTAGCATCTGCCATGGAGTGGTTAGTCAATGAGATGGATAGAGCACAAGATCCATTACTGAAGAACAGGTAAATAAACTGAAGGAGAAAGATGTAAAGAGAATATACATGGACACTAAAATTAGCAAAAATTATGCAGAAGTAGTACTGGAGACCGTGACCAAGAAACCCACCAAAATCTTCAACAATGATCAGAACTGTCTTGTGAATCAACAGATGACTGCAACAAGGCATGACAGAAAGTAGTATAACCTAATAATGTGAGGTTGTAAAACTGTGTCTTTTTAGAGGGAAGAGAGGAAGGATGATCCAGAAGTGAGGATAAGAATATAGGTTTTCCTTTGCTTATATTGGTCCAGTAAAACAAAAGGAGATGAAGAGAAAAAATCCTCCACCAGAGATCATTTGCAGAGAACAATGTCCTCTAGAAAGAGTCAATTTCAAACAGAGAAGAAGATAAACAAACAAAGCAACATGCAGATGAGAGATTGGGTATACAATGGATTTTGATGAGAAGAATCTGAGCTCCAGAGACACAGCAGAAATGTTTCAGGATTTGATGAGGGGTGAGAAATGTTACCAGAAAGGGCATATAATGAGCCATATGTGGACAACAGTCTGGGGTGTAAAAATTGTTCTCAGTGACATGTGCTTATGGAGACTGGTGCAAACAAAGATATTAATTTGGCTTCAGGAGATAGCAGCAAGTCAAGGAGTATCAGTGGGAAAGAAGAGCTATGAGAAATTCACTAGGAGCAGGTGGAGTTCTGGGGCCTCTTCTGTTACCAGTGAAGAGGGTCTTTGCAAGGAGGGGGAGATGCAGACTTCAAAGAGTGTGTTGAAAAAAAGAAAGCGAGAGAGAGAGGAAGGGAAGGAGGGAGGGAGAAAGAAATAAAAGGTTAAAGAAAAGAAAACTTACAGGGAGCTCAAACTTTGAACTGACTGAATACTTATCTGAAAGTGCCTTATAAAGTAGGAAAAGTGAAATTACCTTCATAATTTTTAAATTTACACTTTATTTGGTCAACCATGGAAATGAGGGCACACAAAAAGTTTATTTCAGCTATAATATAATATAGAATGTTTCTTCTCTTAATGAACACATGAAAAATAATGAATGCATTTTGACCACATTACATGTGGGGACTCATGCAAGATTCCTAAAATTCTGTTTGCAGCAACTATCTGCATATCACATGGTCATGAACCTTGACAAGAACAGAAACAGTGCACCTGTTAGAAGATGCTGAGCTGGCTGTTGGATACATCAATTTTAAAGAAAAGTATGGGCTGAAGATGAAAATTTTGATGTCCCTGAAATAGAGACAGAGATAAAAAGACAGATACAGATACAGATGTAGTCTTAAGGAAACTGAAATAGTGCAAGGACTGAGTATATATAGAAAAGAAAGAAGCCCAGGTTCTCAGCCTAAGGCTCAGTCAGGGATCTGGTAATGCAGTCACTTTCCAGGGGCGAAAGACCTACCTGGTGATCATGCTACTTCCTGGCTCTAAAATGAGGTAGAGAAGGGAGATAGAAAGTGAAGGGGGAAAAGGAGACAGAGAGAGAGAGAGAGAGAGAGAGAGAGAGAATCTAACTGCCATGCTCAAATATTATAGACTTTAAACATAAGGTTCTATAGAGAAAGTAATCAGCATGAGAAAATGTTCTTATTATAATGTAAAGATAAAATATTAAGTGAATAAAGCAGGATAAAGAACCATATGTGCATTATGATCTGAGGTGTGTTTGTGTAGATGAGCTTGAGTTGAAGTATCTATATATAAATATTATGACTTAGACACATTTAAATCAAATGTGTTGAAAACTGAATCTTAATTTTGCTATCAGAAGTCAATTCCTTTGTGAATTCTCATTCTTTAACAGTAACAGAAAAAATAAATTATGTTGTATCCTGATATTTCAGCCACTTCTAATTTAAAATTTTGTCTATTTCAAATAAATATTTATTACAACTCAAGTATTATTTTCTCAGTCATTACATGGTAATTCTTGAACATTCTTCCCACTGCCAAAGATAACCTTCCCCAATTCTACTGAGAATTTTTTTTCCCTGACATAATAACATACAATTTTAATAATCAAAAGAAATTTCAAATGGATCAAAATACTTGTCCCATCTTCCAAAGTTCTAATGGAGATTAAATAAGGTGATGTGCTAACATTTTAGAAAACTATAAGGTATGCTATAAATCTATTCTCATATTTTCAGCTCATTGGGATGCACTAAACAATTGTTTCAATTTCTGATAACATTTTAAAGACTGATAATGAATCCTGCACATGTTTGAGTCCATGTGTGAAAATCTGCTTACTGAAGAAAAACGCATCTCTCTATGTATAATCAATCAGGAAAATGTGGAACTTCTCTCTAGAAAGGCTGTATTAGAAATCCTCTGGAGAAAGGAGACAGGGCAGTATGTGTAGTTTGAAAATGATCACAAGATAATACCAACACATGCCTCATCTCCCCTACCCACCCAGATTATGAATCACTTCTCTCTGCTATCTACATTGCATTATTGTAGCAAATTAAGTCACCAGAAAGAAACATGATTGAACTGTATTATCTCAGTCCCTGTAGAAGTGTCTTTACTACGATTTCATTTTATGTCAGTGTTTGCTCTAATAAAGAGCCATATAGAGGTATTTCTGCATCTGCTGTAAAACTACTAAATACATTGCCCATGACTTTATTCAATGTTCTTTATTATAAAAGTACAAATGGTAGAATTTAATGCCAAAGATGTTTATTTCTGAAGAGTCAGTGTTCTATTTTGTCTATTATCTATCTAATAGATAGATAATCTGTCATCTTTCCCTCTTTGGCTTCCAGGAAACAGATTAAATTTCAGGCTTAATTATGGAAATGTCTCACAATTCCCTTTCCTCTCTTTCTGTATGTTTCCTCATATCTTTTACATCATTTTTAATCTTTTAGCTTCATTTAGCTAAATAGTATTATATGCATTTTAAGAGAAATTAAAGTAGATGAAGTACAATTATTTTAAAAAAGGAGAAGACTGAGGTCCAGAAAATCTCAAATGAGTGAAGGGGAAAAAAAAATAGGGCTTGGATTAGGGCAACAGTAGATTAGAGGCCATTAAACAATGAGACAGGGATGAGGGCTGGACTTCTAACAATGAAGAGTAATGAGGAATGTAGGAGAAAAGGTGAGCAGGGAGATAGACCAGGTGGGAGCGAGAGGGCATTTTGATTCAGCAACGTCAGCAACTCCTTAACTCCTGATCGACTGTGAGTGAAAGCAGAGAATGCAGGAGGAGAGAAAGTTTCAAAAACAATGCCTGTAATTTTCCCAGAGAGGAAAGTGATTTTAGCAAAGTGTGGTTGTCCTATGAAATTCGTCATTGCACACAATGTTTGTTGGAGGATAAGAGAGCCTACTCAATACAGAAGGGGGCCTGCCCCTGACACCCTATGTGGCCTACATCCTTAGAATGCAGACCGTTCACATGCAAGTTACTCCTTAGTTGAATTAATACCATGCCCTCAGACTGATAGAAAATATCTTTACAAAAGTCCATTTAGAGAACTTAGAAATGTATAGAAAGGAAGCAAAGGAGTTATTAGAGATCTCTCTGTTCTTTATTAAATCCTGGAGTAATTTCTATCATTAGACACACTACAAAAGGTGTTGATACTATAGATTCTTTTGGGTTGACCTACTAGTTCTCTGAGTTTGGCAGATCCCTCTGACCATCCTCAAGGAGGCTTGTCTGTCTGCAGTACCTGTGGTCTTAACATGGATATAGGCTCCTCCTCAGTCAATGGCCATTACTTAGTTCCAGTAAACTCTATTTCCCCCATAGAAGTGGTGTCACCATTAGAAGATGACAGACATGTAGTGTTTACATCTCCTGAACTCCTGGGAATGACCTCTAAAATACTATGAAGGCTTCAGGCAATGCTCCAGTAGTTAATACAGTGACAATAAACTCTCACCATGTTACCATGCTTATTTTGGACAGAGCTTCTAGTTTCAAATAATCCCAGTGTCCTTTCTTATCACTCCAGAGCACCAAGAGTCCTCAGAGCATTACACTACATATTTTAGTGAGTTTTCTTTTGCATGACAGATGAAACTTCATAGATTAATATGCTGCTAAAATTATTTATATAGTATGTTTTGCCTTAAGAAAAAGAAAGTTTCTTTTCTCTCCCAGACCACTGGAAAAGAGGAAACCAAGGGAGTTATGCACAGTATATATTTAGAAACTGCTTGTCTCTTAAAAAAGAAAAAAAGAAAGAAAGAAAGGTAAGAAAAAAAGAAAAAAGAAATCATCTAGCTCTTATTTTTTAAAAAATGACAAGTTTTAGAGGTGGCAGGGGCATTATCTTTTTTTAGTGTGTTGTTTGTATAGATTCCATTGTTTGTAAATAAAAGCCCAAAAGGGTAGTAGTAGTGCTAGGACACAAATATTTATTTGAAAACCACAAAACTAACATGCTAAATAGATCTCATAACCTTATGTACATGCATATCTTGTTTTGTCTTAAAGTTTGGTAGAACTATTGTTGTAATTACAGAACGCAGAAATAACTCAATGAAACTGCATAGGAAACCCTTATTCAACACTTTGCTTTGCTCTCTCCTTTCTTTGAGTAAATCTGACATTATAAGCATAACTGGTTCTCTGTGGACCTCTTAAATAATTTAAAGATGCTGAGCCTTATATTCTACAGCCCAAAGATGCTGACATTATTTTAAATTAGGTTTTTACACTTAAAACGTATTGAAGTGCATTTGGGGGAGATGAAGTTTTGCTACCTGTGCTTTTTTTCTGTGAGAACAGTGTGTAGCAGAGTCAGAATAAAATAATATCTCCGTGGTTTGTGTTTAATTCTTTAGCTCCACTCAAATGACATGAGCTAGGGTAACACACACATGACAACCTGGTAATTTCAAAATAATGGTCTGGTTTTAATTCCATACCTCCAGTCAAACGACATGAGCTAGGGTAACACACACATGACAATTTGAGAATGAATTCTGAATGCAAAAAAGAGATGTTCAGATCAAGTGAAAACAGCAAAACCTAAACATTTTCTAAGAAAAGCAAAAGTCCTCTTATTATGTGCCTCGCTGTTCAATGGATTTGAATTTTGCCATAATTCAAAAGATGTCTGTCATACACAAAGTCATATATAAGGGACCCCTGAAATGCTGAAATGTGGTCATTACTCTACCCTGTGGCACTCATTTCAATGGAGTCCAGCTGTGTCTGAATAATGCCAAACCTAAGAAGTGCACTGTTCTTTGTCAGCACATTTCTCTCTCTTTACAGGGAGACAAAGTCAGTCCCATCCTGTTCCTACATACAACCACCAAATGTGGTTTTCAAGTCCCTAGGCTGGATGTATCTGGGTCAGAGGCAAAGCTCAAAGTTGAACCAGGGCTTCATACACTGCATGGCCTCAATCAGAATTTTCCTTATGTGATCAGGCATATTCCCAGTTGCCATGCAATGCAAGTTGGCAAGGGAGAAGAGGAGTTTAAAAAAAAAATCAAGAAATGGCACCCCGCCAAGTTTTCATGGAGTGAAAAATTGGAGCCCCTGAGAGAAACAAATGTTTGGAACTGCTAACCCTTCTGCCCTATCACATTCCAACTCAGTCAGATGGTCACACCCATCTCTGCCAGAATATGCCGTGTTATTGAGCATGGAGACAGGTTTCTAGCCTTACAGGATATGGTATAATGTGCTGGGGATTCATATGAGTTCACACGGAAGATTCTTATTTTTTTGCCTGTACCTGATGCTCAAGTTTCTAATGCCTCCCTTTTTTCCTTCTCCGTGCCCTGCCCCTCTTCTAGATTTATTTCCCACTGGAATCTTTGATTCTGTACTCAAATCATTCTAGTTATTACATTTTACTTGCATGAGTCAGATTCATGGTCACTAATCCTAGCTTTAATATCCAATGAGCAAAACTGAGTGTAGAAAAGAGAGGCATCCCTCTCAACAAAAAGAAAAAGAAGCCAGGAAAAGATCTCAAGCATGCTCAGATTGGGTGTTTTGACCTTGGTAGGTATAGCAACAAAAAACCCTGGCTGGCAATCATCTTGGAAAAAAAATCCCAAGTCAGCCAGAAATAGTGAAAAAACATTGGACTTAGATTTTCCATTTGCTGAAGATATGACTTTGGGAAAACCACTTAATATCTCAGACTTGTCTTTACTCATCTGCCAATGTGTATGATAATGACTGACAGTTCACATTACAAGGTTATTAGAAGAAGCAACTAAGATGGCATATTAGCAAGCATGTTTCAGAAATGCAGAACACTGTATGAAGGTAAAGAACTATCATCTACTTTTTCCAAGGAGCCCTAGAAAAGTATAAAGTTGCCATTCCTTCCAGGGGCAGGTGGCCACAAAATACTACACTTAGTTCTTGATTTAAAGAACTGTGTTGTTTTGTTTTGTTTGGGATCTGTCTGAACAGATTTATCAATACATAATTCATCTACCATACAATCTACCCACTTAAAATATGTAACTTCATTTCTTCACATATTCACAGGGTTGTGCAACCATCACAATCTAATTTTAGAACATTTGTGTCCACCACAAACCAAAAACAAACAAAAAATATCCGTTTGCAATCACTCCCTATATTCCCTGCTGACAAACCCTCACTCCTGAAACCTAGACAACCACTAACCAATTTTCTGTCTCTATGGATTTGCCTATTCTGGGCATTTAATATAGAAGGAATCATATAATATGCGGTATTTTGAGACTGGCTTCTTTCACTTAACGTAATGCTTTCAAGGTTCCAAGTTGTAGTATGTATCAGTACTTCATTCCTTTCTATGGCTGAATAATGTTCCATCGTACGGATATACCACTTTTGTTTATCCATTCATCAGTTGATGGACATTTGGGCTGTTACAACTTTTTTATTACCATGAATAATGTTGCTATGAATATTCATGTACAAGTTTTTGTGTGGACATATTTCATTTCTCTTGAGTATTACCTGGGAGCAGAACTGCTGGGTCGGTAACTCTATTAAGTTTCTGAGGAACTTCCAGACTATTTTTTCAATTGGCTACACATCATTTTACATTTTCACCAGTGATGAATGAGGGTTCCAATTTTTCCCCACCCCCTACAGTATTTGTCATTGTCTGTCTTTTTTATTCGTCATTCTAGTGTGTGTAAAATAGTACATCATCATAATTTTGACATGCATTTCTTAATAATGTTGAGCATCTTTTCATGTGCTTATTGGCAATTTGTGTATCTTCTTTAGAGGAATATCTATTCAGATCCTTTGGCTATTTGCTAATCAGGCTGTCTTTGTTTTTTTTTTTAATTTAGCTGTAAGAGTTCTTTGTATTTTTTCAACAAATTCCCTTACCAAATACATTATTGGCAAATATATTCCATTGTGTGGATCACTCTTTTACTTTCATTAAGGTACCATTTGCAGCTGTAAATTACTTTTGCAGTCCAAATTATCTTGATGTAGTCCAAATTATTTTTTCTTTTGTTGCCTGTGGGCTAATTATTTTTTAATGTAGTTCGTTTTTTTTTTTGTTACTTGTGCTTTTTACTTGTGTTGAATCTAAGAAACTATTGCTTAACTCAAGGTCAAGATTTACTCTTAGGTTTTTTCCTAAGAGTTTCATAATTCTAGTCTTTATATTTAGGTTTATGATACATTTTGAGTTAATTTTTGGCACGCTTTGAGATAGGCATCCAGTTTCATTATTTTGCATGTAGATATCTAGTTCTCCCTGCTCTGTCTGCCAAAAAGATAATTTTTCCTCATGGAATTGTCTTGGCAAAAACCAATTATTCATAAATCAATTATCAATTATCCACAAATTTATGGGTTTATTTGTGGAATTTCCATTCTATTAATCTATTTTTATGCCAGTATTATATTGTCTTGATTACTGTAGATTTTTAACTTTCAAATTAGGAAGTCTGAGGACTTCATTCTTCTTTTTCAAAATTATTTCAGCTATTCTGGGTCTCTAAAATTTAATATGAATTTTAGGATCAATTTGTTAATTTCTGCGAGGGAAACAGCTAGAATTTTATTAGAATGGGCACTGAATCTGTACATCTATTTGGAGATATTACCATATTAACAATATTAAATCTTATAATTCATGAATATGGAATGTCTATCCATTTATTTAAATTTCTTTTTTTATTTCAATATTCTAGTTTTCAGTGTACAAGTCTTGCATGTTTTCATTAAATTCATACCTAAATATTGTATTATTTCATTGCTATTGTACATGGAATTGTTTGCTCAACTTCATTTTTGTAATATTCATTGATAGTGTATAGAAATGCAACTGATTTTTGTATATTCATCTTGTATCCTAAAACCCATCTGAATTCATTTATTAGTTCTAATAGTTTATGTAGTGGATTCTTGAGGATTTTCTATGTACAAGCTCATGTCATCTGCACATTGAAAAAGATTTACTTTTTCCTTTCCAATCTTAGATGCCTTTTATTTCTGTTTCTTCCTTAATTACCCTGGCTAGAGCCTGCACCAATTGGTATTTAATAGAAGTAAGAGGCTACAATTTTCTACTTCAAGAGAAAATAGTCTTAGAAAAAGGATAGTAATGACAAGTACAGAGTAATAAGCACATTTACTTATTTCCACATGTTTCTGTTATAATTATTTTAGTGGATTTGGAAGTTTAGCTGTTTATTGTTGATTCACATTACATTTAAATACATAATCCTCCTGGAACTGGTGTCCTTGCTTGTTGTTTCTCTTTGTTTGTTTATACCTGATTTCATTTCTGTAGGGATATTAGGAGACCTATTAAGCTAACCCTGGAAGAGAAGAAAGCAATGCCACAGCCCTGTCAGACTTTTAGTTTGTTCAGGTTGTCAAAACTGTCCCAAGGCCACTCCTGTTTCACACCTGGCTTAATTCAACGGTCAGTCAAAACCTGAGGCCTGGAAAATTCGTGTATCTTTTAACACAGAAACTCTATCACGTAAGCTGGATCTCATTAATTTCACAAGTTTATAGAAATATCGGTAAGTAGAAGAAAAAATTTAATCAAGTCTACCAACCTGAGTGATCACAGTATGTACAAAAGGTCAGGTACTAGTCATTAATTTTGAATGAACAAAAGAATCTAAATTTGTTTACATTTTTGTTGCTATTCATGCAACACGTTACTGGTTTCCCACTCTGCTTTCACTAGGTTCATCTACGGAGACAATTCAATTTTAATTTTTTAATTTTTAATTTTAAAGATTTTATTTATTTATTTGACAGAGAGAGAGAGAGAGAGAGAGAGAGAGAGAGAGCACAAGCTGGGGGAGTGGCAGGCAGAGGAGAGGGAGAAGTAGAAGGAGAGGGAGAAGGAGAGACACCCAGGTGCCCCGACAATTCAATTTTAGAATTTTTAGAATTAGAAAATTTAGAATTTTTAGAATTGCATGTTTCCTTCAAAGAAGTCTTCCGATTTATCTTCACTTATGGACTCCATTTATTTGCAGTTAACTAATCAAACACCACTGAAACAGGAGTCTGTTTATTTTATTTTTCTTTAATATACATATATTTAGAAAATATATGATAATTGTAATATATGAAACAAAACTAATATGCACACAACAAAATTATTCTCACCCTTCTCTGTCCTTCCAATCACTAGCCTCCTCCTTTCCTGCCACAAGGACAAGTAATCCCTGACAGCAGCCTAGTTTGTAATCAAATTTAGCAAATATATACACATATATAAACTTCTGAGTTTATACATTCGGGATTTTATAAACATTGGAATAACCCAATACACATTATTCAAATTGCTTTTCTCATTTAACAATATAACATGAGCATTAATCCAGTTCAAAACAACTAACTTTAGGGACGCCTGGGTGGCTCAGTTGGTTAAGGGTCTGCCTTTGGCTCAGGTCATGATCCCAGGGTCTGGGGTCAGGCCCCACACTGGGCTCCCTGCTCAGTGGGGAGTCTGCTTCTCCCTCTCCTCCTGTTCATGCTCTCTCTTGCTATCTGTGTCTCTCTCTCTCAAATAAATAAATAAAATCTTAAAAAAAAACCACTATAATTCATTGTTTTGTTTCTTTTTTAAAAAAGTAGTTATAGTGAGCGTGGAAGGCAGAAGTAGTTATATATTTAACAGCATGCCATTCCCCAATGATGAAAATGCAAGTTGCTTCCAGTTTTTAGCCACTAAAAAAATCATCTTTACACATAGGTCTCTTTGGGTTTCCTTTTTTTCTGAATTGTTTTGTCATATATTCTGTCATTCTATTGTTCCCCCCTCCAATTATCAGTTGGTAGATTTTTTCATAATATTTATTTTGTGCCTATCATATGCATCTCATTTTTCTCCAGTTCATTAGTCAGCTTTTGACATTATAAAATGGTATCTTTAATGGAGACTATTTTTGCAATTATTTACATATTTAAATGTATCCTCTCCTTTATGCATTCTGTGATTCCCACCTAATAGAAAAAGAAGATAACAGGTGACAGGTAGACAGACCAATGTAGACAAATGGATGAATATACACTTAGGAGGATGAGGCAAATAAACTTTTTGGGAGGACACACTGGAATTTGGAAATAGCAGTTACCTCTGAGAAGAAATGAAAGGAAGCTACTTCTCCCTGTGTGTCTCCTTTCATTGTCTGGATTCCTAGCATATTTAAATAAAATTGTATAACAGCAAAGGGCATAATCTCTGAAGTGAGTCTGCTGTATTCAAATCTTTGCTCTGACACTTACTAACTGTGGGAAATAGATCCAAGTTGAGACACTCCCCCAAAATGTTTCCTGAAAATCCATCACTCTCTTGGAACATTTTCAAAGCTTTTAAAAAGCATTTTTAATAATTTCTATTCATTGTAGTTGTCTTTCAACTGTATATTTTGTCCAGATAATCAAACTCACCATTATTTGAAAAGTCCTGCTTCTGACTTGAATAGTAATGATTCTAGTGCTTTGAGAGTGAGCTAGATACATACACACATATTCATTAAATGTCTACTTATTCATTTTCTATGAAAGGTTTTTATGATAAACTTAATTTGGTATCTTTTCAACATCTATGAAAATAATCATAAGAATTCTACTTTGATTTATTATTCTGGTTACTTATAGCAACAGATTTCATAATATTTATCTAACTTCAAGTTACTGCCCTGGACTTTACAGGGCAACCTGTTAATATTTTTATTTAGAAGTTTGCATTAATATTTGTAAGTGGGACTGGTCTGTAGCCTTTATTGTCCAGTTTCAATTTCAAGGTTCTATTGATTTCATAAAAAGATTTTGAAAAAAGAAAAGCAACGATTTTGAATCTTTAATCATTGTCTACACTCTGGAACAACTTAAATCACATTAGAGTTTTCTATTTCTTAACGGCTTGGTAGAATTCACCTATTAAACTCTGTGGTTTAATGCTTTATTGAAAGAAGCAGCCCTTTGAAAACTATCAATTTTTTTCTATAGTAAATGGTTTCCTTCAGTTTTCAGTCTCAAGGTTAACTTTTGTAAGTTACCATCATCATCATTAATTTCTTATATTTATCAGTTTCTTTCCGATTATATATATGCATGCATAGAATTAATCAGAGTTATCTTACTCCATGCTTATCATTTCTTAAAACATGTTCCTATCTATCTTTTTTTCTTATTTGGTCACCTAAAGCCAACTCTGTTTATAAATTTATAAATTTTCTATTTTTAATGTTTATAAAAGAATTGGTCTTTGGATTCACATAATAGTTCTCTTTCTTTTTTCTTTTTTTTCCCTTTATTTTAGAGGTTTTTAACATTTTGAGTTGGATACAATTTTTATTCCTTAGGTTTTAATAATATAACAACATAAAGGCCATAGGTATGACTAAGCTCTCTTTCTGCCATTCTTCCATAGGTTCTGATATATGATATTTCATCATTTATTTTTTGAAATATTGTATAACTCTTAATTTCTTCTGTGGCATACGAGTTGCTTAAAAAGATTTTTTAAATCTTTAATTTCTGGGGCAGTTTTTATTTTTCCTATAAAAAGACACAGAATCATTCATTAGCCTTATGAAATTAGATAGGTTTCCATTTTTTTTTTTACTTGATTCCTCACAATCAGAGAAAAGTAAAGTCTCTTATGACATGTGTTTGCATTTCTCATATGCCACATCTTGTTGGGTTTTGTTTATAATCACATGGGAGATCTTTTTTCAATTCCATTATTTTAGAAATTGAGTTTACTTCCTTTATATTATTTGACAGAACAGAAATATTTGGTATTAGTTCCTGCCATCTCATTGTACTACTTCTCTTTTTTAAGGCAAATGAGATGGTGGTGCAGCTGACTGGAAGATTCTATCAGACAGAATGAGAGGGTATAAAATACCTCTGATGGAAAAAAAGAATGAAATCTATGGAGATAGCGATGTGAAGCAGGAGCAACCACAGTCCCCAAAGGGACATAAAGTTGCTATGAATATCACCTGTATGGAGTAAGAATTTCTCTGTGTTTTTTCGAGAGAGAGGTTTTCCTTTGCCATGGCTTAGAAAATCTGGCTCCTTTCCTGCCTGCTCACCAGATCCAGAAAAACTGGTACAAAACAGCCTTTTGTTAAGCATATCCCTCAGTATTTAGGAAGAGATAAGTAGAGCGAAGATCAGTTTCCCAGGTGTATCATCCCTCAGCCGAACCAAACGGAAGGTCTGCCTGAAGTCTATTTCTGCCACCTCTTTAATGATTTTAACCTTGAATTCTGCTTTGTCTGAATTCTTTCCTTCCTTCCTTGCTCTCTTTTTACTTCTGCATTTGCTTGTTACATCTCCATCAATATTTTCAACCTTTATCTGCCACTTTGCTTCAGGTGTCTTTCTTAAAAACAACAGAATATTGAATTTTCTTTGTTTTTTTTTTACACCATTCTGATTATTTGATATAGAAATACATGCAAATTTGCTGATGTAACTAACGTACGAGGAATTATTCACTCCATTTTACTATTTAACATATTTACTTATTATTTAACACATTTTATCATTCGTTTCCCTTGCTTACCTTTCATTAATCTTGTCAGCTTAGTCAGCTTTCTCTTCATGTCCTCTCTCTCCCTTTTCCTCCTGTTAATTTTACAGTACTTATAGGCACGTCGGTTTTATTAACAGCTATAATTATGCCTATATTACTCCATTATTTTATCAAAATTAAATAAAAGCTATGGTCTTTCTCTAATATCTTATGCTTACTTTTCCCACCTCCCACAAGTTCGCTGAGCTAAAGCCCTTTGGAATTGAGATTTCCCATTAAGAGAGCAGTCCAAGCAAGTAGAAAAAGATCCTCTCCTTTTCCAAAAATATGTACATGCTAACAAACAAACTCACCCACTTAAAAAACTTAGAAAATGTTGACATCAAGAAAGCTACCAGAAATGAAGGGAGACCACAGAAGCAGACTGTTTTGTTTGGCAAAGCTAAGGGGTTCAGGGGAGTGTAGAAATCGAGGTTTCAAAGCCCGCCTGGGGAGGCTGGCCAAGGCACAGGTTCACTGCAGGGGATGAGCTGCAAAGGACAAAGAGCAGCCGTGTTTCTGTTTCTGAAATAGGGAATTGAGAAGTCTCCCTACCTGCCTGAAGAAGGAGCTAAATGCTTCTTTCTTCTTAGGGCCATGGGTAAAAATAGACTCATCTGTTAAAAATTAGAAACCCAAGAAGTTTCCTTTACTACAGAGCTTCCCAAACTGGATAGGAATCACCTAGGAATCTCACTAAAATTCAGGTCCTGATTTGGTAGGGCTCAAGAGTGCATTTCTATCAGGGTGCCCATACTTTAAGCGGCAAGTGTGGGTCTGAACAAACACTACCCTTAGGAAATGCGGAATTCCGAGTTACTATAAAGACTGGGAATGGGAAGAAATCAGAGAGGGAGACAAACCATGACAGACTCTTGACTCTGGGAAACAAACTGAGGGTTGCAGAAGGGGAGATGGGTGGGAGGATGGGGTACCTGGGTGATGGGCATTAAGGAGGGCACGTGATGTGATGAGCACTGGGTGTTATACACAACGAATGAATCATTGAACACTGCATCAAAAACTAATGAAGGACTATATGTTGGCTAATTGGATTTAAATAAATAAAATTTTAAAAATTAAAAACTTAAAAAAAATAAAATAAAAAAAAAAAGCTGGCCGATTGTGAAACCTGAAGAGAAAACATACTATAGGGCACAAAGGACATCCACTGCAATCTCCTCTTCCATATTGAATTCAGAGTCAAAACTTAAAACTCACAACAGAAACCAGTCCATAGGCCTAACGTATAAAAAATGGAGATCTCAAGCTGGGCCAACAAGCAAATCAAAGAATGCTTCTTTGCTATTGAGGATACTTTTGTTTGTAAGTAACAGAGAAAAACAATGACTAGTAGCTTAAACAATCAGTACATTGATTATTTCATAAACAGAAGTACAAAGTTAGGCAGCTCAGCTTAACGCAGCAGAATGGTGGCCAGAGGATTCTGGTGGTTCCCATTCTCTGTGCTGCCATCCACAGCAAGTGGGCTCTTACCCTCTTAAGTTTTCCTCTACTGCTCCCCAAATAACTGCCACCATTCCAACCAACGCATCCTTAATTGACAACATCCAAAAGAGAAGAAGTAGGGGAGGGGCGGTTCTTCTCCTAGGTCCCACTCTTTCCATCAAAGCAAGAACTTTCCCAGAAGTCCCTGAAACTATCCGGAAAGTCTCATCTCATGTCTTGTGAGAATGTGTCATACCTCCATCTCTACCACAGATACTGGCAAAGGATGACTTTGCTTGGCCCAGACCAGTCAACAGTTCACCTCTTGAAGTTAGAGAGAGGCTGGCCTTCTGGGAACACATTTCTCATTCTCTGATCACTCTCAACATAATTGGCATTCTGTTCACTAAAATGGGAATGGCTGTTGGTTAGGAAACCAATATTATCTGCCCAATCTGATGCTCATTTAAAATTTTTCAATTTCTGCATTTCTCTGATAAGTCTATTTCAGCTATCTGGGGTGAATGTGGGGATATTTCAGAGTGCCAATGAGAATAAAACCTAGGATTTGAATGACAGTCACATTCCTATCTGATGTCCCAATATGTCTTATATCAACTTTTAAGTGAGATTTGCATATAATCAACTTATGGCATAGAAATGAAAAAGAATGTCTAAATTTTATATTTGGGGAGTGATACAGAAAAAATATATATATATTGGAACATTTTTAGGACAAATGCCAAAGTGTAGATGTGATATTACTTAAATTTTAGATAATCCTTTTTACATATACATGTTATAGGACTTCTTTTATCCTTTTGATGAGATAAATTCTAAAAAAATGAATTTAGAGAGTATTTCAAGTTTTGACAGCAGCCTGATAGCTGTTCAAATCATAATGCTTGAGAGTTAATCACACAAGAAATAAAATTCTATTGTCAAATCATGACCCTACTAAAGACAATCACTTTAATTAAAAGTAGTAAGTCAAAGGAGGTTTCCTGTCTTCTACTCTCAGCATATAATCTATAGGAAAGTGTAATATTAAAAAACTTAAGAAAGTTGATCTGGCAGGTCATAAAGAGGTTTCAGTGGTGTTTGGTTTTTGGTTTGTTTTGTTTTTCAGCGAAAACTAGTTTTGAGAACTGGAGTGTATTATCAAGGAAAACCAAAATGCTTTAGGCTAACTACAATCTCTACCCCCTTAAGAGTTTTTTGGTGTTTTTTTTTTCCTTTTTGTTCTGGGCTGAGTCACATGTTTCCTCTCAAAGGTCATGAAGCCTCGGAGATAGAACAAGATTAAAATATCTCCAAACTCTGTCTATCCGCTACTTGAATAGAAATGCCAGGTATTCCCCATCCCTTTTCAATTTGATAACCTCCTCCACAGTTCAAATGATCAAGTGGTTGTCACTTGCTCTATCTCTCACAAATATTGTGTGCATTAAAGATAAAAATCCAAATTCCAGGCCTGCCCTCAGCATATTGTCTTTTTCGAGTCCCATCACAAATTTAGAGTTGGCTAAACTTTCCTGTTTTGTTGGGGTATGTAATAATGAAGAAATAGACCTTCAGGGAAAATAGAACAGGTGGCTGTTGTTTTTAAAGCTAGCATATGTGTAGGCTGTAGATGGACTTCAAGCAGAGGATGTCACGCAGAATGTGAGATAGGATTTGGGGAAAGCTACAGGGATACCCATGCATATGGCAATTAGTCAAAAGCATTTGTCAAGGGCATGTAGCCGTAACTCCACCTTGTCAAGGGCCTGTGTGTTTAGCTCTGTGAAAATATTAGATAAGGAATAAGGCTTTTTTTGTTTTTCTAAAAGATTCAAGTTTAGGTGTTTTCATTTATTGTTGCAATCAAACAAGTAATTAATTGTAAATTCATTCTGAATGTGTTCCCATAGGAGTACATATATCATTTAAAATTGAAAAGTTCCCTTATCATGGACAAATATCGGAGAAATGAAAGGATGCTTTAGATTTACATAGTACTTAATAGTTTTGGAAAGAGTTAAAAAAAACAAAGCAGAAAAGATGTTGCACGCCCATCATTTTTGAGCCTCACAAAAACCTTGTGACAAAGAGGAAAATGGGATTCAGAATGGATGACTTTCCCAAGGTCAGATAACTAAGGAATTTTCTAGACAGGGGCTAAACCTTCAGGCTACTCTTTAGTTTAAAGATCTTCTGATCTCAGGTCCAGTGCATTTTCTCATTTACATAACACAATGAGGTTGGTATTTCAAACATAACACATTTTGGAAAAGTGCACTCATTAGAAAGAACAGGGCCAGAAAAATGGTACCACGAGTTTTCTGAGCTGGATTTCTCTTTCCCAGAATTAAGAGGGCGAATGGAATAGGAAGAATATTCTTTTCTTCCTCTCTTCCCTCTATTTCTCTATCTCATTCTCTCTCTCCTCCTTTTGCTACTTATTTTAACTTTTTCAAGAAAAACATTCACATTAAACTGAATTTTCTCATGTGGCTATCAGTATTCAGTAAGATAATTACCTCTGTTCACATTAAAGCGGCACGTATCATCATTTGTTTCTTCTCAAATTTCTATACTTTACCTCATCTCATCAGGGCAAGCTTAAAACTCAACATTGTGGGCCTCATGTCTTTGGAAACATTTTATATTTTAGAAAAGGAAAATTATAATCAAAAGTTTCTGGGGCACCTGGGGTGGCGCAGTTAAGCGTCTGCCTTCGGCTCAGGTCATGGACTCAGGGTCCTGGGATCCAGTCCCACATACGGCTATCTGTTCAGCGGGGAACCTGTTCTCCCTCTGCCCCCCCCCACCCCCCCGTCATGCTTGTTCTCTCTGAAATAAATAAATAAAATCTTTAAAAACAGCTTTTTTAAAAGTTTGTTGTTTTTTTAAAGGAAACTTTACTTTCTTTTTTTTAATTCTTAAAGCAATAAATTAATGTCCAAAATTCTAAAAGACATGACAACTGAAATCTTAAAACCATGTTGATGTTGATGCTTTATTTCACAGATAAACTGGTTGCTAAACTACAAAACATTTAGGTAAGTCCCAATCCCACTTAGTCTTTTTTTTATCTCCCCTTTTTCAACAATTGGGGTTCATTAATTAATTGTTTCTTACACTGATACAGGATGTAGGCTCAAACAAGAGAATTTCAATGAAGGATGTACTATATAATCATGCAAATTTCCTGCTTTTCACAGTCATAAACCTTACACTCCACAAACCCCATTTCACAGTGTCAGGGACACACCTCAAGGAAAAGATGGTGGCAGAGTCAGCAAACCCTTCAAATTGAAATGTTAAAGAAAAAATTAGGAAACAGGGCAAAATTGCACAAGCAAATATGGTGGTATCTCTCTGAGACTAGAGGGCACACTTGCCTAGGTTCAGTAAAGACACTGATGTAACCTGACCACAGAGCTCAGAAACAAACTGACAAAAAGTGAATCCAGTATCCCCTTGACAGCTCCCCTTACTTAACTAGCGGGCAGCATGCTCTGGCTGTGTAAAGAACAGCAGGATAACTACATGCTCATTTAGGTGCAACTGGGCAGGTGCTTGTGCTTTGTCAAGGACTCTGAGGTCTTCAGGAAGCCTCGGGGATCAAGGACCAACTACAGAGACACCAAGAAGAAGAGGTGGCGAGGTGTAAAGGTGTAACAGAGGGTGTGCAGGCTACTGTGAGGTCTGACACACATCACTGGAAACTTTTCACCTTCTTAAAATAAAATACAGCATTTGATATTTGATATATATATATAAATGGTCCTCTCACTCTCTTTTTTTTTCAGTTAGCTTTCCAAACAGGCACAGAAATAGGCAGAACAATAGCCAGACTCCTGGAAGTTTCTATGGTTGGGAACTTTTCCTATCTCTGCTGCTGTCAGGAAGCCTCTGCAGAGAACATCCCACAGCCAAGGCTAAGTTCCTTTGAGATGGTAAAACTCAAGGTAGCCACCTGCAGAGCATGAACCTTTAATTAGGGGAGGAATAAAAAGAAGAAAGGTCTCACTGCTGTGATTTAATGAAAGCCAAGGGACCCACCGCTTCCATATTTCTTCTACTGCCACTCCCATGTGGAAATGCACAACATCATTTCTGAAATTCCGAAACTATTTTCACAAACCCTAGGACTTGAAGGTGGATGGAGAGAGAAGAAAGGTGAAAGTATTCCAAAGATATCACAGGGCTGGGAGAGGAGAGGAAAGGAAGGATGAGTCTGGAGGGACAGGGTATTAGAGCCTGGCCTTGGGGAGGCACAGCGGGTCTAGAGGGAAGTCTGTGCATCGTGCAGAACTTCCATTTACAGTACAGTCATCTGCACATCGTTAGGAAAGCAAGGAGAGGGTGGTGACCGTAACTGGTATAAAAATATACAGAAAATAAGCCCTCCAAATTAAACACGGAAAATATGAATGAATGATATCTTGATCAAACCAACAATAATTGAAAAAAAGGAAAATGAATCAATCTAAAACATCAGAAATGTATGAAAAGATGAAAGAAAAAATACTAAAAGAATGGACTGGACTCATGTATTCAAAACACAGGTTAAAAAGCAAAAACCACCTTAAAGAAACATTTAAATCAATGTGAAAATGATAAAGGGAGGAGAAGAGAGATACTAGACAAAGGTAAACCAAAAGAAAGCATTCTATTTATCTTGTAATTTTTTAAATGAGTTTTTTTTATTCTTTGATAAGACACAACAATGTTTGTTTTCATAGTAATGTTAAACACTTATAATTAATTAAAATGGAGACTCTAAGACAGTGGTTCTCAAAGGTGAGATTCCCAGATCTGGGAACTCTTTAGAAATGGAAATTCTAGGAATCCACCATGACCTCTAAAATCATAAATTCTGGAAAAGGGGCCAGCAATCTGTTTTTAACAAGCCCTACTGGTGATTCTGTTTATTTTAGGATTTGAATGAGCCTATGGATACACTAGGGACTAGTAGCCTGAAGGCAGCCCTCTACCAAAGAGACACTGATACTGGATGTAGTGAAGGAAAACATAACAGGGCTATGGTGAGCACTGCGAATTGTGTAAGACTGTTGAATCACAGATCTGTACCTCTGAAACAAATAATACATTATATGTTAAAAAAAAAAAGAAGAAGAAGAAGAAGATAGCAGGAAGGGAAAAATGAAAGGGGGAAATCGGAGGGGGAGATGAACCATGAGAGACTATGGACTCAGAAACAAACTGAGGGTTCTAGAGGGGAGGGGGGTGGGGACATAGGTTAGCCCGGTGGTGGGTATTAAAGAGGGCACGTACTGCGTGGAGCACTGGGTGTTATACGCAAACAATGTATCATGGAACACTACATCAAAAACTAATGATGTAATGTATGGTGATTAACATAACATTATAAAATTAAAAAAAAACAGGGCTGATGGGCAGGAGGAAATAGTAAAGAAATTTGAGGGAATATGGATGAGCCACTACTATATGCTATAGCTTTCTAAATGAACTAGATTTTTTTAAACAGAATTAGAGACAGAAAACAAAACACTGTAGTGTTCTCAAAGTTGTCTAAGACTTTGGGTTCAAGCAGTCTTGGATTTGAATCCCATCCCTGGTATTTACAAACTGGGATGACATTAGGCAAATGACTTACCTTCATCAAGCCTCAGTTTCTTCATCTGTAAAATGTAGAATTTTTTTGTGAGAATTGAACAAGCTAAAGTAACAAAGTACCTGTCATATTGCTAGCACTTAGGAATCATAATTAGTGCTAGTTATTATAATAATAAACATACAATGATGGCAGGCCAAACTTAGCTTCTCTAAGTGCCTTGATATATTTTGCTTTTGTAATCCTCACAGCAATCTCATGAGGTGTATATCATTAGCATCCCCATTTTACAGATGAGTGAACTAAGGACACAGACACACTGGCTGAGGGTTACCAGCTGGTAAGTGACAAATACAAGATCTCCCTCGAGCAGGCTGGCCCTAAAGACTGTATAGTAATGTTGTGCAATATGCCCATCCATCATCAAGGACAATGATGCCAAAGACAATTATGTGGCCGCTCCTATGATGACCAGTCAAAACATTCTAACTCGGGGCGCCTGGGTGGCTCAGTTGGTTAAGCGTCTGCCTTCAGCTCAGGTTCATGATCCCAGGGTCCTGGAATCAAGTCCCACATCGGGCTCCCTGCTCAGTGGAGAGCCTGCTTCTCCCTACGCCTGCTGCTCCCCCTGCTTGTGCTCTCTCTTTCTGTCAAATAAATAAATAAATAATAAATAAAACATTCTAACTCAATTTATTTCTCCCCCCTTGGCTTTCCAACTCGGAAGTTTATTTATAAAGAGTGGGCTGCCTACCTAGCAGGGTAATAAACCAGCAAAGCCAAGTCAGGTCTCTTCTGTTAATACAAAGATTGTCTGAAGAAATTGCCCTTTTATGTATGGTCTACTCAGCCGGTGCTTTGGTGCAAAAATCTGTCCTTCGCACCACACAGCATATTCAAATGTGCATACTCTTTTACCAATCTCCTATCTAGCTGAGATGTATGATCTCTCCCCTCGACCTCTCTCATGCTAGACCATCAATTCCCTTTCATCATCACCCTTCCATTGTACCATCTGGCAAACACCCAGACTTGAGTATCAACATTTTACTCTGCCTAAACTGGTGCTGCAGAGGGTTGGTGAAAAATCATACAACTATTATGCGACAATGCACATAAAACACTTACCACATCAGCAAGCACATAGTGAGTGCCCAAAAGAAAATGACAGCTCTTATTACTTGTCAGTTTTCTTTCATTCTTACCAGTAGCTATTTCAGGCATACTTTGCTCTCCTCTCAGCAAATGGCCTACAATCACTTAAGGATTCCCTCTGCTTCCTGCCACCAAGGCTGGCTTGCATCCACACTTACAGTTGTGATTCCCCTATAATCAAGTAATTTATCTTGAAGAAGTTACCCCGTATATGGAAACCACAATGATCACAACAAATTCATGGAAACGTATTTTATAATTCAAGACATCAAAAGTGACCACAGGTAAGAGACTGATTAAATCACTTTTAGTATATCCACCTGATTGAAGACCACACAACTTTTTAAAATGGCTAATTATGAGGCAATATGGCAACAAATATAAAATACTTCCTAAGCTGAATTTATTAAGAAGGAACAAAATTGTTATGAGTACATCATGATTGCAACAATGGGAAGCTTACCATTTGAATGAAAAACAAAAAGAATAAAAACCACAAATGTTGTACTTGGTTTAATGTTTGTGCGTTGGGATTGTGATTGATATCTTCCCCTCTATTTGCCAAACTCCCTGGAATGTTGTGACATTGTTTTCACAACTAAAAAAAAAAAAAGAGAGAGAGAGAGAGAGAGGGGCTTTTTTTTTTCCAAAGACCAGACAATTCTTACATAAGTTATGACATATCAGTAAACCTGCCAAGTTTTTGCAGCCTTTCTCACATTTAACGAATGTATTGAGGGACTGTGCATCTTTAGCCTGAAGATGGCTGGGGGGTAAATAATTTTTTCATTTCCAGCTGACATCCTCTAGGTTTCTTCTGTTTGCAGAACCTTCTATTAAGCTTGAGACTAGTCAACAAGTGAATTGGAGTTGACTTTGATTGGCATAAATACCATATTTATCTTCTCAGATATGTAATCAGGAGACAGCTGTCTGGCCACACTGATTACTAGCATATCTAAGGTTACTGTAATATCCAAGTTTGAAATCTTGAGTATTAGAGATAAAATCTGAAGCCCTCTGAAATAGCAGGCCTCTTTTACTCTGCCCTCAGCTTTCAGAAAAAGACTGCAGTGTATTTATTCATTAATTAGTGCACCGAGAGCAAATTTAAAGTGTGTATATATATATATATATATATAATATACATATATTACATTTATCAGTGCAATTGAAAAAGTCTTTTTTTAAAAGTTATATGCATCGTGTAGCACTAGCAATATTCTGATCAATGAAAAAGCGAAGAGGAGACCAAAAGATGGACTACATCAAATACTGTACCCACTAAAAATACACACAAAAAAGTGTTGTACACAACAAATATATGCTTTCATATATGCTAATCAAAATACTCAGCCTTTTTTTTTGTTGTTTACAAGTTTTGTTTCATGCACTTTCCAAGAATGGATATATTATAGGACAAAGTTACTCTCAGGGACTCACATTCCTGTACGTCATCATTTGTTTTCCTACATCTCGCTATTGAAAGGGGATACAAAAATTATTCACTGTTATCTAGGGCCTGTCATTTTGATTAGCTTTTACAAAACACAATTCAACTCCAGATTAGTGTTGTTGGAATTGAAGGGACAGTGAGGGGGGTAAACAATAGTAAATCAGACTTTGTTCTGGGCTGTTTCAAATAACATTCATCCACTGGATGTTCCTATTCACCCCAGTTTCCCATTTGCGGTGCCCTCCCCTCCACTCCAATGCCAGTCCCACTCCATCAACATCACTGCTCTGATGGGTCTGATTTCATATTGGTCCAGTGTGTTGGCCACAGGTACATGGTTGAGAACTCCTGATTTAAAAGACCAGAAGAATGCAACTCCTTATGCGGCACACAGCTTAGAGCTTTGCAGACACCAACAAGATGGAACTATGTGTGAAGGAGGCAATACTACATAAAAGGAGATTCTAAAACAGTCTAAGGAGGAGGAAGCTATTGTTGGATGTCAGAACATAGTGCTGGTTCCTTTAGAGGCCTGTCCTATAAAACCAACTATTGTATGTTTACTTCAGTCCAAAAAGTGTAGGCTGGATAAGCAGACAAAGAAATCTGTTGAAAGGATATTAGAGGCTCCCAGGACACATGAGAAGGGTAGAGTTTCAGATTAGGAGCTAGACTTCCAAGAAAGAGGTACAGATTGTCCGGAACCAGTCTTATGACCATGTGATTGAGCTGCCATCACAAACTGGATGCTGGAATTTATAGAGCCGCCAGGAACATGACTCGACTGCCATCACTGTGGTCCCAGCACCGGTATCACTTCCACACCAGATATTTGAAACTGGCCACAAGTGCTTCATGCCTCTGCCAAACCTTCCTCTTGAAAGCAGATTCACACTACTCACCTCCCAACCCCAGTATCTGGTAAATGCATCTGATCTGTAAAGCCATAGTAACATAGAGAGAGAGAGGTCATATCCCACCTGCAAAGATATTTTCTGGCTTCTACCAAAGGGTGCTGATTCACAAGTAGAGAAATACTCCAGTAATCAAAAAGGTGCTTAATAGTTGTAGACGGCAAAACACATCACAAATACCTATTTTAACATTCTACTGTCACTTTGTTGTTTGGGTTATTTACTTAAAGATTTGTTTTGCTTAAAAGAGAAAAGGAGAGCAGAAGAATTGATCTCTATAAACTCACCTGTTCTGGAAGGGGCTGGTTGCCCTGAGAATAACTACTATTTCTTGAGTTCTTTCTGAGTACCAAACAGTGCAAAGTAATCCTCACACATAATCTTACTTAACCATACAGCAACTCCATCAGTCATTTATAGATGAGGTCCAGAGAAGTTGGGTAACTCGCCCAAGGCCACACAGCTAGGATGAAATGGGATTCTTACCCCAGAGGAAGGCTGGTAGATGTTCGGTATTTATCTGAACCACCTCCACCCCCTACCCCAGAGACCTCCTAAGGGTTAGCAATCCTTCATTCCCGGGACATTCCTGCTGTGCTGATGTTGTATGTATTAGCTGGAATTTAAAGTTTATCTTATTCCCAATGACCCTAAATCTCTACTATTAACTTTTTTGAATTATCATTTTATTAGTAATAAAACTTGATTTAAAAACTATACAAATATATAAATATCTTTGAAGTGTTGATATATCATTATTACCTATATCTAAGATTTTATTGGAAATACATGAATCCTTAATGAGATAAATGGAGATTTTTTTTTTTTTAATTGCCCATGCTTCTGTAGGACAGACTCTAGAATAACTCTCAGCTGCCTCAAATTTTGTGGTTTCAGATGGAACTTATCACCCTTTACTTTCAGTTTTGCTCCTCTGGCTCTCATATGTCCTACGTCTTTTAATGGACCTTTGGGCTGTCCAACTCACAGTTACCAGAGTATGCTCCTCTCTCACCATTGTCCACCAATATCCAATCAATTTTCAAGTTCCATCTCTTGAGGGTCTATGTTGAATTTCTTTTCTTTTGTTACTTTATCTCTGCCACTGCCCTGAATTTCACTGGCAGCTACCAACTGGCCTTCTTCATTCCTTTTTCTCCCCCCTAATCTATCATAAATATTGCTACCAAGCCAATCCTCCTTGTGCAAAGTAAACTCAAACCTTGTGACTGTTCTGTTTTCAAACCTTCTATCAGTTCCCCATTACCTAAAGAATCCTTTCCAAGTGGCTTAGCCTAGGGCTGCTTGCTCAAGGCCAGCCACAGTGTGTTGTTAATCTTCCTTTTCTGCTGCTCATATCTGAGCAAGGACGTACCCATGCCTCTCAAACTCAGAGCACATACACCCAGGGCTATGAGATACTCACTATGCCAGGGGGTAGGTGCAGCCACAGGCCAGTAGTATCTTCCTGAAAACAATTCAAGATATTGTTTATATCAAAAAAAGTACTTGTACTATGGAATAAAATGCAAACTTTGTATGAATTATTAGGAAAAAAAGGTCAGGCTTCAAAGAGATTTAAATCCCGTAGCTGGCCATCTCTGGCTCCACTACCATGCTCCTCTTGGCTATTTGTATACTCCCAGGGAAGTTTTAAGAATCACTCTTGAATGTGAATGCTTCTTTATAAACTATTATCAACTATACTAAATATTATTTTTTAATCATCTTTTACTTCATTTGCACCATTCACTCCCCCTGAATATGCCCTCTACCTTCCTGCCTCCTTTGAATGCACCCATACTATTCCTCCCCTAAAATATACGTATTTTATAGATACATTGCAAAATTTCATCTATCCTTCAAGGGTCCTATTTAAAACTCCTCCACGGAAGCTTGAAGAACCACACATCCTCTCCTAACCCTCTTTAAGAAGTAACCCTCTGGCTCCTTCCTCTCAGGTGATACACATTATGTCATCCCTACTAAAGGATTCTGTAAGCATTAATGTCCTTGAGAGCAAGATCTGCATCTAAACAAGTGCCCCTACTTCTCCAAGAGCGCCTAGAATAATAGGTGCTCAGTAAATAGGTAAAGGACTGACTGAATGAATGAATGAATGAAGCACCACGTTATGCCCAGATTATCATCGTCACCTTACTTTGGCTTTGCCTCATAACCCCATAATCCTTTTTGTTAAGAACATACAAAATATGTGCTCGCCTCTCCTCAGAGTAGCAGACCATGGCCCACTCAGAGTTACTGAAAAGTGATTCTCCTCAAATGATTTGATACTTAGTTCGGAACCAGAAGATGCTCCCCTATCTTCTCACAGGTCAACAATATAGCTAGAGGACTCACGTCAACTGCCAATATGCCACCTTCAAAGGAAACCACAGAACTTTCAATGGCATTTTTAAAAGGTGACTGTATCTGATATAAATAAAATACTTAAATATTTACTGAAACGTGAGTCTTACACAAGTATAAAGAGAACATTAGTGTAGGGTGTCTCTGCCACACAGCTGCTAGGTCATTTCAGAAAATATGGGTCTGACAGATGGAGAGAAACTAGAATTAAACCTTCAGGTATTTCTTGTTCTTTCTCAAGTCATGTTTATTTTAATTAAATTAGGGAAAAGAGAGTCTCATTTCTTAAAAGGAGAAGTCTTAAAGGACTTTCATCTCCCTACCATTTCTTCCCCTATAGAATTCTGAATGGGGGCAGGGTGACATGGGGGGAGAAGAAAGCCTGTGGCATTTTATGATTGGAATGAATAACTTCCAAGGGAATGATATATTTCTTTCTCTAGAAATGTTTAACAGATTATGCTGTATGAGCTGTTAAGGTAAAGAGTCCTCAATTTGAAGGTAAAATGTAAAGAGAAACATAAAACCAAATTAGGTATCAAACTAATTAGAATCAATTAGTTCTTGCCAATAAATCCTGCATTTGTGTCTGATGCATTATAAACCACATGTTATTTTAAAAACGTGATTATCCAATTATCATAGCAAGATATGAATTTATAGACACTTTGACCCACTTGTGAAAAATGGATTTATAGACACCCATTTCCTCTGATGTCAGGAAACTTAATCTTACCAATTCAAAGTAAATTTAGTTCCTTCTGTTTTTAATTCCATTCCATCTAGATAAATACGCTGTCAATTCAATATTTCTCCTTCCCATTATTCCTTCCTTCCTTTCATGGGGGAGGGGATGAGAGGCGACCTACATTTCTAACAGTACTGGTATTTTCTTCAACCATCATTGTCATGACAATCACTTCAGCAACAATAGTATGTATCAGAAACTGTTTTAAGCACTTTAAAATTGCCCCATTTTACAGATTAGAAAACTGAAGGACAGAGAGGTTAAGTGGCATGCCTGGATCTCACAGCTAGTCAGGATTTAAACATAGGTGTTAGGAGAAAGACTTTTGGTTCCCCATGACTGAGAATCCGTATATCCTGTTATTGCCAGGACAAACCATCTTTGATCACTGGTACCCAAGCCTGCCATACTTGCACTGAAACTTCACAATTTCTCTCTGCTGCCTGGTCAAAAACTCTGCACAAGGCACCTGCATCCTCCTTTATTTACCTGTCTACAATGAAAAGGCTTGTCAATAAATGGCTGCTATGCTTTGTGGGTAAAAATATTTTGAGATATTAAAATCTATGTGATCCCCCCAGTATTATTATTATTATTACTACTACTGCTACTACTATTATTAATTAAAGGAAGTAATCTGCTCTTGAGGAAATTATAGGATTTCTGAATCTCAAGGAATGGTGGATATAGAAACTGCCTACTATTAAGTCTGTCTGAATTTTTCCTCTCAATGCATATACTATTAAGGAATATGAAGTGCTAGAAATAGAGGCAGGGAACCCAGTAGAAGTAGAGTAAGCATACAAGTCTCAAGAGTAAGAGAACTGGGACGCCTGGGTGGTTCCATCAGTTCAGCATCTGCCTTCGGCTCAGGTCATGATCCCGGGGTCCTGGGATCGAGCCCCGCATCGGGCTCCCTGCTTAGTGGGGAGTCTGCTTCTGCCTCTCCCTCTGCCTCGCCCCCAGACTGTGCACATGCTCTCGCTCTCTCTCTCTCTCTCAAATAAATAAAAAAAGAGAGAGAGTAAGAGAAACTATGTGCTGCTCAGAAAGAGGAGACACAATTCGAGAGAGGTGTTGCATGATGCTTCAAATAACTGAGACCACAGACAGCCGGGCAGAGATCTCTCCAGGTCATAAGCATGGCTCAGAAATAGGAGAAATGTGCCACCCGTGAAGAGGCCTTGTGGACAGGAGCAAGGAACATCTCAGCAGCCATCAATGTAGACAGACTGTATTAGTCAGTTCAAGCTGCTATAACAAAATACCATAGACTGAGTGGCGTGAACAACAGATCACTATTTTTTACACTCCTGGAGGCTGTGAAGGCCAAGTATAAAGGGCCAGCAGAAACAGTTCCTAATGAGAGATTCTCTTCCTGGCCTGCAGATACCGACATGTTCTCACACAGCAGAGCAAGAGAGATAGCTCTGCTCTCTCCTCCTCTTTTTATAAGAACATCATTCTCATCGGCGGGGGGGGGGGGCACCCTCATGACCTAATCTAAACCAAATTATCTCTCAAAGATTTCTCCTCCCACGTCATCACCCTGGGGTTAAGGCTTCAACATATGAATTTGGAGGGGATACAAATCCAGGACACAGATGTCCCATGATGAAAGATGAAGGGCCTCCTTCCTGATACTTTATCTCTGCAAAAGGTCCCAGATTCATGTCCCAACTCAAGGAAGGGAGAACAACTCCAACAAAAGAAGAAAGAAATCAAGCTTCCCAACATCACAGCAGGAAAGGTCCTCAGAATTTGGCTTTTAGTTCACTCACTGAACAATAAAGACATGGAACATTGTGTGGACACTTGAATATATAGACTGAAAGTCACCTCTTCTAATTATTACCATTTTTTTTAATCTGAAGGTGAACATGTGTTTTATCCCAAGAAAACAGAGAAAAAATACTTACGAAGAGGGATTTTTTACCAGAGATAAAAGCTCATTTTCTCCAATATTTACAAATCACAGCCAACTAGGAAAAGATATCTGAAGAAGTGTGTTATCTTCTCACATTATGCAACACATCACTTATTAGCTAGAGTCATGGCCGACCATGTTTTGGGTCAGGGATCTTACAGGTATAATGAGAGATTTGCTACACTTGAGAGGAGGTTCTGACTGATTAGTCAATAAACATTCCAGGGACAGGGCGCCTGGGTGGCTCAGTCGTTAAGCGTCTGCCTTCGGCTCAGGTCATGATCCCAGAGTCCTGGGATCGAGCCCCGCATCAGGCTCCCTGCTTGACTGGAAGCCTGCTTCTCCCTCTCCCACTCCCCCTGTTTGTGTTCCCCCTCTCACTGTCTCTCTTTCTGTCAAATAAATAACAAATCTTAAAAAAAACAAAACAAAACAACATTCCAGAGACGCTTTGAAATTGGTTTTGGTTTGGCAAAAATGCTCTCTTGGTAAACATATCTTCATATCATGAATTTCCTCCAACGTGAACAATAAGTAAAGTAATTCAAACTGATGCAGGCACCATTTGGCCTGAACACACAGATGCTAGAATTCTACTACGCCTGGCAGAGATGGCTGGCTCGCTCCTCTAGGATGAGCTCTGTGTTGTTCTCTAGACAGGTGTTTCCTGAAAATTGACACCAAAAGTGTCAAAATAAAACCACAATAACAGGTTTAATCAGGCACACTGAAAACATACATAGAGAAACCAACTTAAGCTTACAAATGATAGAAATTGCAAAGCAAGATGGAAAATAACAAATTCAGGGAAATATTTTAAATATTATCCTTCGCACATAGCAGAAATGACAAAACATTTTCTGTTTCCTAACATGATGATGCTTTCAACATCTGGGATCCAAAGAAATAACTTCTGGAAAACAGAATAGGTGTATAACGCTATTTATGCATGAATTCAGATACCCGAAGTAGGCCTCTTAGCCTGAAAGACCATGATGACGCTGTTGGATTTTGGTCATGGCTTAAGTTCAGTGGAAATCATCTCACATGCTTTGAATCTAAATATAAGGAGATGGGGGAGAGGAGGGGATCTTCCTCAAGGTAGTTGAAATGGAATACATGAATGTCTTAGGGTTTGTTATGACCTCAGAGGTTGGTTTAGCATATATGGCTAGACAGAGTCAAAAGCACAACCCAGGCTAAGTATAAGGAGGTAGGCTGGCTACTGCACCTGCCAAGTCAGGCTACACTACAGGCCCCAGACTGTATACACGAGACATAAAAGCAGCCAGGATTAGCCCTTTCATTTGTACATGTGGAGGCTGCTGCAGGTTAGGTTTCTTGGGAAACTGACTCAGAAGGTATTAGTGTGCAGGAAGCTGTTGGGGGGATGCTTTGTGACCAACATCTATAGAAGAGAAAGAAAAAAGACAGGGCTGAGCAGAGGGAGAAGCTGAGCTGTGACGTGGTCTCAATGAAAGCCTCAGCTGAATTCTTGGGAAGTTCTAAAGACAGAGTTGATTTGGAAGCTGTCCCAAATTGGGAAGAGAGGCCAGACCTTTGTTAAGTGTCCCCTTCCCACACCCTGCTCATGTCCAGCCCTAGAAAAGGCCATGACCTTGGATGTGTCAGCTAAGGCAGAGGGTTCGTTAAGGGGCTCAGGGCTGTGTGCTGCTACCCTACCTATCAACCACAGAGGCATAATTCTATCTGTGCTCATGAAGGACTTTCTTAGGCTTTTTTTAAACTAATTTTACATATTTTCAAAGACTATCTTTGAATGACTTTTTTTTCTTCAAGATTTTATTTATTTATTTGTCAGAGAGAGAGCGCACAAGCAGGGGGAGCGGCAGGCAGAGGGAGAGGGAGAAGCAGGCTCCCCGCTGAGCAAGGACCTGGAAGCAGGACTTGATCCCAGACCCTGGGATCATGACCTGAACCAAAGGCAGACGCTTAACCTACTGAGCCACTCAGGTGCCCTTTGAGTGACTTTTTTACAGCCCAGTATCAGCAGAGGTCTCATCTACATAATTTAACCAATCACTAACAGCCCTACTTGGCCAATCTTAGTCTTTGAGGTGCCCATTTAGCATCACCAGCACAAAGAATGTATCATTCCCAATCAAAAGCAATTCCACTCTATTCACTGGAAGTTATCAAAAACATGTTTCATTAGTCATCTTATTAAAACATCATCTGTACCATTATTGCCTATTGGAAGACCCTCACTGAGACCAAATTTCAACAACCCCCACAAGAAATAACCTAGACTATAGGAGAATAAATTCAATAGCTTTAGACGGAGGAACAAAGGATCAAAAGACCAAATATTGTTTCCAAATAGAATTAACCACAAATCATAAGGAATCCGTGTTCTTCACTTCTTACTCTATGCCCAAAGTCATTATGTTGCTTCCGTGTAGAATTCACATCCCCATTTAGGGAAAAGAAAAAAATGTAGAGAACAATAATCATAAGCATATAAATGTTAGAGGTATGTCTTTGTATCCCAGATTTTTTATCATGAAAGATTTTTTATTATTTTCCACCATGTACAATAAAACTCTACATAATCATCCACAGTCAATCAGCCAGGGTGATACAATTATAGCAAACAAGAATATATATATTTCATTAACCTTACAGCTCTCTCATGCTAGTAAATGAAGGACTTTTGTTAGGCTTTTTGACTCATGGAACACTACATCAAAAACTAACAATATAATGTATGGTGATTAACATAATAAAAAAAATAAAAGAACACAGAACAAAAAGCAACTCTGGTCTTGTCCTGGCTACTTTCAAGAACCTGAGAATTTGAAAACACTGGATCAGACACATTTAAGATGAGATATCTTTTATGGCAAAAAAACAAGGCTTGCCTCTTCCTTTTTAGTTTATGTAAGTACCCTTCATGAATACCGCATAAATAAGTTAACATGGTCAGCTGTTATCAGGAAAAAAAAAATCTTTGAACCTATATTAATCTAAGAATTTTCTCACCCAATCCAGTCCTAAAATGAGTATTGAAGAAAACTCATTCAAAAAATGGTAAACTTTTCAGTAAAACAGTTCAAGTTTCATTTCACTCCTTGGTCCCCAGGCTCTAAATATTTGCTAAGTTTTGTGTGCACGTGTAAGTTTAGGATAGAGGGAGATCATGCACCAACCTATAGACAAAAAGAACAATGGGAGCAGGCAGAGATGACATGTTTTGCTCGAATTGCTTCAATTAAAGTTAGACCCTATGCCCAGAGGTTCAGTAACTTTGCTCCCTGCTACAAAAATGTCCTTCTTTTGACATCAGCATTTTGTTTCCTAGCAAAAGCATTCCACTGAGATTTGATGCATCTCATCAACACCATTCCATCTCCTATGTTAAAAGTGCTATTAGGAAAGGTTTGCAGTGTCTAGAAACTGGAAGGGGCTGTGCACAGGCTATTCCAGCAGCTTAGCTATCGCACTGGCACATCTCCAGCTTCTCTGCTAAATACATAATTAAATCTCACGGTCGACATGGTGTGATTCATTCCCATAAAGTGTGAAAACAAACAACTGTGCATGCGCTGTCCCCAATTTCAAATTCAAAACAAAAATATCCTGGAATCTTCTATTTCCCTTAAGTTTCAAATGTAATTAGACCGTTTTTTAAAGACAAGTAGTCTTCCAGTTTCCATGTGTTAAATCCAATCTGTCGGTTACAAATGGGTGGGGGGGCAAACGACTGCAAAATGTAACATCTTGGTTTCCTCTCTTTATAATCAAGTGCTCAAATTGACTTTTTTTTCCCCTCGAATTACCAAAATGCCATTGCTCTCTCATGCAGAGCCTTTGTTTATTTACCAGTTTACCGCTAAGAGCAAATGTTCACAAGTAAGTAATCAGACCCTCCAAGTGCTGTTGGCTAATTCAAACTTACAAATGGGCAGCAGTGTGACAAAGAGCAGCCGGGATGCTGGCTTTGGCTCTATTCCATAGCCCTAAGTCACCCGGAATTTAAAGGCGATGCCTAGCACCTCTCCATAGACGTCACTACCAAGTTCTTCTGGAGGGCAGCAATTCTTTTCATTCTTCCAAATAAACTTCACATATAATAAACCAGATTTTCCCTGCTGCTACTCAGAAGAAGTTCAGTGCATGAGGGCCTAGAGTAAAAATTTCAATCCACAAATAGATTTCTACAGTACATTTGTATTAGGAGACCTCAAAATAAATCAGTAAATATGTCTGGAAGAGAGAGAAGTCAGGAAGGTATTTTTCTTCTCAATAAGTATCAATTTTGTGGCATAAGTCTAAAATGAACAATCCAAGTAAACTGAATATAGATTTTAGCTAATATATAAACAGAAATTTATGGAGGTTAAGTGTATTTTATGCAAGTGTGTGTCATCTATAAGCATAGCATATATATATACACACGTCTTCAATGACCAACAATTTTCCATCACATTTCTTTCATACTTCATATCTGATTCTATTCTACTATATCTACATACTTCTTTATGATATATTATATACCCATACTTATATACCTATATATATATACAAACACCTCCTTATAGTATAGTAATTTACTTCCTTTATACTTTAGCCATACAGAATTTATATTCTCAAGCATGTTATATACATCCCTCCCTCTATAATTCTGCTAATTCTATTCTCTCAGCTGAGAAGGCCATTCCACAAATTGTCAAAACATCTCCCTGATTATTTCATAGCCCAACTCAAATGCCACCAACAGCTAAATGTTTGTCACCTCATAACCCCTCACAGTATTTTATTTGTGCTTCTCTAGTTACAGTGGTATATTTTTTTGATATATCGATATGTGCACTGAGATGTCTTTTTCTCTCCACCAATAAAATTGTAATGACTGATGACAAGAACTATGTCTCATTCATCTTTAAATCTTTTTCAAAGCCAAGGGCAGAATTTTAAATTTAGTCCCTACTCAAAAATAAATTAAATAAATAAATAAATACTGATTGAACAAAGGAATAAATGAGCTAATATCACTAAGTATATTCACTGTAGAAAAATATTAAATGAAGAAGAGCAACACTAAGAACATTTAAAAACAGCCATAATCCATGTGTATATTGTATATGCTTCTATCTTTTTTGCATTGTATGTACAAATAGCGTAGATTTGTATTTTCTATTTGTCAAAATATATTTTGTCCATTTTATAACCTACTACATTTACTTAACAGTGCCAGGTATCATGACTGAGTGTGCCATTATATATTTTTCTTACATAATTATATGCATTTATATAGTATTCACTATATGGACACAGCATCACTTAGATAATACTCACCTGTTAAAAATTTTTATGTTTTTCATTTTTCTGTTTTCATCTTCCTATCTTGAAAAATTTTAATGTTAAAGAAACAAAACTAAGTAAATTCTTAATATCTTTTTGGCTTTATTCAACCATTTATGAATCTTGTAGCATCCAGTCTCACAGAGAGAAAGGAGCTCCAAGGAGCTGTACAAAATGAAAGTTTTATAGGCAGAAGGGAGCAGGAACAAGGAAATTATATTAGACAAAAAAAACAAAAAACAAACAAACAAAAAAACCAGGTTGGTTATTGGAAGATCACTTTCCTTTAGGGGATAGCAGGGGTCTCTCAGGCATATTATCTAACCAGGGCTGATCAGGTAATTCCTGATTGGTTAAGTTTCCATTTCTAGGAGAGCCGAATTGTTACGCAGTTAGGTCCTGGTTTGGAGATTTGCGGTTTAGCATAAGCAACTCCATTTGAGCTTGCTGTTTTTGTTTTATTTTTAACAATAATATAAATAATTTTCACCACCACTAATTCCATTGCTTGAAATTGTAGACATCGCCACAGCCTCTCTCACATGGACTTAGTCAGCAGTCTACTAACTGCTCTCTTTTCTTTCTTGGTTTTCTTTGGAATATTTTTTTTTTAAAGATTTTATTTATTTGACAGAGAGAGACACAGCAAGGGAGGGAACACAAGCAGGGGGAGTGGGAGAGGGAGAAGCAGGCTTCCCGCGGAGCAGGGAGCCCGATGCGGGGCTCGATCCCAGGACCCTGGGATCATGACCTGAGCCGAAGGCAGACGCTTAACGACTAAGCCACCCAGGCGGAATATTCTCAAGTGAGCACACAGAATGATCTGTCACCTGTCAAATCATATCCCCTATCTACTCAAATGTCCTTCTGTTTTACTCAGAGTAAAAGACAAAGTCCTACAAAGAGACCAGATGACTCTTTGTAACAGCACTCCTACTCTTCCCCCTCATTATTTTTCTGGTCCCATTTCCCCCCTTCCACCCTGCGTCAGACAAGCTGGTCTCCCTTCTCTCCCTCAAATACCCCAGAGCTTCAAGCCAGAGCCTCTGCACCTGTTGCTCCCCCACAGGGTCTATGCATCCCCAGACTTAGCTAAAGAAAACTTGTCTCCTTTGAACTGCATTGTTCATGCCATGACAGTATAAGTACTCCACCCTCTCCCCTCTTTCACATCTTTACTGAAACAGCAATTCTTAGAGAGGCCTTAAAAAATCAGTCTCAAGGGGCGACTAGATGGCTCAGTCGGTTAAGCGGCTGCCTTCAGCTCAGGTCATGATCCCAGGGTTCTGGGATCAAGCCCTGCATCGGGCTCCCTGCTCAGCGGAGAGCCTGGTTCTCCCTCTCCCTCTGCCCCTCCCCCTGCTTGTGTTCTCTCTCCATCTCTCTGTCAAATAAATAAATAAAATCTTTAAAAAAAATTAAAAAATCAGTCTCTATCACAAACCCCACACTATCTCTTCCATAGACTCACTGCCATCCTGTACATCTAATTTGCTTAGAACTATGAACTGTATTTTATAAGAGTAGAGTGTCCCCAGTTCCTAGAATTTTATATCTGACACATACTTGATACTTGATAAATACTGGTTGAGTAGATATTATGACGAACAGACTTTAACTAAACCTTTGCCTACCTTCAAGATTACTTTTTCTCAATGGCTCTTCTCTCAACTATGTATAACCAAAATAAATGGAGGCTTGTCTTTCCATCTCTAACAACATCTGTATTCTTTGGGATATTGAATGCTCACAGCTAGCAGACCTCTCAGAAGTGCATGCACACACTCTTCCCCCCTCGTTTTATTGTATGGTTAAGAAGAATCACTTGAGTTTGTTGCCAAAGCTGTTCATGCCCATTGCATTTGTTATAATTATACAACTTCATTAAATATTCATATGCCAATAGACTATGGATCTGAAAATAGAATGCATCACTATGAAAACGCCATTGAAGTGTTTAGTAAGACTCAGTAAAGGCAAATTGCTCAGAAAAAAAAGAGATGCCAGATTTGATAATAAAATATTTTTAACTTAACCGTAAAATATAGAAGGAGTTGCACTCATCGCTTTAAAAAATGCTTTTAAGGGCTTAACTCCACCCCCCACCTCAAAAAACTCTGGAAATTACAGATGATTCAATATGAGGCTAATTTATGAAAGAGAAATAAATCATAAGAAACTTCAATCACCAAAAACATGATCTTAGCCCTCATCGAAATGTACATTTTCCATGTTTAAAGTTAAAATAAAATGGGCACAGTTATAGACAGATATGTAGACATAGATTTACTTCTTAAAAATAATCAACTCTATTGTTTAACTGACTTACCACCAGTAATAACAGTAATAATAGATTTATATAAACTTTCTGCCTCTTAGTTTTATTATCAACAAAATGGAGAAAATACTAGTTGTGTTGCCTACAATGAAGCTCTATTGTGAGAATAAAATAAAGATACCTATCACAAAGTGCCCTGGAAAGCTATTAAAGATGTAAGCTGCTGTTATAATTAAATGGATTTAAGGAAAAGCTGAAAGTAATAAAAGACACCTTTCCTTCCTCATTCCCCTTAGACATATTCTTTTCTGGAATTATCGAGGCATTTTCACATAATACTGTTCTAAACTTGAAAATTCAAATGCATCAGGCATTCCAAGCATAACTGGAACAAATTCAAATGAACATCAGATTTCCATTTAAATCCAATTTCACTCACTTTCTCCTTCCTCTGTTTCAAGTCTCAGAACACCCTTTCCTCTTCTAACCAAGCTCTTGTCTCAAGAGTCAAGGAATTCACTTGGGTCAACTTCCTGCCTGGGGCAGTTGCCATCCACAGGGGTTTCATCTGTACCTGCATACCAAGGAGATTCCCACAGCAGAGCCTTGGCAGTTTGCTGAGAGGAGTCCTGAAGTGCTCCATGAATGTAAATGACCTGAAACAATAGGATTGCAGATAAGGAAGGGGGCCCAGGGTCCTGCCAGTCCAATCATTCCAACTTTTCCATCCATCGCCTGAACTGAACAGGTGGCAAGCAGACCCCACCTGGCTGGGGAGCAGCTCTGCCATCCTTCTGCGTGGGAAAGCCACTTCATCAACAGTGCGACAATGAAGCTCATGATGTATTTAGGTTCTGGTTTGAGAAAAAAAACGAAAGAGTTCCACAGTTTTTCCAAGGACTCCGACAGGACAGGCAGCAGACCTGGTGGGCTGGGTGTGCGCTTGGGATTCAGAGCTTTACTACTCAGCTTATGATTTTGCACAAATTACTTAAATTTGTTTAGTCTCAGTTTCCTCGTTCGTAAAATACGTACAAAAATGCTTGCCTCAGAGTGAGGGGCTTATTTTTTGTTTGTTCGTTTGTTGCTTGTTTGTTTTTATAATTAAAAATAATATAAGTATATTTGCATCCGTTAGCCAAGATGAGTAGATCTTTACTTTTATTATTAATTATGATGATGGTATTTTAAAATTCTTTAACTTAAAGGTAAAACAGAGTTTTGTGATATTTCAAACTTAACAGAGAGAAGTTTCTCTTCTTTCAAATAAGGAGAAAAGATGTTTGTGTAATGTGAAGAAAGCTTTGTGCATTCTCTTTTCACACTTTGTCACATGTAGAAGTTCACTTATATATGGATACCAGCACCCTTCCTGGGCATGTCGGGTAAGGAGAATGCAGCTGTTACAGAAATATTTTAAATAACAGATAACAGCAAACGTGAGTGGTAGGCTTACAGTTTTCATGTTCTGAACCTTAACTCTGTTCTCAGTATCCACAAGCCCCAGATGTTCAATTAAGCCTTAGAGAAACTCACTTTCTAGTTCTTTATTTGGATTAAAGATTTTACATAAATACAGGTTTGAATAAAACAATTCCTAAAAAATATCTCATAATATATCAGGACATCCCACATAGTTTGCGTACTGTAAATAACATACTTCCTAATAATTTTAACAGAACGTCTTCTAAATGATGTCTGGTTTTTAAATTACCTAAATAGATGTCAATTAAATTAATTTAAAAACCAGAAACAAATCACTGTAACAATGTATAGTAAGTATATATAATGCCATAAGTTTTAAGTTTTCTAAGTAGCTTTAAATAGAGAGCTGCTAAGAAAACAGTTATTCGCCTTCTATTTTTAAGTAACTGCCTGAATACAAAAACTTACCTTTCTCCCAGAGACAAAAACTGTTTCTAAAAATGTTTTCCAAGAAGAAGAAATGTCTTTTTTTTTTTTAGGAGAAATTTAATTAAAAAAAGACTCAAGCAAATCACACACCAAGTGAGGGGGAAAAAAATGGTTGATTCAAAGGACTTTTGTGTTTGTATCTGATATTTAATAGATTTTTGTATTTTGTATTTCAGCAAAGCTGAAAATAATCATTTCTCATCATCTTTATCAGAAACTCCAGAAGGCCAAGTCACATGCAGAACTGGTAATTGAGTGTTAAATTGGGTGGTGGTCATCCCTTCCGGGGAACTCATCTATTGTCAGATTCTCAAATCTTTCCCTCCCCTCTAGGTTCCTAAGTTCTTCTGTGACACATTTCTTTTGTATCTAGTGTGTTGAGAATTTTAAAAGCAGCCTTGGTTTTCAACTTGCTATAAACTGCATTATACCCTTCGACAGATACAAGAGGACATTCAATATTCTATAAATACAAGGATATATAAAAGGAAAGCAAAGAGTTTGGGGAGATAGAACTTTAAACATACTTTCAAAGCATTCTTGTATTTTGAACAAGGGAGAACTCAGACTCTGGGTAATGTTAACTGTAAAGCTCATGAGAAGAGCATTAATTCTCAAGAAGAAATTATAACTACCTTCCAGGTTTAACAATTAAAATGTCTTCCTATCATTTTGCATAACACTTTACACAAATTCTGAAGCTTTCTGGGGGAGTTAACAGTTACCAGAGTTGCTTCAGAGCAAAGATACAATCAGCCTCCAATCTTATAATGGATAAAGAGTGACTGAACTGTTACTTTCTAGGAAATACTACTGAGTAAAATAAAGTAGCTAGCCTTAGTGCTTGCTGCCTTGATCTTAAAAACCATCCCATCATCACTGAGCAGTACAATACTTCATACAATATGTTTAGAGAAAATTATTGTATACATTCAGTATATTCATACCAAAGAAAACTCAACCCCACTGAATATATTAATAAATTCTAGCCTCAGAAGCCAACACTGCATGCAGATTTTTAGGGTACCATTTACAGGTAAAGGAAGTGAAAGTATGAAGAATGTCTTCCATTTTCCCCATTCGTTTCAAATTGTTTTATCTTTAAGAAAAACAAAATTCTTTTTTTTAAATGAATAAAGCCCTTTATTATAAGGATATGACGTACTTAATTTCTTCAATTGATGTGATCTGAATGATGCTTAGAATATTATCTTTTGTTGGGGCACCTGGGTGGCTCAGTCTTAAGCATCTGCCTTCGGATCAGGTCATGATCCCAGGATCCTAGGATCGAGCCCCACATCGAGCCCCACATCGGGCTCCCTGCTCCATGGGAAGCCTGCTTCTCCCTCTCCCACTCCCCCTGCTTATGTTCCCTCTCTCACTGTGTCTCTCTCTGTAAAATAAATAAAATCTTAAAAAAAATATATTATCTATTCTTTTAAACTCCAGCTCAAATTCTACTTCCTTCAAAAACCTTTTTCTGAAAGAAATCATTTCTGTCCCCATATATTTTATATCTTTCTCTCATTTGCACGCTATTATTTATTGATCATTTGCTAAGTGATTGCATATGAACTGCTGCCTATAAAGATCAAATATACACTAACATGAAATTATAACAAATATATACTTCAGTTTACACACACATTTTTAGTAATATACAGAGAAAAAATTATACAGCATATAGAGTAGCAAACATTAGGTGCTTGCATTTATCTCAGAATTGAGATGTATCACTGTTTTTTCAGTCCACAAAAAGGCCCACAACCTTGCAGTGAAAGCATTCAATTCCTTAGCAATTCTGAGTGTTCAAAGACCACACAAGACTGCATGAAGAATGACATCATTTTCTTAAGCACTGCTGGATCCCCCTTATCTCCTACAGAGCCAGGTCTTAAATGCAAAATTGATATTCATTAAAAGTTGAAGTACTATATTATCTCATTTAAACTTCAAAAAGTATTAAAAGGAGACATTATTTTCATTGTCATTTATTTTACAGACAAAGCAACAGAAATAAACAAGTTAAGTAACTTGTTTGAGAAAATGCAGGTAGGAACTTAGAAGATTCAACAGATCTTCCTGGCTCTAAACCTTGCTTTAAACTATTCCACTGTTTCCTATTGTAATAATTACGTATCCCTCTTTTCTTTTTTTTTTTTTTTGAAGATTTTATTTATTTATTTGTTAGAGAGGGAGAGAGAGAGCACAGCAGGGGGAGTGGCAGGAAGAGGGAGAAGCAGGCTCCCCACCCAGCAAGGAGCCTGACACGGGACTTGATACCAGGACCCTGGGATCATGATCTGAGCTGAAGGCAGACCCTTAATGGACTGAGCCACACAGGTGCCCCTTTTCTTTACTTCTTTGTACTAGAGTAACATAAGAGCAGGAGTCTTGTCTTTATGACCCTATTATGTGGAACCTTACATGTGTAAGCATCAGTAAATATTGCTAAATTAATGTTTGAATTAATGAATCAATTGATTCTAATGCATTCAATAACAAATTTACTAGTATCACAAAGCAAGTAATATTAAAAATAACTAATATTTGGGGGTGCCTGGGTGGCTCAGTCGGTTAAGCAACTGCCTTCAGCTCAGGTCATGATCCCAGAGTCCTGGGATCAAGCCTCTCATGAGGCTCTCTGCTCAGCAGGGAGCCTGCTTCTCCCTCTCCCTCTGCTGCTCCCCCTGCTTATGCTCTCTCTTACTCTCTCATGCTCTCTGTCAAATAAATAAATACAATCTTAAAAAAAATTGATATATGTAATAATAAAATTTGAATTTTCCTAACAATAAGATTTGAATTTGCCTACTTGTGTGTGCTCTCTCTCTGTCAAATAAATAAATAAAATCTTTTAAAAAACAGTAATAATAAATAACTAATATTTGATGAGCTCTATATGCCAGGCTTTTATTTTTAATTACTTCTTATTTTGAGATCATTGTCCATGCATAGGCAGTTTAAGAATTAATAGAGATCTTATACCCATTACCCAGATGTTCCCACAGTGGTAAAATCTTGCAAAACTATATAGTATGATGTCACAACTAGGATACTGACATTGATATAGGCAAGGTACAGTGTCTTTCCATCACAAGAGTTGCCCTTTTATAGCCACACACCTCACACACCTCCCATCACCATCACCACCACCCCATCCTATGTTTAAGCATGATTCATCCAAACTATTCATGCATCCATAGTTTCTTCCTTTTTGTTACTGAGCATTCCATGATAGAGGTTTCTCACAGTTCGTTTAACAATGCGAATTTGTATTAAACATGTCTTTTTATAATGATGTTGTGACAACCAGGTCTTTATTGGTCCTGGGGAAAATTCTCCCCACCCTCCAAGGCTAAACAATTCCTAGAGATAGTGAACAACTACCTATCTGCCACACCCCCACGTGCACACTTCCTCTATCCAGCACTTAACACTGAAAACCAATATTCCCCCTGCCCTAATCACCCCATGGCCAGGTACCAGCCCCTACCTGACAGAACTGGCTGAAATTATTCAAATTGGCCAATCTTAAACCTTTGCACTACCTTTCCTGTTCCTTCCAACAAGAACTACCACAAAGACTTGTTCCTTTTCAACCCACGCCCTCTGCCGCAAGACAAGCCCTGGGAAGCCTGAGCCAGCGATCCTGCCTCTCATGACTTTTGAACTGTCCCAGATCACTGGCTACCCTGAACCGCACAGCACATGCATGCACACGCAAAGTACTCACTCATTCAGCAGGCCTTGGTCAGCTGGGGTTCTCCGGGCCTGTGGGTCCAGTCCAGCCAAACTACCTGGATATCTTGCTATTGGAGGGCCCCCACCCGCAGAAATACGATGGGATCCTACTGCTGCAGCAAAAGCGGCGACAGGCAGTCCCCATTTGGTCACGCTGCCGATCTAGCTTTCTGCAGGAACCAGGGGTCCCAGGGCCTCTTTCCAAGACACTGGTTCCAACAAGCAAAGCTTGAGTTCCCGCGATACCTGGCTTCAGCGGGAACAGGAGCCTTTGCGCACGTGCAGTCTTGGACCTCGGCAGATGCCTGGCTTCCCCCAAGAGCCCATATGAGTGATCCAGGTCCTGACGAGGTACGGGTCCCCGCTGGTCCATAATCCCCCTCGCTCCAAAGAACCGAACGGAACGGCATGCGCAGTGCACCCTCCTGCTCCAGGCTCTCAGCCGCCGCCAGCGCCGCAGGATCAACCACCGCTCCCAGATGTCTATTTTTGCAGGCTTCCCCTCAGCAGCCCCGCCCTATTCAGTGGAGGCAAGATGTTCAAGTTCTCCCCAGATCTAACTTTGAGGTGAATAGGCTCCATTGGTGAGATTATGACTTGGAATTAGATCCTTGGGTCCTCAAGAGCCTAACCAGTGAACCTGCCTTTCAAGCCCTTGAAACTCTTGGAGATCCGGGGCTCTGAACTACGAAGTGTGCATGCGCAGTGTACTCCAGTTCGCCAGGCCCGGGGAGGCTGTGGACTGACCGCCTAACCACCTGAATATCCTCCCGGATGCCGGGGCGCCTTCCTCCAAATAGGATCTGATGCTGCGCCTGCAAAGGCATAACTGCAGGGCAAGGTATGCCTGCTCTACTTGGGAAGTGTGAGTAACAAACTCTCTTTTCAGTGGCAGTCAGGATCTGTTGGCCTCACCATGGCAGAATAATAACAAGGTTGTTTTAATTTGGGGCTATTATGGATAAAGTTTCTATGGATATTTGTGTATAGGTTTTAGTGTGAACCTAAGCTTCCATTTCTCTGGGTTAAGTGCCTAGGAGTGCAATTTCTGAATTACATGGTGGTTGCATAACTAGACTTCCATTTAAATGCTTATATAACCCTCACAGCAACACTATGATGTTGGTGTTATTTTTCCCACTTGGCAAATGATGGAATTGAGGCACAGAGAAGTTCAGTAACTTACTTAAGATCTTACAGCTAGTAATTAGCAGAGTAAGGACTCAAACTCAGGCAAGGTAAGTATATATTCCAACGATCCCAATAAGAATAAACATTTTGGGGGGGCGGTGCAAGATGGCGGAGGAGTAGGAGACCTGGATTTCGTTTGGTCTCAGGAATTCAGCTGAATAGGGATCACACCATTCTCAACACCTACGAACTCAACAGGAGATCGAAAATAAGAATAGTAACAACACTCTGAACAGAAAAGCGACCACTTTCTGGAAGGTAGGACGTGCGGAGAAGTGAATCTGAGGCGATATTCGGGAGGATAGACGGAGGGGGAGGGGCCTCCGCCGGCCGCTCTTGGCAAGTGCTAGAGCCGCGGAGCACAAAATCGGAACTTTTAGAAGCCGGCTCCGCTGAGGGACGTCGCTCCAGTGGCTAAGCGGGGGGTGGAATCCTCGCGGGACAGTGTGGTCTCAGGACCCTCAGGGTCACAGAAAGACGGGGTGCCTGAATGTGGCAGAGCTCCCAGGTATCGGAGCGGGGAAGCCGGCTGCAGAGACGGAGCCAAGGCGCGGGCTCTCAGCTCGGGGTTGCCGTAAACTGCGATCAGTGCCACACAGTTGGGACACTGCTCCTCCAGCAGGGACCCAACAAGCGGCAGAGCCGGGGAGACTCCCTTCCTCCCCTGGGAGGAGCGGCGCGGAAGCGCACCTCAGGGATCTGCTGGGTTTGGAGCCTCCACACGGGGTCGGGTGCCAGAGATAGAAACCCTCGGTCACAGGCCGGGTGAGCACGGAGTGCGGCCGGAGACCAGGGAGACGGGAGTGACTGCTTTTCTCTGGGGGCACACTGAGGAGCGGGGCCCCGAGTTCTCAGCTCCTCCTGGCAGAGATTGGGAGGCCACCATTTTCACCCTGGTCCTCCAAAGCTGTACCGAGAGCTTGCAGGGAACAAAAGCTCCTGAGATCAAACCGGAGCAGCTTGCTTAGCCCGGACTCACAAGGGCAGGGCAATTCAGCCTCCGGCAAAGACATTTGGGAACCACGGCAACAGGCCCCTCCCCCAGAAGATCAGCAAGAACAGCCAGCAAGCCAAGACCAAGTTTACCAATCAAAGAGAACGGGAGAACTACAGCGCTAGGGGAATACTGCACGTAGAATTCATGGCTTTTTTACCATAATTCATTAGTTTTTCAAAGTTAATTTTTTAACTTTTTTTTTGAATTTTTCTTTTTCCCTTTTTCAAACAACATCTTATCAATCCCTTTTTTAAAAAATAATTTTTTTATTTTTCATATTTAAAGTCATATTTTTATCCCTTCATAGTAGTTACCCTTATTTTTGGCATATATATATATATAAGTTGTTCTCTCTTTAAAATTTTGAGATATAATTTCTTCTAACAAATCAAAATATACCCTAAATCACTAATGTACGGCTTTGTTCTAGTCTCCTGCCTGATCACAGTCTCTCCCTTTTTTTTCTTTTTTCTTTTTCTTAAGTCTTCTTTCTTTTTAAAAACAACTTCTTATCTTATTAATTCCTTTTATAAAATCTTTTATAATTTTCATCTTTACAGTCATCTGCCATCCCTGCATTGTATCAACCTTTATTTTGTACATATATGTCTTTCTTCCTTTAAAATTTTAGCAGGCACTTTCTTCTAACAGACCAAAATATGCCCAAAAGCTAGTGTGTGGTACTGATCTATGCACTAGCCTGATCATATTTGATCATATTCTGGTTTTTTGTTTTGTTTTGTTCTGTTTTTGTTTGTTTTTATCTTTATCTTTTTCTTTTTCCTTTTTTTTTTTTTCCTCTTCTTTCTCTCCCTTTCTTCTCCCCTGGTTTCAGCTCTTTTCTGATTTGTATAGAGTATATTTACTGGAGACATTGTTAACCTGTTAGCATTCTGTTCTCTCATTCATCTGTTCTCCTCTGGACAAAATGACAAGATGAAAAAAATCACCTCAGCAAAAAGAACAAGAGGTAGTACCGTCTGCCAGGGACCTACTCAATAGGGACATTAGTACGAGGTCAGACCCAGAGTTCAGAATCATGACTTTAAAGATACGAGCTGGGCTTGAAAAAAGTGTGGAAGTTATTAGAGAAACCCTTTCTGGAGAAATAAAAGAACTAAAATCTAACCAAGTCGAAATCAAAAAGGCTATTAATGAGGTGCAATAAAAAATGGGGGCACTAACTGCTAGGATAAATAAGGCAGAAGAAAGAATGAGCGATATAGAAGACCAAATGATGGAAAATAAAGAGGCTGAGAAAAAGAGAGATAAACAACTACTGGATCACGAGGGCAGAATTCGAGAGATAAGCGGTACGATAAGACAAAACAACATTAGAATAATTGGGATCCCAGAAGAAGAAGAAAGAGAGAGAGGGGCAGAAGGTATATTGGAGCAAATAATAGCAGAGAACTTCCCTAATGTGGGGAAGGAAACAGGCATCAAAATCCAGGAGGCACAGAGAACCCCTCTCAAAATCAATAAAAATAGGTCAACACCCCGACATCTAATAGTAAAACGTACGAGTCTCAGAGATAAAGAGAAAATCCTGAAAGCAGCTCGGGAGAAGAGATATGTAACCTACAATGGTAGAAACATTAGATTGGCAACAGACCTATCCACAGAGACCTGGCTGGCCAGAAAGGACTGGCATGATATCTTCAGAGCACTAAACGAGAAAAATATGCAGCCAAGAATACTATCTCCAGCTAGGCTTTCATTGAAGATAGAAGGGGAGATAAAAAGCTTCCAGGACAAACAAAAACTAAAGGAATTTGTAAACACAAAACCAGACCTACAAGAAATATTGAAAGAGGTCCTCTAAGCAAAAAGAGAGCCTAAAAGCAACATAGATCAGAAAGGAACACAGACACTATATAGTAACAGTCACCTTACAGGCAATACAATGGTACTAAATTCATACCTTTCAATAGTTACCCTGAATGTAAATGGGCTAAATGCCCCAATCAAAAGACACAGGCTATCAGATTGGATTAAAAAACAAGACCCATCAATATGCTGTCTGCAAGAGACTCATTTTAGACCCAAAGACAACCCCAGATTGAAAGTGAGGGTGTGGAAAACCATTTACCATGCTAATGGACACCAAAAGAAACCTGGGGTGGAAATCCTTATATCAGACAAATTAGATTTTAAAACAAAGACTGTAATAAGAGGTGAAGAAGGACACTATATCCTACTTAAAGGGTCTATCCAACAAGAAGATCTAACAATTGTAAATATCTATGCCCCGAACATGGGAGCAGCCAATTATATAAGGCAATTAATAACAAAAGCAAAGAAACACATTGACAACAATACAATAATAGTGGGGGACTTTAACACCGCCCTCCCTGAAATGGACAGATCATCTAAGCAAAAGATCAACAAGGAATGAAGACTTTAAATGACACAGTGGACCAAATGGACTTTACAGACATATTCAGAACATTCCAACCCAAAGCAACAGAATACATATTCTTCTCTAGTGCCCATGGAACATTCTCCAGAATTGATCACATCCTAGGTCACAAATCAGGTCTCAACCGGTACCAAAAGATTGGGATTATTCCCCGCATATTTTCAGACCACAATGCTTTGAAACTAGAACTCAATTACAGGAGGAAAGTCGGAAAGAACTAAAATACACGGAGGCTAAAGAGCATCCTACTAAAGAATGAATGGGTCAACCAGGATATTAAAGAAGAATTAAAAAAATATATGGAAACCAATGAAAATGAAAACACAACTGTTCAAAATCTTTGGGATACAGCAAAGGCAGTCCTGAGAGGAAAGTATATAGCAATACAAGCCTTTCTCAAGAAACAAGAAAGGTTTCAAATACACAACCTAACCCTACACCTAAAGGAGCTGGAGAAAGAACAGCAAAGAAAGCCTAAACCGAGCAGGAGAAGAGAAATAATAAGGATCAGAGCAGAAATCAAATGAAAAAGAAACCAAAAGAACAGTAGAACAGATCAATGAAACTAGGAGCTGCTTCTTTGAAAGAATTAACAAGATTGATAAACCCCTGGCCAGACTGATCAAAAAGAAAAGAGAAATGACCCAAATCAACAAAATCATGAATGAAAGAGGAGAGATCACAACCAACACCAAAGAAATACAAACAATTATAAGAACATATTATGAGCAACTCTGTGCCAGCAAATTAGATAACCTGGAAGAAATAGGTGCATTCCTAGAGATGTATCAACTACCAAAATTGAACCAGGAAGAAATAGAATACCTGAACAGACCTATAGCCACTAAGGAAATTGAAGCAGTCATCAAAAATCTCCCAACAAACAAAAGCCCAGGACCAGATGGCTTCCCAGGGGAATTCTATCAGACATTTAAAGAAGAATTAATACCTATTCTCCTGAAACTGTTCCAAAAAATAGAAATGGAAGGAAAACGTCCAAACTCATTTTATGAGGCCAGCATTACCTTGATCCCAAAACCAGACAAAGACCCCATCAAAAAGGAGAATTACAGACCAATATCCTTGATGAACATGGATGCAAAAATTCTCACCAAAATACTAGCCAATAGGATCCAACAGTACATTAAAAGGATTAATCACCATGACCAAGTGGGATTTATCCCTGGGCTGCAAGGCTGGTTCAACATCCGCAAATCAATCAACGTGATACAATATATTAACAAAAGAAAGAACAAGAATCATATGATCCTCTCAATAGATGCAGAAAAAGCATTTGACAAAGTACAGCATCCTTTCTTGGTCAAAACTCTTCAGAGTATAGGGATAGAGGGTACATACCTCAATATCATAAAAGCCATCTATGAGAAACCTACAGCGAATATCATTCTCAATGGGGAAAAGCTGAGAGCTTTCCCCTAAGGTCAGGGACGCGGCAGGGATGTCCACTCTCACTACTGCTATTCAACATATTATTAGAAGTCTTACCCACAGCAATCAGACAACAAAAAGAAATCCAAGGCATCCAAATCGGCAAAGAGGAAATCAAACTCTCACTCTTTGCAGATGATATGATACTGTATGTGCAAAACCCAAAAGACTCCACCCCAAAACTGCTAGAACTCATACAGGAATTCAGTAAAGTAGCAGGATATAAAATCAATGCACAGAAATCAGTGGCAGTCCTATACACCAACAACAAGACAGAAGAGAGACAAATCAAGGAGTTGATCCCATTCACAATTGCACCCAAAACCATTAGATACCTAGGAATAAATTTAACCAAAGAGGCAAAGGATCTGCACTCAGAAAACTATAAAATACTCATGAAAGAAATTGAGGAAGACACAAAGAAATGGAAAAACGTTCCATGCTCATGGATTGGAAGAACAAACATTGTGAAGATGTTAATGCTACCTAGAGCAATCTACACATTCAATGCAATCCCCATCAAAATACCATCCACCTTTTTCAAAGAAATGGAACAAAGAATCCTAAAATTTCTATGGAACCAGAAGAGACCCCGAATAGCCAGAGGAATATTGAAAAAGAAAAGCAAAGCTGGCGGCATCACAATTCCGGACTTCCAGCTCTATTACAAAGCTGTCATCATCAAGACAGTATGGTACTGGCACCAAAACAGACACATAGATCAATGGAATAGAATAGAGAGCCCAGAAATGGACCCTCAACTCTATGGTCAACTCATCTTTGACAAAGCAGGAAAGAATGTCCAGTGGAAAAAAGACAGTCTCTTCAACAAATGGTGTTGGGAAAATTGGACAGCCACATGCAGAAGAATGAAACTGGACCATTTCCTTACACCACACACAAAAATAGACTCCAAATGGTTGAAAGACCTAAACGTGAGACAGGAGTCCATCAAAATCCTAAAGGAGAACACAGGCAGCAACTCTTCAACCTCAGCCACAGCAACTTCGTCCTAGAAACATTGCCAAAGGCACAGGAAGCCAGGGCAAAAATGAACTATTGGGATTTCATCAAGATAAAAAGCTTTTGCACAGCAAAAGAAACAGTCCACAAAACCAAAAGACAACCGACAGAATGGGAGAAAATATTTCCAAATGACATATCAGAAAAAGGGCTAGTATCCAAAATCTATAAAGAACTTATCAAACTCAACACCCAAAGAACAAATAATCCAATCAAGAAACGGGCAGAAGACATGAACAGACATTTTTCCAAAGAAGACATCCAAGTGGCCAACAGACACATGAAAAAGTGCTCAACATCACTTGGCATCAGGAAAATCCAAATCAAAACCTCAATGAGATACCACCTCACACCCGTCAGAATGGCTAAAATTAACAAGTCAGGAAACGACAGATGTTGGTGGGGATGTGGAGAAAGGGGAACCCTCCTACACTGTTGGTGGGAATGCAAGCTGGTGCAACCACTCTGGAAAACAGTATGGAGGTTCCTCAAACAGTTGAAAATAGAGCTACCATACGACCCAGCAATTGCACTACTGGGTATTTACCCCAAAGATACAAATGTAGGGATCCGAAGGGGTACGTGCACCCCAGTGTTTATAGCAGCAATGGCCACAATATCCAAACTGTGGAAAGAGCCAAGATGTCCATCGGTAGATGAATGGATAAAGAAGAACTGGTATATATACGCAATGGAATATTATGCAGCCATCAAAAGGAATGAGATCTTGCCATTTGCAATGACCTGGATGGAACTGGAGGGTGTTATGCTGAGTGAAATAAGTCAATCAGAGAAAGACATGTATCCTATGACCTCACTGATATGAGGAATTCTTAATCTCAGGAAACAAACTGAGGGTTGCTGGAGTGGTGGGGGGTGGGAGGGATGGGGTGGCTGGGTGATAGACATTGGGGAGGGTATGTGCTATGATGAGCACTGTGAATTGCACAAGACTGATGAATCACGGATCTGTACTTCTGAAACAAATAATGCAATATATGTTAAGAGAAAAAAAAGAAGATAGGAGGGGAAGAATGAAGGGGAGTAAATCGGAGGGGGAGACGGACCATGAGAGACAATGGACTCTGAAAAACAAACTGAGGGTTCTAGAGGGGAGGGGGCTGGGGGGATGGGTTAGCCTGGTGATGGGTATTAAAGAGGGCACATTCTGCGTGGAGCACTGGGTGTTATGCACAACAATGAATCATGGAACACTACATCAAAAAGTAATGATGTAATGTATGGTGATTAACATAACAATAAAAAGTTATTAAAAAAAGAATAAAAATTGTATTTTGTGATATAATATGCTTATTGTTAACACCAATGAAAATACCGCATCCCTTCCCAGCATCTCTTGGTTAACATGGTTAAAAAAAAAAAAATTCTTAGGAAAACTGAAGGATCTCATTGAACCAATTTGTGTCTTGGGAGATACCACATGATAGCTTAAAGAATACATTTGGACAAAGTTCATGTAGAATTTATATCTCTTCTTCATATTGCAAAATTTTTCAAATTCCCCTGTCATCACCATAATAATCCTATAATGAACACAAGGGTATTATACTGAAAGATGAGAGCAGTGGAGATGTTTGTCCTCATGGAGTGCCCTTATCATGGTCTCTTGATATCGTATCTTATGCAACAGTAGAAATGTCCCCAGCTGGATTCAAGCAAGAAGTTGGCAGCAGGGCTCACTTAAATCCATACTTGTTCTTCCCAAGTTTAATGTCCAGAACAAATAGCTAAGAGATGAAGGATTTCTACTGTAACCAAAACTGCACAAATGTTACAAAAGGGATATAGGCTATCACCAGATGGCCTTATCCTCAGATAATTAAGCAAGATTTTAGAGGTCTGTAGTAACATTTTCTGTGGGGTCAAAAGTAAGGACAAAACAACTCAAGTCAACTCATGCATCCTCTACCATCTCAAAAAATAAAACATTACAATTTCTACTGAACTGCAGACCTTTGCAGATCTCTAAACAATCCCATTCTTCTTCCCTAGAGATAACCACTTTCCTAAGTTTGGGGTTCATCATTCTGATGCATATTTTTATTCATATTATATTCCTATGTTTTTATTCCTATATATGTTTAAGAAAAAATATTTATGTATATTTGTTAAACAAAAATGTCATTACAGAGGTATTAATTTTTATATACATGGCTTCTTTCTATCCCTATACTTCTCAAACTTACTTTACCCACTGGAAATTATACTTCTGAGTTTTATACTCATCGGTGCCTTGTCTCTATGTTGGTACATTGTCTCTACTTTTTTTTCTTATTTCACTGCTGAATAATGCTACATTGTATTGTACTTCAATGTATTGAGTCATTCTGCTTTTAGACACTTAGATTGTTTTTGATTTTTACTATTACAGTGTTTGAATAGATATTCATGTATATCAGATTGAGCAAATGCACAAGAGTATCTTGAGGACATATATACCAAATAATTATCATTGCTGAATCATAGGTATATACCTATTCTTCTTCACCAAGGATATCCTTGGGATCATAACAAAAATCAGATGACACATTCGAGGTGGACATTTTAAGGGGAATGTAATAAAAACTATTTAATATGCATTATCAAGGTTTAGAGACATAGGGAATAGCTCAATACTCCAGAATCAGCAAGAACAACTAGCTATCACTACTCTTAAGCCTTAAATAGCAAAGGGAGGAAGCAGTTTTAAGGATCTAAAAAATGTAAATCCATGGAGAGAGTTCTATGGTAAGATCTATGGTATAAGGGATAGAGTACAACAAATACATGTGAGAGGAGCAAGAAAATAAATAACATAAACTCACTTCCCTCTCATCCTCCAATTTTCAGTTGAACCCAACTGGAAGCCAAAGGACCTGGGAGACTTTCCATATAGGATCAGCCTCATAGGGCAAAAGGCTGGGCAAAGAGAGTGGATCAGGAGAGATAACCAGAAAGTTTCCAGCATAATAAATGCAGCAAAATTGCTTTACAAAGTAATTGTATTATTTTACATGCCCATCAGAACTATGTGAGATTCCACATTCTCATCAATGTTTACTTTTAGGCATTTTACTTTTTGCTAATCTAATGGGTATGGAATGATATACCGTTTAAATACACATTGTCCTTGTGTCTTTTGTAGGTAAGCATCTTTTCTTATGTTTATTAACTATTACTATTTCCTCCTCTCAGATTTCTTCCTCAGATCTGTTGCTCATAGTTTTTCTTAAATTAACCATCTTTTTTTTTTTTTAACATACCTCCAATGACTTCTAGGTTTTTCCCTACTTCAGTCTGAATGTCCCTTTCTTAATCTGCTAAATACACTTGGTTCAACTTCGGGCATCCCCAGTGGTAACTGCGTAACTGCCACATATTATCCATTTTTCTTCGTCTTCATGGCAGGATCTGAGTAGTGATACTGTGTGTTACTAAAGCCATAGCGTTGCCATTAACTCTGCATTCCATCCATGTCTCAACTCAATTATGCAAAAAATGAAAACTTATGTGTGCCTTTTTTTCTTATGTGTATTCTTGCCAAGAAATAGGAATCTAGTTGAAGGAAGAAGAAGAGAAGGGAAAGGAGGAGGAAAAAGAAGGGGAAGATAAGGAAGAGAAAAGGGAGAAATTGAGCCCTTTGAACACTTCCATTGAGATGTACAGACATATTCTTTACCACTGGCCTTAACTCTACTGGTACCCACTAAATAGGGACTGGTTGCTTCTCTTGAGAGATTTACATTTACATGATCAAATAGATAAGCTCTAAAGTGCAGAGAGTTGGAAAAGAGTAGTTAATACCTTTGGTGAGGATTTCTCAAATAGCAGTATGAGAAATCACTTTGGCTGCATTAAACATGTTCCTATTTGCTCTGCAGTTGAGCATTGAGTCAAAAGGTGTTGAACAATGAACTCTGTTGAACTATGAAATAATTGAAGAAAAAGTTTGAAATCAAAAAGTGCCCACATTTCAGGGCACCTGGGTGGCTCAGTTGGTTAAGCAACTGCCTTCAACTCGGGTCATGATCCCAGGGTCCTGGGATCGAGCCCCACATCGGGCTCCCTGATCCATGGGGAGCCTGCTTCTCCCCCTCCCCCTGCCTGCCGCTCCCCCAGCTTATGCTCTCTCTCTCTCAATCTCTGTCAAGTAAATAAATAAGATCTTAAAAAAAAAAAAGTGCCCACATTTGTTTGAGCCTTTTGAAATAAATATATCGTAATGTTTTAAGAAAACTGATCATAGAATCTAATCAAAGATTTGACCAACATTAAAAGATGACAGCCTCTAAAATTAATTTTTACTTCATTTCTTACTCTCTCCCTTTGAATGTTGGATCCTAGGTTAATGGAGAGCTGCCAGGTTGCCAGGAAAAATTATAATAGTTCAAAAAGTTTGCATGTAACTTAGTGACTTTTTATTTTCAAATAGACAGTTTTCTCTTTAATTAGGCTGAAAAAAATGTGATCATTTCCTCACAATGAAATCTTCTTCACCAGAAAATATACTATGTTGGTGTGAAATATTGGGGCTTGGGAGCAAATAGTCAAGAAAACATTTTTGAGACATCTTTACTGCAAAAAGGGTGGTTTTATTAAAGCACGGGGGCAGGACCCAGGGGCACAGAAAAGCTATGCTGAGGTTGTGAGCTGTGGCTGATTGTATACTTTCAAGTTGGGAGGGGGTTAGGGATAGCATAAGTCTCTAAGGAATTCTGAAGCAAGGTTTCCAGCATCTTGAGGGTCTAGCTATTCTTAGGAAAAGGTCATGTACTACTATCTAGTAAAAGCTTAATCATGAGACCCTTCAGATATATATTAGTTAAGCCATAAGCTTGGAGGATGATTGTTAACATATATCTTGGGGGAGAGGGAGTGTAGGGATAAAGAAAGTCTCCAAAGGAATTTTTACAGGAATATGGAGGTTGGGCTAATGTCAACCTAAGGTTGCTTTTTGCCTCTAGCAAAATATTAACATTGAGGCAGCTGAGCTCCATGAAGGAGATCACTGCCTATCTCAAGTACTTGTTAGTGGGCTATAAGTTGTAAGGAAGTTTAATTGTTTTTTTCTTTTGCCTTTGTTCTCCACATCATAAGTATTTCAGATTATTTTATTTATTTTTTTAAATTTTTTTATTGTTATGTTCATCACCATACATTACATCATTAGTTTTTGAGGTAGTGTTCCATGATTCGTTGTTTGTGCATAACACCCAGTGCTCCAGGCAGAACGTGCCCTCTTTAATACCGATCACCAGGCTAACCCATCCCCCCAGCCCCCTCCCCTCTAGAACCCTCAGTTTGTTTTTCAGAGTCCATAGTCTCTCATGGTTCGTCTCCCCCTTCAATTTCCCCCCCTTCATTCTTCCCCTCCTGCTATCTTCTTCTTCTTTTTTTTCTTAACATAAATTGCATTATTTGTTTAAGAAGTACAGATCCGTGAATCAACAGTCTTGTACAATTCACAGTGCTCACCATAGCACATACCCTCCCCAATGTCTATCACCCAGCCACCCCATCCCTCCCACCCCCCACCACTCCAGCAACCCTCAGTTTGTTTCCTGAGATTAAGAATTCCTCATATCAGTGAGGTCATAGGATACATGTCTTTCTCTGATTGACTTATTTCACTCAGCATAACACCCTCCAGTTCCATCCAGGTCATTGCAAATGGCAAGATCTCATTCCTTTTGATGGCTGCATAATATTCCATTGTGTATATATACCAGTTCTTCTTTATCCATTCATCTGCCGATGGACATCTTGGCTCTTTCCACAGTTTGGATATTGTGGACATTGCTGCTATAAACATTGGGGTGCACGTACCCCTTCGGATCCCTACATTTGTATCTTTGGGGTAAATACTCAGTAGTGCAATTGCTGGATCCTATGGTAGCTCTATTTTCAACTGTTTGAGGAACCACCATACTGTATTCCAGAGTGGTTGCACCAGCTTGCTTTCCCACCAACAGTGTAGGAGGGTTCCCCTTTCTCCACATCCCCGCCAACATCTGTCGTTTCCTGACTTGTTAATTTTAGCCATTCTGACTGGTGTGAGGTGGTATCTCACTGAGGTTTTGATTTGGATTTACCTGATGCCAAGCAATGTTGAGCACTTTTTCATGTGTCTGTTGGCCACTTGGATGTCTTCTTTGGAAAAATGTCTGTTCATGTCTTTGCCCATTTCTTGATTGGATTATTTGTTCTTTGGGTGTTGAGTTTGATAGAACTTATCAAAGTTCTATAAAGAACTTAATGACTCACCCTGTCGTTAGCTCAGATGACGTGGTGCTCTTTGACTGTGAAGCAAGGGGGTTTTGCTGTAGTCAAGATGAGTGCAAGCAGGGAGACGTTTCTGGGAAGGGATTTGTGGCCACTTTCTATCTCTGCTTCTGTCAGAAACTTGCTCCAACATGTAGTAGCCAATAAAAAAGAAATTCCTGATTTCAAAAAAAAAAAGCCCTTTTTCTGATCTGTCATTTGCAAATACTTTCTCCCATTCTGTAGGTTGTCTTTTGGTTTTGTGGACTGTTTCTTTTACTGTGCAAAAGCTTTTTATCTTGATGAAATCCCAATAGTTCATTTTTGCCCTGGCTTCCCTTGCCTTTGGCAGTATTTCTAGGAAGAAGTTGCTGTGGCTGAGGTCGAAGAGGTTACTGCCTGTGTTCTCCTTTAGGATTTTGATGGACTCCAGTCTCACATTTAGGTCTTTCAACCATTTGGAGTCTATTTTTGTGTGTGGTGTAAGGAAATGGTCCAGTTTCATTCTTCTGCATGTGGCTGTCCAATTTTCCCAACACCATTTGTTGAAGAGACTGTCTTTTTTCCACTGGACATTCTTTCCTGCTTTGTCAAAGATGAGTTGACCATAGAGTTGAGGTCCATTTCTGGGCTCTCTATTCTGTTCCATTGATCTATGTGTCTGTTTTAGTGCCAGTACCATACTGTCTTGATGATGACAGCTTTGTAATAGAGCTGGAAGTCCGGAATTGTGATGCCGCCAGCTTTGCTTTTCTTTTTCAACATTCCTCTGGCTATTCGGGGTCTCTTCTGGTTCCATAGAAATTTTAGGATTATTTGTTCCATTTCTTTGAAAAAAGTGGATGGTATTTTAACGGGGATTGCATTGAATGTGTAGATTGCTCTAGGTAGCGTTGACATTTTCACAATGTTTTTTCTTCCAATCCATGTGCATGGAACGTTTTTCCATTTCTTTGTGTCTTCCTCAATTTCTTTCCTGAGTATTTTATAGTTTTCGGAGTGCAGATCCTTTGCCTCTTTGGTTAAATTTATTCCTAGGTATCTTATGCTTTTGGGTGCAATTGTGAATGGGATCGACTCCTTGATTTGTCTCTCTTCTGTCTTGTTGTTGGTGTATAGGAATGCCACTGATTTCTGTACATTGATTTTATATCCTGCCACTTTACTGAATTCCTGTATGAGTTCTCGCAGTTTTGGGGTGGAGTCTTTTGGATTTTCCACATACAGTATCATATCATCTGCAAAGAGTGAGAGTTTGACTTCCTCTTTGCCGATTTGGATGCCTTTGATTTCTTTTTGTTGTTTGATTGCTGTGGCTAGGACTTCTAATACTATGTTGAATAGCAGTGGTGAGAGTGGACATCCCTGCCGCGTTCCTGACCTTAGGGGGAAAGCTCTCAGCTTTTCCCCATTGAGAATGATATTCGCTGTAGGTTTCTCATAGATGGCTTTTATGATATTGAGGTATGTACCCTCTATCCCTATACTCTGAAGGGTTTTGATCAAGAAAGGATGCTGTACTTTGTCAAGTGCTTTTTCTGCATCTACTGAGAGGATCATAGGATTCTTGTTCTTTCTTTTGTTAATGTATTGTATCATGTTGATTGATTTGTGGATGTTTAACCAACCTTGCAGCCCAGTTATAAATCCCACTTGGTCATGGTGAATAACCCTTTAATGTACTTTTGGATCCTACTGGCTAGTATTTTGGTGAGAATTTTTGCATCCATGTTCATCAAGGATATTGATATATAATTCTCCTTTTTGATGGGATCTTTGTCTGGTTTTGGGATCAAGGTAATGCTGGCCTCATAAAATGAGTTTGGAAGTTTTCCTTCCATTTCTATTTTTTGGAGCAGTTTCAGGTGAATAGGTATAATTCTTATTTAAATGTTTGGTAGAACTCCCCTGGGAAGCCATCTGGCCCTGGGCTTTTGTTTGTTGGGAGATTTTTTGATGACTGCTTCAATTTCCTTAGTGGTTATTGGTCTGCTCATGTTTTCTATTTCTTCCTGGTTCAATTTTGGTAGTTGATACATCTCTAGGAATGCACCCATTTCTTCCAGGTTATCTAATTTGCTGGCATAGAGTTGCTCATAATATGTTCTTAGAATTGTTTGTATTTCTTTGGTGTTGGTTGTGATCTCTCCTCTTTCATTCATGATTTTGTTGATTTGGGTCATTTCTCTTTTCTTTTTGATCAGTCTGGCCAGGGGTTTATCAATCTTGTTAATTCTTTCAAAGAAGCAGCTCCTAGTTTCATTGATCTGTTCTACTGTTCTTTTGGTTTCTATTTCATTGATTTCTGCTCTGATCCTTACTATTTCTCTTCTCCTGCTGGGTTTAGGCTTTATTTGCTGTTTTTTCTCTAGCTCCTTTAGGTGTAGGGTTAGGTTGTGTATTTGAGACCTTTCTTGTTTCCTGAGAAAGGCTTGTATTGCTATATACTTTCCTCTCAGGACTGCCTTTGCTGCATCCCAAAGATTTTGAACAGTTGTGTTTTCATTTTCATTGGTTTCTATGAATTTTTTTAATTCTTCTTTAATATCCTGGTTGACCCATTCATTCTTTAGTAGGATGCTCTTTAGCCTCCGTGTATTTGAGTTCTTTCCACTTTCCTCTTGTGATTGACTTCTAGTTTCAAAGCATTGTGGTCTGAAAATATGCGGGGAACAATCCCAATCTTTTGGTACCGGTTGAGACCTGATTTGGGACCTAGGATGTGATCTTTTCTGGAGAATGTTCCATGGGCATTAGAGAAGAATGTGTATTCCATTGCTTTAGGAATGTTCTGAATATGTTTGTGAAGTCCATTTGGTCCAGTGTGTCATTTGAAGTCTTTATTTCCTTGTTGATCTTTTGCTTAGATGATCTGTCCATTTCAGTCAGGGGGGTGTTAAAGTCCCCCACTATTATTGTATTGTTGTCAATGTGTTTCTTTGCTTTTGTTATTAATTGCCTTATATAACTGGCTGCTCCCACATTAGGGGCATAGATATTTACAATTGTTAGATCTTCTTGTTGGATAGACCCTTTAAGTAGGATATAGTGTCCTTCTTCAACTCTTCTTACAGTCTTTGTTTTAAAATCTAATTTGTCTGATATAAGGATTGCCACCGCAGGTTTCTTTTGGTGTCCATTATCATGGTAAATGGTTTTCCACACCCTCACTTTCAATCTGGAGGTGTCTTTGGGTCTAAAATGAGTCTCTTGCAGACAGCATATCAATGGGTCTTGTTTTTTAATCCAATCTGATAGCCTGTGTCTTTTGATTGGGGCATTTAGCCCATTTACATTCAGGGTAACTATTGAAAGTTATGAATTTAGTGCCATTGTATTGCCGGTAAGGTGACTGTTACTGTATATTGTCTGTGTTCCTTTCTGGTCTATGCTAATGGCAATGTGGGGTTTATCTTAGAAATGCAATATTTATTGGTTTAATACTTAATCAATAAATACAATTTATGACATTCACAGATTAGAGGAAGAAAATCATATGATATAGATGCTGAAAAAACATTTGGCAAAATTCAATATCCATTTTTTTATTTTAAAAAAACTCTTAGCACACTAGAGATAAAAGAAAACTTAAAACTGTTAAAAGTCATTTATATAAAACATATAGCCATAATCTATAAAAAATTAATTATAATTAATATTAATGTTTAAATTTTGAAAACTTTCTCCCTGTAATCTGGAATAAGACAAGAATGTCCTCTCTCGATCTTGCCATTTGCAACGACGTGGATGGAACTGGAGGGTGTTATGCTGAGTGAAATAAGTCAATCAGAGAAAGACATGTATCATATGACCTCACTGATATGAGGAATTCTGAATCTCAGGAAACAAACTGAGGGTTGCTGGAGTGGTCGGGGGTGGGAGGGATGGGGTGGCTGGGTGATGGACATTGGGGAAGATATGTGCTACAGTGAGCGCTGTGAATTGTGTAAGACTGTTGAATCACAGATCTGTACTTCTGAAACAAATAACGCAACATATTTTAAGAAAAAAGAAAAAGAAGAAGATAGCAGGAGAGGAAGAATGAAGGGGAGTAAGTCAGAGGAGGAGACAAACCAGGAGAGATGATGGACTCTGAAAAACAAACTGAGGTTTCTGGAGGGGAGGAGGGTGGGGTGATGGGTTAGCCTGGTGATGGGTATTAAAGAGGGCACATTCTGCGTGGAGCACTGGGTGTTATGAACAAACAATGAATCATGGAACAGTACACCAAAACAAATGATGTAATATATGGTGATTAACATAACAATAAAAAATTTAAAAAAAAAAGAATGTCCTCTCTCACAAAATTCTACTGAACATTTTACTAGAGGTCCTATTCAGTATAATAAGGAAATAAAATAAAAGCATTGTTGTAAGATTGAAAAGAAAAAAGTGAAAATGTTTTTATTTAAAGATAGCATGATTATGTAGAAAATCATGAAGAATATATTAAAAACTACAACTAATTTAGCAAAGTCACAGGATACAGGGTTAATAGAAAAATTCAGTTGTATTTCTATATTCTAGCAATGAACAGCTGTACAATGAAATTAGAGTATAGTAGTATTTACACTGTATGCTAAAATACACTCAGTGATAAATTTAACAAAAACGTTAAAGACATCTGCAAAATAAAATATTGCTGAGAGAAATTTAAAAGGGCTTGGAAGTCTAATGACATACCATATTTGTGAACTCAGAAGATTCAGTATTTTCAGGATGTCACTTGTCCCCAAATGCATTTATAGATCCAGTGCACTCTGGAGCAAAATCTCAGCATGATTTTTTTTTTTTTTGGTAGGAATTCACAAACTTATTCTGTAGTTTATTTGAAAATGTAAAAAAAAAAAAAAAAACTAGAATAGCCAAATCTATCTTGGAAAAGAAGGATTGATATTAGAGGTATACATTACTTCAAAATTTATCTAAAAGGTAGGATAAATTACAATTTATCCAAGGAATATGATATTAGCAAAAGAATAGAGAAATATATGAACAGAAAAGAATAGAGTGTCCAGTAATAAATCCACATATATTTGGCCAGATGATAATTCGCCAAGGAAGCCAAAGCAACTCAATGAGGAAATGCAAGTCTTTCAACAAATTGTTTTGGGAAACGATATCTCTATCTATATATTTTGACCCCACATCTCATACGAAAAATAATACAAGATGAATCTTGGATATAAAAAGTGAACTAAATCTATAAACGTTCTAGAAAAAAAAGAAATATACAGCCTATTTGTGTAATGTTGGGGTAGGCAAACATTTTTTAGAGAAGAAACAATGCTAATCATAAAGCAAAGAAATGATAAAGTTTAATTCATCCATATTTAAAAACTTATGCTCATCAAAAGAAATAAAACACTGAGGAAAAATTAAGTATATGATGGGAAAATATTTATGATTCATATATCTAACTTGAATCTAGAATCTACAAAGAACTCCTGCAACTCATTAGTTTAAAACAAACCCTCCCTCTCACACACAAAAATGGAAAAATGGATTGAATGGACACTTCATAAAATAAGATCAATGAATGGAGAATACTCCTATGAAAAGTGGCCAACATCATTTGTCACCATGAAAATTCAAATTAATGAGATGACACTCTAGTACAACTAAAAAGCTAAAATGAAAAAGACAAAAAAGAATAAAAAAAAAAGAAAAAGAAAATGAAAAAGACAGCACTAAATGTTGATGAAGATGTGGAGCAACCAGATTCTCAGATATTTCTGATAAGAGTGTAAAACACTAGAACTGTTTTTGGAAATCCTAGCACTTTCTTAGAAAGTTAAACGTATCTACCTTAAAAGCAAGGATTTCCACTCTTAGATATTTATCTCAATAAATGAAATCATATATTCACAAAAGGCTTGTATAACAATGTGCATAGCAGTTTCTATTTTTGTTATAATAACCAAAAACTGGAAACAGCCTGTTTTTCATTAGTAGGAGAGCTGACAATCAGTGACCTATCCATACAATAGAAAACTACTGAGCAATAAAAATTAACAAAGTAATGATATTTACAAATACATGGATGAGTCTCTTTAAACATTTTGTTGAGTGGGGGGAAAAAAAGCCTTATATAAAACATTGCATACTTGATATAGATTCCATCTATATCAAGAGCTAGAATAAGCAAAACTATGCCGGGATGATAAGAATGTTAAAAACCAGAACAACAGGCCATAAACTGGAGTTGCTTATGCTAAGCCCCACATCACCAAACTGAGACTGAACTCAATTACGGTTTTGGCTCTTCCAGAAATTGAATCTTATACCCCACCACCACCTTGGCTTAAAAAATATATTTTCTCATAATTCTGGAGGGCAGAAGTCTGAGATCAAGGTGTCAAAGAAATGGAATCTTAAAGCAGTCAGTCAGGAATTGCCTGATCAGTTGTAGATAGATAATCTGTCTGATTGACTTCCACCATCCCCTAAAGGAAAGTGACCTTGCTGTAACCCACCTGTTTGTTTGCCTGGAATAACTTCCTTGTTCCCACTCTTCCCTGTCTACAAGTCTTTCATTTTGTATGGCTCCTCGGAAGCTCCTCTCTATGTGCTAGATTGGATGCTGTGCAATTCTTGAGTCATTGAATAAAGCCCATGAGATCTTTAAAATGTACTCAAATTTACTTGAATTTTGTTTTTTGACAGTCTTGTGGCAGTGATAGGACTTGAAGGAAACATCTGACAGCTTCAGGGACAAGGAGAAACACAGGCATTGTAATCTGCACACCCTTTGAGTTCTTTCTCCTGGTTTCCAAGGGCCGTGGGTAAGTTCTCAAATCTGAGCTCCGCTCTCTTTGTGTTGATCAAATTGATCCTGATCAAATTGGCTTTCCAGTCCAGGATTAATGGGTCAGTCTAGACTGACAAAAGACTAACAGATCACCAGCCCTTAGCCCTTGGTTAGTCCACGTTCCAGTCCAGGGCTTAGCAGGTCAGCTTGAGCTGGCACAGTTCCACCAAGAATCCTGAGAATTTGGCTTGGCAACCACCAAAAATATGACTGGACAGAAATGTAGGTTGTACATGATTTGCAGCTAGGGATCTACAGACTCTTGCCAGTTTTCAAGGGAATTGTCTGTCTTTTTTCCTTTGGGCTATCTTTGGGAGTTGCTCTGGATCTCAGGAGGGTAGTATCCTTAGCACTCTCTTTGGAGTGGTTGAGTTGTGGTTGAGGTGTTGTTCAATACTGCAAAAAATATGTAGTTGTCCTAGATGAACCTGAGAAGATATTTGAAAGGATTTTTATAAGTCTCCCTATGGTCAGAAGTTGGCCAAATTAGAAGCTGATATTCAGAACTTGATAGGAACTGTGTTTCAGGCTTTTATCCCTAAGCTACATGAAAGTATAACCCAAAGGAAAAGAAAAACATTCCAAAGGCAAACAGCTCTAAATCTGGAACTTAGGAATCTTTGGATTTCCATTTTAGTTGGAAATCTTCTCCCTGATCTAAAGAAGCAAACTGGAGGTAATGTAGTTGGGTGGGTCAGCCCATGATGCCATTCAAGTTGTAACCCAATTCCATGAGGGTTTAAGAACAACTATCCACATCTTATAAATGGAGTCTTTACAAGAACAAAAATGCAGCTCTGGAAGCTATTAAAAGTCCACCTATCCCTTTTACCAATCCCCAAACCTCCCCTATTTACCTCAAAAGGAGAATTACCCCTGTGTTGTAGTTAATGAAGAAAATCCATAGTCATTTTATGCCTGATGATTTTGTGGTGTGTCTGGCATTTTCTATACAAATTATGATCTTCACTGTCTTCCAACAAGAATGATCACCAACCTCTGCAAAGGGATGGGTAACATGGATGCCAAAAGGCAGGGCCAAGTTTTCAAAAGGGAAAGAAAGGAAAGAAAATCTGCTTAAATATGTAAACAAGGACTTGGTGGGGACTCAAGACTTTTATTGTGCAGGGTTTGAAAGAGAGGACTTGACTGGGACAAATTTCAGGGCCCTGAAGGTATTTGTATTGAGCCCTTGAAGTTCTTGTGGGAAGGTCAGTGTGAATCCCTGGAATGCCTGACTTTACATAAGCTGTCTCTTGCTGAGCTATTTGCATAATTAGTGGCAAAAAGGTAATCTTGCTTCCCTCTTCAATTTTGACAATAATATTTTGATCTTTTTTTGTTCAAAATATTTTGAACTTTTAAAAAGCATTAATAGATTAGCCTTGGTCTACAAATGATAGAAAAATGGAACAAAAATTATATTGCTCTAATTTCTCAATAAAATAAAACAAGATAATGTAATTACCACAATAAATTTTATGTAAAACCATTTTCCATTCATGGGTTATACATTCTATCCACAATAGATTAAATAAAACCAAAATTAAAGACCAGCATGGATAATGTTGCTATCAAAAATTCATCTTAAAACATTAAAAATAAAAGATCAAAAATGAAAACTAAAAAATTCAAAGCTGATTTTTATTCTTTTTTTCTTCCTAGGCATTAGTCACTCTTTTAAGAGTTCTACAAATATCCATTCATTAAAGTTGGTCCTCCAAGCAGATCATTTGATTTGAGGAAATGTAGACAAATAACTGATCAACTTAAGACTTATTTTCTCCTTATATCAAGTGTCAGTAACCCATAATTATTATTCCAGTATTCATTATCACTGTTTCTCATCTGATGTAGTAACAGGAGTAGAAATTTGACTAGTGATACCACTTAATCTGAAAACCCAAGAATGTAAATGTTGATGTATATTTGAGAACTTCAGATGAAAGTCACTAAGTGAAGGTTTTACATTCAGAAAAGATTATGTAAAGGAAGTTTCAAGTTGGAGATCCATTCTATAAGACAGTTGTTTCTTTTACCAGGTTAAAAAAAAATTTTTGTTTTTTTCTACAGCCAGTTTCCACAAGGACAAGATAAATAATATCTTCTCTAAAGAAATAATCTCACATTTTTTAAGATAAATGTCTTTATCTTTGGAGGATACAAACATACATGCATAGTAACAGTTTTACCTATTTATAAAGGGCTTCCAAACTGAAGTGTTGCTTCCATTCTTCTTTGGAAAATAGTTATGTAACCCTGGATAATCCAATACAGCTTGTCCATCTTAGAATGCTATAAACAAGAGATCCCCAATAACACAGATTAAAACAATAGTTTTGTTGTTTTAATCTGCAATATGTTCTTACAGAAAATATCTTGACTGGTACACATACTTAACTTTATAAAATTTATGATGGATAGGGCAAGAGAGATTGAGAGAGTATTTATAACACACTGGTTTAGTTTTTTTTCTTTAATTTTTTTCTTTATATCTCATGAATTTAAAATTTAATGGTACCTTTCTTACCTGACTTGGAGTCCTCTAATGTCCATTATAAATATAGAAAGTATCATTATAATATTAGTATTAATATTTTGGTATTCTAGGCTTTGGTGATATAGGGTCCCCTTCACTATACATCAATAGTAAAAAGAGAAAGTAGTTTAAGCAGGTCGTAAACTCATTCTCAGGATAAAATTAAAAGGCAGTTTTATAATTTATACATCAAAACATCTTGAAGTCTTAATACATGGTAGGAAAGATTATTAAGCTCACCAGATATTCCATGTGCTCCCCTATGTTTCCCAGTTTGGTCCACAGACTAGTTTGACCAGTACATGTGCCACTTTTGGATGAAAGCAGTTAAGAGTTGGTGTGTCTCCATCATTCCTGTCTTCTCCTACCATGGAGACCTTGGAGACTACCCAGTCCTGATAGCAGAGCTGAAAGAGAGAAGGGCCTTTATTTTGTTAAAATACTGAAATTTCAGGGTGTATCCATTACCAGAGCATAAACTACTCAATCATGTATAATGTGTAATAATTTCATGTAAGATATATAAACTGAGGAAGATAAGAGAAATATATAAAATCAGGAACAAAAATAATGAAGAGATGAGTGAGTATATAAGCTGTGATCTGTGGAGGAATGGGGAACAATATCAAAAAAGTCAAATCTATTAGAACCTAACTGGTGGGAAAAAGTGAAGATGATGAAGAGTTGAAGAAATTTTCTGGAAATTGCCTGCAGTGGTAGCATTTTGCACTGGTACCTAGCTTTAGGATTATAAAAATGGGTTGGTTTCCTTTTAAGGCAGAAGATTAAAAAGAACTCAATCGTGAGCTGAAGAAGAGTGATTAGGAGATTATTCCGTTATGGAAGTCAAGAATCATGCCCATATGTATAGGAAATGGATCATCGGGAAAACACAATCAACAAGGCAGTATTGTAAATACCAGCATGGTCTCTACTGCTATGTCACCTAGCTTTGAATCTCAGTTCCACTATTAACTCTTTGTGTGACCTTGGACAAGTTGTTTAACCTCTCTGAGCCTCATGTGCCTCACCTGTGAAAAGAGATTTTTTTTAAGATTTATTCTACTTTTTATTTCAGAGGTGGGAAGGGGCAGAGTTGGAAAGGGAGAGACAGAATCTCAGTCAGACTCCCTGCTGAGCGTAGAGCTCTGCACAGGGCCTCATCCCACAACCCTGAGATCATGACCTAAGCCAAAACCAAGAGTTGGGATGCCTAATCAACTGAGCCACCCAGGTGCCCCTGAAATGAGATTCCTAACTTGACAGCATTAAAAGGCTCTTGTGGGGACTAAATGAATTACTACTAGAGCACTAGCATATTGCCTTGCACGCACCTAGTGCTGTGCAAACATTCCCATTATGTCATTATCAATCTTGATAACAAAAATTATTTTAATAAGCCATAAAAGTCAGTAGAATAAAAATACTAAGCATCAAGTTTGATGATACCCTATATAGAGTACAGAATTAAAATTTAAGACAATTCACTGCATTAAAGTCCATGATTTAGTTTTTCAAGTTGAGTGAAATACTTCCATAGGCACTAAGGCCCCAGAATATTTCATGTTCTTTATTCAGTTCTCTACTTACAGAAGTCTTTTATTTTTTAAGTGGGAAAGAGAAATGTCTAATTCATTCTGAAGATCAAAAGTTACATCATTGTACTATTTAGTAGTAACAATTGTTTGGAATGAAATATTACTTAGGTTTGGAAGCTATTATTCAACTTTAGCTCAGTAATGCTGGATGTTTTCATTCCAGATATGGAAAATATGACAGTGATAGATGATTATTCAATCTGATTTCTTTCCCAAATTTGTAAAATAATTTGACAACAATGAGTCCAACAAGAATAAAGCATGCATCAAATAAGGAAGTCTACAATGTGCATTCCATTTTTCATGCACATCAAATTATCCTTGACATAAGAAATTTAAATTTGTTATATTTTCCCTTCTGCCATGATGATTATTCTATCTTGGCATTGTTTTTCTTAAAAACAATAACTGCTAGACAATTCAAGAAGCTAAAGGAGGAGGGGGCACACAAACATTCCCTCAATTATTACAGATTTTATCACCATTTCCATTAATTAATAATGAGGGTGTTTAGGCTCCCAGTTAACAATCACTAGAAACAGCAGTATCTTATTTAGAAGATGCATCATTCAAATTACAAATTGATGTAATGAATTCTAATGAATCTTTTCCTTCTACATTGAAGTTTAATCCCTATTCAAAGTGGATTAGTTAGTATTTAAATTTATCATAGGATCAAGAGTGATTAGTGGCCTATCATAAAAAAAAAAAGAATCCCATGAAATTCATGGCTCTTTATCACACGCGAGACTGAGGGTGAGCTATTTGAAAAGTTCCGAGGATGGTACATTGTACTGAAAATCTTGCCAGTGATGCCTGTTCCTGAGGTGTTCTGCAGTAAAATGCAGTCCAGAAAGAATGAGGTCCACTTGTACAAAAAATTATTCTCTAAGGAATGAAGCAGCTGCATGCTAATGGTCTTCTTTTTTTTTTTTAATTTTTTATTGTTATGTTAATCACCATATATTACATCATTAGTTTTTGGTGCAGTGTTCCATGATTCACTGTTTGTTCATAACACCCAGTGCTCCATGCAGAACGTGCCCTCCTCAATACCCATCACCAGGCTAACCCATCCCCCTACCCCCCTCCCCTCTAGAACCCTCAGTTTGTTTTTCAGAGTCCATCATCTCTCATGGTTCATCTCCCCCTCTGACATACTCCCCTGCTCTTCCTCTCCTGTTATCTTCTTCTTTTTTTTTTTCTTTTTTTTTTAATTTTTTATTGTTATGTTAATCACCATATATTACATCATTAGTTTTTGGTGCAGTGTTCCATGATTCATTGTTTGTTCATAACACCCAGTGCTCCATGCAGAACGTGCCCTCCTCAATACCCATCACCAGGCTAACCCATCCCCCCACCCCCCTCCCCTCTAGAACCCTCAGTTTGTTTTTCAGAGTCCAACGTCTCTCATGGTTCGTCTCCCCCTCTGACATACTCCCCTTTTCTTCCTCTCCTGTTATCTTCTTCTTTTTCTTTTTTCTTAAAATATGTTGCGTTATTTGTTTCAGAAGTACAGAACTGTGATTCAACAGTCTTGCACAATTCACAGCGCTCACCATAGCACATACCCTCCCCAATGTCTATCACCCAGCCACCCCATCCCTCCCACCCCCCACCACTCCAGTAAAACTCAGTTTCTTTCCTGAGATTAAGAATTCCTCATATCAGTGAGGTCATGTGATACATGTCTTTCTCTGATTGACTTATTTCACTCAGCATAACACCCTCCAGTTCCATCCACGTCGTTGCAAATGGCAAGATCTCATTCCTTTTGATGGCTGCATAATATTCCATTGTGTATATATACCACCTCTTCTTTATCCATTCATCTGTCGATGGGCATCTTGGCTCTTTCCACAGTTTGGCTATGGTGGACATTGCTGCTATAAACATTGGGGTACACATACCCCTTCGGGTCCCTACATTTGTATCTTTGTGGTAAATACCCAGTAGTGCAATTGCTGGATCGAATGGTAGCTCTAATTTCAACTGTTTGAGGAACCTCCATACTGTTTTCCAGAGGGGTTGCACCAGCTTGCATTCCCACCAACAGTGTAGGAGGGTTCCCCTTTCTCCACATCCCCGCCAACATCTGTCGTTCCCTGACTTGTTAATTTTAGCCATTCTGACGGGTGTGAGGTGGTATCTCATTGAGGTTTTGATTTGGATTTCCCTGATGCCGAGCGATGTTGAGCACTTTTTCATGTGCCTGTTGGCCATTTGGATGTCTTCTTTGGAGAAATGCCTGTTCATGTCTTCTGCCCATGTCTTGATTGGATTATTTGTTCTTTGGGTGTTGAGTTTGATAAGTTCTTTATAGATTTTGGATACTAGCCCTTTACCTGATATGTCATTTGCAAATATTTTCTCCCATTCTGTCGGGTGTCTTTTGGTTTTGTGGACTGTTTCTTTTGCTGTGCAAAAGCTTTTTATCTTGATGAAATCCCAATAGTTCATTTTTGCCCTGGCTTCCCGTGCCTTTGGCGATGTTTCTAGGAAGAAGTTGCTGCAGCTAAGGTCGAAAAGGTTGCTACCTGTGTTCTCCTTTAGGATTTGGATGGACTCCTGTCTCACGTTTAGGTCTTTCAACCATTTGGAGTATTTTTGTGAGTGGTGTAAGGCAATGGTCCAGTTTCATTCTTCTGCATGTGGCTGTCCAATTTTCCCAACACCATTTGTTGAAGAGACTGTCTCTTTTCCATTGGACATTCTTTCCTGCTTTGTCAAAGATAAGTTGACCATAGAGTTGAGGGTCCATTTCTGGGCTCTCGATTCTGTTCCATTGATCGATGTGTCTGTTTTTGTGCCAGTACCATACTGTCTTGATGATGACAGCTTTGTAATAGAGCTGGAAGTCCGGAATTGTGATGCCGCCAGCTTTGCTTTTCTTTTTCAGTATTCCTCTGGCTATTCTGGGTCTCTTCTGGTTCCATACAAATTTTAGGATTATTTGTTCCATTTCTTTGAAAAAAGTGGATGGTATTTTGATGGGGATTGCATTGAATGTGTAGATTGCTCTAGGTAGCATTGACATCTTCACAATGTTGATTCTCCCAATCCATGAGCATGGAACGTTTTTCCATTTCTTTGTGTCTTCTTCAATTTCTTTCATGAGTATTTTATAGTTTTCTGAGTACAGATCCTTTGTCTCTTTGGTTAGATTTATTCCTAGGTATCTAATGGTTTTGCGTGCAATTGTAAATGGGATCGACTCCTTGATTTGTCTCTCTTCTGTCTTGTTGTTGGTGTATAGGAATGCCACTGATTTCTGTGCATTGATTTTATATCCTGCTACTTTACTGAATTCCTGTATGAGTTCTAGCAGTTTTGGGGTGGAGTCTTTTGGGTTTTCCACATACAGTATCATATCATCTGCAAAGAGTGAGAGTTTGACTTCCTCTTTGCCGATTTGGATGCCTTTGATTTCTTTTTGTTGTCTGATTGCTGTGGCTAGGACTTCTAATACTATGTTGAATAGCAGTGGTGATAGTGGACATCCCTGCCGCGTTCCTGACCTTAGCGGAAAAGCTCTCAGCCTTTCCCCATTGAGAATGATATTCGCTGTAGGTTTTTCATTGATGGCTTTTATGATATTGAGGTATGTATCCTCTATCCCTATACTCTGAAGAGTTTTGATCAAGAAAGGATGCTGTACTTTGTCAAATGCTTTTTCTGCATCTATTGAGAGGATCATAGGATTCTTGTTCTTTCTTTTGTTAATGTATTGTATCACGTTGATTGATTTGCGGATGTTGAACCAGCCTTGAAGCCCAGGGATAAATCCCACTTGGTCGTGGTGAATAATCCTTTTAATGTACTGTTGGATCCTATTGGCTAGTATTTTGGTGAGAATTTTTGCATCCATGTTCATCAAGGATATTGGTCTGTAATTCTCTTTTTTGATGGGGTCTTTGTCTGGTTTTGGGATCAAGGTAATGGTGGCCTCATAAAATGAGTTTGGAAGTTTCCCTTCCATTTCTATTTTTTGGAACAGTTTCAGGAGAATAGGTATTAATTCTTCTTGAAATGTCTGATAGAATTCCCCTGGGAAGCCATCTGGCCCTGGGTTTTTGTTTCTTGGGAGATTTTTGATGACTGTTTCAATTTCCTTAGTGGTTATAGGTCTGTTCAGGTTTTCTCTTTCTTCCTGGTTCAATTTTGGTAGTTGATACATCTCTAGGAATGCACCCATTTCTTCCAGGTTATCTAATTTGCTGCCATAGAGTTGCTCATAATATGTTCTTAGAATTGTTTGTATTTCTTTGGTGTTGGTTGTGATCTCTCCTCTTTCATTCATGATTTTGTTGATTTGGGTCATTTCTCTTTTCTTTTTGATCAGTCTGGCCAGGGGTTGATCAATCTTGTTAATTCTTTCAAAGAACCAGCTCCTAGTTTCGTTGATCTGTTCTACTGTTCTTTTGGTTTCTAGTTCATTGATTTCTGCTCTGATCTTTATGATTTCTCTTCTCCTGCTGGGTTTAGGCTTTATTTGCTGTTCTTTCTCCAGCTCCTTTAGGTGTAGGGTTAGGTTGTGTATTTGAAACCTTTCTTGTTTCTTGAGAAAGGCTTGTATTGCTATATACTTTCCTCTCAGGACTGCCTTTGCTGTATCCCAAAGATTTTGAACAGTTGTGTTTTCATTTTCATTGGTTTCCATGAATTTTTTTAATTCTTCTTTAATTTCTTGGTTGACCCATTCATTCTTTAGTAGGATGCTCTTTAGCCTCCATGTATTTGAGTTCTTTCCGACTTTCCTCTTGTGGTTGAGTTCTAGTTTCAAAGCATTGTGGTCTGAAAATATGCAGGGAATGATCCCAATCTTTTGGTACCGATTGAGACCTGATTTGTGACCTAGGATGTGATCAATTCTGGAGAATGTTCCATGGGCACTAGAGAAGAATGTGTATTCCGTTGCTTTGGGATGGAATGTTCTGAATATGTCTGTGAAGTCCATTTGGTCCAGTGTGTCATTTAAAGTCTTTATTTCCTTGTTGATCTTTTGCTTAGATGATCTGTCCATTTCAGTCAGAGGGGTGTTAAAGTCCCCCACTATTATTGTATTGTTGTCAATGTGTTTCTTTGCTTTTGTTATTAATTGCCTTATATAATTGGCTGCTCCCATGTTCGGGGCATAGATATTTACAATTGTTAGATCTTCTTGTTGGATAGACCCTTTAAGTAGGATATAGTGTCCTTCCTCATCTCTTATTACAGTCTTTGTTTTAAAATCTAGTTTGTCTGATATAAGAATTGCCACCCCAGCTTTCTTTTGGTGTCCATTAGCATGGTAAATAGTTTTCCACCCCCTCACTTTCAATCTGGGGGTGTCTTTGGGTCTAAAATGAGTCTCTTGCAGACAGCATATTGATGGGTCTTGTTTTTTAATCCAATCTGATAGACTGTGTCTTTTGATTGGGGCATTTAGCCCATTTACATTCAGCGTAACTATTGAAAGGTATGAATTTAGTGCCATTGTATTACCTGTAAGGTGACTGTTAACTGTCTGTTGTCTGTGTTCGTTTCTGCTCTTTGCTGCTTTTAGGTTCTCTCTTTGCTTAGAGGACCCCTCTCAAGATTTCTTGGAGGGCTGGTTTCGTGTTTGCAAATTCCTTTAGTTTTTGTTTGTTCTGGAAGCTTTTTATCTCTCCTTCTATTTTCAATGATAGCTTAGCTGGATATAGTATTCTTGGCTGCATATTTTTCTCGTTTAGTGCTCTGAAGATATCTTGCCAGTCCTTTCTGGCCTGCCAGGTCTCTGTGGATAGGTCTGTTGCCAATCTAATGTTTCTACCATTGTAGGTTACATATCTCTTCTCCCGAGCTGCTTTCAGGATTTTCTCTTTGTCTCTGAGACTCGTAAGTTTTACTATTAGATGTCGGCGTGTTGACCTATTATTATTGATTTTGAGAGGGGTTCTCTGTGCCTCCTGGATTTTAATGCCTGTTTCCTTCCTCACATTAGGGAAGTTCTCTGCTATAATTTGCTCCAATATACCTTCTGCCCCTCTCTCTCTCTCTTCTTCTTCTGGGATCCCAATTATTCTAATGTTGTTTCGTCTTATCATATCACTTATCTCTCGAATTCTGCCCTCGTGATCCTGTAGTTGTTTCTCCCTCTTTTTCTCAGCCTCTTTATTTTCCATCATTTGGTCTTCTATATCGCTGATTCTCTCTTCTGCCTCATTTATCCTAGCATTTAGTGCCCCCATTTTTGATTGCACCTCATCAATAGCCTTTTTGATTTCGATTTGGTTAGATTTCAGTTCTTTTATTTCTCCAGAAAGGGTTTCCCTAATAACTTCCACGCTTTTTTCAAGCCCAGCTAGTATCTTTAAAGTCATGATTCTGAACTCTAGGTCCGACATCGTACTAATGTCCGTATTGAGTAGGTCCCTGGCTGACGGTACTACCTCTTGTTCTTTTTGCTGAGGTGATTTCTTTCGTCTTGTCATTTTGTCCAGAGGAGAATAGATGAATGAGAGAACAAAATGCTAACAGGTTTACAACGTCCCCAGCAAATATACTGTATACAAATCAGAAAAGACCTGAAACCAGGGGAAAAGAAAGGGAAAGAAAGAAAAAAGAAAGAGAAAAAGAAAAAAAAAAGATAAAAACAAAAACAAAACAATACAAAAAAGGCAGAATATGATCAAATATGATCAGGCTAGTGCATAGATCAGTGCCACACACTAGATTTTGGGCGTATTTTGGTCTGTTAAAAAAAAGTGCCTCCTAAAATTTTAAAGGAAGAAAGACATATATGTACAAAATAAGGGTTGATACAATGAAGGGATGGAAGATGACTGTAAAGATAAAAATTATAAAAGATTTTATAAAGGAACTTGGTAAGATAAGTTGTTTGAAAAAAGAAAGAAGATTTAAGAAAAAAAAAAAGGAAAAAGGGAGAGAATGTGATCAGGCAGGAGACTAGAACAAAGCCATACACTAGTGATTTAGGGTATATTTTGATCCGTTAGAAGAAACTGTACCTCAAAATTTTAAAGAGAGAACAACTTATATATATATGCCAAAAATAAGGGTAACTATTATGAAGGGATAAAATATGACTCTAAAAATGAAAAATAAAAAATGTTTTTTTTTTAAAAAAAGGGATTTATAAGATGTTGTTTGAAAAATGGAAAAAGAGAAATAAAAAAAACAGTCAACAAAAATTAACTTTGATGAAATAATGAATCATGGTAAAAAAAAAAAAAAAAAAAGCCATGAATCTATGTGCAGTATTCCCCTAGCGCTGGAGTTCTCCTATTCTCCTTGATCGATCAACTTGGTCTTGGCTTGCTGGCTGTTTGTGTTGATCTTCTGGGGGAGGGGCCTGTTGCTGTGGTTTCCAAATGTCTTTGCCGGAGGCGGAATTGCCCCGCCCTTGTCGGTCCGGGCTAAGGAAGCTGCTCCGGTTTGATCTCAGGAGCTTTTGTTCCCTGCAAGCTCCCGGTACAGCCTTGGAGGACCAGGGCAGAAATGGTGGCCTCCCAATCTCCACCCGGAAGAGCTGAGAACTCGGGGCCCCGCTCCTCAGTGCGCCCCCAGAGAAAAGCAGTCACTCCCGTGTCCCCGGTCTCCGGCCGCACTCCGTGCTCACCCGGCCTGTGACCGAGCATTGCTATCTCTGGCACCCGACCCCGCGTGGAGTCTCCAAACCCAGCAGATCCCTGCAGTGCGTTCCCGCACCGCTCCTCCCCGGGAAGGAAGGGGAGTCTCCCCGGCTCTGCCGCTTGTTGGGTCCCTGCTGGGGGAGCCGTGCCCCGACTGGGCCGCAGATCAGTTTATGGCAACCCCGAGCTGAGAGCCCGCGACTCTGCTCCGTATCTGCAGCCGGCTTCACTGCTCTGATACCTGGGAGCTCTGGCGCACTCAGGCACCCCCGGTCTCTCTGTGACCCCAAGGGTCCTGAGACCACACTGTCCCGGGAGGATTCCACCCCCCGCTTAGCCACTGGAGCGACGTCCCTCCGCGGAGCCGACTTCTAAAAGGTCCGATTTTGTGCTCCGCGGCTCTAGCACTTGCCAGAAGCGGCTGGCGGAGGCCCCTCCCCCGCCGTCTATCCTCCCGAATATCGCCTCGGATTCACTTCTCCGCACGCCCTACCTTCCAGTAAGTGGTCGCTTCTCTGTTCAGAGAGTTGTTGCTACTCTCCTGTTCGATCTCCTGTTAAGTTCGTAGGTGTTCAGAATGGTTTGATCCCTATTCAGCTGAATTCCTGAGACCAGACGAAATCTAGGTCTCCTACTCCTCCGCCATCTTGCTCCGCCTCCCTCTATCTTCTTCTTTTTCTTTTTTCTTAAAATATGTTGCATTATTTGTTTCAGAAGTACAGATCTGTGATTCAACAGTCTTCCACAATTCACAGTGCTCACCATAGCACATACCCTCCCCAATGTCTATCACCCAGCCACCCCATCCCTCCCACCCCCCACCACTCCAGCAACCCTCAGTTTGTTTCCTGAGATTAAGAATTCCTCATATCAGTGAGGTCATGTGATACATGTCTTTCTCTGATTGACTTATTTCACTCAGCATAACACCCTCCAGTTCCATCCACGTCATTGCAAATGGCAAGATCTCATTCCTTTTGATGGCTACATAATATTCCATTGTATATATATACCACATCTTCTTTATCCATTCATCTGTCGACGGGCATCTTGGCTCTTTCCACAGTTTGGCTATGGTGGACATTGCTGCTATAAACATTGGGGTACACGTACCCTTTCGGGTCCCTACATTTGTATCTTTGGGGTAAATACCCAGTAGTGCAATTGCTGGATCGAACGGTAGCTCTAATTTCAACTGTTTGAGGACCCTCCATACTGTTTTCCAGAGGGGTTGCACCAGCTTGCATTCCCACCAACAGTGTAGGAGGGTTCCCCTTTCTCCACATCCCCGCCAACATCTGTCGTTCCCTGACTTGTTAATTTTAGCCATTCTGACGGGAGTGAGGTGGTATCTCATTGAGGTTTTGATTTGGATTTCCCTGATGCCGAGCGATGTTGAGCACTTTTTCATGTGCCTGTTGGCCATTTGGATGTCTTCTTTGGAGAAATGTCTGTTCATGTCTTCTGCCCATTTCTTGATTGGATTATTTGTTCTTTGGGTGTTGAGTTTGATAAGTTCTTTATAGATTTTGGATACTAGCCCTTTACCTGATATGTCATTTGCAAATATTTTCTCCCATTCTGTCGGTTGTCTTTTGGTTTTGTGGACTGTTTCTTTTGCTGTGCAAAAGCTTTTTATCTTGATGAAATCCCAATAGTTCATTTTTGCCCTGGCTTCCCGTGCCTTTGGCGATGTTTCTAGGAAGAAGTTGCTGCAGCTAAGGTCGAAAAGGTTGCTACCTGTGTTCTCCTTTAGGATTTGGATGGACTCCTGTCTCACGTTTAGGTCTTTCAACCATTTGGAGTCTATTTTTGTGTGTGGTGTAAGGCAATGGTCCAGTTTCATTCTTCTGCATGTGGCTGTCCAATTTTCCCAACACCATTTGTTGAAGAGACTGTCTTTTTTCCACTGGACATTCTTTCCTGCTTTGTCAAAGATGAGTTGACCATAGAGTTGAGGGTCCATTTCTGGGCTCTCGATTCTGTTCCATTGATCTATGTGTCTGTTTTTGTGCCAGTACCATACTGTCTTGATGATGACAGCTTTGTAATAGAGCTGGAAGTCCGGAATTGTGATGCCGCCAGCTTTGCTTTTCTTTTTCAGTATTCCTCTGGCTATTCTGGGTCTCTTCTGGTTCCATACAAATTTTAGGATTATTTGTTCCATTTCTTTGAAAAAAGTGGATGGTATTTTGATGGGGATTGCATTGAATGTGTAGATTGCTCTAGGTAGCATTGACATCTTCACAATGTTGATTCTCCCAATCCATGAGCATGGAACGTTTTTCCATTTCTTTGTGTCTTCTTCAATTTCTTTCATGAGTATTTTATAGTTTTCTGAGTACAGATCCTTTGCCTCTTTGGTTAGATTTATTCCTAGGTATCTAATGGTTTTGGGTGCAATTGTGAATGGGATCGACTCCTTGATTTGTCTCTCTTCTGTCTTGTTGTTGGTGTATAGGAATGCCACTGATTTCTATGCATTGATTTTATATCCTGCTACTTTACTGAATTCCTGTATGAGTTCTAGCAGTTTGGGGTGGAGTCTTTTGGGTTTTCCACATAAAGTATCATATCATCTACAAAGAGTGAGAGTTTGACTTCCTCTTTGCCGATTTGGATGCCTTTGATTTCTTTTTGTTGTCTGATTGCTGTGGCTAGGACTTCTAATACTATGTTGAATAGCAGTGGTGAGAGTGGACATCCCTGCCGCGTTCCTGACCTTAGGGGAAAAGCTCTCAGCTTTTCCCCATTGAGAATGATATTCGCTGTAGGTTTTTCATAGATGGCTTTTATGATATTGAGGTATGTACCCTCTATCCCTATACTCTGAAGAGTTTTGATCAAGAAAGGATGCTGTACTTTGTCAAATGCTTTTTCTGCATCTATTGAGAGGATCATAGGATTCTTGTTCTTTCTTTTGTTAATGTATTGTATCACGTTGATTGATTTGCGGATGTTGAACCAGCCTTGAAGCCCAGGGATAAATCCCACTTGGTCGTGGTGAATAATCCTTTTAATGTACTGTTGGATCCTATTGGCTAGTATTTTGGTGAGAATTTTTGCATCCATGTTCATCAAGGATATTGGTCTGTAATTCTCTTTTTTGATGGGGTCTTTGTCTGGTTTTGGGATCAAGGTAATGCTGGCCTCGTAAAATGAATTTGGAAGTTTCCCTTCCATTTCTATTTTTTGGAACAGTTTCAGGAGAATAGGTATTAATTCTTCTTGAAATGTCTGATAGAATTCCCCTGGGAAGCCATCTGGCCCTGGGCTTTTGTTTCTTGGGAGATTTTTGATGACTGTTTCAATTTCCTTAGTGGTTATAGGTCTGTTCAGGTTTTCTCTTTCTTCCTGGTTCAATTTTGGTAGTTGATACATCTCTAGGAATGCACCCATTTCTTCCAGGTTATCTAATTTGCTGCCATAGAGTTGCTCATAATATGTTCTTAGAATTGTTTGTATTTCTTTGGTGTTGGTTGTGATCTCTCCTCTTTCATTCATGATTTTGTTGATTTGGGTTATTTCTCTTTTCTTTTTGATAAGTCTGGCCAGGGGTTTATCAATCTTGTTAATTCTTTCAAAGAACCAGCTCCTAGTTTCGTTGATCTGTTCTACTGTTCTTTTGGTTTCTAGTTCATTGATTTCTGCTCTGATCTTTATGATTTCTCTTCTCCTGCTGGGTTTAGGCTTTATTTGCTGTTCTTTCTCCAGCTCCTTTAGGTGTAGGGTTAGGTTGTGTATTTGAGACCTTTCTTGTTTCTTGAGAAAGGCTTGTATTGCTATATACTTTCCTCTCAGGACTGCCTTTGCTGTATCCCAAAGATTTTGAACAGTTGTGTTTTCATTTTCATTGGTTTCCATGAATTTTTTTAATTCTTCTTTAATTTCTTGGTTGACCCATTCATTCTTTAGTAGGATGCTCTTTAGCCTCCATGTATTTGAGTTCTTTCCGACTTTCCTCTTGTGGTTGAGTTCTAGTTTCAAAGCATTGTGGTCTGAAAATATGCAGGGAATGATCCCAATCTTTTGGTACCGGTTGAGACCTGATTTGTGACCTAGGATGTGATCAATTCTGGAGAATGTTCCATGGGCTCTAGAGAAGAATGTGTATTCCTTTGCTTTGGGATGGAATGTTCTGAATATGTCTGTGAAGTCCATTTGGTCCAGTGTGTCATTTAAAGTCTTTATTTCCTTGTTGATCTTTTGCTTAGATGATCTGTCCATTTCAGTCAGGGAGGTGTTAAAGTCCCCCACTATTATCGTATTGTTGTCAATGTGTTTCTTTGCTTTTGTTATTAATTGCCTTATATAATTGGCTGCTCCCATGTTCGGGGCATAGATATTTACAATTGTTAGATCTTCTTGTTGGATAGACCCTTTAAGTAGGATATAGTGTCCTTCCTCATCTCTTATTACAGTCTTTGTTTTAAAATCTAGTTTGTCTGATATAAGGATTGCCACCCCAGCTTTCTTTTGGTGTCCACATGCTAATGGTCTTCTAAGTTCTTATTATCTGCATTCTCATTGACTGCTCAGCTTTGGAGTGTGTGACTCTAAGTCTCCTTTCCCTGAAAGATTTTCTAAGAAGTTTTTGAAAACATTGAAGCTCCTGAAAGACTTAGCTCTAAGTTTGAAGTTTGACTGAAATGAATATACCAGAGATATGGTTTAGTTATTGAAATTGCCATTTTCCTATGGTTGTGTTTATGTCCTTTCAGGATAGGTATAGGAGTGAATTAGATTTGAGAGTACTGCAAACTCAGAGATACCAGAATAATCAGAGTAATAATGACGACGAAATGCCACACTTGCTCAGAACTACATTCTGCTTCTGGGACTGTAACTGATAAAAATACTGAGGTATATCAGAGTTGCCTTTCAAAGTGGCATAATAAAAAAGTCAAAGGTCTTTTCTAAAACATCCCAGGCTTCCATTAATAAACAGAATGGAAACATCTTCCCCTGGACTCACATAAACCCATCTCCACGGTTTTCAATGCATTTACTAGTTTAAAACTAGACCCAATTTTTCTAGAAAAACATAAAATGTTAACAGTGGTTATTTTTAGGAAGTATGGTTGGTAGGATGGCATGGCAGAAGTTAGCTTTTTCAAGTATCTCCCCATTGTGTTTGCTTTAGGTGCCTGTTCTTTAGCTCTTTGAACTAGAGAAGCTCTACAGTTCAGGTTGCAAAAATATCCATCTTCCTCTTTGTAACTGAATCCTCTGATTTGAGTAGAGACAAACAGGTCTTATATTTTCTTTTCTTTTAATGTAGTTCTTAATCTTTTTAATTTTCACTTATAATTTTATATATCTTTTCAATATGAGAATCTAAACTCATGCCTTCTTTTTCTCCCCAATATCTTTACTATTATTGTAGTAGTCATTCTGGGGAAAGTGGGAGACCTGGAATTTTTATTTTGCATATATAAATTATTTAATTATAATTATATGTATAATTAAAACCACTCCATCTATGCATTTTTTCAACTGTTGCTTTTGTTTGTTTGTTTGAGGTCTCATGGATATATTCTTCTTTAAGACACTCATGACATAAAACTAAAGTTAACACCCCCTTATCCACACTCTCCATGATTTTATAAACACCACTTATATCTTTTCTTAGCTTTTATTCTGCAAAAGCTGGATCACCTATGTTTGGCACAGGGTTCCTAAACAGTGAAACTATTGACATTTTGGACCAGATAATGCTATGTTGAAGAGAGCTCTCCTGTGCCTTGTGAGATACTTGGCATCAACCCTGACCTCCATCCACCAATGTCAGTATCACCTCCCAAGTTATGATGATCAAAAATGTCTTCAGACATTGCCAAATATCACATGGTGGCAAAATTGTCTCCAGTTGACAATCAATATTATAGCAGTCTATGTAATTACAAAATGCTTTTATATATATTATAGGGTACAATCCAAACATCATCCATTTAAAACAAACAGTACAAGATTAGTATTACATTTTGAAGATGGGAGTATTAAAGTTCAAGAGTTTTGACATAAGTAATATTGTTTCACCCTTGAGAAACTATAAGCACATGTTATGATCACAACTCAATGAAGTTATGATAGAGCTGGGAATATTTTGAGGAAAAAAACTTAATAATGGATGGTATCCACTTTCAATAATAGAACTAGAGAAAAAAGCAACAAGGAAAAAGAAGACTTGAATAACTATAAGCCAACTGCAGTTAAGAGACATTTCTAGAACATTCCACCCAATACAACAGAGTATGCATTTTTCTCAAGAGCACATGGAACATTCTCCAAGATATATGAGGCCATAAAACAAACCTTAATTATTTGAAAAAAATAGGAAAAATACAAATTATATTATCTGACCACAACGGAATGAAATAAACCAATAGCTTGGAAACTAACAATATGTGAAAATTAAACAACACATGTAATCAACAGGCCAAAGGATAAATCAAAAAAGAAATCAGTAAATACTTTGAAGAGAATGAAAATAAAATCACAACATACGCAAAATCATGAGATGCCGCTAAAGCAGTGTTTTGAAGGCATTTACAACTATAAATGTTTATAGTAGGAAAGAAAAAAGATCTCAGGTCAGTAACATGAACTAATATGGGAAATAGAAGAATGAACTAAACTGAAAGGAAGAGAAGAAAGGATATAATAAAGATTAAAATGAAAATTCATCAAATAGAGAAGAGGAAAGATTTGAGAAAAACAATTGGGCCAAAAGCTGGTTCTTGGAAAAGATCAACAAAATAGACAAACTTTTGGTTAGATTGATGGTGAGGGTTGGGGGGGTGGGGAGAAAGAGGGTAGGAAAGGAATATAGAGAACAAACCCAAATTATTAGAATCAGAAATAAAAGAGGTGGGGCGCCTGGGTGGCTCAGTGAGTTAAGTGTCTGCCTTTAGCTCAGGTCATGATCCCAGGGTCCTGGGATGGAGCCCCACATCGGGCTCCCTGCTCAGCGGGGAGCCTGCTTCTCTCTCTCCCTCTGCCCTTCCCCCTGCTTGTGCTCTCTCTCTCTCTCTGTCTCTCTGTCAAATAAACAAATAATTCTTAAAAAAAATAAAGTAGGTGATATTACTATGACCTTACAGAAATAAAAAAGGAAAATTAATGAATATTATGAAAAATTATATGCCAACAAATTATATAACCTAGTTGAAATGGACAAACTCTTATAAAGACCCAAAATACTAAGGTTCACTCGAGAAGCAATCTGAATGGTCCTGTAACAAGAGATGAGATTAAACCGGTAATCAAAAAACAAACCACCAAGAAAATCCCAGGCCCAGATGATTTCAGTGGTGAATTAAAAAAAAAAAATCTAAAGGATTAATACTAATTCTTCATAAACTCTTCCAAAAAATAGAAAAGGAGAAAACACTTCCCAAAATTCACCCTGCTGTGAGAACAAAAGCACTCCCTTCCTAGGATACATCAAAAGAATAAAGGAACATAAAATCCACAGCCATCATGTTTTCTAAAAGTAGGAATGCTGGAAAAATATTTAAGTTGTAATTAAGTAAATATAAGTAAATATAAGTTGAACCTATGAACAAAAATGAGTTGTAGGTTATCTTTCCAACTAACTTACCTCCACTAAGATATAGCAACACTATAGTTCAAAGGAGTCCTTCAATGGCTCCTTCAAGATTAACACCTACTTACTCAAGACAGTATTCTGATTCTTAAATGTTAATGTCATATTCCAAGATGAATACCCCAATTCCCTTAACCATTGTTCCTATAGTGTAATTTCCAAGTCCATCATGCCCCCCTTCTCTTTATGCTTTCTTTTATCATTCTCATGCCAAATTTGGACTGATAAGCCTCGAGTGCAATAGGACATCTATCATCATTGGTTTGGTCACTGTGCATCTAAATAATGAGGAAGATTATTATCCAATTACAAAGTGTGTTGCAAATTTCTCTCCATTATAGAGGTTCTACCACCTAAACCAAGTTAGTTATAAATCCAATGTAATCAGCTAACATGTGTATGTTTCCTCTTAAATAAAATTTTGGAAAACTTAGAGAGACACATAGAATATGCTTAAGGGAGTAAATTTGATTCATCAAGGAAAGTGAAGGGCCTGTTGTCTCATAAGTAAACAGACTGACTTGTATATTATCTGTCAACTAAATGCAACATGGAGCCAGATCACTTCAGGGTGCTAGACTTTGGTCTATTGCTATATCCTAGTTATTAGGAGCCATTGCAGAAATTTAAATGGGGCTGATGACCTGAACTCCATTAGGGACTCTACTGCATTCCCAAATATAAGCAAACATTGTATTGTAAATTGCATCAACTCATAATATAGTTAAAATTATTCACTGTGTAACTCTGCCAAAAAGAAAGTCATAGCAAATGGCAAAGTACTGTGTCAAATTTTCATTAAGTTTCTAGTCTCCCTAATTAACACATTCTCTTCTCATTTGTCCACATTCCTCTGCAGAGTTGGAGATGGGCCATTCATCGGAGGTAGAGCAATAGTAGGTGGCCAGGAGACAGACTGAATGTCAACATACAGGAAAGTCAGAGGAAAACAGATCACAAAGGGAAGAGATTTTTTTTTTTTTAAACACAAAGCATTATAGAGAACTGGGTCTGAGGGACAGTGGCCATACATTAACTGTAGAAAGAATAAAGAAGTCCAAATCAGGTAGCTCCAAAACAAGTCAAAATACAGAGTGGAAATCAGAATTGTAAAGCAGAGGAGTATTAGAGACCTACCTCGCTCATCTCTCGCTCTGAAATAATGGGTTGGGTTTTATAGCTGAAAATAGATGAAACAAAGCATTATCTTTTTTTTAAGATTTTATTTATTTGAGAGAGAGAGGGAGAGCACAAGCAGGGGGAGGAGGGAAGGGCAGAGGGAGAGGGAGAAGCAGACTCCCCACTGAGCAGGGAGCCCGATGCGGGGCTCAATCCCACCACCTGGGATCATGACCTGAGCAGAAGGCAGACGCTTAACGACTGAGCCACCCAGAGGCCCCAGGCATTATCTTTCTATATGCAACTTAATCTGGACCCAATCTTCACTCTACCTCAGTAACTTAAAAAAATGGGGATGGCTGGGTGGCTCAGTCAGTTAAGCGGCTGCCTTTGGCTCAGGTCATGATCCCAGGATCCTGGGATCAAGTCCTGCGTCAGGCTCCTTGCTCAGTGAGGAGCCTGCTTCTCCCTCTGCCTCTGCTGTTCCCCCTGCTTGTGTTCTCGATCTCTCCCTCTTTCTCTCTCTCTGACAAATAAATAAATAAATAAATCTTTAAAAAAAATGGATTATACGGGTCTTTAATCCAAGGTAGAATTTAAGGAGTCCAGATATTTAGATGAGAAAAAATTGCATCCTTATTTTTACTAAACACTGGAAGTTATCATTTCTTTCAGTTATGCCTCTGAGAAACAAAATCATGGTGGTGCTGGGGAATTCCTGGCCTTCATCAGGCTGCCACAGTAGTCCATGGCACACCAAAGTTGAAGCACACCAAATACAGTAAATTCTAGTAGGAAACCATGGTCCCAGATGCTAGTTTGGACGCAACGTTTAGAAAAAATATGGTAGAGCATAGATTCAATAAGAGGAACCATGGAAACACTGACTCCAGTCAGTATTCAGTAGTTATTTCTTCTTTCTAACCATATGATAGTCATATTCAAATTCTATTTAATTTTTTTAAATACACAAATATATATATGGCCCTGAAACTTGATCTAAGTGGCTTCTAGCTACTCCACTCAACTTTAATCCAAACTTAAACCTTAATCCTTATGAGTCTCTTTACTTAATACCTTAGTCACAGTTCCTTTAGTAACAACATAAAACATCGTTTGTCGAACTTTCCAGAATGGAAGCTCTTCATTATTAGGACTATATCTTTGGTTCTTTGGGAAATGTGAAGCCTAGGCCACCTCAGCTAAGAGCTGCCATCTATTCTAGAGATCCATGAAGCAAGTCATGGGGATCCCCAAGCTATGTTCAGTACTCAGAAAGATCTAGTGTGTTTCTTCTATTTCCCCCTGAGAAGTTTATAAAAATTAAAATGACAGGATCCTTTGCTTTTGGTTGGAATTGTATCAGATTAATGTGTTGATCTCCTGCATCAGATAATCTATTTAGCAGTTATATAATGTCTGTGATTTTTTAAAAAAATGATAAAATGCATTTGTTACCACTCAGTACATGGAGCTTTTTGTGAGAGTTAAGGAAGATTTTGATGATGAAATGATTGAAGAGCAGGAGCCTATATGGGTTTTCAGGAGTTTCAAGTAAACTAATACAATTTCACTTTCTAATTCCAACATCTTAACTAAAAAATTAGCCACAGTGAAAATTGTGGAAGGGATGACACTTAAAAAAAAAAATCAGAATCAAAAATTTGAGAGAGCAGTTAGTGGGACAGGGGCAGGGTAGAGCAGGGTTCTGGAGAACTCCTAGGATCCCGTAGTGCCAGAGCATTAAGATAGAGAGACGATACATAGAGAAATGTTAGGAGTGTAAAACCAACTTTGATCATGTTAGCTGAGGTCCAGTCATGCAAGCGAGAGTTACAGTAATCATCTCTCTCCTGATTGGAGTGAGCGGATTTCCTTTAGAGATGCATCGTGTTAGTTTGCATAAACTACTACTTGCCTGCTTACGTAGTAACACACTGGCTCCACCGTTGGCTTTGTTTTTGCTAGAGGATGTTATGGATTATCCTGTCTTTTGACCAGGTATTAATAGATCTCTCCTCAGCAACCTACAAGTGATTAATGCGATGAAAAGATAAAATCCCCCACCTGCTGCAGCAGCCCTGAAAGCTGAATTAATGAGAGAGTGAGAGAGTGAAAGAACAAAAAAGCGAGAGGGAGGGAGGGAAAGAGAGAAAGAGTTCTCCCGAAGCAGCTTACCTTCACTAGACAAGGCAGATCTGCTGCCTGTTTGGCTTGGCTTCTAATGATCCTCTTTGTGAATGAGTTAGCGCCTTCTGAGTAAGTGCACTAGGAGCAGCCAATTTAAGAGAAATTACCTATTCCCAAAATGATTGCCATGTACACCGCAAAATTTTTACCTGACTCTAGGACTGTAATCTTAGGGGGATGAAAACCTTATCCTCATTACTCCATATTTAAGCAAAATAAATTGACTATAAAAATTAAAAAGAGAAACCCGAGCTATGAGAATGCATCGAAGGGAGGTTTTCTTGGTGCAGAGCTTAGACAAGCTATGGGCTGTGGGCATTCATACTTTCATCAGCTGTATTTCCAGAGAATGAATCCAATGAACACTATAGTTGCTCTTCTGTGTTTGTGGGGGAGGGCAGCCCAAATAGGAGGGATTCTTTTGTTACATGGATAAGAAGTCCTTACATGTTCATGGGTTCTCGTGCAGCAGGGAAAGGATGGGGGTGGGGGGCTTGCTCTCCCCGCATTGCTTCTAAGTCGGAGCGTCACTCCCTCTCCAGTATACCAGTCCTATCCCAAGAAGGAGCTGAAAATTCGATTGGTCTAATTAGGATGCTATAAGGCCTGTTTAATAGTGGGCAAGATCACTGCTGTAAAAGCACTCTGCTTTTCCTCTCTCTTGTGCTGTGGGTAGAGTGCATTCATCACTGTGAGCATGGTGACCAGCTGGGGGTACAGTGAAAGTGTGGATAAAAGATGAGCCTAACTCACAAAGTTTAAATCAGTTCTAAGAGATCTGCTTTGGAATAAGAAATGGAATAAATGTCTAGATTATTGTTGTTATTGTTTTCAGTCAATCTGACATAGTCCATGTCTTACTGACTCGCTTACTAGATTGTAAGCTCAATATATAGGCATTTCTGTCACTTTTGTTCACTGCAATGGACCTAGGACAGTGCCTGGCATAAAGTAGATATTCAGTGAAAACTTTTGAAAGAAGGACAGAGTGATTTCCACTCACATTATACCTTATACATGCAACTACCTTGGAAGTCTCACAAAAGAGGCAGCATTGACAAAGGAGTGTTAGGTATATGTGGATTACCTAACTATACTGTCACTTTGAGACAACCAAAACCTAGGGTATTTCACTACTACTGGTTTTTACTAAAACTGGGGAAGGTGGAAAATCCCAGCTATGTTATGACGTTCAAGGAGAGGAAATCTTTAACATATACTAAATGTAAACAAATTATATTTGGCTTAAGTTTAATTATATTTTGATCCAGTGAATAAAACCTCAGTAATACTTAAGATGGGTATATCACAATCCAAGTTAAGATGGATGGAGTATAGGGGTGCCTGGGTGGCTCAGTTGATTGAGCATCTGGCTCTTGATTTGAGCTCAGGTCATGATCTCAGGGTCATGGGCTCGAGCCCTGCATAACCCCTTCTCTTTCTCCCAAAAAATAAACAAAAAAACAAAACTGGATGGAGTATAAATACCTCCAGGAAGTCCAGCACCTTTCAGCAAAACTTCTGCAAAGAAGACCTTTCCTCTAGTTGATTTCTTCAGATATTATAATGTAGTCAGCTTATGTTCTTGATTTTTAAAGGATATGTGAGATTTATAGAGACTAGAATATCTTTCCATTATAAAAGAAAAAATGGTTGGATCTCCAGCTATATTTCATTCCTAAAGGGAATTCTGTCCTTTACCAAAAATACATAGGAGAAAAAAAAATCTTTTCTTTTGTAAAAATATCACTTGTTTAAATTGTAAATCAAATTCCTTCAATTATAATCTAAAAATAAAATATTCAGCTTAGCATCAATCAGCAATTCTTTGTTTGGCTGTGTGTGTGTGTGTGTGTGTGTGTGTGTGTGTGTGTGTTTTGAAATGTATAGCCATTGGAGCCAGAAAATGATCCTTCTACTGATGTTTCTATTTGTTTTCTTTTTAAATAAGATAGTTATAAACTAGTTTTACAGTAAAAATACTTATATTTTGTTAGTTTCTCAAACAACAAGGAGTCAACATTGCCCCCAATTTTGCCAACAAAAAGGCTAAAAATATAGTCCAACTTACTATTTGATTATCTTCTAGTGGAATAGAAGAAAATTATTTTTTTTCTGGCATTATATCCTAGTGCTTCTGAGATATGACATACTTCCCCTAAGTATTGTATATTTTTATTATTAGATCAATCCAGAGTATTCCCTGGAACACATTCTTTGGCCTCCATGTGTTTGCAATTACTCAAACTTACTCTAGCTTGATGTGGCCAAAATGCATGGAAGGACTATATAAGATTCAGCATACAAAATTTGCCCTTAGCTATATTGTAGAGAGGGTACTGTAGATATACTTAACTCTATTAAAGAGCGTCTACTTTGAGACACCTATCTGGGTTCCCAGTACCAAAGAAACTTCTACTTCTTCTGAGCAACTGGCATTCTTTGCTCTTTAGGAGTCTGTGTTTTAATACCAATAACACCATTGCTTGAATGCTAAGGAACTCAGAGCCAGATTTGGCTATGTTAGTACTTGTGCTCTGCATTTAGTGTACTGACTCAAATTCTGTGTTCCACACAGGACTGTGGAAAGGAAGGAACTCAAAATTAGTAATTGAAATGAAAAATGTTAGCTTAAAATAATTAAGATAGTCTCCAAACACATTCCTGGTTGGTTATAGTTTAATAATTATAAAGGTTTCAACCATAACGGCAAAATGCAATGATCTTCAACTCCAGGTGTCAGTGATGAACCTCAATTAGGGAAACAGAAATAAATGAGAAAAAAATTAATAAGAGATAAGCGGTACTCTCATAATTTGAAAACCAGGTCCCATTTCCTCTGAATAGGTGCCTTTTTCAGGCTCACATTTTGCAAAGACTCTCAAGAGAAAATGTAAAAGCTATGGTGTAAATAATAAATGCAATAAATAATAGAGAGCTCAGTGGGACTCGTGGGTCATTTCTCCAGGGTCATTTCTCTGCCTATTCTCCACTCATTCTTTTTTTGAGCAACATCACTGAGTTCTCCAAAATTTGCCCCTATTTTCCTTTTAATCATTCAAATCGCCATTCATTCTGTCTTTTGGGGAGAGACGGGGGTGATGGTAAGAATGGTTGCCATCACCCTTAAAACAGAGCAAAGTGTGAATAAGTCTCCCAAATTCCTCACCCTTTCCTCATAGTCCTCAATAGACCCAGACAGGTGTACTCAAATTAAAGTCATGGAGAGATCTTCTTGTGTATTTTTTGTTTCTCTTCCTTTATTTCCTATTTCTCCCTTTCTTAATGATCCTGGGAAAACTGCACAGTTAAAAAATTAAAAAAATGGGCAAAATACTAAAAGCTAAATAAACTTGAAGTTAGTAGTTGACTCTACGAGCCCCTGTCTATAAGCAGCCAGAGTATGTCAGGGAGAACTCACTCCCCATGGCTGCATGTCAATGGCCTTTCTGCTCTTATTTCCATGGAAACTGAAGGAGTTTTGCCAGAATAAAGCAAGGGAGAGTTTTCATATAGTCCTTTATCTCCTCATGTTAACAGAAGAACAGTACCCAACCTCTGCCCAACCCCTAGAATCGTTAGGCCAAGGAGAATAATACATTTTGTTACTCTCAAGCGTCCTTATTTCTATTCAGTTTCTACTTTATGAGAAAAGAGAGACAGATACCAATACTTTAAATAATACCAAACATTTTAGCCCTCTGTTATAAGACAAAGTGATGCAAAACCCAGAATTCTGTGCCTATGAATGAACTACATGCAAAAGCCACGACTTTTTATGAAAAACTAGTAATCCTAATAGACACTTGCCAACAGTTTCATGATAGTATATCCTCAGGAGCAATTAACTTCAAAGCCTCTTTGTCGTTGGGCTGACAAACAGTTTCTTCTGTGAGGACAAGCTTGATATAGGTCACAGATGATTAATGTCCAAATCTCAGTGAAAAAATCTGACTTTCCTCTATTTAATCTTCCAAACCGAGCAGTTCTCTATTTAGGCTTCTTATTAGAGCTCGACAGATGAAACTCAAATAATCACACTCCTTTACCAAGACCTGTGTGCAATTCTATTTAGATATCTTCGTGCTTTCATTCTTCCAGCAAATGTTGTTGAACACCTATTATGTGCTAGGTACTAGACTTTCTGTCACTAAATGGAATTGACAAAGTTCCTGCCTTCTGGAGCTTACCACCTAGGAAGTGACCCAATCAATCCATAAAGCCAAAATTACATAATCGCTGGTTTAAAAAGGTGCTAAGATGAAAGTAAAATAAATACTGTAAGAGGGTCTTGATAGGAGCTAAGTAAGGCAATGAGGAAACACTGACCAGATAAGAAGGACGAGAAAATGTGAGCATTTGAAGTATCAGAGGAAGAGAGCTCCAGGCAGAAAAGACAGAAGTACAAATGATCCTAAAGCAGAGAAGAGACTGATGTATTTGAGGACCCGAAAGGAATCCCAGGATGCTGAGAGGCAATAAATGAAGAGAAGAGTGAGACTGGAAATACAGTCAGAAAGATATATCAAGGCTATATCATCTACTACCTTATAGGGCAGAGTAAAAGGGTGGACTTTACTCTATTTGGGAGATGATGGAAACTTGCGTAAGTTGGATAGCAATGAAGATGGAGAGAAATGGATTCCTGTGGAATTCACAGGTCATACTGGTAAAATGAATGAAGAAGATAAAAAAAAAAGGAATAATAAGGATGATTCTCAAATGTCTGGTTTTGCAAGTGGATAAGGTCATTTTCTGGGATGGGGAAGAGGGTGAAAGAAATAGATATAGAAGAGAAAGCCGTGGACTCCATTTTAGAGATTTTTACTTTGAGATGCCTGAGAGACATGTAAGTGGAATTGTGAAGAATTTAGTTATGTGTTTAGTTATGTATTGGAGCTCAGAGGCTTGCTCTTGGCTGGAGATGGGGATTTTAGAGTCATCAGGAGCCTTGGGAATTAATGAAATCTTTTAGGAAAAGAGTATAAATAAGGAGAACATCCTCCTAAGATATGAGCCTAAAGATCATCAACATACTGAAGTGCTTTTTCAGGGAGAAGCTATATTGGGAAACAAACAAGAAAATAAGAATAAATTTCAAAATGAAGGAAGTAGTCAACTGCACCAAGTATGATGAACGTCAAAGTGTCCACTGAATTTCCTTAAATGGAGTTCACTGGTTAATAGGCATGAGCAGTCTCAGGAGGGTGTTGATAAAAGAAGTCAAGGTGGGGTGCAGAGAAAAGTACCTCAAAAATGAGGAAACAGGCAGTATAGTTAGGCAGCTTATGAAATGTAACACAGAAAGTAGCTAAAAGGTAATGAAAGACAATGGAGGGTTGTTTTGCTTTGCTTTGTGATTTAAAATTTTATGTCAGGTTTATCTGGTGACAGGAATAATGCAGAGGCAGAGATTGAAAGAATGGTGAATAATGGTGTGAATATTTTTTTTAAAGCAGAGATCTTGAGAAATAGAGATGTTGGGTTCCAGAAAGTATTAGCCTTCAAGAGGATGAAGGACACTTTTGTGTGTGTGTGGCAGAAGGATGGAGGGGGAATTAGATAAAGATGCCGATTCATGTAAGATTTGGAGGAAGGGGAAGACGACAGAACTTACAGCTCTTGGTTTCTTTTTTTCCCAAGGTAATTGAATAAATGTGAAGAAGGGAAATTTTGAAATAATCATTGAACATAGAGGAAAAGCTTTGTAGAGAAGTCCTGGGCAGTACCGAATACTCACTCAAGGCTGGTGATTTTAACTTATTCTGATACAAGTCAGCTACTTTACATGATTTTCTCCAGTAAGGCTTACCTGCAAAAGAAGTAGGCATAAAAAAAAATTAGCTGATTGGGGCTAATGTAGGATTGAGGTTTGTCAAAGAGACTAGATAAAGACTAGGAAGTAGAGAAAATTTGTAAGGAAATAATTACAATGATTTAATGATTACAGTGATTTAATGATTACATAAAAAGTCAAATGAAAGTCAGCACGGGCTTTTACACAGAGGGTCCATATAACAGATAATTTTATAAACTCAAAGGATTTTACCAATGCTTCAATTTAGGATCTCTATTTGTAAAAGTGGTTGCAAATCTGTAAAGTAGAGGTTCAGTGCTTCTTGTTCCTCTATAAAAGTTTAAGTATGGGGTGGCTCAGTCGTTAAGCATCTGCCTTCGGCTCAGGTCATGATCCCAGGGTCCTGGGATCGAGCCCCGCATCAGGCTCCCTGCTCGGTGGGAAACCTGCTTCTCCCTCTGACCCTCCCCCTGCTTGTGTTCCCTCTCTTGCTGTGTCTCTCTCTGTCAAATAAATAAATAAAATCTTAATAAATAAATAAATAAATAAATAAATAAATAAATAAATAAATAAAAGCTTAAGTATGAATAGAGAGGTATTTATGGATGTCAGGTGCCCAAAGAAGTGGACTGTGCTCAAGAGTGTCTGTGGCTTTTATCTCCATCCTTGTCTTTCTATAATCCCTTTCATAACTCTGACTGAAAGCTTGCATGCCACATTGCTGAAACCCCCTTGCCAGTTGAATTTCTGATAGATCTGTCAATGGAAGGCAGTACTAAGAGTTATAAAATTAGGGAGAAGGGAGATGCCATTTTTCCCCTCCTTCTGGTCAATTCTCCAGCAGCAGCAGTAGCATCATCCATGGGCAATTGAGAGTAAATCTAGGTGACTGGGGACTCTAGCAGTGTTGGTGGCAATTTCAACAGTGGCAGTGGCAGTCCAGCCTCCTGGATGAGTCAAACTCAGTGACATCAGTGAGGTTCCATTTATAGCAGATGCAACAGCAACCCCTCCAGCAACTCAGTATGGAGGACAGAGCCCCTCCAGGCTAGGATCATTTAGCCACTTTAGATCTTGAATTTTTTTTTAAGATTTTTTATTTATTTGATAGAGAGAGAGACAGTGAGAGAGGGAATACAAGCAGGGGGAGTGGGAGAGGGAGAAGCAGGCTTCCCACTGAGCAGTGAGCCTGATGTGGGGCTCAATCCCAGGACCCTGAGATCATGATCTGAGCTGAAGGCAGACGCTTAATGACTGAGCCACCCAGGTGCCCCTAGATCTTGAATTTAAACAAATAAACAACCCCCCTCCTTTTTTTTCAGTTTCCTTCTACTTCTCCTGTTTGCTTTCCAAGACTTTCCAAAACTTTCCAAAATCTTTTAATCAATTCCCTGAATTAAATCCTCTCTGCTTGAAATATCTTGAGACATTTCCAATTTTCTAGTTAGATACTGCCTGGTAAAGAGTAGAGAAGAATGGGGACCAAGAAGATGAGTAGAATCAATCAGTACTGTGCTCAAAAGGCAGATGTCAAATCATATCCAGAAAAATTACTTATGTATACCAGAATTCAGGACAAGCTCGGATCTCACAAATATGTCATATCCATGTAAAACTATGAATTCATAAAATGTGGCACAGACAGGAGTATCACAGTCAGACAGAAGTATGCCCTTTAGTTACCATTTAATCCAGCAATTTTCAAACGTTTTATAGAACAATAGTTCTTGAAAATGCTTTAAAACTTTAAAATTTCATAAAAAAATGAGAAATGATAGATATTATACATGTAATTTCTGTTTATTTTCACATAAATTATGTATGTATTATATATATATATAATATATAAATCTTTCTCTTTCTCTCGTCTGTCTCTGTTCCTTTTCTCATAACACCTAGTAACATCCCATTTAACACCCCATGAAACAAGTATTCTGCTGAATGCACTTTGAGAAACTCTGCTGTGAGGGAAGCTGCCCATCTGGTCCGTCTATTCTGGACTCTTAAATCTCAACTACAGTTGGCAGTGCAGCACACTTTGACCAGATATCTATATATAAAAATGTTCTAGAAACTTTGAAGGCAACAGAAAGATTAGTGGGAATGATTAAGCCAACACTGTGAAATGAATAATTCCCAGTTTAATAGTTAATTTCATTCTAAATATACAAGTGTGGATTTACATGCACACATACATACACAAACAGCAAACTCCATATAGTAGTAAACAGTGAGTTCTGATGTTATCCACCTCCCCCATAACATAATTAGTGGCACTGTTGTCTAATGAATGACTGAATGGATAAATGACCTAGAAACTGAGGCAGTTCTCAACCTAACTAGATAAGCTGTTCATTAAGTCAGACCTTTTGCACTTTCATTCATCTTTTTCACTCAGTAAACATCTTTGTGTCCTTACTATGTAGTAGGTCCAGCTAGATGTTGGGGAAATAAAGATACATAAGACAGAGCTGCTGCCCTTGAGAAATTCAGGTTCAGAGAGTGGGAAAGACAAACACATAAGGAGGTGTGTATGAAAGTAGTGTGCCTAGGAAAGTGCATTTTGTACACTGGCAGGGAACAGTGGTAACAGTAAGACAAATGCCTAACAGCCCTGTATGTGAGTATGTGCTAATGTGAAAGGGAAGGAGAGCCATGGACAGTGTGTGTATGGGTTAGGGATGTGGGAGAAGAGGAAAGCTCCCCTTCAATGCTGTTTGTGGTGGCAAAAGTGAAAGCAGGTAGGAGCAAGAAAACCATCTCAGGGAGCGGCTTCATTAGCATACAAGGTTGGAATAAAAATCAGGAATTTGCAATAAGAAAGGATCCTAAGTGCTATACAAAGGTGACTCAGTTATGAAAAGGGGCACATTTCTTGTGCAATTTCTACCTTCAGGGAAGGCACAACTTAATTCAAACAAATGAATGCTTTATGAAAGAATCTCAGATCTCAGCAATAGGCGCTCTCTTAACCTGCATCCACCCTGCTCAAGACATACCTGGTAAATTCTGACTTACCTCTTGTGCTTCCTACTAAATATGGTTGTCATATTCAGGGTTCTAAGAGTAAGAACAGAGAACACTGATGCTCAACAGGCTGGTTCAGGTATTTCTGATGTCATCTAACATCCCCCTTTCATCTTTTGCTCATGGAGAAGAAAGCATCTGCTATTCTACTTAAGGAAAAAAAACTTACACAAGTTTATAAAAACTCATTTTATAGACAAGTTAATATGAATACTAATATTCATATTAAATCTTACAAGAAGTAGACACAAAATTTCTCATCAGTGAATTCCCCCAAGTCCTAGTCAGGTTCCTAGAATCATGTCTTTCAGAACTGACTTGTTTCTAGAGGGACAGGGGCAGATGACCAAAATCTTTCCTCGTAGCTCTGTTACTAGTATAGTGTTTCAGATATTAAGGCTGTAATGGACAAAAATCATCTCAGACATAAAGATGAAGAAACAGGTAGATTTCATAAAAGTAACTCAACAGAATGTTTCCATAACAACTATGTTGACCTTCATGAAGGCAATTGGAGGAAGGTCTATGAAATTTGCAGTCCTGACAAGTGAATAATTTTTCCAAAAAAGAACAATTTTCTATAATATGGCCCCTATAAAGATGGAGGTGATTAACCATGAGTAACCATGAGTACAGATTGTGATTTAGAGACTAATACAGCTTTTTTATTTGACATGTGAGCTACTAAGGGCCTGAGAGATGAGTCCCCTACTGAGGATCATCAGCAGTATACAAATTAGTACTCGTGTTTCAGTCCCTTCCTGGGTTATAACGGGCTGCCTCATATATTCTTTGGAGGTGTCATACTGTTGATGTGACATATCACTCTGAATACAGAGCAACAATCAGACCCCCTAATCCCATTTCTTTTTTACACAGATATTACCATTTCAATTTGTGGCTTCTCATTTTGCTGCGAGTTTTTTCTTCCCCACCCACCCCCTCCTTAAATCAGGCAAAGAGACAAGTAACTGACTTCAGTTTTCAAAAATGTAACCCGCGAGTGCATAATTCTTCCTGTCAGATTTCCTTTTCTGTAAGTTGGTGAGTTTATTGTGGTAGCACTCAAAAGGCTGAGCCTGAAAAGTTCTATAACATATGGCATACATTTAACATGGCTTGTGAATTAAAAATAACAGCCTGCCATCTGCCTCTGCAAGTTGATTTTATCAAAGTCTAAATGAGAAGCTCAAAGATGTGAATGTTGTCAATTAAAATAAGAAATACTCAGGTTCAATACAGAGTGACCAATCCATTCTCCCCCCACCCCCCACCCCCTGCCAGTCACCATTGGACTAAAGTAACCCATTTCCTCCTCCCTGCACCAAAAAAAGAACCTTGTCACAATTTAGCTTCCAAAGTTACCTTCCTCTAGGAATATGTTACATGGTTTTCTTTTCTGAGGTTAATGCCCTCCTAAACAATTGATTATAGTTTATAAAATCTTCCTTATAATATTTAATTTATTCTCTACTAAACTTGAGAGTCTATTAAGTAATTGATTTTGAAGAGAGGGATGTGATGATTTTTCACTATCCTGTAGGAATTTCTGGAAATGATCTAAAATACTGAACTCTGAGTCAGAAGCCCACACATCGTTTTAGTTGGATTAGCATTTTTTGAGCAATCCCCAGGAATATGCCTAGGGAGGCAATGCCCAGGTACAAGATTTAAGGCAATTGCTGCTTTCAAAAAGTTTGTATCATAGTCAAGATAAGATTTACAGCCAAGAAAAATTTGAAATAAAGCCCATCTTTGTATATCCAAGTGCTCACCTGAGTATACTGTCAATAAGTACAATAAGTGTTCTGAGAAGAGAGAGTTATCCTTCTGAGTCCCTGCTATTCTTTATTTAAGGGCAAGAGGTTTAACTTGTATATGTTTCCATTTTATTATTGTGTATACTGGTTTTGTATGAAGGACAATAAAAGGTAGAATTGTATGAGGTGCTAAATTTGTAAGCAATGTGTAAAAGCTAAAGAGATAACTATAGAAAACATAAAGTGAGCTATTAATTTAAGTAAAATGTCCAAGCCTCAAGACTAATTTGATTGAAATTTCAGAAGGAAAGCTTTATAGGAACCTGTAATTTCTTGACTAGGGTTAAAAAATAAATAAAAGTACAGTATAGAGATTCCATGAATCAGGTGTCATGGATGCCAACATTGGGAAGTAAATTTTGCAATGGATAAGTGGATATTTTCTAAGCACAAAGATCAGGGCTCTCTGGTCAAGTCATGCAGGTAGCAAATGACACAAATATTAGGAGGAGCCATTCACATAGACTACAATAAATGAGTATTGTAGTTTTCTAGGGCTATTGCAACAAATCACTACAAACCTGGTGGCTTAAAACAACAGAAATTAAGTCTCTCAGGGTTCTGGAAGCCAGAAGTCCAAATTCTAGCTGTTGGCAGGATGAGAGAGATGAGTCCCCTGCTGAGGGTCATTCACCTCCTCTGAAGGCCCTAGGGGAGAATATTCCCTCACTTCTTGCAGCTTCTGGTGGCTCCTGCCATTCTGGATCCTCACTCCAAGCATCCTGCCTTGTGGCAACATAACTCAATTTCTGCCTCCATCTTCACAAGGTCTTCTTCCCTCAGTGTGTCAAATTTCCCTCTGTTATACAAATTTTTGGATTTAGGGGCCTCCCTAACTCTGGAATGATTTCATCTCTAAATCCTTAACTTAAATGCATCTTCAAAGACCCCATTTTCAAATAGTCACATTCATAGGTACGTGGGTTAGATCATGAATATATCTTTGGGAGAGAGAGAGAATCTTAAGCAGACTCCACATTCAGGGCAGAGCCCAACACAAGGCTTGATCTCACAACCCTGAGATCACGACCTGAGCCAAAACCAAGAGTTAGTCACCTGACTGGGCCACCCAGGTGCTCCTAAGATTTTCAATAAGTGTACCTGCTTGACTACATTTCTTTCTCCCTCTATACCAAATCATCCATTTTTTAAAAATTACATATATTTTAAAAATTATATGTATGATTGAGGTTTCCTAGTAAACAGGGATTAATTTAGTTCAATGACCTTAGTTATTGATAGTTCACAAAGAGTTTCAGAATGTACTCTGGGGCCTGGGAAGAACCAGTGTGAGTTGGTTCTACTCTTTTTAGTGTTAAACCTTGCACATCTCTCTGATTATAAATCTGCTTCCAATTCTAGAGCAGATGTCTAAATAAACTGGCAATCAATGATAGCAAGTTGAGGAGGCATCTAAAAGTTAAGAATAATAATGCTCATTAAGAGTCCCCCTCTCCAACCAAGAAAAGCATTCAGTGATTCATATCTTATTCCTTCAAAGGGAGTACACTTCTGTCTAATCAAGAAAAGCCTTTCAGAAGAATGTATGCTCAAAATTCCATTAGTAGCAATGCAAGAGAAGGGCCCAAATGATGAACTGTGTACATTTTAAAATGAAAATTCACACCACAGGAATGCCCACATATCAAATAAATCAATGCAAGCAATCAATCATCTTAATGAAAGCCTATGGTTAGCAGGTGTAAATGCCACTGTGATCTCTTACAATTACAAGAAAAAAACCCTGATTCTGGACATGAACAATTCACTGTGGTTACATACAAATCAACCTCAATAGCATGAACTAAATGGAAACATAATTGAAGTTGGTTAAACATCTACAGTCTCTTCATTTATCTTTCAAAAATAGAGGAGAGCTAGAGGGATTTTTCCCACCAGTAATTAGATGCTTTTACCCTAAAAAGCCATCAGTAGCTGTTTCACATAGCACACTGCCTTCCATTCTAATCACATTTGAGTCAGAAAGGAAAACAGAAAAAAAGGAACAAAATGGCTCTTTAGATAGAAAGATGTCCAAGTTTAAGCCCAAATTCGAAGTCATCCACATCTAATAGAAATAAAAATTCATTCAGTGGTGAAGAGGAAATTGTCAATTGTATGGATAATCCACTATCAAATATGATGGACCATCATATTTTATTTATGTAGATTTTGAGTTGTGGCTAGCCTACACTGGACTGACCAGTGTGGTGATCTCCATTATGTAGGCGTTCACCCCTCTACTTGGAATTAGTGTGAAAAATCATCACCAAATTCAGCTGGACTGAAGTGTTATCAGTAATAAGCCCCTTCAGTTAACCTGAGCCAGTGGTTTTGCATAATTGACTATAATTAGTGCTAGCAATATCATCTATTAGAATTTCAGGTGGTGAATCATGTTGAGGTTTTAGGTCACCAGTACTGCTTAAGCATACATCCGCAAAGAAACATCAGGAGATATCACCATAACCCCCTATATATGCATTGAGTGTATCAAGTGGAAAATTGACAAGAATTGACAGCATTTTAAGTGTACATTATTATTTAAACAATCACCTTGGCCAAATAGTGAGGGAATCCATCAGACTAGTATTTGACTTTATGGTGACAAAACAGTTTGTTAACACTGAATTTTATTTTTAACCCATTACCTCGCACGTATTATCTCACTCACCAAATGAGAACTCCTGCCTTGAAAATGAATTTCTTCCCTTTGATTTTAGGTTTCTCCTTCTCCATCCATTCTTGTATTTTTATGTCATTTGAGGAACTTTAGGGTGGGAACTTTAAGAATTCATGCTGCACATATTTAAGTGTAACATTGGCACCTCTGAAATATGATCTGTAAATCTATCCTCTACATTTTCTTTTTTTTATTTAAATATATATGTATATATATTTAAATAATATATATATATCTTCTCTACATATATATATTTAAATATATATATATATATATATATCTACTCTACACTTTCGAAACTATTCTGTTGCCTCTTCAATCTCAGTCCATAGACTTTCCATTTATTCTAAGAGTAATGGAACTGTGTCAACAATTAATCTTTTCTTAATGGCTTCTGCAATTACTGACACAAAGAACCAAAATAAGTACCAGGTACTACAAAATATAAGATGGATCAAAGCCCCAAAGAGCAATTCAAATCAAAGAGCCAAAGCCTTTAAAATTCTCTCAAAATAGGAGTGTATGTGGGGGGGGGGGGGGTGAAGGGGAGAATAAAAAGTGCTATCACTAAAGAAACGCCATAAAAACGAGGGGGGTGGTAGAAAAGAAGATGCAGGAAGGAAAGAATAAGAGTTTGAAAAGCTGTCCTCATTGAGAACTCTAAACTGACGAGTACATAGATTACAGGTGGCTGTTTTGAGTCCTCTGTTCCTCCTAGGAATATTCCATGTGGCCTAGTATTCCTTAAGAGGTGGTCTTTGAGAAATAAAATGTCCCATGGTGAGTCTCCAGACATAAAAGTTATTGTTTGCCCCTACTGAACCTCCTGACTCCAAAACTGGCAAGAATTCAAGTAATTTTTTTCTAGTTATAGTCTCAGCCAGACAAATTGTACCCAGGATAGGAAAAGATGCGACAACAAAGGGCACAAAAATTTTGCAAGGAGATTGAAGACCTTGCCGGTTGCAAACAGAATGAATCTTATTGTAGCTTCAGTGCAAGCAATAGCAATCATTGAACATTGCAAGCACAGACTAACGTCCTCACACCTGAACCAGCAAGGAAATATATTAAATATATTATTATATATTAAATATATTAAAATAGCCATAAAAAAGGAAATATATTAATTCTTGGAGGTATTTTGAAATATTCTATTAACAAAAATTATTCAATCTTGGAAAGAAAAAATGATGGCCTAAAATGATACTACCATGAGAGACTTTGGACTCTGAGAAACAAACTGAGGGTTCTAGAGGGGAGGGGATGGGGGATGGGTTAGCCTGGTGATGGGTATTTAAGAGGGCACATACTGAATGGAGTACTGGGTGTTATACACAAACAATGAATCATGGAACACTACATCAAAAACTAATGATGTAATGTATGGTGATTAACATAACATAATAAAAAAAGGAAAAAAATAAAATACTACTGAAAGTATGAAAAGCGTTGGGACATTATTTTTGTAATGGAGTACTTTAATAATTGGCTTTGTAGGCCATACAAGCTTTGTTGCTATTATGCTATTGTAGCAATATATAAAGGAATGAATGTGGCCGTGTTCCAATAAAACTCTGTTTACAAAAACAGACTATGGGCCAGATTTGGCCCCAGGCTATAGTTTACCAAATCTTGAACTAGAATGTAAACATACTCTTCTGTGTATGGCCATACTCTGACAGGTTTCTCTAAGAATTCAGTGGAATAGTTTTGTGTTTCCTACAAAATTGTAAGCTCTATCAGATTAAAAAAACTACATTTTGCCTTCTATTACCAGTATTATAAGCAAATTATTATAATTATCATCTAAAGCATAGTTCTGCCAATTGTTCATAGGAAGCACTCCATAAATATTTAACTTCAGCTTTCCCACCAGTATAATACTGCTATTTTTTTTAACTTTTAGTGACTTTCTTTATTGAGTCTTGCAGCAAAGATTAATATAATATTAATTTTAAAGTGGGAGGCAGGATTCATCTTCAGATGAAATAGAGTAGCTTTTTACAAGTCAATAATTACATTGAAAATATTTTTAAAATCTGGATTTAAAAAAATTACAGCTGTCCCAAAAACCAGTACTTAAGGGACATACAGTTCAGAGAGAAGGAAATGGTAGAGTAGCCAAGAGGTGAGCTGATACTTTATGTGAGCTACTTTTCTGCTCAAGGCATTTCTGTATTTTTTTGTGCAAGTGAAAGGATGAGAATCTGGGAAGCAGGGCACTACTAAGAGGCAGAAAAGCCAGAGAGCTTTTGATATTTTCACAGGGCTTAGGAGATAAAACTTAAAGTTCAGGACTTTCATAGCAGCTAGCATGTGTGGAGCAAAAATTCAAAAGGGAAGGGAGATGCAATGAATTGGGTCCAGCACTCAACAGTGTTTAACTTGAGTATCTGTTGAACTCTTTAATTGCACTAGGAAAGAAGCTAAGAAACCAAATAGAAAGGGTCTGAAAAACAAAGATGATTTTCAGCAGTCTCAGTGAAGAGAAAAAAAACAAAGAAACAATTAGACTTGAGACTAGAGATCCTATTAAACATGCCAGTCCCAAAGTTTGGAATTCAAGAAAACTACATCTTAGCAGTGGAGACAAACCAAAGGTAGCTCGAAGCTTATAAAAACTATAATTTAGCTCCCCTCAGTCCCAGAGTGAAATAAAGTGATCTGACTTCATTCAAGCTCCCTTTGAATGGGATGAATGGTCTCCAGGGGAAAATGTCATCATCCATAGCTATTATAATTTTCATACGGAATATCCAGTATTTAATACAAAATTATTAGGCTTATCAAGACAAAGGGCCAAGAGAAAAAATAGACAATAGAAACAGACACATAGCACAATTCAAATTTCAGAATTATGAAACATGTACCTCAAGTGTGATTAATATGCACAAGGACATTAACAAGATGTAAAAATTCATAAGCAACTATAAACTATACAATGGAATCAAATGTAAACCCAACAATTGAATTTAAGAAATAATAGATGGGCTTACTAATAAAAGGGACAACTCCCACAAGAACATTTGTAATCTAGAAAGCAGAATAGTAAAAAATAACCAAGATAAAGCATAGAGAGCAAAAGATATAGAATATATATAAAAAGAATGTCAGTGACATATGGGATATTATGAAAAGGTCTAAGATACTTGTAATCGGAAACACAAAATATGAGGAGTAAGAATAAGAGGCTGAAGCAGTATTTGAAGAAATAATGAACAGCAATAGTCCAGAACTTGTGAAAGAATTAAGACACAGATTTGAAAAATAAAACACTAAAAAGAATAAATGGAAAGAACTAGGCACAACATAAAATTCTTGAAAGTCAAATACAAGGAGAAAAAGTTGCCAGAGTAAAAAGACAAATTACTCTTAAAGAAAGAACTTATAAAACTATCAACTGAACTCTCAATAGAAACAATGGAAACAAAACATAAGTGAATGGTATGTTTTAAGTGTTGAAAGAAAATAACTGCAGGCAGAGAGCTCTACTCTCTGTAAAAATACCAACCAAATGTGAAGTGAATAAAAAACTTGTGGGATATAAAGGAAGCAATTAGTAAAATGTTTGATATAATCCTGCATCTAACAATAATCGTATTTTGTAATTATGCTTGTAAATTGAACAATCCAATTAGAAGATTTATATTTCAAGACTGAGGTAGAAAACAAAATATGATTTTATGCCTTTTATACTAGACAAACCTTAAATATATGAAGACCAAAAGATCAAAGGTTGAAGAATGGAAAAAAACTATGCTGTACAAACACTACAGAAGAAATCAGTGCAGGGGTGCCTGAGTGGCTCAGTCAGTTAAGTGTCTGACTCTTGAGTTCGGCTCAGGTCATGATCTCAGGATTGTGAGATCAAGCCCCATGTTGGGCTCCGTGCTGGGTGTGGAGCCTACTTAAGATTCTCTCTTCCTCTTCCCTCTGCCCCTCCCCCACTGCACACTCTCATGCTCTCAAAAACTTAATTAAATAATTTATAAAAAAATAAAGTCAATGCAGCTATACTAAAAAAGGTAGTAACATTAATTAAAGTAGACTCTAAGAGGCATTATTAAAGAAATAGAAAGGTACTTCATAATGATAAAAAGACCAATTCTAAGGAATATTTTAAAATGTTAATTTTATATGCACTGAAAATATAGCTACAAACATAAAGCGAAAAATAAATAAATAAATAAGAACTAAGAGAAGAAATAGCTACACAACCATAGTAGAAAACTGTAATTTATCCTTTTCAAAAACTGAGAAACCAAGTAGATATAAAATCAGTAAAGATACATAAAACACAAACAGTATAAATTCAGCTCATTGACATGTATGAATATAGGGAACACGTCACACAACTGCACATTTCTTTTTTGTGAACAAAGTTTCACCATATGTTGGGCCATAAAGCATGTCTAACCAAATTTTAAAAGACTAAAATAATATGTATTGTTATCTGACCTCAGTGGAATTAAACTAGAAATAAATAAAAAGGTAGAAAATATCTACATACTTAAAAATAGGGCAATGTATTTCTAACTACTCTGTGGTTAAAGAAGAAATCACAACAAAAATTAGAGGATATTTTTAACTGAATGATAATGAAAATACAACATACCAGAATCTGTGGGATGCAACAAAAGCAGGGCTTAAAAACGAGTATATAGTCTTAAATGCATATATATTAGGTGAGAAAAAAAGTTAAAAATAATTTATCTAAATAGTAGTCTCCAAAATTAGAAAAATCACAGTAAATTAAACCCAAACAAAGTAGAAGGAATAAAGTAATAAAAATGAGAAAAATAATGAAATAGAAAACAAATGTACAGTAAAGAAAAATTAGTTGACTCTGAAAAGATTACCAAAATTAATAGATCTTTAGCAATACTGATCAAGGGTTGGGGGAAGGGAAAGGAAGAATGGAAGGAACGAACAAATAATGGACTGAAGGGAGGGAGGGAGGGAGGGAGGGAAGGAAGGAGAGAAGTTACACCAGTATCAATAATGAAGAAGCCCATAGATGGTGTCAACAGTAAATTTTTCTAATTATAGAAGATAGAAATTTTATCACTCTTACAGAATTTTTCTAACAAAGGGGAAAATAGTGATCACTTCACAATTCATTCTGTAGAGCCAATATAATAAAACCTAATAAGGATGTAATTTGAAAAGGATAATTATAAGCAAGTTTTTCTCATAAATACAAATCTAACAATATTAAACAATGTATCAGTAAATTGAATCTAGTGATATCTTAAAAGGATGACTAAGCTGTAATTATTCTGTAAATGTAAGGTTGATTTAATCTTCAAAATGAACCAGCATTTCACCACATAAATCAGTAAATAAGATGAGCTATTGGACATCCCAATAAATGTAAAAACTGTGATAAAATTCAACAACCATTTATAATTTAAAATTTAATAAATTAAAAATAGATAGGAACTTCTTTAATCTGATTTTAAATTTTAAACCTCCTGTAAGCATCATATATAGCTATGAAATATTAAGAGATTTCTCAAGATTGGGAGTGAGGCAAAAATGACCTCAGTGACTACTTTTATTCAAGATTTCACTGCAGCAGATTCTCCCTGGACACATTAACTCATGCCATTCAACTCCACCAGCCTCCATTGTACTACCTGGGATTCAGAAATACATCTGACTAGAGCTCTGAAAGTTACTTTATTTATTTTTATTTTGATGGCACAATTTAAAAACTAAGCATAAAAAGCTAAGCTTTGCATATACTTCTTTTTTTTCTTTTTTTTAAGATTTTATTTATTTATTTGAGAGAGAGAGAGAATGAGAGACAGAGAGTATGAGAGGGAGGAGAGTCGGAGGGAGAAGCAGACTCCCTGCTGAGCGGGGAGCCCGATGCGGGACTCGATCCCGGGACTCCAGGATCATGACCTGAGCCGAAGGCAGTCGCTTAACCAACTGAGCCATCCAGGCGCCCTGCATATACTTCTATAACATTTTATATCTTTTCAAAATTTTACTTTTGTTTTTTAATTTAAATTTAATTAACATATAGTGCATTATTAGTTTCAGAGGTAGAGTTCAGTGATTCATCAGTCTTATATAACACCCAGTGGTCATCACATCATGTGCCCTCCTTAATGTCCATCCCCCAGCCACCCCATCCCCTGTACCCTCAGCAACCCTCAGTTTGTTTCCTATGATTAAAAGTCTCTTATGGTTTGTCTCCCTCTCTCATTTCATCTGAAGAAATCTGTTAAGTCTGTCTGGTGCAATGTGTCATTCAAGCCACTGTTCCCTTGTAGATTTTCTGCTTTGATGATCTGTCTGTTGCTGTAAGTGGAATGTTAACATCCCCTACTCTTATTATCAATGGGTTTCTTTATGTTTATTCTTGATTGATTTATATATTTGATGCTTCCAAGTTGGGAGCATATATATATTTACAATTGTTAGATCTTCTTGATGGATAGACCCCTTAATTATGATATAATGCTCTTCTTAATCTCTTGTTAGTCGTTATTTTAAAATCTAGTTTGTCTGACGTAAGTATGGCTACTCCAGCTTTCTTTTGACATCCATTAGCATGATAGATGGTTCTCCATCCCTTCACATTCAATCTGCAGGTCTAAAATAGGCAGCATATAGATGGGTCTTGTTTTTTTTATCCGTTCTGATACCAGTGTAGCAACAGTAGAACAGAAACATTTTAGGTGGTTGTATGGAAGTCATATTGTTATTCCACAGGTCTGAGCTGTACAATTCTGAACTTGTTTTATATGAAAAAAAAATTAAATGTCTGTCTTGTTTAAGCCATTGTTTTTAAGGATTCACTACTGTTTGTAGCAAACATAAAAGCTAAATGATACACTATTTGTGAAAATATGGTTCAAGATTTCTTATTAACCCAAAGAATATAAAACACTAATTCAAAAAGATATATGCACCCCTGTGTTTATTGCAACATTATTTACAATTGCCAAATTATGGGAGCAGACCAAGTGCCCATCAATAGATGAATGAATAAAGAAAAGTGATATATATGTGTCTCTGTGTGTGTGTGTGTGTGTGTGTGTCATATATATTATACCCCTGGGTTATGATGAATAAAGAAGAGTGATATATATGTGTGTGTGTGTATGAAATCATATGATGAATCATATATATAATGATAATTATATATGTAATGATGAATGAATAGATGAATGAATAAAGAAGGGTGGTATATGTGTGTGTATGTATATGGAATATTATTCAGCCATATAGAAGAATGAAATCTTGCCATTTGTGGCAACATGGATGGATCTAGAGGGTATAATGCTAAGTGAAATAAATTAGAGAAAGATAAATATATGATTTTACTCCTATGTGGAATTTAAGAAAACAAACAAAAAAAAATGAGAGAAACACAAAACAGACTCTTAAATCTGGGGAACAAATTGGTGGTTACCAGAGGGGAAGAGGGTGAGGAGATGGATGAAATAAAGGGAACTAAGAGTATACTTATGGTGATGAGCACTGAGCAATGTATAGAATTGTTGAATCACTATATCATACACCTGAAACTAATGTAACACTATGTTAATTATTATTTTGTTTTTTTAAGATTTTTATGACCAAGGTTTAAAAAATACTTCTTTTTTTTAAGATTTTATTTATTTGAGAGAGAGAGAATGAGAGATAGAGAGCACGAGAGGGAAGAGGGTCAAAGGGAGAAGCAGACTCCCTGCTGAGCAGGGAGTCCGATGCGGGACTCGATCCCGGGACTCTAGGATCACGACCTGAGCCGAAGGCAGTCGCTTAACCAACTGAGCCACCCAGGCACCCTAAAAAATACTTCTTAACCAAGGTTGGTGGGCAGTACCAGTTGCTTAGTACACCGTCTTTTATGGTGCTAACAGAAAAGATACATTGAGAAAGTTCCCTTTGATTTTTTCCCACATATTATACCACTAGGTTATGATCATCAAGAGTGGAACTGAAATTATTCCATTTAAATGATTATATACGTATAAAAGATTTCCCTCACGGAAGCAGTCCTCTTTTTCAGACATTCCAGATGGGACTCTTTCCTGGCAATTCAAGTCCCACAAGTGATTACCTCTGCCATAGGGTATGTAGAATAAATAAAGGTTGAAAGATCAGAAAAATGCGACCATATGTCCAAACATACTGCATGTGCTTTGGCGGAGGGAATATAAATGTTAAGGGAGATCATAGAGTGCTTGCCAGAAAATTATATTTTAAAAAAAGAATAAAATAGCTCTTATCATTTGATAAGGGCAGCTTGACAGCAGTACCCCTGAAACTTGAAGAGTAAGTTTGGCCAACATACCAAAGTACCTTACTATTATTGCCCCCTTCCTTGACACTCCAATGACCAGAAAGAAAAAAATTCCTAAAACCTTGAAAACAAGAAACTAATATGTGTTTACAAGCATAGAATTCTAAAATCCCTCAAAAATAAAATAAATAAAATTCCTGTCTTGATGTTGATGAACCCATTTTTGTAAAATAGTCCATGGTGACTGTGGAGCATAATCCAAGGGATTCTATCAGACCTAAAAATATTCTTCCCTAGCTCTTTTTGGCTCATCATCAGCCAGGGCTATAGCTTCTCATAATCCTAGGAACAAACACCCTGTGTGATTTGTCCCAATCTGGCAGATCAGCTGGGCCAAAATAGACCTTAACAAACCAGTTCCTGATAGAAGATGAGTTTACAGGCTTTCTAAACCAAGACATTAGCAGTGGAGCTATAAATGAGAAAATTTATATTCCCCACGTATTTTCAGTAAGAGAAAGAGAAATTAGGAAAATACTATGTCAAGAATTCAGTTTTCTGGGAGGTAGTCACTTTGGAATCCTACGTCTCAATGAGTGAAGGGCCAAAGAAGAAATTACTTTTGAAAATGAGTGTTTGTGAGATCTACTGAATGTTTCAGTAGGGTAATAGCGTTCCTAAAGAAGGAATCCACTCTCAGTGGTAACCTACAGAGGATCAAACAAGAGGAAACTTGCATAATATAAAGAGAATTATATTGACGTTTTGAGAATTTCCCTTGCTATGACTCTAATCCCAAGGATGGCATTTGAATGACAGATAAAAGATGTTCCTGAATCAGTGTTGATGCTTTCTAATTCATTTCTTGGGAGATGTAAGACTATTAATTTGAGAGGAGATCAGCCTCTTTACTGAAGACCTTGTTTTCTGAGAAAGTAAAATATTCCAAGCAGAACACCTAGGAAATTAAAACTGACCCTTTTTAAATACACACACACACACACACACACACACACACACACACACACACACACCACATACATTCTAGCCATATATATATATATTTTTTTTTCTCTCTCTGTCTATACTCCTCTAGCTAGCTTCTCAGCATTCCTAATCAGAAAAGCCATATCTTCAGAAAACCTTTTCTTGATCTTGCCAGAAAAATGAGATGAAATATCCCGGTAATAAACAGCTTGTAAATTGGCTCTTTCGAAAGTGGTGCTAGGATTTTGACTATTAATTACTTACAGAGCTATTTTTCCTGTCTAGTGTTTAAGGTCAAATAACTCCTTATTCCTCAGAAGGCTTCAGTTGGGGACTTAACAGAAAGAGTCCCACAACACTCCCTGGATCATCTGCTTTTGCCTTGTGGCATAGAGTTGGCATAATTTATCCAAAGTCCAGTAATATCCTCTGGAGACGATTACGTTTTTAAATTATTTTTACTGTGAAAGTCATGCATGAAGAAGTTTAAAATACAATTAAAATCTCTTTCCCAATCTCCAGTCCATTCTCTAGGGATAATTACTCACTGATAACAAATTCTGTTCCTGGGATCTTCTGGCAGTTTCCAATATAATTTATTTAATATATATGGGTGCTCTTATATCATGATTTGTCCACTTTGGATATTATCTATTGACAATCCTTTAAAAGATAAAACATCTAGTACAGTTAGACTCTTCCTCTACTTTACAATTTTTGTTTAGAATTGATGATTAAACTTGAACTTAATAAATTGGGGCTTGTACTACTTGATTTAGTAAGCTTAAGACAGTATCTACTGACTTCCCACTTGGAAAGATTAGGGTTTTAACACCCTTAAACTTCCTTCCACCAATCTTCCCTTTTACAAATGTACCACTTATAATATTATTTTTAAATTGTCAAGATTCATATGTTTTATTCAGCTCTAACAATAATAGTCTTCCATATTTTGTAAATGATAAATCTAAAACTTAAAAACTAACATTATTTATAGCATTATGATTATATAAGCATTTCATGTATATGTACACTCAAACATATATATAATAAAGCTGCAATAATTATTTTAAAAAGCTAAAATATTTGAAACAATGTGGTAGTTCATGGAATCCAAAATGTAGATCACAGTAACAAGAGACAAAATCAAGACACATTCCCAAATATTTTTCATACATTTTAAATTATATATGTGTGCATATATATAATCAAATATAAAATAACATGATTTCAAATATGTGAGGAAAAAAGAGTTTATATTATATATATGGTTTTAAAATCAGCTAACCTTTAAAAAAAAAAGAAAACACGGTAAATTACAACCCTACATCATACTTTACAGTAAAACAAAATTCAGATAGGTTAAAAATATAAATGTGAAAAATCAAAATGCAAAATTGTTCTAATATGTAAAAACATGGATAAATTTCAACTCTATTATGTTGACTAAGAAAATCAAGTTATATAATAATATGTACAATGTTCCATTTATGTGAAATTTAAAATTCAAAAATATATATTTTTATAAATGTAAAAAAATGAATAGTATGAGTTTACCATATAGATAAGAAAAATACACACCAATTTCAGTAAAGTGATTCTATATAGATTGGAGAAAGACTAGAATCAAGGAGTACAAAAAGAAATTCATTTGCCTTTAAAGGAAGGACATCTGAAACAAATTTGGCAGAATGTTAAATAACGATTTGACAAAATTGGGTAGTGGTTGCACACAAGTTCATATAATCTCTATACTGCTCTTAATGTTTGTAATAGTTCAAATAATAAACACTCTGAAAATATGATAATAAAAATAGCTAGTGTTGTCTTTTAACGCATTCCATTAGTATTCTAACTAACTTACCTATATTTTGTCACTTTCTACCATTTAATGTAGAAACTATAATTTTCCACAGATTTTAAAATGAGGAAAATATAAAATAGGGATTAATTTCCCTAAGTGTAAACAGTCTTTGGTGGCTATCTGATGCCAAAATCTGTACTATAAATTATAACATTCAGTCAAATAGCCTTTCTGTGAAATATACAAGAAAAGCTTTTCTAGACTTGACACAAAACTCAGAAACTGTGAAGAGAAAGATTGATATATTTTGACTGGGTAAAAATTCAAATTTCTGTGTGCCAAAATTACCACAAACAAATGACTAAAGGAAAAGTGTTTTTTTTTTTAAGTCAGCTTTTTTTTTGTTTTATACTGTAAATTATTGTAATTTTAAGTGGATAGCGTGATGGATTTTGTCAGCTGTAAACCTTATAACCACCCCAACATTCGAGATCTATTTCCATTATTCCAGAAAGTTTCTTTGTCCCCATTCTCAGTTAATCATTCCTCCTTCCTGACCTCAGCCCTCACCTAGGCTCTAAACAGCTATTAATCTGCTTTTTGTTACTATAAATCAGATTAATCAATCTTTTCTAGATGTACATGTAAATGGAATCATATACTCTTTTGTGTCTGGCTTTTTACCTTAAAATTTTTGAGATTCAACCATGTTGTATATATCAATAGTTCATTTATTTTTTTATTGCAGATAGTATTTCACTATTATATCATGATTTCTTTATTCACTTGATGATGAACATTTGGGTTGTTTGAAATTTTCAGCTGTTACAAAGACATCTATCAGAAAGATTCCTGTACAAGGCTTTGTGTGCACATTTATTTTCATTTTGGTATTTAGGTAAATATCTGGGGAGTAGAATGGCAGAGTGATATGTTAGGAGTATATTTAGCTTTATAAGAAAATCCCAAACTATGATGAGCACAGGGTGTTGTATGTAAGTGATGAATCTCTAAATTCTATTCCTGAAACCAATATTACACTATAGGCTAACTAACTAGAATTTAAATAAAAATTTGTAGGAAAAAGAAAAAGAAATGCTCAAACTGTTGAACAAGTTGAGCATATTTTCAAATATGTTGAACATATTTCCATGCACTTATTAGCCATTTATAGTTCTTTTTTGTGAAATGCTGGTTCAGAATTTTTGCCCATTTTTTAGTTGGGCGATTTGTCGTCTTGTTATTAAGTTGCAAGTATTCTTCATGTATTCCGGATAGAATTCCTTTGTCGGTATATACATAGAGAATATTTTCTTCCATTTGGAGAGTATTCTTTTCATTTTCTTAATTATGCCAATACCAAAACCATTACTGTAGTCTTTATAGTCTTGAAATCCAAATTTGTTCTTTTGAAAATCAGATGGACTTGTCTAGATTCTTTGACTTTTTTTTCCTAAGATTTTATTTATTTGAGAGAAAGAGTGAGAACACGAGCAGAGGGAGAAGCAGACTCCCCACTGTGCAGGGAAACCTGACGCAGGGCTCAATCTCAGGACCCCGGGATCATGACCTGAGCCAAAGGCAGGTGCTTAACTGAGCCATCCAGGCACCCCCAGATCCTTTGACTTTTTAACATAAATTTTATAATCAGTTTTTTATTTTATCTGTATTTTTAAAAGGTTGCCAGGATTTTGATTGAGAATATATTGAATCTGTAGATCAATTTGGGCAAATTGGCATTTTGACAATATTAAACTTTCTGATCCATTACCAAGATATATCACTCCATTTATTTAGACCTTCTTTCATTTCTCTCAGCAATAGTTTATACTTTTCAGTGTAGAGGTGTGACAAATACTTTGCTAAATTATTCCTAAGACTTTCTTCTTTCCATTGTAAGTGATTTTTTTTTACATTTCAATTTCCGATTGTTTGTTGCTAGTATACAGTTAATTTTATTTATTGACCTTGTGTCTGCAAGTTTACACAATTCACTTACTAGTTTCAGTAGGTTTTTGTAGATTTCTTAGTATGATATTCAGTACAGGATTACAGAGAAAAGTGAGCATCCTTGCTTTGTCCCCAGTATTAGGGAAGAGGTGTTCAAAATCTCACCCCCAAGTGTGATGTTAGTTGTACATTTTTATAGATCCCCCTTATAAAAGTGAGCAAGTTTTCTAAATCTACTTAGCTGAGAGTTTTTATCATTAATGGATGTTAAATTTTGTTAAGTACTTTTCCTTCATCTACTGGAATAAGCATATAGTTTGTATCCCTTTTTCTCTTAATGCGGTGAATTACACTGACTTATTTTATGAATTAACATTCAATTAATGAACAGTCCTACATTCCTGGGTTAAACTCTATTTAGTCCTGACATAAGCAGTCCATGATCTAGTTGGGGTTTATTGTGGCTCTTAAATTTAGATGTCCATTTTTTCCTCAGACTTTGGAAAATTTTAACCATCATTTCTTCAAATAAGCTTTCTGCCCATTTCTCTGCCTTCTTTTTTTCTGAGACTCCCATAATGAGTATGTTGATCCACTTTATTGTCGCCTGTAAGCTTTTTTCACTTCCTTTTTTTTTTCTTTTTGTTCCTCTGACTTGATAACTTCCAGTGACCTAGCATCTATTTCATTGATTTTTTTTCCTGATTGAACAAGCCTGTTCTTGAACCTCTAAGTGAATTTTTCAATTCAGTTATTGTATTCTTCAACTTCAGAATGTTTGTTTCTTTTTTTTTATAGTTTCTGCATTTTTGTTGATATTCTCCATTTGTTCATGTATTGTGTGTGTGTGTCTAAATTGTTTATCTATTTTCTTTTAGCTCATTGAATGTTTTTAAGATGGCTATCTTCAATTCTTCATCAGGTAATTCATATATCTGTTTCTTTAGGGTAAGTTACTGGAGATTAATTTTGCTCCTTTGATTGAACTGTTTCCTTTTCCTTATATATCTTTTTTTGGTTTGGGGTTTGGTTTGGTTGGTTTTTGCTGGAATTTAGACATTTGAAGAAACAGCTTCATACAATACTGGTTTTATACAGGGAAGAGCTTCACTTTCAGCCTGGATGGAGATTTGGGAGACCTTAACCCTTTTGGGGGATGCATCTTGGCTTGTCTTCAGTATGTCATTTCTCAGACAGGTTTGCCAGTTTCTTGTCTTTTTTTCTTTTTTTTTAAGGTTTTATTCTCTTGCTCCCTCTGGTGTATATCTCTGGTACTACAGGTTCTCTGATGTAGCAACAAGCTGCTGAGTCCTTCGTTTTTAGTTGTCCCCAAACATCGAAAATATGCTGGTACTCCATCAGCACAATAAATTAAGCAGGACAGAAGCTAGTCCGTCAGACAGTTCCCTGGAAAGTTGAAATACTGAATGTATATCCCACTTTTCTCTTTCCTTCCCAAGGAAAAATCTACAAGTTTGTGTTTTCTCCCGATTGCCCCAAGCTGTGTTGGCTTGGGGAAGAAGCTGTCGGGGGTTAAACACAACTTTTTTTTACCTGTTTCAATGCAGTTGTCCTTGGTTTTGTGCTTGCCTGGAGTATCGTGATTTCTTAACTGATTTCTTGAGTTTTCATAAAGACTTTTTGTACCATATATTGCTGTTAACTCAGTGTCTCAGTGGGGGAACAAGTTCTCGGTCTTCCTGTTGTACCATCTTTCTGACCACTCCTGTTGTCATCATTCTTCAGTGTTATTTACCCTGGTTATAGAATTCTGTGCTGACAAGTTTATGTTTTAGCATTTTAAAGATATCATATTTACTTCTGGATTTAAGTTTCCGATAAGAAATATTCAGTTATTCTTAAGTTTGTTCCTCTGTACACAATGTGTCTTTTTTTTTCTGGATGATTTTCTCTTCCTCATTGGTTCTCAGTAATTTTATTTTTAGATTTGTCAGTTTATCATTTTTATCACATTTGGAAACTATTTTAGCCATTATTTCCTCTAATTGTTTCCTGTTGTATTCTCTCTCTTCTTTCTGTCTAAGAGTCTAATTGCAAGTGTATCTTTTACACAGGGCCCAACAGGTCACTGGTTTCTGTCAAATATTTTCAGTTTTTTTCTGTATGTGCTTCAATTCAGATAATTTCTATTCCTCTGTGTCCAAGTTTATTGATGTTTGTTGCTCTATAATATCTAATCTGTTTTTACTCTCATTCAGAAAAATTGTCATTTCAAATTGATTTTTTCTTTATTTTTTTAAAGATTTTATTTATTTATTTGAGAGAGAAAGAATGAGAGAGAGCATGAGACGGGGGAGGGAAGAGGGAGAAGCAGACTCCCCACTGAGCGGGGAGTCCAGTGTGGGACTCGATCCTAGGACTCCAGGATCATGACCTGAGCTGAAGGCAGACGCTTAACCAACTGAGCCACCTTCTAATATTTCACTGTGTTTTTTTATTTATTCCATATGTTCCTCATTTTATTCATATTTTTCTTTAAATGAGCACACAAGCATATTTTAAAAGATGATTTTGTCTCTGTTAATTCTAATATTTCTGTTATTTCTGGGTCTCTTTATATTGACTGATTTTTATTTTTAATGCTGTTTGCATGTCTAGCAATTTTTTCTTAGATGCTAGCATTTGCAATCATGCTGTGTATTAAACTTTGTTGTCTTCCTGTATACACAGTTGAAATTTGTTTTAGAAAGCAGATAAATTACTTACAAATCAGTTTTATTTTTTTCAGGTTTGTTTTTAATCTTAATTAGGGTGATCTGAAGTACACTTCATTTTAAGGATAATTGAACCCTACTAAAGAATGACTTTATTGAGGTCATTCTTAATTCTCTGAGCATAAAATGAGGAGTCTCTACTCTAAAACATTGAAAATTAATCAGCTCTCCAATCTATGTTAACTTTGGGAATTGTTCAACTTATAATTTTCCAGTGATCCTCTGTCCATCTTCATGAAGTTTCATCCTACCCATGCACAAAATTTGTATTCAGCAAAGACTGAAAAAGAGATCCCCATCCGATTACTGAAGTTCTTTTTACTCAGTAGCTGCTGCTTCTCCAAAACTTCAACTTCCAGTCTCTCAGCCATCCTCAATTCCACCGTCTACCTCCTAAATTTAGCAAGGCTGCCATGCTCAGCTTGGAACTTCCTTCTCTGGGACTGGGTCCAGAATGTGCAGCAACCTGACTGAAAGTAAGGGTGATCATAGACTCACCTCAGTTGTTTTCCTTACCCTAGGAATCTCAACTGCCCAATATTTGATAATAGTTGTTTCATAAAACTTTGTCCAGTTATTTAGTTGTTTATGAAGAGTAAGTCAGGTCTCTCTTATTCCATCATGGACAGAAGCTGAGGACTTTTTTTTTCTTTAACTAATGAACAAGGAAAATATGACTATCCCTCTCCCTCTCCTGCATAAGTCAAATATATAAACAAGCAATAGATTTATTTCTTTCTAAAAAAAACAAATGCCCAATAGATTTATGCTCTTATTAGTAATTAAATTTTATAATACATAGGATAATCTTTCCTCTCATCAGATTAATAAAGATTTTTAAATGTAATACCTAATGTGCCACAATCATCAAAAATTAACTATTACAAACATACTTTCATGATAAAAACTCTCAGTAAGTTAGGAATAGAGAGGCAGTCTCTCAACTTGATAAAGACTGTATGCCAAAAAGACCTATAGCTATCATCATATTCAGTGAGACACGTCCTTGCTAATGCTGTAAGGCGTGAAAAGAAAATAAATACAGTTTGAGAAGGAAGTAATAAAACTGCCTTTGTTCTTAGATTACATGATCTATGTAGAAAATCCAAAAAAATTGACCAAAAAACTTCTACCAATAAATGATTATAGCAGGGTTCTAATATACAAATTAATGTATAAAATCAGTTTCCTATATGCCAGAATAAAGTTTGATAGAATTTGATACAAATGGAGTTTGATATTAAAAACACAATACCCCATTTATATTAATACCTAGACAAATGAAATACTCAGGTATAAATCTAACAAAATATGTATAAGATCTGTATGAAGAAAACTACAAAACTTTGGTGAATGAAATGAAAGAAGAACTACATAAAGGAGAGATATTCCATGTTCATGAATAGGAAGACCATATCGTCAAAATGTCAGTTCTTCCCAACTTGACCTATAGATTAAAAGCAGTTGCAATAAATATCCCAGCAAGTTGTTTTATGGCTATCAGCAAACTGATTCTAAAGTTTATGTGGAGAGGCAAGAGACCCAGAATATCCAACACAGCATTGAAGGGGAACAAAGTTGGAGGAATGATGCTATCCATCTTTTAAGACTTACTATCAAGCTACAATAATCAAGACAGTGTGGTGTTGGTGAAAGAATAGACAAACAGATCAATGAAACAGAATAGAGAGCCAAGAAATAGGCCTACATAAATAAAGTCCATTGAATTCTAACAAAGGAGCAAAAGCAATACAATGAAGCAAAGTAGTCTTTTCCATAAATGGTGCTAGAGCAACTGGACATGCACATGTAAAAAAAGGAATCTAAACACAGACCTTACACCCTTCACAAAAATGAACTCAAAATGGATCACATACCTGAATATAAAGCACAAAACTATATAATTCCGAGAATATAACACATAAGTAAAACCTAGATGACTTTGGGCATAATGGTACCTTTCTTATTTATTTTGTTTTTTATTGAAGTATAGTTGACACACAATGTTACACTAGTTTCAGGTGTACAACATGATTTGACAGGCCTATATGTTTGCTGTTCTCACCACTAGTGTAGCTGTCATCTGATGGTGAGCCTTTTTAGATACAATACCAAAGACATGATCCATGAAAGAAATAATTGATAAGTTGGTCTTCATTAAAATTTAAAACTTCTGCTCTATGAAAGGCAATGTTAAGAGATTGAGAACACGAGCCACAGACTGGTAGAAATATTTGCAAAAGACACATCTGATAAAGGACTGTTATCCAAAATATGTGAAGAATACTTAAAGCTCAACTATAAGAAAACAAGCATCCCACTTATAAAGTGGTCAAAGACTTTAACAGACACCTCACTAGAAAAGATATATAGATGTCAAATAAGCATATGAAAAGATGCCCCACATCATATGTCATCAAGGAAATGCAAATTAAAACAATGAGGTACCACTACAAACCTATTAGAATGGCCAAAATATAGAATATTGACAACAGCAAATGATGATGAGGATGTGGAGCAACAGGAACTCTCATAGTTTGCTGGTGGAAAGGTAAAATCATACAGCCACTTTGGAAGACAGTTTGGCAGTTTCTTACAAAACTAAACTTATTCCTACCATATGATCCAGCAGTTGTGCTCCTTGGTATTTACCCAAAAGAGTTGAAAAGTTATGTCTACACAAAACCCTGCACACATGTTTATAGCAGCTTTACTCATAATTGCCAAAACTCAGAAGCAACAAAGATGTTCTTCTACAGGTGAATAGATAAATAAACTGTGGTACATCCAGATAATGGAATATTATTCATTATTAAAAAGAAATGAACTATCAAACCACGAAAAAACATGGAGAAACCTTAAATACATATTACTAAGTGAAAGAAGCCAATTTGAAAAGGCAACATACTATATGACTCTAACTCTATAACATGTGGTAAAGACAAAACCGTGGACACAATAAAACGATCAGTGGTTGGGGATGGAAGGGGGGTAAATAAGCAGAACAGAGAGGATTTTTAAGGCGGTGAAAATACTCTTTATTAGATTATAGTGACGAGTACATGTCATTACACATATGTCCAAACCCATAGAATGTACAAAACCAAGAGTGAACCCTAATGTAAACTGTGGACTTCAGGTGATTATTATGTGTCAGTATAAGTTCATCAATTTTATTTTTTATTTCTTTTTTAAAAGATTTGTTTATTTATTTTAGAAAGAGAGAGTGTGTGTGCACACAAGCAGGGGGAGGGGAAGAGGGAGAGGACCTCAGGCAGACTCCACATGTAGTGTAGAGTCCGATGTGGGGCTTGATCTCATGACGCTAAGATCATGACCTGAGCCAAAACCAAGAATCAGGTGCTCAGCAGACTGAGCCAACCAGGTGCCCCTAAGTTCAGCAGTTTTTTTTTAAAGTATTAAAAGTGTTCTTAGCTTATGATCAAAAAAACTTTATTGTTCTCTGTGAAGTCATTTTTCCATAGACACAATTCTCTCAAGTTCTATTTTCTATTATTTGCAAAGATTAAAATGTTTACTCCATTGAAAATATAACGTTGTCATGTATTTATGCTGCTGCATTTTTGTAGCAGTTTATTTAAGGATTCCTGTCATTAATGGTAGGTAGGTAGTAAGTATGCAGGATTCACATGCATACTGAAGTGGTCTTGATTTTGTCAAGGTTTGCATGGTTTGCCATGAAAACCATGAATCCAAACACAGCTAACAACTGGAGGGGACAGGAAGCATGACTCCTCACCATTTAGCCCTTGATGGATGTTTTATGTTCTACCAAAGTCCCAACAGAAACCAAATTTTAAGTATTCTTTCTTTCTTTCTTCTCTACCCTTCCAATAAATATGTTGAAGTCTATACCACTGAAACATAATCTACCATGGTCACTCCATCTGGATTGCTCTTTAGAACCAGTCTGTGAAGGAAAAACACCACACTGGGACTGGGACTGGGATTGGGATTGTAAAGCAATCCAAACCATAGTACAATTGTCTCAGTTTGGGACTTTGAAACTAAATACGTGTCCTTCTTGTCTAAGTCCTCCATTTGTTCCCTACGTAACTTGTGAACATTTCTATCTTCCCTGCTAGGCTCTTACTTTCTTTAATTTAGGGACAATATCTGATGGGTTTCTATACTCTGAAGGTATATAACCTCCTCTAAAAGAAGAAAACTAGAAGTCCATGAACAAACTTCCTTTGTCAATGATGTTTTACAAAAGTTTATAAAACTTCCAGAGAAGTTAAGATTATCTTTAATCCATAAATTACACGTGTCAGAAAATCCAGGTGGCAGGTTAACTTATACAATTTCAAATCACAGTGAACAAGATTTGCAAAGCTAAATAACCAAAAAATTATTTTAGCTTAAAATAAATATAAAATCTTAATAATAAAAAGCAAGAAAGTGTGGAAATCACATAAAAGTCCTGTATTCACACATATAAGGTATATCTGTGTCAGTTTTGTTTACTACATCTAGTTTTATAAGCATTAAAGTAGGTGTTCCAGTAGTATTCAAAATCTGAATTAGGTGAAATACACCGAAAATTATTTCCATACCAAAGCAGTATTCAGCCACTTACTGGTCCCATCTTTGTAGGATACTAAGAACTGGGAATCACCAGCAGCACTTTATTTTTGTAGAAAAGAGCCTTGAGTATATCAATCCAAGTTCTTTTCTAAGTGTTTCAAATGAAATCAGACTGTACATTATTAAGCTGTTAGTTTGGCTACCTATATAGTCCTAATATCTTATTAAATCTGTTGCTTTCCCAATGCAATTGAAAAGTACTCCCAGGGCAATGAACAATCACTGGTTTCAGAGAACAGAACTTATGTTCTATATAAATACATAACTTAACAGAGAAGGCCTTATGGCTTTGAGCCCCACAATATATGGAACCAAGATATTTTCGTAAAGGAGGAAAGTCATGAGATAAGAAGGATCTATAAAACAGAAAAAAATAATTTTATATAAGTTCTTAGAAATTTTCTAGGTTTCTGAATCTAAGATTCTGTTGTATCTTTGTGAAAATCGTCATGATTCCTTTACCAAAGAGCTTAAAAAGGAAAAGTGTCCAAAAGATGAAACAAATTATAAGATCAGATTAAAAACCACATACAAATATAGAAGATCAGAACTAAGGATAAGTGTAAGAGTAGAATGAGCAGATAAACGAAGATGTGGGAAAAAGTTCTAAAACAGTAGCTATGTTGAAAGCATAAGATAGGGCCACAACGATGTGTTATTAATGAATAATAGAATTAATTCTGCTCCTGTTTTGATTATGCTTTCTCCATCAAGGAGAATTACCTCAAACTCAAAAGTGTAGAGCACACTTTCATATTTTAATCATTGTTCCTGCTGAAAATGATTTATGTTGGATCAGACATAGAAAACTTATTTTTATAAATGTATCACTAACCTGACTAAGGTCAATGTGTCACTAACCTGACTAAGGCAAAAACTAAGAGCAAACAGGAACCAGAGAGATGAGCAAGTCCCACAGAAGCCTGCTTGCTGGCTGAAATGAGGGCATCTGCTGAACTCCAATGAACTTTTCACAGTCCTCAAGGCATGGGAATAAAGTACATAAAGGCAAGGTACCAAGGTGGGAAGTCAAATAGGAGACACACATACACACTTAAATTTGAATTTCCCAAAATGCAAAGCCCTCAACAAAACTGTAAACAAAAACTTGACCACTAGCACTCCACCCAACGGGGACTGCAAGGAAAACTGAGTATCTTGGCTCTGGGTGGAGCAGGAAAACACCATGAGAGAGAGCCTGTGGAAAAAAACAGAGTCACAGAGGAAAAAAAAGAGAAGCAATGAAGAATTAACATAGCATTTTTTTTCCCCAGTGTGGGTGGAAAGACATGGAATTAGGAACAAGCAACCAAAGGACTTCACAGTTAATGGAAATGTTCTAATTATTAAACTGTTTGTATGTACATGGGTATTTTTATATCATTTTCTCCATAAATAGCACATCTGGTAAATGTTCTTTTCATGTACTCAGTATTTAATTTTTTTAAAGATTTTATTTATTTATTTGTCAGAGAGAGAGCACAAGCAGGGGGAGTGGCAGGCAGAGGGAGAAGCAGGCTCCCCGCTGAGCAGGAAGCCTGATGTGGGACTCGATTCCAGGACCCTGGGACCATGACCCAAGTTGAAGGCAGAGGCTTAACCAACTGAGCCACCCAGGCGTCCCCTCAATATTTAATTTTTTAAAAAGTCTTAAAAATGAGAGAACATGTACCAGTAAAAGGAAACTGAAACCAAGGATTGGTTAGTAACAGAGTACAAACAACTCTAAATCCATTTGAAGTTAGGCTTATGTGCCGAGTTATTAAGCATGTGCACTTATGGTTTCCCAAAACACTAATATTGGGAGAATTTATGAATATGTGAAGTCCAACAAAAAGTCCTGAATTTCAGAAATTTTTTAAAAAATTAAAAGTTTACAAAACTTCCATCAATTCTTGACAAGATTCTAGAGTAAGGTACTAAACAGATTTGTGAACTCATAGAAAATAAAGAGGAGCTCTCTAAGCAATATGAGGAGTTTAAGACTAAATTATTTCACAGTAACCTCTTTTCCTTTTCCAATAGAGGTTTAAATCTTAAACAATATCTTACTTTCAGTATAGTATCCTTAAATAGGCCTTCAAAGACTGTTTGTAGGCAAGGAAGAAAACCATACCATGATGAGTACACAGTTAAGCATAAACATGCATGGTTGAGCAATAGTTCCAAAAAGTCTGGATTAATGGATGATCAGTGTAGTGCTAGATCCCAATATCATGGCACGGGGCTGTATTTTTTTGTTTTTATTTTTGCTTGCTTGTTTATCGGTCTCTATTCTGTTGGATATTTCTAACAATAATTTGAACAAGGACATAGAAAACATTCTGAAATTTGCACCAGTCAAAAAAGGATAGTGTCTTGATTGAAAAGATACAAAAATATCTTGAGAAACTTGCACCATGATTAAACCTCAAAAGATAAAACGTAAGGGAAAACATAACTGTATTGGACCTGATTTAACTATAGTCCATGTAAATAATACAAAACAACCCAATAATGTGGTTCTTAACAAAGCAAATGCATGTGATCACCAGGTCCGGGCCGATCAGATAATATCCAAAGTATTATATTCAGTTAAAAAGAAACTCGGGAGTGCCGAGGCGGCTCAGCCAGTTAGAGGTCTGGCTCTTCATCCTGGCTCAGGTCACTGCCTCGGGTGGGGGCCGCTTGTCCCTGTTCTTCTGCTCCTCCCCCTGCTCACGTTCTCTCTCCCTTTCCCTCTCTATAAATACATAAATAAGTAAATAAATACATAAATAGATAAAATCTTAAAAAAATAGAAAGTTCAGTTTTGGGGGGGAAGGGAAAAGAGAATTGTTCTGGGAAAGAGGAGACCATTTGTGTGACATTAGACAAGTTGCCTAACTTCTCTGGGTCCCATTTCTACTTTCAGTAAATTTAAATGTTCCTTTCAGCTCTGAAATCCTTTAGTTCTATCAACCCCATTCTGTTTTGTTCTCCACATAACACACTTTACAATAGACCTAGACACCCTAGGTTGTGTCCACGGGAAGGGTGCCAGGACAGAGACCTAGAAGCACAGGACACGTAAGACATCATCACAGAGGGACTTGCCTCTTGATAGTCCTGAAAAATGGACTCAGGTGTGGGAAGAATGAAATACTTAAGCTCTCTCTAGTCTTGTTTTGTTTTGTTTGTTTTCCATTTATCCAAAGGGAAAATCTATAGAAGAGAGGTTCAGTTGTTTTTTGTTTTTTGTTTGTTTGTTTGTTTGTTTGTTTTTCTTTCGCTGTAGAAACTACCTAGAGACCGATTATGGCTTTTCCCTACCGCCGCTGTTGAAAAACTTATAGACAATAACTAGAAGTATACAAGCAAGAATGACGATTTTCTCCCAAGAATATTGTGAAAGGATTCATAGATGGAATTGAACTAGATGACCCTAGGTCCTTTTAAGTTCTTTGAGTGCACTCTAGAATTAGGGAACATAAGGTAGCCTAAAATACCCAGCCAGGAGATGCTGTTCCCAAGTTAGCCATGATTATCAACAGAAAGATTTTTTTACTTTGCTGCTTTACCTTAAATGACAATAGACAGAAAACAAAGTGAACTGCTGTGGATCACAGCAAATAGAACAGCCATAAAATCCCCAGCTATATGACATGTAAGTCATATTCTATCATGTCAATAGCCCGAGACAGATTTAAAGGTAAGGACCTTTAACCTGTAAAGCATGGGTTCCCTGCCCCCATATCCTTTCTCTCCCCACAGACATGTTGGTCAGGAAGCTGGTATCTACCATCCTATAATCAAAACAAACAGCTGGTACAGTCTCAGGAAAGATGGACTTACTGAAGAGATAAAAAAAGATGATGCCTTCAAATTGACAAATGAAAGTTGAAATAAAGGCATGCTAGAGCATTACTCTTCCAGAGCAGGTGCCAAACAAATCAGATCACCTTCATCTCACCTGATTGATCTCTTCTTCTTCCCTGTTCTGTGTGTTCCCTTTACCTTGTCTTAGCAAATTGCATTTAAAACAAAAAGGTAAAATATGATTTTGACATTCAGTCCGTATGATATTGTTGAAACTGGCTTCTTGAGGAAAACTCGTCTTGTTCCAATAGCCCGCAGTCATTTTGATGTGAGTAGCTCATGATTAAGAGGTCAGTTTTCACCAACAGGAGCAGATGTTGTTGGTGTTATCTGGGTAGACTGTTCACTGTCAGCAAACAAAGTTCCCATTAGGAGAAAAATTCTAAGTGTATCTTTCCTAGAGGATTACACTCATTTAATTTTTTTCTCCTGGCTTCTTTCCATGAGATTTGGGGTTGCTACAAAGATGTGCCATGGAAATTTTCCCTCCCAGCAGATGCCATCATTAAGTTGGATAAGAATTTCAAGATTTAAGGAGAGATTGGATCATGACACACAGTCGAGTCCTGTTACTTGACTCTGTAAGCAATCAGCCTTCTTTATTATTTAACCATCATGAGGAGTTTTTTCCTTTCATGTAAGTGAAGATGAACCTCAGAATAAAACATTGCACCTCTAATAATACTGAAAATGTCACACGTGTATCCTTTGCAAAATGTAACTGAAATAAACCCTAACAGAACCTCTTCAGCCTAGACGGCAGGAACCAGAAAATTAAAATATTGTGGTTTTGCAACACATGGGCCTTAATGAGAGTGTGTACCGCATGCTTGATTACTGACTAGTTCTGTCCCCTGATTATGCTCTCTGACCTCTTCTGGAAATAAACGCCTCCCTCTGCTCCTTCAGTTTTCCATATGACATGAGTGCCAAGATAGCTCGAAAAATTAAAAACAATTAATGTGATGTGAGGGAAAATAGAAAAGTCTCATTAAGCATCACATATTTAGAAAAACTCTTTTCTTTCATGTCTCTGTGTCTTTTTCCTAAAGACAAAATAAAAATAAAATTGTTAGGCCCAAAAGTTTATTGTGTATCTCTGAAGATTTCTTAGCAACGTTTTCTCTTACCTTGTCTGGAACCAATAGACAGTATTTAGGAAACATGTGACAACAGCAAACTAGGCTAGGGTCAGACAGAATGAAGAATATTCTTAAATTCGTTATTTCAAAATATGACAGTGAAGAAAGGATAGGTTATTCGGTAAGCGCTTTTGTGACAGTTTTCCCCCTTACCCACATTTCCTCACCAACAAGAGATAAAATGAAATCATGTTCTACAGAAAACTAGAGGATTCTGTTCTCTGTCAAGCTTAGAGCAAAATTCAAACTTGGAAATTATCTGAGCCAGTGCTTGATTTATATGAGGAAGCTGTGTCTCTAAAATTATAAATACTGAAATTAAGTGATTTTTTTTTGAGTCAGATAACATCGATAATATTTCTTGAGTCACACAATTGATAGAATCAATACTCTGGAGCAAATATTTTATTTTTTAAGGTTTTTCTTGGAGCAAACATTTTAAAAATTAAATTTAGATGATTTAGCAAATGGACATGTCCCTAAAGATTAAAACACATTTATTGGCAATTATTTAAGTATGGCGTTGACCCAGAGAAGTTAAACTGAGCTTCATCTCCCACCAGGTTTCTCATCTGGAACAGAAAATATTCTGATCAAGGCTTAGATTACTTGTTCAAAGCTGTTTTTTTAAAAACAGTAATGTACCTTTCGTTTAATTTTGGTAAATAATATCTTTATCCCTGCGTTCGCTATTTTGCTGCTCTGAAAACTTATGCTGCTATATTGACAACTTTTGCCGTAGGTTTGGAGCCAAGTTAATAAATTTTTCCAAAAAGTCCTCACAAAAGATCTTAATCAAATAGGATAAACTTATTCTTAAGCATGTATATTACCCAGCTCCTATCATACTCTCTGCTGAAATCATTAATAATACTTTCACTGTCTTTGCATAAGGTACAAATTAGGATGTTAATTTCTTATTTGAAAAATTTCTCTATTAAGAGCCCCAGTCTGATGGTGAAGAGGCTCCAATCTGATACTAATTAGCTATATGACTTTAAGCAAATTATTTAATGGCCCTGTGCCTTGATTTCCTCATCTATAAAATGAACCATAGTAATACCCACCTGCTTATCTGTGAAAATCAAAGACATTATCAACATGAAACTGCTTTCTCGAATTAATAATAACTTTTGGTTAATAACTTTCATTTTGAATTTAACTTTTTTAAATTAATAACTCTTTGATTGTAAAATGGTAATGATGATGATGATGATGATGACTACGATGATTAGTGTAGCATGGGTCTGTGGGCTCTGGGATCAGATATTCATCAAGAGCTACCAGATCTCTGAATTACGCTATTTCTCTAGTGAGGTAACAGAGTAACCTGTCCCTATCATGACTTGAGTCACATTTGACTCACAACTAGAGTTTATGTGTTGCTTCCTGGTTGTTAAAGCCTAGAATCCTTCTTAACTATTAGATTTCTCTTTTGACTGACATTGGGTTATAGATTATCACTCTTCTACCTCCCTCCCTCCAAAAGCACATGAATCCCTGTTTCCTGCTATAGCCTAAGCAAAACCTAACAATGGCAGTCCAGAAGATTACTATGGATACAGTCAAATACATTATATGTCTCCATTTACATTTCTCTGTTGGACAAACCGTCACATGGGACTTTCCCCTTTTTATTTTTAACTTTCTCTTCCTGATATCCACAAATGATGCTGGGGTAAGAAATGATATAAAGATAGGATTTTGTTCCATAGGACACTCAAATGCACTTTGTTAGAAGGCTGAGTCATCTATTTATATTTGCTAAAATTACAAGCAATAATATGAGCCACTTACAAGATAGTAATGTTTTCAGGCGTAAAAGCGTCAGCAGGCGGGGACTGTCAGAAAAGTGAAACACCTCATGAGCAAAGAGAATTTTAGATCACGAATGTCCCCAGATTAAGGGCAAAGAGAAAATTCCTCAAGCCTTGACCCTGAAAAGATAAATATTTTCCATTTTCTTCACCCTTAATTTTATACCCACATAAAGTGGCAATAACCATTCATTCAAATCCTTATTATCACCATGAGGAGTGAAACAGACTTGCTGGGTGGGTCAGATGGTATTAGAATAAAGATATGGGCTTCTTTCCACAAATTACTGATGAGTTCATGGCTGAATTTGGCTAAATAATTAACCTCTTCTCCTTTCCCTTAGAAGTTTCCCACTTCAAAAGTCAAAAGTGATTTGATTAAGTGTCTTTTCTCCAACAATTGCCAGATTAAGAACATCAGCTGAGTGTGCTGGGAGTGCTATCCAGCACAGCTGCCAAAATCAGTGTATCTACAACTTGGTTTCATTTCCACTTTTCTCTGTAAATTCCCATCACTGTGGAAGGTAAAAGTGCTGTTCTAAGACTTCTGCCCCACTCAAAGCTTTGGGGCCATGTGTTTTGTAGATTTTGGATTGGCACAGTGCAGGGAGCTTAGCAGCTCTCCCTGGAGCCCTTCTTGCTTCTTCAGGTAATTCCTAAAGTTTTCTAAGATCTTTAGGCCCCTGAGCAGTTCGTAATTGCCGTCACAATAACTCACCTATTATGGATTACAGTAATACCTCTGAAGCAAGACAAGGTTTTCAGTTTGTTACTTTGCTCCTACATACTGAAAAAATCTTTATCATAACTCAGCATGGCTTAAATTTATACTAACTTTCTAAATACATTTAACCAAAACAAATTGTCTTCTGTTTAAAATGAGTTCCTGATTTCATTGTATTGTTTTTAACTTCTGTATTCGATGTTTTCCTTTTTTGGCTTGCTTCTCCCCACCCCCAGCCCAGAATTGCCAACCTCTGTAGGGCAGAAAACCTCCTATCTCCTCTGCTACCCTCCTTTACTTATTACTTCCTACTACCAGATTCCTGGATTAAAAACCCATCAACAATTGATCATAAAAGTAAATCCTACTTGGCAGAGACCTCTAAGTTGTTTTTGTTCCCAAGTACAGTGAATTTCCAGTGTTAGTCACACTGCAGAGACTAATATAAATATGTATGTAGTGGCTTTCCTTGTAAATGGAGGGTCTTGCTATATTGGTTCTGAGTTTCTTACAGATAATTAACTGTATCATTGTCTCATTAAGTAAGTGTACTGCATCAGCTAATAGTATTCACCCCAGGAGTTAAAATGCTTCATGGATATGAACTTTCCATATAAGAAGAGCATGCAATACCGGTTAAATTTAAATTTTGACCAAGGAGAGAAAATTTTTAAAAAGAAATGTGTAAAAAATGAAAGACTAGAGTATGCTATTATAGCCTCTGTGATTAAAAAATAGTTCATGAAATTGCTACATATAATAAACACCTTATGACAATTATTAAAAGAGCTCAAGCTTGTGGACAGAGAGGTAGATGGATAAAAAGTTTTAAAAAATTATTCTTTATATAAACAAAAGGTAAAGTCCATTAAATTGTTGCTCATGACAAATTTTTTGTTTCTATCTAATTGGATATAAATTACGCTCTTGAACTACTATTTAACTTAAAATATTATTTGCTCTTAATTAAATGAATTTTGACCAAATGGGATAATTACAAATCATACTGATTACAATAGTAAACAATTTATTTTGGTTATATTCAGGAGAACATAGTGATTTCCTCAGTTGCATAGATGTGCATTTTCCCTAGTACGGGAACCATGAAAGATGTAGGTATCACTGATCTTCAGATCTGGACTGGCCCTATGGAATGTGTTATAATTTTATCAATTAAGACACATGAAATTCAAATTTCATCATAGGAAGTCTTTCCCCTTTTTATTTTTTTTAAAGATTTTATTTGTTTATTTGAGAGAGAGAGAGAATGAGAGATAGCACGAGAGGGAAGAGGGTCAGAGGGAGAAGCAGACTCCCTGCCGAGCAGGGAGCCCGATGCGGGACTCGATCCCGGGACTCCTGGATCATGACCTGAGCCGAAGGCAGTCGCCCAACCAACTGAGCCACCCAGGCACCCGCCTTTCCCCTTTTTAGCCTGCCATAAATATATCATGGATAAGATTTCATAATATGTTAGTGTTTTCTGTCCTGTTCCATTCTGTAACCCACACACTAAAGGCAATGTTGTTCTTGCTCCCCTGTGAACTGTAGCCTTTAGACAATGCTATAAATATACCCACCATCCTTGCTTACCTGATAAATTCTCAGGCATCCTTTTTCCTACTCTTGTCTTTTCAAACTGTCTAAATCCTCATATATTAGATGCATCTTTTTTAAACAGCATAGAGTTTATTTTTTTTTAAGTCTGGTATGATTTCATCGGTCCTTTAATTGGAGTATTTCATTCGATTATATTTTGTTACATTCTTGACTTACTCAAGTCTAATAGCTAGTCACTTGACCCTCTACTTAGGCAATGCAGACACTTTTGACTCCATTAATACTTTTTCAAAATGTACTTTAATTGCATAAATACATGGTATATAATATTCTATGTTAATTAGATACATTAATTATGTGTTAATTATATACTACATATTATATACTACATAAATATATATTAATTGTATAATATATAATCCAGTTGTATGTTATAATATATAAACTGCTACAATAACGGTAATAGTAATATTATTATGATAATACTATATTATTTATTCATTTAGATTAACCCGTGAGTGTACGGTTTTCTTTGCTCTTCATTTCTACCTACATCTTTTCATTTCCTTCTGGGATAATTTTCCTTCTGCCTAAAAGACACTCTAGTATTTCCTTCACTAAGACTGTAGATGACAAATTAACTTCAATATACTGCAACAAATAAAATATTTGAAATGTCTCTATTTTAGCATCATTGTTTAAGAATATTTGTACTGAAGATACAATTAGTATACAATTGTATATTGGAAATTATTTTCTTTTAATATTGTAAAGGCATCATTCAATTTTCTTTTGGCTTCCATTCTTTCTGTGGAGAGGTCAGCTGCATGAAGAATTACTCCTTTGAAGGCAATCTTCCTCTTTTTTCTGGTTGATTTTAAGATTTTTTTTTCCTTCATCTTTGACTTTGAGCAATTTTATTATAAGCCTAATTTCTCCCCACCTTCAGTTCAACAGTTTCTTGAATCTATGCCTTGATATCTGTTACAAGTTTTGGAAAATTCTTGGCCATTATTTTTTTCCAGAAATGCATCTGACCCATTCTTTTTCTGTCCTCTTTTTGGCTTCTAAATAATGTATGTAGTACCTTCCTTCTGTACCAGTTTATATTTTGTATTTTCCATCTTTGTGGTCTCATTGCTTCAGTTTAGTTATTTTCTTCAGACCTGTCTTTCAGATTACTAACTCTTCTCCTGTTCAGCTGTGTCTAATTTGCTAATAAATGTATTCATTGAGTTCTTAATTTTGGTCGTTAAATTTTTCCATTCAAGAATTTCCTTTTGATTTTCTGTTAAATTTCTGAATTTATCTCCTCTAAGTCAGTAAGCATGGTTATTTTAAAGTCTGTAGCTAAAATAGTCGTACCTGTGTAATACATACCCTTACCACAATATAGAATATTTCTGTCTCTCCAGAAAGTCCCCTCATGCCCCTTCCAGGGAGTACCTCATTCCAAGTCCCCAAACGTGACCACTTTTCTGATTTTTTTTTAAGTTTAGACTATTTTTCTAGAACTTCATATAAATGAAATCATATACTGTGTACTCTTTTCTTTGTGGCCTTCTTTGGCTCAGCATGATGTCTGTAATATTTATCCAGTGGTGCACCGGAGGCAGCTCAAACCAGGGTATGAGAGTCAATTGTGTGCATCTCTTCCAAACTCTGCATTCAATGGCTACAAGCTGAAATGGGAATATTGAAGAAGGAATACTTACATCATGGAAATTGGCAAATACTACAAATCAAGGATTTCCCTACCCTGAGGAGCCAGTTGTCAGCACATCCCTGGATTCATTCATGTGGTTGGGTGAATCAGTAGTGAGATCCTTTGTATTGCTGAACAGTACTTCTTTCTTTCTTTCTTTCTTTCTTTCTTTCTTTCTTTCTTTCTTTCTTTCTTTCTTTCTTTTTCTTTCTTTCTTTCTTTCTTTCTTTTTTTAATTTATTTGACACAGAGAGACACAGCGAGAGAGGGAACACAAGCAGGGGCAGTGGGAGAGGGAGAAGCAGGCTTCCCGCTAAGCAGGGAGCCCGATGCAGGGCTCAATCCCAGGACCCTGAGACCATGACCTGAGCCGAAGACAATTGCTTAACCGACTGAGCCACCCAGGTGCCCCGCTGAATAGTATTTCTTTGTATAGATATGCCACAAAGTGTTTCTCAGTGTTATATAGATAATGTACTTTGGGGCTTTTGGGAACAAAGTGGCTATGAATGTTCTATAAATAAACAAATAAGTCTGTGTCTGTCTGATAACCCTGTAGCCTATTTCTTTCGTTTGATATTTATATATTATGGGTTTTATTCATAGTATTTTTTTCTTCCTGAATGCCCAATTATTTTTTTACTTTTTGTACTGAACATCTTATTTACAAATTGTTTATAGAAATAGTTTGAGAATAGGATGATGTTATTTCTCCAGAGAGGAGTTATCTTTGCATCTGCCAAGTACTAATGGGCATTAACACTCTAGGATCATCTTTATACAAGTTCAGAAGCAGAATACTGGTTTATCTTTACTCTTAGGGTACAGTCCTTTGAGGTTTCTATCCTAAGAGAAGGAGTTTCCCTGCCTCTTGGCCCCAAAGCCAGGAGCCTGAGGATTGTCAAAAGTGATGCTCAGTCCCTCATCCTCTCAGCTGTGCCTTCTAGAATTGAAAAGTACCCGAAGGGAAAAAAACTCAAATGCCATGGCCACTTCCCGGACCTCTGTCTTCCCCTGGATCCTACTTGGTAAGTCTTCATAGTTTTTGTTGTTGTTGTTCTTGTGTTTTTAACACTTTCATTTATTTAAGATTTTTTTTAAACATTTTGAATTTTTTAAGTTGTCCTAAAGAGAAAGTTTGGTTCAGAACAAATAGTGTTAAAATGTCCATACTATCCAAAGCCATCTACAGATTTAATGCCATCCCTATCAAAATACCAACAGCAATTTTCACAAAACTAGAACAAATAATCCTAAAATTTGTATGGGGCCACAGAAGACCCAGAATAGCCAAAACAGTCTTGAAAAAGAAAAAACTGGAGGTATCACAATCCCATGTTTCAAGTTATACTACAAAGCTGTAGTGATCAAACAGTATGGTACTGTCACAAAAACAGACACATAGATCAGTAAAACAGGATAGAAAGCACAGATTTATAGGGTCAGTTCATCTTCGGCAAAAGAGGCAAGAATGTGCAATGGGAAAAAGATAGTCTCTTCAACACATGATGTTGGAAAAACTGGACAGCTACATGCAAAAGAATGAAACTGGACCACTTTCTTACACCATACACAAAAATAAACTCAAAATGGATTAAAAACCTAAGTATGAGACCTGAAGCAATAAAAATCCTAGAAGAGAGCAACAGGAGTAATTTCTGTGACATTAGCCAGAATTGACATTTTTCTAGAAATCTCTCCTGAGGCAAGGGAAATAAAAGCAAAAATTAATTATTGGAACTACATCAAAATAAAAAGCTTCTGCATAGCAAAGGGAACAATAAAAGTGAGAGATAACTTAAAAATGAGAGAAGATATTTGCAGATGGCATATCTGAGAAAGGGTTAGTATCCAAAATATATAAAGAACTTCTAGATCTCAAGAGCAAAAAACCAAACAATCCAATTTAAAAATGGGCAGAAGACATAAACATATTTCTTCTCCAAGACGTCCAGATGGCCAATAGGTGTATGAAAAAGTGTGCAACATCACTTACCATCAGGGAAATGCAAATCAAAACTACAATGAGATATCACGTCACACCTGTCAGATGGCTAAAACTAAAAACACAAGAAACAACAGCAAGTGTTGGTGAGGATCTGGAGAAAAAGGAATGCTCGCGCACTGTTGGTGGGAATGCAAACTTGTGCAGCCACTGTGGAGAGCAGTATGGGGATTCCTCAAAAATTTAAAAGTAGAACTACCTTATGATCCAGTAATTGCATTACTGAGTATTTACCCAAAAAATACAAAAACACTGATTCAAAGGGATACATGCACCCGTATGTTTATTGCAGAATTATTTACAATAGCCAAGATATGGAAGCATCAAACAGACTCTTAATTATAGAGAACAATCTGAAGGTAACCAGAGGGGAGTGGAGTTGGGGGATGGGTGAAATAGGTGATGCAGATTAAAGAGTGCATTTATCATGATGATCACTGAGTGCTGTATAGAATTGTTGAATCGGTATATTGTACACCTGAAACTAATGTAACACTGTATGTTAACTATCCTGGAATTAAATGTGATTTTTTAAAAAGAAAGAAAGTTAGTTCAAATTACCCAGCTTACTGTCATTAGATAGAAGTCCCAATTCTGACCAGTTCAAATTTAACCTTCTCTACAAAGCACTTTCTGCCACCCTGTCTGCTAGGCAGAATTAAATCCTATTTCATCCCTGTGTTCATAGCCACCATTTTAAACTAAAGTTTAGACAATTTCTATTTGGCATTAGAGAAAGGATGATATATTTTTTTATGTCTTTCCCAGGAAACCGAAAAACAACTTTTGGAAAATGTACATAGTTTTATTATTATTTTTTTATTGTAGCACTTTGCACTGACTTTGCATTATTTTAGCACTCTCTCAACACACATACCCTGAGGATGAAATAAAATAATTCAAAATGGAAAATCATCTGGAAAAATTGTCATTCTCGTTTTCACTAACAATTTTCCAACTCACTTTTGCCATATACAAAGCATCATGTGGTATTCTAAATTGGATAATGGGGTTATTCCATTGTAATTTTGCTTCATAACTATCACTACTGTGCTTGATTATTGGATGTATAGCTTTCATCAATGAAGTGAAAACTCATTTAGTAAATTCTGGGAAATATAAAAGTAAATTTTTCAAGATAAGGAAAAAACAGCTTTGCTTCAGAGATATGAGACAATCCTATGGGGCAGAAAAACTTGAAATAATTCAAGAAACTACTAATGGAGGGAATAACGAGAACCTGCTCTTGTCCCCGGGCTTTCAAATTACCTATATTCTATTCCAATATATATTTTTTTTCTTTCTTCCTATTATAAATCTGAGATATTGTGCCTTTTATAATTGAATCCTTTCCAATTGATTCTATCCTGGTTTCTGTTCTTCTATTCTTGTCAGCTTAATTCATGATGTGCTGTCACAGATGTTCCTTGGCTATGCACATTAATACCTACCATCCACTTGGAACAAAAACAAATTTTCTATGTATAGAGACAAATAAAAGTCTTTATTTGGATCCTCTAGTGTAGAAAATTAGTGGCCCTTAAGATGCTGTGGGGCAAAACGTGCTCAAGACTAGGCAGCTCTAACCATAGAAACACCACTGTCCCAGGGCGCCTGGGTGGCTCAGTCAGTTGAGCATCAGACTCTTGGTTTTGGCTCAGGTCCTGACTCAGGGTCCTGGGATTGAGCCCCGTGTTGTGCTCTGCGCAGAGTCTGCTTCAGATTCTCTTTCCTTCTCCCTCCCACTTTGTCCCTCCCCCTGCTTGTGTTCTCTCTCTCAAATAAATAAATAAATAAATATCTTAAAAAAAAAACACCATTGTCCCTTGGATTACATGTCCTGTGGTGTGGCCAACAGAGTGATTAGTCAACTCGGACAGGTCTATGTCACTGATACTCTGAATTGATGAATGACTTGAAAAAATTTAGTTCTCTATAAGCCCTGTCAGTTTGGCTTTCCATGTTCCTTCCTTCCTTATGTTATTTGACTTTAGAAGACTACCTTCCAGTAGTACATTTTGCCATTCCCTTGTTCCTGCCCATTGCATGTGAGCACTGCTAGATATGAAAGAAAGCAGATGTGTGTGAATGTGCATGACTGTGTGTGGTATGCATGGTGCATGAGTGTGTGGTGCGCGTACATGCCCATCTGTGCCATCTATGGAGTGGGGGGGGTGGTTCTGAATATTAGAATAAAGCGTAAAACTAACTACAGCCTTAGAAGACACAGTTAGGAATTTAAAATTACAAGACAATGTAAATAATTAAAAGTAAGTACACTTTAAAAATCCATAAAACAAGGCTTCCAATTTAAAATTGTATCTGATTAGTAATGCCTGACATAGTCTCATCCAGCTTATCACTAACATACATATGACAAGCAAGAAAAAGGCGAAAAATAACAATGCTACCAACAACCAAATGCTAGACTCTAAGTGGGATTTTCATTTACTATGGAACAGATGGAGCTAGATTGTGAAAAAGCTTGTGAAAACTTCACCTCATGACATTGCTAGGCTTTGTCTCATGAGGCAGACAGCACTTGAGAAGGTAGACAAACACTTTGTACCTCCTTCACTGTATGATCTTGAACTCAAAGATCATGGGTCTATGCCAAACTGAAATTCTGGGCAGTTCTCTTTCTTGTTTCCTAATTATCCTAGTGCACTTTTGGACTCACTACATTCAAGCCTCCCTGTTACCCTAGATCCACCACTTAAAACTGTATGATTTGGACAAACCACTTATTTTTTCTAAGTCACTTAACATTTTAAAGATAGTGTCTACTTCATTGGTGTTGAGAGATTTAAATAGGTAAACTACTCAATAAAAGTTCATTTTACTTTTAAGAAGAAAAAGGCAAAGATTCTGTTATATAAAGATATATAGTTTTATTATTTCATATTAGTAATGGCCTGAATCACCAATCCTATTTGCTGATTATTGCCAAAAAGAAGCAGAGGGAAATTATTCTAAAACTAAAGTAGTTATTTTTGGAAGCCATTCTATTTCTTTTAATTGGTATATAAATAACAACCCCATACAATGAATTACCTCATTTAGTTATTTTGGTGCATATTCGCTAACAGTTTATCTTAAGAAGGTACACCAGGAAAAGGCACTACTAGGAGCTTAGCATTTTACGGGTACTTTATGGATATTTTACTTTTGTCCAGGCAAGCATTTGATTTCACCTGCCATAAAATTCTTCAGGTATAACAATTCCTGCAATACAATATGGAGTATATCTTGGGGGACTTTATTGCCCATTTGTGCAGGCAGAGAAGCCAATTCAAAACTATTTTTGAGCACAATTCTGGCCATCCGGCAAGATTACCTCCAAGCAGAGATAGCAAGCATATATTCATATTAGGTTTCTTAGTTTTCACCCAAAGACAGGCAACCGCACCCCTAACTTAGATCTGGGTCTATATACAACTGGAAAAATTGAATAGCCATGATCAGGCATTTGCCAGGGAGCATCATCTCAAACTCAGTGCTGTATACATTAGCCTTGAAAATCTGGATAAAGGAAATAAAATTCAGGAACAGGTTTTCAGAATACTCAGTCTAAACACTGTCTCCCATATTGTAAAATATGCAAGTCAGATTAAGTGCATACATAGCAAGGCTACACCCGTTTGTACCCTATCTGTCCTCACTGTGAAGAATTACTCCCATTGTGTCATATGGTAATATAATGCTATCAGCATATATGGAGAGCACTTAAGGTATAGCCATACAGAATATGTCATGTACATAGTATAATATGTTACTCAGATTCATTATGTCACAACCTTCTTTGTGAGAACTTATAAAAACACTGCTAACTGCCTCTCCATCAATCTTTCTCAACCCCTTTCTCTATGCCAGGTTCCCAGGTTCAAAAAAGGCAGATGCTTATGTCTCCAGCTTCTCTTGCATGTTCCAGTGGCCATGATGACCCAATTCTGGCCAAGGTGATATAAATAGAGAGTGGGGTTGGGGGGGATGGGATGGGAGATTGCAGGAAATTTTCCCTATCCCAATAAAAACAGAGACATGAGAGGAAAATTCTCCTTAGCCCTCCACTTCCTCCCCCACTTCCTATTTTTGATGCTTGGAACACTGACATCTTGGCACCAAGAGAAGACAAGCTAAAAGATCAAAGACAACATACTGAAAATGGGGAAGCAAAGGATGAAAAAAAACCTGAGCCCTTAATGATATTGAAGGGCCACTAAATAAAAAGTAGGATGCTTACCTCCAGATTTCTTATTAAGTGAGGTTATCAAATATCTTCATTATAAAGTCACAATTACTGGGATGTTTTTTGTTACTTACTTCCAATAGTATTGGTAACTGATCTGGGACTCAGGAAGAAAATTCTATTGATCTTCATATCAAGAATGTGGAATTCACCTAAGGATACAAGTTTTGTGTTTTTTTCTCTATTTCCTAGATATGAACATAGGAATGAACAATGTTTTCTTTTTCATGTTGGCTTCTATAAAAATTAAAAGCAAACTTTAGTTCTATAGTGTGCAAAGGGTTACATTACGCATTTTATTTTGTTCCAGTCTATTTGTTGCTATCACTCTTGACTTTATTTATTTCCCCTTTGGCAAAAAGGTCTCACTCTTCCCCAAGATCCAGGTGTCTTTCATTGTGCTTATTAAGGGAAATTCCTATCTCGAGTTTCTTCATGGAACAGGGCTGATCAGCTAGATGTGAATAGATATGTCTTACTGCAGGTGCCCTAGAACATAAAGCCTGAAGCAAGGATGAAAGTGATGATGCTCTTTGGGGAGTTGTAAATTCAGAGGATCTAGGATGAGGATAAAGATAAGTGAAGTATGCAGGATGTAAAATGATGTTTCAATGATATACAGCTAGTCATTTGCAAATTTCATCTGTTCAATGTGCAGAACTTCTCTAGATGGACCAAGGAGAGGGCCCAGCTTTCCCAGGACAAAAGACTAATCAATCCTAGATGCCCAACCACTTGCCCTGAATCATCAGGCCATTGGTGGCCAAAGCAAAGCAAATACCTGAGGGTCAGCAAATTGGTGGCCAAAGCAAAGCAAATACCTGAAAGAATCTGAGAAGGTATAGATGTGTATCCAACTCAGAAAATGATGTGTGCAATCTCTTAGTCACTTTTCTTAGGAGGACTCTACTTGCCCTCCACACCCTTCCTACAATTTGATCTTCCTACAGACTAAAAGGTAAACACAGTGGTGCTGAACAGTACAAAAAGAGAGACTAAGTCTGTGTCAGTGGACGCCCTCATGGAGCAGAGCAACTACCTGTCTTTGATCATTTATCTATCTCTGGACTATAATATAAGGGATAAATAAATTTCTATCTAATTTGAGCAATAGTATAAATGAGTCTTTTTGTTTGAATAGCATTTGTTTCTTCCTTTCTTCCTCCTTCCCTCCCTTCCTTCCTTTCTTTCACTGTACTTTAACTTATACTACCTTGGGACATCAATATATCCTTGTGACAGTGCTTAAATCCTTTTTGGAAGAATGTACCATGCATCATCTGTTTGCATCTCCAGATCTTTGCCCAGCCTTCTTTCCATTAAATGGGTGACATGAGTGGGCTTTTTTGCTCTCTAGCTTCCAGTTACAATTCAGCGATGGAAACACCAGCAGGAAATGAGATGTGAGGAGAGAATAATATTGGGGTATTTGTTCCCATAGATCCCTCACCTCAGTCTGGCTGTGTTCCTCCACTGTAGCTCTCTGTGAAAAATTCTCTCCTAGGTTCTAGTAACCATTCTCTCCCCTCATTCCTTCAAGTCTAGATGAACAGCTCCGCAGTTACTCACCCGGAGGTACTTCACATTTTTCATAGTTCTTCTAACAAGCCCACACTTCTGTAATTATGTCCTATGTAAATAAACTTTCTTGTAATTTTCTTAATGTATGCCTGACATCTGTTTTTTTTTTTTGAGACTCTGATTGAAAGAAAAAGGACCATGTGTACATACATAAAATGACTAGATATCTCTGTTCTTATTCCTTCTCTGACCATCTTTGCTTCTCTTTCTTGGCCCTTGATGGGTGTCAGGCTTTGTTGTTACTAGAACACTAGCCTAGAAAGAGGATGGATTTCTGCTGCTTCTCTCTTTTCTGACTTCATGTAATTTTTGTCTTCATTTAGTTAAAGATGGTCCACATTCAATATCACCATAAGATCTGCAAAGATAACGTTAGTTGCTTTCTATTACATTTCTTCACAAAAGGTTTGTTTTGTTTTTTAAATAATGAAGACCTATATAACAGATTTAGTTTGTATTTTGTCTTGGCCTCTATATGATCTTTAAAGTTCATTTAACCTCCCCAAGCCTCAGTTTACTTGCTTGTGAAATAAGGTAACTGAAACAAAAATACCTTCAGGGTTTTCCAACTCAAAATGTCTATAAATTAAATGTATTTTACAGACCGTTAGTTTTCTACAGACTTTATAGAAACAAGATGCATATATATGCATCTGTATCAATATAGTTTTATGAAGCAGTGTGTAGGTGTGTAAAATGATATCTCTTTATTCGTGAAGTGATTGTTCCAACAAACCAAGTCCCTCAAAATCCAGTTTTATACCCACAGAGAAGTATAAAAGCCACAGTGTTTGTCATAAAACCCCTGAATATCATCCATATAGGAAGGGCATTCATTCAAAGACATTTCAACCTTTAATTTTAACCAAATCATGCTTTTATGAATCATACATGTAGTATCTGTTGCAGAGTCCAACAATTCCACAGAAAACACATGAACTATCATAGTGATTTTTTGAATTTTAAAGAAAGCGATAAAAGGGCACCTGGGTGGCTAAGTTGGTTGAGCATAGGACTCGTGATTTTGGCTTATGTCATGATCTCAGGGTCCTGGAATTGAGCCCCACAGAGGGCTCTGCACTCAGCTCAGCAGGGAGTCTGCTTGGGATTCTTTCTCTCTCTCTCTCTCTCCCTCTGCTCTTCCCCCACCCTGCTCACACACATGTACATGTGCACACATGAGCCTGCGAGTGAGTGCACTCTCTCTCTCTCTCAAATAAATAAATCTCAAAGAAAGGAAGAAAGAAAGACAAATAGATTCAGAAATGGTTTCCCCATTTTATTATTCACTCCATCATCTGGACATAGGAATAAATGACAGTTGTCAACTTTCAACTTTGTTTGGCACCTAATGGGAAATAACTTGAGATTTAGAGGATTGCAAATAATGAAAATTGCTTATTTTGAAGCTATCAAACAATATACTAACAAATTGCTTGTCTCTTTAAACCCAACTGGACAGTGTTAATACCCATGTTCCAGAATGTGGGCTGTTGGTTTATTATTGAAACTCTAGCATCTAGCACAGGATCAGACCCGCAGTAGGCATTTAGGAAATACTTGTCAAATTAACAAATGACTGGATAAAAGAATGTTCCCCCAAAACCCATTTAGACCATATGCAGCATACATTGATCTTTCTGCTGAAAAAATTTCTGGAAGTTTAAGTTCTAAGCTTTATATAAATGAACATAAAATTAGTGATCTAATTTTCTAACATAAACACTTAATTGTCCCACAAAATGTATATCCAGATGCAAGCAAGTAATTGCATATGCAAAACAATAATTTGCAAGTAAAATGACTTGTTTGCATGTGTGAGGACATATTTTACAGGTGCAATTTAGGTGCAAATTTCTGAAATTTTGAAACCAGACATTCAACCCATCTAACACATTTTTCCTGTGATGTGAAGAATAAAATGGAAAAGCTGCTTTGGTTCTGAAAGTGTACTAGCACCTAGACTGCTATATCAAGCACCTTATGCTTTGGGGTATTGGGCAGGGGGAATTAAAAATAATAACAGAGTTATTTCATTTGGGAATATAGTTCTTAACCCAGAAGTTACTTTAGGTTTAAATATTAAATAAGTTTTCTCACCAGCTTATACATGCTCTCACAGGGCTGCCTGTCGGCAAAATCAGGAAGGAGGGGAAATTTGTCTCAGGAACCCATTTTTGTTTCTCATTCTTCTTCCTCTTTTTTTCCTCCAGTATGAGGGTCATTCCTTGGTTTCCAAAGTTTTCAATAGTTAGCTGGCCTCAAAAGTAGTTAGCTCTAGTATCTTGTATTTCAGACCTTTCTGACCCTCCATACCAAGGTCAAAATAAACTTGTTTACACATGTTAAAACATGGTTTGCAAAATCTGGGATGAATAATAATTATGAGGTGAGTTTATTAATAACTCAAATTTCATGATTCAGCTACTAGAGATACCTATTCTAAAGGGCTGTGATAGGGCTCAAGAGTATACATTTTTAATAAGCAGTCCAGGTAATCCTGATGTAGAATGTATTTTTAGAAACACTGACTTCAAAGCTCTGGTCTTTATTTTCCAAGGTTATGCTTAACTTAAAATTATGAATTAAACTAGATGGCACTACATGATAGAGTTTAGCATGAGAATTGAAAAGTCCTAATATTTTAACTCTGAGGTAGCCCAGCATCATGGAGGGAACTTAAATTAAGCAAATACTTGGATTTTGCTTTGAAAATGTGCTCCTCTCCTCGTGAAATATAAGGTGGTGGGCAAGTTCCTGAGCCTCTCTGAGACTCAGTTTCATTACAAAGGGGTTTAATTAAGTCATCCCTATCAGGTCCCTGAGGACCGAAGGGCAGCACAGGAGAAAGCCCACATACCTGGGATGCATGCGAAAGCAAATCTCCTTCCCTGAGTGGTAGAGGAGCAGTTGAATATGTCCTGGGAGACTTGAACTCACCCTTAGAGGTTTTGTAGGAAGGAATGAGAGAGGTCCAGTGGGTGACCTGTGTAGACCAAACTCTCAGAACCAGACCTGCATGAAAATATTTTAGCAGATATTTTAGTGTCAGCACTGACAAATGAAGATAACTGGAATTTGTCCCAACTGCTGGTACATAAAATCTGGAGTGGGGGAGCCCCAATTTGATTGATATTAAGTGGATGTTACTTAGTAAACTAGAGATTCAAATTAGAGATTAAATTCAATTGCAAAACCTTGAGAAAGTCTTCTTTACTACATACCTGAGGTTGGGGGTTGAGCTGCCCCTCCTCATGTGCAATGCACTAGGCAAGATGCTTTACACAAAGTATGTGTTGAAAAAGTATTGGCTTGCTTCACTAGTCACCGATGGCAAGCAGTTCAGGAAATAAAAGCAAAAGCAAAAGAGGAATTGGGGATTAGGCTCATTTTACAGTGCCCTGACGTGGTAGCATGAGGAAAAATTATGTCATGGAGGAAAAGTAAAATTAGCTTGATATTGTGCTGGCTAATAAGAAATTTCTCTAAAACATGGTCCCTATCCTCTGAAAATGGATAAGGAAGGCAGATAGGACCAGACCTCATAGAAGGTAGTAACTGATTGAGGCAGGTTTCAGAGGCAAATGAGAATCTGGAGGGGGTGACTTTATCAAAACTGAAGAAAGACTAAGAGACCAGCCTTGTGCAATAGTTTAAGGACAATTAAATTTACCTAAAGTCATGCGCCATCCCCAGTGGAGCAAAGTAATAGAGCAAAGCTGCCATTTCTTTTCCTCTCCCAAATAGGTCAAAAGAATAAAAGAGGATAATTTTGAATGAGCCTTATCTGTCCTATTAGTTGCCAGCTACTGATCCTCTATCATAGGCGTGGCACTGAACTAGAAACTCTGTATGTTGTCTACTCTTTCAACAAGGCTGCTATTATTGTGCCCATTTTATGCAAGGAATACAAGGCTAAGAGAAGTTAAGGGACTTGCCCGATGTCACAGAGTAAACTGGGATCCAGCCAGGTCTGTCTAACTCCCGAACCTGCCATGTTCTAGCATTTTTGGCCCATGGTTTCCCAGAAAGCCACTGAGCCTAAAGATAATAATCAAGTTACCTGCCTCCTTCTGTATCTTCTACCTCTGTTCTTCTCCACTTAGCCCAAAATATTCTCACAACCATTTTCCACAAAGCAATGCACCATGTTACATCTGTTTCATATCTGTTAAAAAAAAGAGTAAAAGATTAATAAACTAAAAATGAGGAAAGATTTGGGAAAATAAGTCAATGTAAATGTCAGGTTTGTTCTAAAATTTACTTAAAAGTAGCCTGTGGAGAATACTCCCAATTTTACTCTCTTTGGTTTCCTTCTTTTCTAGCCTCAAAACCCTAGAGAACCTTATGTTTGTATTTTTTTTTCAAAAATATTTCTTTCTTACACTAGGAACACAATTCCAAATATTTGTCTCAAGCTGCTGAAAAGAGAAGCTTAAAATGAAAACAGCATCTACCATACCTGTATCCTCTGTGGTGTAGCACTTTCCTGTTGAAAATGTGCTGAATTTTACTCAAAGTACATCTTTTCTTTTTAGTACATGATTTAAATTGACTTTTTTCTACTGATTTTACTAGGAGTGATACTATAATCAAATGTTATATAACAGTAGTCAAATATTATGCACCATGCCTTTCATCCCTTTACATTATCCAAGTGTTTGTCCCAAGATGAATCTACCTTTTACTAATGAATAATTGATGCTTGGAGAGGGTTATCCATCTTGCCCGAGGCCACACAAAGCCAACAGTAGAACTACAAAGTTAATCAAGTATTCCTCCTTCCCTTGAGTGTACTCTTAGATATCCCTACTCCTAAAACTTACATCTTAAAAAGATTCTTTATTTAGGGCACAGTTCCTCACAAGTCTGTGATTTGGTTGTAAACTTCTTGAGGGCAGGAGTAATTCTATTGATTCTTGGTACCTAGCAATGTACATTAATGGAGATTTATTCTAATCATGTATTTAATCACATGCCTTTCCCCTTTTAATTGAGAAAGCATTTAAAGCTTTCAAGGGATATAAACTTCTACAAGATAACATAAATTAAAAGTGAAAGTGAAAAAAGAACATAAGACATAGATGAAAATGGATAAGCAAGATGTGAGATGAAGCCAGGGATATGACAGGGATTTTACCATCCTGCAAAATATTTTACTGGCTGCAGTTGGATCCCATATTCATTTCTAAGCTTACTAACAGCAAATCAGAAAAGGGAAAGCTGAGAAGCTACACAATTCAGTCTCCTCAAGAAACCAATTATTACAGAAGAGAAAAAATATTCTTGATAACTACAAGATTTTCCTGATGCTACCGGTGCATTTTTAAATATGTGTTCAGTAACTCACAGTGATTGTTTTTGGTTTGGATTGGTTTGGTTTGGTTGTTTTCTACACATTTCTCTATCTTTAGGAACTCGACAAGCCAACTTGCTGATAAATTTATAATCTAACAATACCCTAAGCTAAACAGTTTTCCCTATTCATAAATCTGAATTTAACAATACCATACTATGCCCTGTTACACCTTGTGAAATATTGAAGACTGGCAAGATCCCCTGATTAGAGTTATTCCTGGAATGTGATAAATAAGGAATATTCTGATCTCTGTGTTACGTATCCATTCCTCTCCCAAACCACATAGCTCTCCAACCTTCAGACTTTCCTACAAAATCTAGGTTTCTGGAATTATCCCTGGCACAGGTATGTGGTAGCCAGGAAGAGAAGGCAGTAGTGCCGCCATGTGCTCAGAGACCAGAGCTCATCCATGCCTCCTATCCCTATTTCCTACCCCCACCCGCCACCTCTAACAAGATTGCCTATAAACAGTACCCCCTTGGGCCTCCCACCTTTTGCCCTCAGTATGATTTTGCAATGCCTCCTCCCATTCATCTATTCTCCCTCCCAGGCTGCCCTCGATGTTCATTTTGTTTTCACTTGTAAACACATTGAATGGTAGGAGGAGAGTCATGTGATGTGAGTAACCCCACAGTTCTGGCTGGTACCAACTCCAGTGTTAAAATAAGAATGTACCAAAGTAAAAATATTTATTGCATTTTTGGGCATTGAACATTGAAAGTATTCCAAATATCGAGGACCAGGGAGGAAATAAGCACAGATGCCGCCATTTGGTGGGTTGTTGTTGTTGTACATTTTAGAGACAAAATACAGTAAATGTTTTACAGACATAGTTGCATTACCATGCGTCCCCTGACATATTGTGCTTGTCACTTTATTATTTAGCATTTATGTGGTATTTTAACTGCCCTGTATTAGTTTTCAGAAGCCTATCAAGTAGACTAGTTTTATCCCTGTGTGGAAGCTGATGACAAACAGCCAGAAATGTTAAATTTCTACCTCATCACACAGGAAGTTCATAGTTACAGCTGAAGGGAATTTCAGTGCCATTTGCCTTCCATTAACTGATCTCATCCATGTACTCAACGGCCGTTAAAATCCTGACATGCGTGAGGAAGGAAGCAGTACAGGTCTGCCCTCATGGAGCTTTCAACGCTGGTATGGACTGGGGATTGACAGAAGCTAAAACGGGATTTACACCACAGGGCTACTGAGTGCTATGTCTAGATTAATGAAGTATGATCAAGTTACACTGTACAGTATAATAATTTACCCTGTTTGGGGGCGCCTGGGTGGCTCAGTTGGTTAAGCAACTGCCTTCGGCTCAGGTCATGATCCTGGAGTCCCAGGATCGAGCCCCGCATCGGGCTCCCTGCTCAGCGGGGAGTCTGCTTCTCCCTCTGACCCTCCCCCCTCTCATACTCTCTCTCTCTATCTCATTCTCTCTCTCAAATAAATAAATAAAATCTTTAAAAAAAATAATTTGCCCTGCTTGTATCAAATTATGGAAGCATAGCACAAGAGAGAAAGAAGAAAAAGTGACAATTTAAACACTGCAAGTAATTCCTCATACTGCTCATTTCAATGAGCATGCAAACCAGGGTGTGCATGTGACAGAAGATGGTGGTCAACACTCCTCCTAGTCAGCTTCAGCTAGGTATGGGGTGCCACTCATGTGGAGCATTGAGTAGGTGTCTAGTTCTAAAGATTATACATATATATATACATATATGTATATAAGCTACATACAAGCCAACTGCTTTACTGGTGCTTAATTCATAAAAGCACAAATTGCTCCAACATCTGAGGAAAAAAATACACTGTGTAGGACTCGTGGAGCAATAGTATGTCAGTCTCTGATGTGGCATGAATATAGACTTACATACCCTACTTAATGGGCAACTTAAGGGATTTTCAAGGCTGATTGTAACTCTGTGATTTCTACTTTACATTACACTTTCAGACTCTAACACTGTAATGTTGAAGTTGCTCTGGTATAAGGAAAAGGAGTGGCCGCTTGTTTATGTGTCAGGAAAAGTCTGACAAAGGAGGTGGCCTTTAATGACTCTCAAGGAGTGATTGGTGTTTGTCTAGGTGAATTAGGAGAGAGCATTCTCAACAGAGGACTCAGCAAGGTACAGAGACCAAAATGTCTGAAATAATGGCATTTTCTAAAAATTCTAAGTAATTTGATATGGTCAAAGGCTAAGATCTATGTAAGAAGGATGTTGAACCTTTGGATTTCATGCATTGTGACATTAGAGATAACTGTTAAACAGGGAGGGAAGTAGCACAGTAATTGTGTCCTGAAAGGGGCTGCCCGGTGGCTGGATAAGGATGGCATTTGAAGTGACCAAATCAAAAGCAGAAGTAAGTTTGGAAGCTATTGTCAAGGTTCATGTGAGAAACCATGAAATGTTGAACTAAGGCACTGGCAACAGGAGGGAGTAGAGTACACATTTTTTAAAGAATTTTGGAGTCAGAAATGACATAAATTTGGTGACAGATAGGATGCAGAAGTTGGCATAGTTCCTAATTCAAAGATACCTCGAAAGTTGATTTAGTCAAACCCTGAAAAGAAGTAAAAGTAGCCACGTATTTATAAATAATAATGTATGGGGGAAATGATCTCTACTAAGGAAAATGTCTTCTTAAAAACTACATATAAATGTGTTCTTTTAAATTTTTTTCCTTCGTACTAGGAAATTCAAAATTAAATTTACAATCAGTCTTAGTGTGATGGTTAATTTTATCTGTCAACTTAGATAAGCCACAGTACCCAGATATTTGGTCAAACATTACTCGATATGTTTCTGTGAAGATATTTTTAGATGAGATTAACATTTAAATTAGTAAACTTTGAGTAAAAGAGATTATCTTCCAGTATGTGGATAAAATTCATCCAATCAAAAGTCCTTAATAGAAAAATATATGTACATATAAGATATATATATAATGTTTAGGGCGCCTGGGTGGCTCAGTTGGTTGAGCGACTGCCTTCGACTCAGGTCATGATCCTGGAGTCCCGGGATCAAGTCCCGCATCGGACTCCCTGCTCAGCAGGGAGTCTTCTTCTCCCTCTGACCCTCTTCCCTCTCGTGCTCTCTGTCTCTCATTCTCTCTCTCTCAAATAAATAAAATCTTAAAAAAAAAGATATATGTATCTATATATATAAAATATATTGTGTGTCCTGATGATTTTTTTCTTCTTTTGCATAATCCTGGGGGCGGGGTTTTAGTTTGCTTTATTGCCCAGTATATTTATTATAAATATATCTCATGTTTGAGGGATTTTTTTTCAAAATTAGAAAATGTGATATGAAATTTGAATGTATTAAAATCAGACTGTGCTAGGTACTTTAATTGTTTCATGGCAATTCTTAAAACAGTCCTGCATGATAAATGATATATTCCTTCAATAAAGATGAGGAAACTGAGGCTTAGAAAATTTATTTATTTATTTTTAAGATTTTATTTATTTACGAGAGAGAAAGAAGGAACAGAGGGAACACAAGCAGGGGGAGAAGCAGAGGGAGAGGGAGAAGCAGACTCCCCACTGAGCAGGGAGCCCGATGTGGGACTCGATCCCAGGACCCTGGGATCATGACCTGAGCCGAAGGCAGGCGCTTAGACTGAGCCACCCAAGCGCCCTGAGGCTTAGAAAATTTAAATGACATTTCAAACTTCCAAAGCTTGCAGCTAATAGACCTGTGATGGAAACCCAGATCCAAGTGAATCCAAGTGACTCCCCACCACATAATGCAGCTCTACAAAGAAGAAAACCTTAAATAATCCAATATAATACAAACTCTGAAGGCTTCTTCTAGACTCACTTTTTTTTTTCAGACTCACTTTAAAAGAGAAACCTCTTGGGCGCCTGGGTGGCTCAGTTCGTTAAGCGACTGCCTTCGGCTCAGGTCATGATCCCAGGGTCCTGGGATGGAATACCGCATCAGGCTTCCGGCTCAGCAGGGAGCCTGCTTCTCCCTCTGACTTTCTCCCCTCTCATGCTGTTTCTCTCTCGCTCGCTTTCTAATAAATAAATAAAATCTTTTTTAAAAAAAAAGAGAAAACTCTTATGACTAAATTTAACATTCTGTTTGGATATGACAATTTCTAAAGGAAAGAGAATGTCTTTGTCAGCATTTTTTTTCTTACAAATAGCAGAAATAGCCAGGTCTCAGAAATTTCTGCAAGTAGGAACTCAAACACTATCAAGGCTCTCTCTCTCCCTTTTGGCCTCCCTCTTCACCTCTTTCTCTCTCTCTGATTTCTGCTCCTCTCAAAAGTGTAGTTCTCTCCCCTTCAGACAAGGTTTTTGGAATTTCTAGACCATGTGACTAAACATGGCTAATGGTGACAACTCCTGGGTTTACATTCCATGAGTTTTAAGGAATAGGTAGAAGGAAATAGACTAGTAAAATTAGTGAGATCACAGGCTTTGAGTAAGGAATAGATACCATGTGTCATGTGATGAGCAGAATTACCGAAAGTGAACCTGAGAGATCGCTCAGACTTGCCTAGACAATGAACCACCTAGGATCAAAGTGGGAGCGGGGGTAGGATGATGGGGAAGAATCATCTCACGATTCTCATGTTAGAGGGGGCTGCTCGTGATTACCCAAGCTCGTTATCCCATAGAAACAATAGCTCCCTCGTTCAGTAGGGAATAACTCCCATGATCTGTTAAGTTCCCAAATGACAGATAGTTAGAATTTCTAGATTACTCTTTGTTTTGTTTTGTTTTTTTTGTTTTTTTTGTTTTTTTAATTATGTTAATCACCATACATTACATCATTAGTTTTTGATGTAGTGTTCCATGGTTCATTGTTTGCGTATAACACCCAGTGCTCCATTCAGTACGTGCCCTCTTTAAAGAACAAGACCCATCTAGATTACTCTTGAAAAGGGCTGGCAACAAAATCCAGACTACCTAACACCAAACTTGACTTACTCTTCTTTACTGATAATTGCTCTCCTAATTTCTCTATAAAAAGGACACCCACAAAGGCATGCAGTCCCTCCATGGAACTATAGATAAATCCACACTGCTTGTCCAGTAGAGCAACTGCAACCTGAGAAGTTCCCAGTGGATGCGGGTATTACTTCTGAGAACCACACTTAGGGAACTAGTGAGCTAGATGGTTACAGCATACTTGCAGAGAGCAGAAAGGAAAGCTTACTTCATCTGAGTGCAGGAAGGTCTAATAGCCAAGAGGAAACCTGCCATGATTTGGGGACACTTAATAGTAATTTGGATCATCACATATAATGAAAGTGAGTCAGAGAAAAAAAAAAAAAAAAGGAAAGAAGAGGGAAAAGGATGACAGAGTCTCCCCCTCTTTGATCTAAAAAAAATGAGAGGTGAACGATTTCTTCAACCTCTACAGCAATATTGGTAACTGTTATTCTACTGGACCTGGAAATCTGTGTTCTGTTTCCACATTCTCCTCTCCCCATGATGTCTGCTTCTGAAATTTTCCTTTTGGACCTTTCTCCCACCAGCCCTGAACACTTGCCCAGTCTCCAGTTTTTCTAAGACCTACTCTGAGCCATCCACTTTCAGCAGATTTCAGGCAACAGAAGTCCATTTGCTTCACAGTGCTTGTAAAACACATGCATATATACTATCTCGGTGTAATTGAAAACAACAACAAAAAAATACAGTTTAGAGCAAAAACAGCCAAATATCACTGCTTTCTAAGAGGAGCACTTTAATTCATAGAAGGGAAAAAGTCTGAAACAACTACCTTTCTGTAATGCAACGGGAAGAGGAAAGGTCTGCATCTCCAACAACTGTCTAGAACTAAGTAGCAGCTATACCTTCCTCCTCTCACCTTTAGATGGCCCCTGTCCTGATAGTTTCCCACTGACTTACATCTGGACTGATACAGAACTGAGAGGAGCAACAGACACAGGATACAAGACGTGAGTGAAAAGAAGTTTGCAGAGAAAAATGGGTACTAAGACAATAAGTCCTGAGGATTTGTGAAAATCTTGGAGAAGACTTGGACTGGACTCCCAATGAAAAAAAAGACAGTGCTATTTTATTTAAACAGTAAGAAGAAAAGAAAAAATAATTTTTATTTTAAATGATTTAAAGAATTATAAATAGTACAAAATCTCATAAGGATGAAAAAATATCAGGAAATCACCAACAGCCAATTCTTGAGTTTATACTAATCCTAACTGGTGGCCCTTGAATCCCGAGACTTCATTACCTGAAGCACTGTGCAGATCTACAGAATCCACTTGAAGTTTCCTCCCTCCTGTTCTATCTTTACATAGTTTACTTTGAAAGCACTGTTTGGGGAAATGTTGGCAGCCTTGTGTTTCTTTTCATACTAATTGATTTGGGTGGGAGTGGTGGCCCTTGGTCCTATATGGTTATGCATATGTATAACTTAGTGCATACAATGACTTTACATCATAAATTAATTGTAAATACTATTCACTCCTTAAGTGTGATGACCTGATACCCCAGCTTCTTAGTGTTCCCATCTTCCAAACACCTAGCTCTGTGATTGGCCTATAGATGACAAGGCTACCAGGTACAAGAAATGGAGTTCAGAGATCAAACTAGATGGATCAGGTTATGCTCAAACCAGATGGCTCTTGTTTAGGCCACACAGTGTCTAAAAAATTTAAGCCAACATGTATATATCAGAAACCTAACATAAAAATCCCAGTTTCCTGCTTCTTTAGCACAATCAGAGATCTGGCAAACTTTAGGTGGAATACACGCTACTCATTTACCCCAGCTGACCTACTTTGCTTATTTAGGTTATCTGCCTGGAAAGCCATTTGAGTTTTGTCTACTGGTCTAACCTCTGCCTGAACAATTCCCATTATGGAAATGGTCTGTCTCACAAGGCAACTCAGTCTATTATTAGACTATTCAAATTGTTAGAAAAATTTTCCTCATATTGAATAAAACTCTGTTTCCATGAAACTCGAATTGAATTTACAAAATGTCCACCTTCTGGTCTCAGTTTTCTATTTCCCAAATCTAAATAGCATCACTTTGATTACTAACAGATAGTCATCAGTTTCCCGCAAGACTTAATCCTGCCTAAATACCCTAATTTTTTTAACCTTCCTACCTGTGTCAGTGATTCTCAACACTTTCTTCTTTCTGATCATTTTCTTCTGGATATTATCTAGATATTAATGACAAAAAGAGAATTGTCACAATCTTCTTTGTCATGATGAAATTAGTACCAACAGCAAAGTGCAGTGAAAGTCATAACTTTCCCTCTTTTCATATTAATACTTTTTCTTATTTTGATACATTTGGCTATTATTTGATGCCCTGCCAGAGTACTACAGATATGTATCAAAAATTATGAATCTCAGGAACAAAATCCATAATATATTTATTCTGTCCATTCTGCATCCGTAATGGATGCATCATAATTTGCCCTCTGCCTTCTGAGTGTGATATATAAGTAATTAAGCAAGCAAGCACTTCTTGTATGCTGTTATTTCAGATGAGGTAAGTTGACAGTGCTAATAACTGACATGAGATGAGTTCATGTTTGTGGAGTTTTGTGTGTGTGTGTGTGTGTGTGTGTGTGTGTAAATGGAAAAGCACTTTCCTTACCTTTTTGTACACTTTTTGTATACATATAGGAAAATGAAACTCTAGAGCCCTAAATGGGCTTAGATTAATTAGGAAAATGACAGCTTAAAAGTATGAATGACCTGCCCTTGGTTACAGAGATAATTGCTGACAGAGCAGACCCAGGATAGGTTTCTTGGCTCCAGTTGCCTCTCTTTCCAGCATATGAAGATCTGCTCCTAATATCTTTTCAGTAGTTTCTCAAGTTAAGTGTATAATTAATGCATTTTAAAGTATATTACAGGTCTATAGAAAGGAATTAAGTTGAAGCTACTAAGAATTGTGCTACAAACATGTAAATTTTAGTCAAAATCTTACAAATTATCCTCATTCATCCAGGGTTCAAAGTTCAGGAGAGCAGGTACCCTGTTGCTTTTGTAGGGTGGAGGAATGCATGAAGTGTTTAATTTCTGGTAATAATTTTTGTTCACTGATGACCAAAAATGTATATATTAATCTTACTTCACCATTTCTTACATGTAAAAAGGTCGAAATTTTGCCCAAAGGTTAGTGAGTTTTAAACTTCCATAGGACTTTCCTGTTATCTAAACTCCTATATAGAATTCTCATGCTGATTTCTGCCTAACTGAAAGAGAATACTTTTTCTAACTGGGAGTCTGAATTGAACATAAATCTTTATTTAAAGCATCTGTGCTAAAGCAAGCATAATGGAGATTTATAGGTAACTGGATGGAGAAAACGTCAAGTGATCAATTAAAATACACTTTGGAGTATGTAATTGTAAGGCAACACCATAGAAAGTAAATTGAACTTTTTAAAAGAAAAGAAAAACTGATCTTCCTTCTATGCAGCAGTACCTGAAGCCAAAATAAGATCAATAACTACTACACTAAGTCCCTGCATATGCCTCAAAGGCTACAACAGTGACTACAGAGGTTTTCCATCAACAAGTTGCAAGGCATGTTGGGTAGAAGTCAGTGTAATGGCCTCTGAGTTACAGTTAGGGTACCAGTATAGCACTTGATAGGTACTGTACATTTCACTGGGAGTTGACACTGACTCACAGAATTCCAACAACTGAGGAATATTCCTTTACCCTTGAAAATATGTTAGCAAGGAATATTCCTTTGATTACTTGATTGTCTCATCACAACTATCCATTCTGTGAATCTCAAAGTGAAGCTTGATTTAAAATGAGAATCATCCCTGTTTCAAGGTTAATTTTACTATCATATTCACATTTATGATGATTCATTTTCAAAACTTGGTTCTGACTGAATTAATAATATATCAAGATATTTTCTAAAAAGCAACTGTAACTATTACACAATTAACAGAGTGAAAATGCAACCCACAGAATTAGAGAATATACTTGCAAATCATGTATCTGATAAGGGGGATAATACCCAGAATATATAAAGAACACCTACAAGTCAACAACAGCCATATATATATAAAATTTTTTAAATGGGCAAAGACTTGAATAGGCATTTCTCCAAAGAACTTTTATAAATGACCAATAAGCACATTTAAAGATACTCAACATCAATAATCATCGGGGAAATGCAAATCAAAACCACAGTGAGATACTGCCTCATACCCATTAAAATGACTACTACCAGAAAAAGGAAAGAAAAGAAAAGAAAAATTGGTTGTTATATGCAACTGATAAATTATTGAACACTACATCTGAAACTAATGATGTACTATATGGTGGATAATTGAATTTAAATTTAAAAGAAAAGAAAAAAACAAAATAGTGTTAGTGAAGACATAGAGAAATTGGAAACCTTATGCACTGTTGGTGGGAATGTAAAATGATGCAGCCACTATGGAAAAAGTATGTTAGTTCCTCAATAAGTTAAAAATGGAATTACCATATGATACAGTGATTCCACGGCATGGTATTTAACCAAAGGATTTGCAAACAAGATCTCAAAGAGATGTTTGTACACTCATGTATATAGCAGCATTATTCCAAATAGCCTAAAGATGGAAGCAACTGAAGTGCCCATTAATGGACAAAAGGATAAACAAAGTGTAATATATATATATATATTAGGTAACTGGATAGAGAAAATTTATATATGTGTGTGTGTGTGTGTGTGTATGTATATACACACACATATATTAGCCTTAAAAAGGAAGGAAATTCTGACACATGCTACAACATGGATCAACTTTGAGGACATTATGCTAAATGAAATAGTCACAAAAATGCAAATATTATATGATTCCACTTACATGAGATACCTCAGGTAGTCAAATTCATAGAGATGGAAAGTAGAAGGCTAGTTTTTAGGGGCTAAAGGGAAAATGGGAATTGTTTAATGTATAAAGAGTTGCAGTTTTGCCAGATGAAGAGTTCTGAGATTAGTAAGATTATTGAACTTACACTCAAAAATGGTTAAGAAGGTAAATTTTGGGGGTACCAGGGTAGTTCAGTCAGTTAAGCATCTGCCTTCAGCTCCGGTCATGATCCCAAGGTCCTGGGATTGAGCCCCACATCGGGTGCCTTGCTCAGTGGGGAGCCTGCTCCTCCCTCTCCCTCTGCCTGCTGCTCCCCCTGCCTGTGCTCTCTCTCTCTCTCTCTCAAATAAATGAATAAAATCTTTAAAAAAAATGGGAAACATAAAACTTCCTTACTAAGATCAGGTACAACACAAGGATGTTCCCTCTCACCACTTCTTTTCAATACCATACAGGAACTCCTTGCTAATGCAATAAGAAAAGAAAAAGAAATGAAAGATATACAGATTTAGAAGGAACTAATAAAGTTGTTTGGTTAGCAGACAACATAACCATCTGCATAAAAATCTGAAAAATCAACCAACTAAACAAACAAAAACTCCTGGAACTAATAAACAATTATAGCAAGGTTGAAAGGTACCAAAGTTAATGTACAAAAGTCAATTGTTTTTCTATATGCCAGAAATGAACAAGTGGAATTTAATATTAAAAACAAGAAGCACCTGGATGGCTCAGTCGTTAAGCGTCTGCCTTCGGCTCAGGTCATGGTCCCAGGCTCCTGGGATCGAGCCCCACGTCGGGATCCCTGCTCCGCGGGAAGTCTGCTTCTCCCTCTCCCACTCCCCCTGCTTGTGTTCCCTCTCTCACTGTGTCTCTTTCTGTCAAATAAATAAATAGAATCTTTAAAAAAAAACAACAACAACACAGTACCATTTACATTTGCACCAAAAACAATGAATTACTTAGGTATTAATCTAACAAAATATGTACAATATCTATATAAGAAAAACTATAAAACTGTGATCAACAAAATCAAAGAAGAACTAAATAAGTGGAGAGATATTCCTTGTTCATGGTTAGAAAGACTTGATGTAAATATATCAGTTTTTCCCCACTACATCTATAGATTCAATGTAATTGTGATCAAAATCCCAGCAAATTATTTTATGTATATCAACATAAAGCATATTTTATTTATTTTCTTAAAGATTTTATTTATTTATTTGAGAGAGAGAGAGCACGAGTGGAGGGAGGGGCAGAGGAAGAGGGAGAGGGACAAGCAGACTCCCCGCTGAGCATGGAGCCCAACACAGGGATCAATCCCAGGCCCCTGAGGTCATGACCGGAGCCCAAAATATTTTAGATAACAGTCCTTTATCAGATGTGTTTTTTGCAAATATTCCCTCCCAGTCTGTGGCTTGTCTTTTCAATCTCTTGACATTGTCTTTACAAAGCAAAAGTTTTTAATTTTAATGAAGTTCAACTTATCAATTATTACTGTCATGGATCGTGTCTTTGGTGTTGTATCTAAAAAGGGCATCATCATACCCATCATTTTCCTGTGTTACCTTCTAGAAGTTTTACAGTTTTGTGCTTTACATTTAGGTCTATGATCCATTTTGAGCTAATTTTTGTAAAGGGTATAAGGTCTGTGTCTAGATTCCTTTTTTTTTTAATATGGATGTCCAGTTGTTCCAGCACCATTTGTGGAAAAGACTATCTTTACTCCATTGTATTGCCTTTGTTCTTTTGTTAAAATTTGATTGACTGTATATCTGTGGGTCTATTTCCTGACTCTCTGTTCTGTTCCACTGATCTGTTTGCCTGTTCTTTCACCAATACCACACTGTTTTGATTATTGCAGCTTGATAATAGGACTTGAAGATGCATAACATCAGTCCTCCAGCTTTGTTCCCCCTCAATATTGTGTTGTCTATTTGCGTTTTTTTGCCTCTCCATATAAACTTTAGAATAGTTTGTTGATACCCATAATACAACTTGCTGGGATTTTTATTCTCTTTGGCCAAAAGAGTCACAACCCTACCTAAATTCATAACAGGGAACCTAGACCCCATCTCTTGATGGCAGAAGTGTCAAAGCATTTATGGTCATGTTTTATATCTGTCACAGATTCAAAAGCCCTATTCCAGGTCAATATGTGATATTTATTTCTAGGGATATATAGATTGTTGTTAATGAGGAAAGCAGGAAAGAATGGGTAATTGATGCAGACTTTTACTCTAATATAGCAATCTAAGAAAATGAAAGCGTATATAACTCAAATGAAAGCATATATAACTCAAATGAAAACTTCATTTTCATTTGAAACATAATGCCAACCTAAGAATATTTTTGAAACAGTCAAAACAATTCATATTAAACACAAAATGTTTACACATTTTTATTCTTAATGAGAAATGCACCTAAAGTAGAGGAAAAGTCACAACAGAGACCAGTGCTGAGACTGTTGGCATCCAAGTAACAAAAGGACAAAAAGATGATGGATGGCAGTATGTATATTAGCAAGTGCCGAGCACTGTTAATAGCCACTTGCCTGTTTTGAAGGGCAACATTGGATTTACACCAAAGTCTTTACAAGGAGGAGAGCAAGTGGATGAGCAAACAGAAACCCTCAGGAGTTTAGACCAGGTTTGGAGGGTTATAAATAGAGATGCCCTAAACCCCTCAACAGACAAAAGTAAACCCATCAATAAAACTAACTATGAGGAGAAGAAACAGCCCTAAAATCCCAGGGGAAAAAAAAGAAGCTTAGAATAAATGAAAAAACTCTAGGTTATTCTTCCATGTGAAAAAAACTCTCTTATTAGTCATGGAAAAGAGAAATATATGAGGTATTGTTTTTATGGCCCACTGAGGATATTTTCTTTAGTACGTTAAAAAATGATTGTGAAGCCAAATAAATAATACAATTGAGGGCTGTTGGGTTTTTAACTACACAAGAAATAATGAAACAGAATTTAGAAAAGTTGTAAGTAGAAATTGAGCCCTCTTGAAAATAATGATAATTTATAAAGTAGGGTTAGTTTTGTCCATGAGGATGATGAGAAAAATAATCATGGCTTACTAAACTATTGTTATCTTCCAGATTATTTTATGATTATTTTCCTATTGTATGGGCTGTAACAACTGTTCTAACCTGAACTTGGTCTATAAAGAAACTCATTTGTTTTTAAGATCTACTCTATAATTTAAAATAAGCATTTAAGAAAGAAAGAAATGTAAATAGATACACAAAAAGTTGCTTTATCCAGATTTTATCAACTAGAAATAACTGAGTCATTTCAGTATCCTAATTTTAAAAATACAGTACAGTTGTTCATAATAATGACTGCAAAGCTCTAAAAGATACTGAAGTGACTTGTGAGTCATCGAAAGGAAAATGAGAAAGGTTGACTGGTGAAAGATTATGGAGGACATTAAATACAAGCCTAAGACATTTAAGCTTCATTTGATGGGCAAAAGGGAAACATTGAAAGTATTTAAAACAATGACATTACCAGAACAGCCCTGTAGGAAAATTAATCTGGCGTTCAAAGGCAGTTAGATTTTAATAAGTAATGACTGGAGACCAGTTAGACGGCCATTGAAATAATCCAGAGTGAAGGGAAAAATTAAGTACCTTAACTAGGTTTTGTGATCATGCAAGGGAGAGATGAGGAATACATAAGGTCATGGAGGGATGTAGGGTCACCAACTGTCCCAGTTTGCCTGAGACTGAGGAGTTTGCAAGAATGTGGGAGTTTCAGTGCTTAAATCAGGATAGTCCTGGGCAAGCCAGGATGGTTGGTCAATATTAGTTGAATGTCAGATATAAAGGAAGAAGAATCATCTTTTGGTTATAGGGAGACAGACTGAGGGAACCATTTAAAAATTCTCAGATAGTAAGAACGTTAGATTAACCAAAATGCGTTCATTTACACCCATTCCAAAAAAAAAGTCACAATACACCACAAATATAAAACAAGAGAAATGAACTCTCTTGAAAATGAATAGATAACTTTATAGAAAGCTTTGTATATTTCACCTGCAAAGTAGGGTACAGCAAGACAGAAGCCAAAAACCTGAATGAGGTAAGTTACAAAAAAATAGAAAATGTTAAAATAGCCTAAAAGGTAGTCAGTGGGTTAATAAGTGAGACAATGTTGGCTAAGGATAACGAGATAGTGAATATAAAAGCTGAATATGAGTTCAGTTGCTGAGTCAAGAAAGAGTAGAGGTGATAAAAGAACAGGAAAGGAGGTTTAGGAAGAAATTTGTGGAGGGGCAGTCAATGTCCAAATCTTCATCAATTTCACTCAAATTAAAGCTTTGCCCTCACCCAGTTTTCATGCTCTGTGACCTATCATCCATTCATTTCCAATGGAAACTGCTTAAGAGAATAAATATATTTAAGATATATTTATATATATTTATAAATATTTTATTCAGTATATATTTATCTTATAATTTACTCTTCTACCCTTTACTTGCTCCTTATACTAGCTAGCATCAATAAGCTCTCCCCCTCCTATACCCTACCCCAAAAGAAACTATCATGGCAAAATCATATTTTAAAATATTATCCCTTATGCTCCTTGTTCTAGTTTCTCCTTCCTGTTGGCCATTCCCATTTTTGGTTAGGACAGCATTCTCCATTCACTGCCTCAATGAGGGATGACAAAGCAGAATAACAGAAAAGGGTGGATGAGATGGAATACAACTCCACATTTTTTTGAGTTTCAAATGTCTAGGTATCTGGGGAAAAGGGAAGATAATAGATGTTGGAGAAGAGGATGATGATGATGGTGGTGGTGGTGGTGGTGGTGATGGTGATGATGATGATGGATAGACAGAGAGATCTGGGTCTATAATCTGTAAGGTTTCCAAATTCTAGGATGTGAGGTTGAGAGAGGGAAGACTGCAGGAACTGAGGAGGGAGGGAGAGAGAAGTGGATGGAGTGACCTGGAGAGATTACAGTGACAAAGGCAGTGTTGCATTTGGACACTTCCCAGCCTCCATTAAAGTGTTCACTCTTTCAGAGCATGAGCTAGCACTACCACCTACCTTTTTGTACCCAGAAATCTGGGAGAAATCCCTGACTACTCTCCCCTTTTCCACATCTTAGTTCTGTTGATTCTATTTTCTAAATATCTCCTGATTCACCTTCTCACCTTGCCCACTGCCACTACCCTAGTCCATTCAGTACATACCAGCCTGGGTCTTGCCCACATTATAGCAACTTCCTAATTGGCTTTTCTGAATCTCATCGGTCTCCAGATAGATGCATTAGTTTTCCTAATAGGCTTTACTGTTGACTGGCATCTCAACCTTATGTAAGAATGGTTTACTTCATGTTTAAATTTAGTTGATTCATCTATAAGTTGGGTTTAATAAAATACCTGACATCAAGTTCTTTGGAAAATTCAATGAGTTAATACCTAACTGTAAAGTATGCTCACATGTACCTTGTTACCAGTAACACATAGTGAGTGTGAGGTATCATCATTGTTTTATTATTAATATTTTCCTAATATTCACCTGTCACAGGCCAGTTTGGAATTGGCTTAGGAAGAGGGTTTGGCTGAATATAATTAAAAGTGAGCTAACTTAAACTAAAGGGGACTTTCTTAAGAGTTCAAGGTCAAAAGTACCACTGGCTTCACAGGCTTCCATAATAAGGGTCTGGAAAGCTTTATGATCCAGAAGAGCTTCTTTTATTCTTTCTTTTCTCTTCTCTTCTCTTCTCTTCTTTTCTTTTCTTTTCTTTTTTTCTTTTTTCCCAATGCCCACATTGGCTTTTGTCCATGCTTCTCACTCTATCATTCTCTCTCTCTAAAGACTTTCCCTGCTGATTTTCCATGCTTATGGCATGGAAAATGACTGTCCCAAGATTCTTTGTGTTCATATGTTCTCAATTCAAGCTTCCAACAGAAACATTTTCAAAAATTCTGTGAGCCTAGAAATGACTGGTCATCTTGGGGAAGCTAAGAATGTAAGAAGGTCTATAAGAAGGGCAGACAACCTGACTAACCATGTCTCCATGGCTTCCAACCATATCTCCTACCACTAGCACCTAATATGTGCCAGACATTATTTATATACATTATTTCTTCTTTTTAAAATATTTTATTTATTTATTTATTTGACAGAGAGAAAGCACAAGCAGGTGGAGCAGCAGAGGGAGAGGGAGAAGCAGGCTCGCCACTGAGCAGGGAGCCCAATACGGGCTCGATCCCAGGGCCCTGGGATCATGACCTGAGACGAAGGCAGATGCTTAACTGACTGAGCCACCCAGGTGCCCCTATATGTTATTACTAATCCATCATTTTATAGGGCAGAAAATTGAACCAGAATGTTTAGCTGATGTTCTCAAGATCATGACATTATTAAGTGGAAGAACCAAACTTCAAACCTAGGTTTGTACCTTCTCCTGTCTCATTGCACATTATCATTTATGATGTCATTTAGTGATAGTTATCATACTAACTCATGCAGCTCCCAGAATTAATGTTATATTCTAGATATAGTTTCTGTTTATGATCAATATTTGATGGGTAGCAAATCGTTTAGACTTCCCTCATATAAGAAAGTGAAAATATTTAAAACATTTTAGTTCCATACGTAGCATAATTTGACATTTGCTAATTCAGAATTTCAGTTTATTTTGGAAGTTATCAGAGCAGATTTGGGAGATTTTTTTTTCTCTTTGCAGTCTTACAAAGGTGCCGAATGTTTGAAATAAAGTAAACTTATCATTCTGGGCCTTTCTCATAACATGTCCAGTGATGGACAATTGTGTTGGTGCACAAAACAACTCAGATTTGAAAAAGACCAAATGACCGTTATTTTACCATTATAAAGAAAAAAATGTTTGAAAATATGACATAAAATGCTCCGAACAACAACTTAGTGAAATTATAGTTGAAAGATACCAATTTGAAGTAATTTACTCTTTGATTTTTAGTCCTTTTCACCATCCAAACAAAAACTTCTGTTTTGGATGTTTTGTTTTGTTTTGTTCTGTTTTCATTCAGGGGTGTTTTATAAACATCATGGCTTTCCTAATATAGAGACTATCTGGAAAAACAAAGGACAGTAACTTTTCTAACTCAAACAACAGTTGCTAACTGTCCTGATAGGCCACAGAGTACTTATGTACCAAAATATCAAATATATAATCACTCCAAGCAACAGTTTGAAGAAAGACTCCACAAGAATAGTACACAGTTGTGGTCTTGCTTCATCCTTGAAGTGCCAAAAAATATAGCATCTTAAAAATGCCAGTATAAATAATATTCTGCTAGATTTGTTAACACATGGCATGTCAAAACCTTTGATACTTAAGGTGTCAGGGTTTAGATATTTAAGATGTCAAAAATTGAAATTTAAAATAATGATAAGAATCAAAGTTAGCAGTGGAGTCATGAATTGAGCTTGATATTGAAAGTAATGCAAATTTGCCATGGGCTAGGCAGATTCCAGGGTATATGAATGAAAAATGAGTGTTGTAATTCATCAGATGATTGTTAGCCACTGTAACAAATAAACGTCAGATGTTCAGTATCTTAACTTTGTAAGAGTTTATTTCTTCATGACAGTTCCATGAGTGATCCTGGGGGTGACTGAGGCTCTAGCAACTTTTGTCTTGTCTTCACATCCCTCAAGGCCTCAGATTCTGAATCCAGAGTCCTCAGAAGGAGAGAGAGCATGGAGCAAACACATACCCTTCTTTACCACTTTGACCTAAAGTGACATAATCATTTCCACTCAGCTTTTATTGTGGAAAATAGTCATATGGCAAAGGAGGATGGGAAATGCAGTCCCCAGCTGGGGAACCATACCCAGGGACAAATTTATGTTATAAAAATCAACAAAAATTTGGTGGACTATTTGCTGTATTTCTTCAGTAAATAATTTACTGAATTTCACTGTGTGTGTATTGCTGTAAAAACCACAATGAAGTTATGAACATGTTTTTCTTCCTTCAAATAGCTTCCTTCATACCTACAAACTAAATGGGAAAATAAAACAGGTTAATGGTGTATGCTTATGAGCTTTTATAGAACCAATTTCCAGTTACTCAAAGGACCATTTTGGTTTGGGACTGCTCAAAACTTTTTTTTTTCTTTTAACCATATTTTTAAAAACATTTTTTCTGCTTAAAAAGTATACCACTTTTACATGCAGATGCACAAACACACACAAAAAAACTGGTACAGTCAGAAAAACCATATGAAAGTCAAACCATTTTTGCTGCTTATTCTCAGTCCTTATAAAACACTTGGTTGGAAAAAACAGAAAATGGGGATTTGTTGAAGAATTTCAAAGTCATGTTCATTCTCCCCTTACTACTACAAATATTCAAGTTTAATATAGTAGTAAGTGACATTGGCACAGGCACAGTAGTGAAGGGAAGACATGTTTGAGATACAGGTTAGAGTTAGCACTGAGTAATATTATCTATCATCTGTTGAGTATCCATCATAGTATATTTGTGCTAACCTGTGCATATCTCTGTATCCTCCTAATACAGGTTATGAAGTAGATTTTAATATTTGAATTTTGGACAAGCATTAGATAGAAGAAATAATACAGCCCTTTTCATATTTTGACTAAGGATGTAGGTGTAATTAGTTGACAGAAAGAACATCATTTTTAAAATTGCCACCAGGCATTTATATGAAGATTTTTGTTGTTTTATTCATGTTCTGTTTGTTTGTTTGCTTGCTCTTTTATAAATGCTCTCTTAGGTCCTGTATGGAAAGGATAGTATAAATATTATAATAATCATGAAAGATTATAGGGTGTAAGGTGGAAAATTGTAAAGGGTATATACATGAAGGAGGAGTGAGCACAAGCTTCTGGAAGAAAGTGTCAAATGCTCAAAAATTATTTTGCTACTTGCTCAACATGGCTTGAAATGGAAGATAAGGACTTTTACTCTAGAATTAGAAAAGGCATTTTTAAATGCTCCTGTAAAGTTAATATAGTATCTTAAAAGTATTATATCATATAATAGCAGACCCTTTCCTGAAAGCAGGTTTTGATACTATGGGAAGGGCCATGCAGGAGAAAATAGATCTTAGAGTTAAGCTTTGAGCCCCAGGGAGCATGCTTAGCCTACTTCATCATTTTTGCCCATGACCAATCATAGCCACAGACATGACCAAATTAAAGTGGCTAGATCACAGATATCACTACCCCAGATAGATAGGGATATACAAATAGTGTTTAAAGACAAATACATAATTTGAGTGGGAAGTAAATGGTAGAGATTGACAACTTTGGAAGTTCAATTTGGGTGAGGCCAAAAAACCCATTGATGTTAACTGGCCAATCCAAGGAAGAGTTTCTGGACTGATTGGGTATAACGTATCAGAAAGGAAATTTTGAAGGTTAGGATGAAAAGAACTTCAGAATTTTCTTTCTACATAGGAGGATTGTCCAAATAAAACTAAAGTTTATTCATCTAACTAGCAAACATTTATCATATGCCAGTCTATTATAGGTACCTCCTTAAGCACAAAAACAGAGATAGCAAATACATAGCCTCAAAATTATCCTTTCCAGGCATGACCATGCCAGGCATTGCTAATCAGACACAACACTCTTTCCCAGTGATGTCAGACATAGCCTCAGATTGCCTGTCTAGGCAGTCGCTAGCAATCTATTTGTAGTTGACACAAGAGATGGAATTTATTTGCTATCCCCGCACCAAGCAAACATAATGACATAGACATGGCGTTATCCTTCAAGGAGCACCCCTTTTAGTATTAATAGAGAAGAGATAAGGAGAGCCTTGGGGGAATAGTTGACTCAATGGCTGTAGCTCAAAAATGCACAATCAAGTGTACTTTAAGAACAATGAAAAAGGAAACTAAACTATGAGAAGGATAAGTTTCATAGGAATATTTCCAGCTGTGCACCCATCATTGGGTTATCATCCTATTAGATGGGGTCGGAGTTTTCTTTAAATTTAACAAAAGCAAGTAATGATTGTAACTAAATTAAATTCTTGAGTAGTGGCTATTTTTGTTTAGAGATTATGAAGGAGCAAGCACCCTCAGATAACTGGACTTTTGCTCCAAGCAGAAATGTAAAGTTGTTGTTGGTTAAGGATTTGGGTTAGTTACTTTGGATTAAAATAGAAAAAAAGTTTCTTCTTAGACTATGAAAAAAGATTTCACGTTTTTTTAAAACCTCACTACTGATTTCAGAAAGAATATTTTTTAAAGATTTATTTATTTTAGAGAGAGAATGAGGTAGGGGCAGAGGGAGAGGGGAGAGAGTCTCAGGCAGACTCCATGCTGAGTGCAGAGCCCACATGGGGTTCAGTCTCACGACCCTGAGAATAATGACCTGAGCCAACACCAAGAGTCAGTCGCTTAACCACCTGCACCACCCAGGTGCCCCAGAATGCAGAATATTTTTAAGGCAGCCAGCAATAGGGGAAATAAAAACCTGAATTCATGAAAATAAGTTTTAAAATAATCTTATCAACAGATAATTGTTTTTCTTCTGTTGTCTTTCCTTTGCAAAATAAAATCTCTGTAAATATCCAATACCAAATCCTTACCCACATCTATCAAATTTTACCTTGCTTGATCTTCTACATCTTTCATTCACATATTTTCATTCTCTCAAATGTGAATAATACTCAGTTTTCATATCTACTGTAATTTCTGAAGTAGGTTGATTAAGTGTTATACTATTATTTATCCATGAAAATCTATTGATTCATCTTCTTGTCTTTTAAAATGGTGTGAAAAATATTTCTTGAAATTAGGGAAACACACTTTTTTAGGGAAAATAAAATAAAAATTATTTTAATATTATAACAACTCTTTTCCAATGCGTAGGCCTAACTTATGAATGAAAAATTTAAATATTTAGTTTATTATGTCCACAGGATAAACAGTGCTATCTCTGAATAAAAGATTAAAATACTACTTCCATTTAAATAGCTTTGAAAAAAATTTAAAAATAAATCAATAAATAGCTTTGAAAGAAGATATTGGCAAATGATAAGAACACCCTACAATCACTGATGCTGTTTGCTCTTATGCTCATCACCTTAAAAAGTACATTCATTTCAAACTTAGAACTTGGAAACTGAGTCAAGAAAGAAATACTGACATTTTACTATTTTAATAAACTGGACTGCTAATGACTCCAAATTGATAATATTTACCAGTTGGCTGAAGTATGGTATAGTGGCTTTGTGATTTTAAAAATGATTTTAGAATGGAAAACTATTAAATTGGTTTTGTTCAATAGTTGCCTTAAAACCTTGGGTTTCATAACTCTTGGTATAAAATAAAATTTTGTTACATCCTGGTTATAACTAACATATTAACCAGGGTTCTCCAGGGAAACAATCAATTGGATATATGTAGTTATATGAGAAGATATTTATTATAGAAGTTGGATCACACAGTTAATTTAAGGATGCCAGTAATACTAATGATCTGTCATCTGCAAGCGGGAGAACCAAATAAACCAATAGTATAAATCAGTCCAAGTCCAGTGGTCTGAGAATCAGGGTGCTGATGGTGTGAGTCCTGATCTGAGTCAGAAAGCCCTGGAACGAGGAGCACCAATATCTGAAGATAGAGAAGATGGATGTCTTAGCTCAAGCAGAGAGAGGATTTGCCTGCCTTGTCCTTTATGTTCTGTTCAGAGTGTCAAGGGATTGGATGATGCCCACCAGCCTTGGTGAGGATGATCTTTACTCAGTCTGCTAATTCAAATGCTAATAATCTCTTTTGGAGATGCCCTTAAAGATATACCCAAAATAATGTTTCACCAGCTATCTGGGCATTTCTCAGCCCAGTAAAGTTGACACTTAAAAATAACCATCACAGCCATTGACTGGAAAATTGTTTGTTACTGGCACAAATTATAAACATCAGAGCACCATAACTTGCTTCTTGAGAGATTGGTCTGTCAGTGGAAAAACTGTACATTTGACTGTAGCCAAAAGAGGACTGCATAAGCAAACCTAGCCCAGAGCTGAAATCCCAAACTTCGGTGTATGTAATTCTAAGTAAGCATAGACAAGGAAGGAGATGATACTTTTTGTCCAGTCCCAGTTCAGGGCATTGCAGGGCATTGCTTCCAGTCTGCCCTTCCCCAGTAGAAATTCCAGGGTAGTGAGGGTGGGACATAATGCAAACAGGATGTTATGAAAAAAAGAAAAAAAATAACTTGATTTACTAGGACTTTCATATCAGCTGGCAGATCCAGATATAAAGAATGAAAATCCAGACTGTAAAAGGCATGATTTTTTGCAGTTCACCTTCTTATTCTAATACCAAAAATTTGAGTGAACTTGCAGATTTCAGTTTTTTTACCAACAGCTATAGCCAGCTGATATTTTCTCTAGTGGCAGACCAATGAGCCAAATACTTAATTCAAGTCATTTTCACTGTGTGCATGGCATCAATTTTTTTAAGAATTAAGACAAACTGCACAGTGCAAAGAAAAAAATTTCCTTAGGTGAATTTGGCAGGAAATCATCTAGTTGAAAAGTAAAGCAGATGATTAATTTAGTCAGTTATCAACTAACATATATTATGCATTTGTACCATTCTAGATGATGAGAATACAATAGCAAACAAGACTGCTTTTCTTTGATGAAGTTACAATATAGGGGAAGGAAAGAAATAATAAGTAAGCTAATAATTAAGCAAAAAAACTAATAATGAGAAGACCATTTCTTTCTAATATGCAATAGAGTAGAGAGTAGTGAGGGAAAAGGAAGACAATTTGGGATTGACTCAGAGAGACTACCTTTGAACTGAGACCTGAAGGATGAAAAGCCACTAGTCAGGCAAAGATCTGGAGAAAGAACATTCCAGGCAGAAAGAACACATGTGCCCTAACTGGAAATAAACTCAGCATATTTAGAGAACACACACAGAAATAACAGCAACTGGAGTACAAAGGTCAAGATGGAGGGCTCTGGGACAAGGGCAGTGTGATAGGCAGGAGCCTTCAAGATCTTTGTGAGAAGTTTATAATCTATTCTAGAACACAGAGAAGCCATTAGAAGATTTTTCAAAATAAGGTAAATCAAAGGACATAATCTACACTTTTATAAGATCTCTTTGCCATGGAGCTGAATTATAAAGGACTCTAGTAGAAACCAAGAAACTCTGAGCATGAGACTTCCAATTCAAATCATATGGATCTTTCTTCAGGCCTTTTTTCATGTAGACAACGCCTAAATTGCCCTAATATTGGCCAAACTTCATGTAAGAATTTATATGAACATATTTGTTTAACTTTTACTTAAGATTTTTTTAAGGTTTTTTTTTTTTTTTTTTTTTACTTGAGATAGAGAGAGAGAGAGAGAGAGAGAACATAGCAAGGGGCAGAGGGAGAGGAAAAAGCAGACTCCCAGCTGAACAGGAAGCACGATGCAGGGCTTGATCCCAGGACCCCAGAATCATGACCTGAGCCAACTGAGCCACCCAGGCACCCCTAACTTTTTATTTTATTGACAAAGTATTCTTATTGATCAGTCAAAAGTATTTTACAAGCTTAAAACTTCTTCCATTCTTATTTGTAAAATTTACACCAACACTTTTTTTTGGAGCACCTACCTTAAGATAAAAAGTAAAAGAAATAAAAGTGATCTGAACTCTATCTCATTCTGGCAATAAATAAGATTTATTCATAGATGCATTTTTTTAGAAAAATAAACTTCCATACATTTCATTGAGGGATATGCTTCCAATAATGTGTACTTTTTATATTTAATCATTATTATTACAGTGTATAATGTATGCAGATATGTACATATAGTGATGAATTGCATACTAATAATTGCAATAACTCAACCCAGAAGGATAATCTATTTATTTTTTTAATTACAGCAAAATAAATATAACATTAATCTGCCATTTTATATAATTTTTAAGTATACAATTTAGTGACATCAATTATATTGCAGTGTTGTGCAACCATTATCCTTATGTTTCCAAAACTTTTCATCCATCTAAACAGAAATTCTGTAACCAGTAAGCAATGGCTTCACATTCCACCTTCACCAGCCCCTGATAACCTCTAATCTACTTTCTGTTTTTATGAATTTGCCTATTTTAAATATTGTATATTTAGAATGTTTGTTCTTTGGGGCTTGACTTATTTTACTTAACATAGAGTGTTTCAAGGTTTATCTTTGCTGTAACATATATCAGAACTTCATTCTTTCTTATGGGTGAACAGTACTCCATTGTGTGTGTGTGTGTGTGTGTGTGTATTTTAATCTTTTGACAGTTTATTATAATGTATCTTTGGGTGGGTCTCTGAGTCTATTCTATTGAGTTTCTTAAATGTGTAGATTCCTGTTTTTCATCAAATCTGGGTGAGCTTTTGGTCACTACTTCTTCAAACATTCTTTCTAGCTATTTTCTTTCTCCTTCTGGTACTCCCATTATGTGTATGTTGGACAGTTTGATGATGTTATTCAGATCCCTTAAGCTCTGTTTAGTTTTCTTTATCCTTTCTGCTCCTTTGATTTGATATTTTCAATTGTCCTATCTTCTAGTTCACTGATTCTTTTTTCTGCCTGCTCTGATATACTGCTGTAATCCTTTAGTGCATTTTTCATTCAGTCATTATCCTTTTCAGCTCCAGAATTTCTGTTTAGTCCTTGTTTATAATTTTTATCTCTTTACTGATATCTTATTTTGTTCATACATCATTTCCCTGATTTCCTTTAGTTCTTTGTCCATGGTTTCCTTTAGGTTTTTGAGCATATTTAAGACAGTTGTTTTAAAATTCTTGTCTAGGGGCACCTGGGTGGCTCAGTCGGTTCAATGTCTGCCTTTGGCTCAGGTCATGATCCCAGGGTCCTGGGATTGAGCCCCAAGTTGGGCTCCCTGCTCAGTGGGGAGTCTGCTTATCCCTCTCCCTCTGCCCCTCTGCTGTGCTCTCTCTCTCATGCTCCTGCTCTCTCACTCTTTCTCTCAATAAATAAAATCTTTTAAAAAATAAACAAAATAAAATCCTTGTCTAGTAAGTCCAGTTTCTGGACTTCTTCAGGGATGGTTTCTGTCAATTTATTTAGTTTTTTGGAATGGACCACTCTTGTTTCTTGGCATGCCTTGTATTTTTGCTGTTGAAAATAGACATTTGAATATTGTAATAGCTCTTAAAATCAAATCTTTTCCTTTTTTTTTCCTTTTTCTTTTCTTTTTCTCTTATTTTTCTTGCTGCTGTTGTTGTTAAAGGCAGTAGTAGTCCATTGGCTTAGTGACTTTCCTCAACCAACTTTGCAAAAAACAAAACAAAACAAAACAAAAACACTATTCCTTAATATGTGTGGTCACTGAAATTTCTGTTCTTTAGCTTATGTTCAGCTAGTATTTTTTTTTAAGATGTTATTTATTTATTTCACAGAGAGAGACAAAGTGAGAGAGGGAACACAAGCAGGGGGAGTGGGAGAGAGAGAAGCAGGCTTCCTGCTGAGCAGGGAGCCTGATACGGGGCTCGATCCCAGGACCCTGGGATCATGACCCGAGCCGAAGGCAGACGCTTAACGACTGAGCCACCGAGGCGCCCCATGTTCAGCTAGTATTTTAACAGAGGTTTCCTTCGATGCCGGGAGCTATTTCTTCTCGATTTTTTTGTGGGGTTATCAGGTCAGTCTCTAAATGTAGCAGTCCCCAAAGACTCAGTCCTTTACTGTCTTCTACACCGAGTTCCTGACTTTAAAAACTATTTACTGATAACCACCAACTTTATGTTTTCATTCCTTATCTCTCCTCTGATTTTCAGACTATGACATATGCCTACTTTATATCTCTACTGAATGTTTAATATAACAAGTCCTAAAAACCTTAATAGAACAAATCATAAAAAGAACTCTTAGTTCTCTCCACTTCCACAAAAAGATTTCCAGAATTTCTGATATAGCCTCCTCAACAATCTTTCTGGTTCATTCTATAATATATTTTCCACATTACACTCAGACTGAATTTATAAAACAAAAGTTACATCATGTTACCTCTCTCTGCTAAACATTTTCCAAAAACTTAGAGTAAAATTCTAACCTTCTTGCCTATAACCTACAAGACTCTACATCAGAGATTCTTTACCTAGGTCACATTAGAATCATCTAGGGAATGTTTTTTCATTTTGTTTTAAATACTGAGGCCTGTTACCACTCCAGAATCTCTGGAGCTAGGGCCTGGTATTGGTATTTTGCTAAAGTATTCAGGGTGAATCTAATGTGCCACCAGGGTTGAGAGTCCATTGCCTGTTCTTGTAACCTTATCTTCTATAATTCACAAAGAATCTTTGGGCTCCAATCAGATTGATCTTTTCCTATTTTTCTAACATACTAACTCTGTTCCATCTGAGGGCCTTCATACTTCCTGTTTGTATGTCTGGAATGCTCTTTCCAAAGATCTTCAAATGGCTATTCCTTGTTGTCAGTTTGCTTCATTTCAAATAGCTATCATGAGGCCTTTAGTAATCACCCATCCTAAATCAGATTCTCCCTTTCCATCAACCCAGCCATTCTCTATCTGAAATCACTTTATTTGTTTCAAATTATTTATCTATTATCTCCCACTAGCTTATTAGTACCATGAGAACAGGGGTCTTGTCTGTCTTGTTCCCCATTCTGTCAGTCAGGATAGGCTAGGTTTGCCTTCAATAGTACACAAGCCCAAAATCTCACTGGCTTAAAACAAAGTTTACTTCTCACTCATTCTGTATGCCCATAGAAGCTCAACTGAGGGCTCACTCTAGAACTCAGGCTGGTAGAACAGTTCATATCTGGAACATTGGCAGTCTTCATGGTAGAGGAAAAAGAGCATTTGAGGATCTCTAACTGGCAATTGCTATGGCCCAGAAATGACATAGGTCAGTTTCACTGACACCTCTTTAGCTAGAAGTAGTCATATGGCCCTATCCAACTACAAATGGAGCAAGAAGCACAGTGTTTCTCAGCACCCATGACGTCAGAAAGGCAGAAAGATTTGTTTATTAGCACAAATGACCACAGCCACCATATTCTCATTAACTGTAAGAGCACTTCAGTACTGTAGGTACTTAGTAAATATCAAATTAATAAACTAATATAATCTGATAATGGACAACTCTGCCAGTAATTCAGCCACTACATATTTCTGTCGTTCAGAAGTGGATCAAGTTTACCACAAAGTAGATGACTTTGACTTGCATAATTTTATAACTGGAACAGACTAAAAGATTTTTATCTACTCCCATCAATTTTAAAGAAACTAAGACCCAGAAGGCTTTCATGATTTTTCCAAATTGCTACTGTGAGTTTTTTAACAGTGAAAATCTGACTAAAATATGGAGTGTTCCCATCACATTGATAACCCCAAAACTCACCTTATAATGTTTTTAAATTTTGATAGCTCTGTAGAAGTTTTTGAAAGTCAATCTTTAACCACTTTAGAATCATAAATTTATTGTACACACCACTCACTGTTAGAAAATTCCTTGCCTGTCAAACTAAACCAAAAGCATCATGGGAAACTCTCACATTATTAAAATGGAATGTAAGGTCCTTGCCACAGCATCATGTTATAGGGGAAACCAGACTGTTGGGTGTGATCTTAATCCAATTCAGCCTGAACTTTTTGTCAGAGTGAGTCGTATTACACCTAAACACCAATATATTACTAGGTATAATTTGCTAAACATTCTTTTTCCAGTCCATTGAAAATTTATCAGATTTTCTTTATTAAGGGTGAATACCACAGTAAAAAACCTAAATTTTTTATTAGTGAGTTTGTATGATGCTGAGCTTCAGCATAAATCCTGGTATATATATAATATGTATTGTGAGCTCTTGACTTCTTAGTGTCCTAGAATAGGCTGCAGGTTCCTTCATGACCTGGTCTTTGCTACTTCTCCCAGCTGATCTTCCATCTCTGCCATGCCCACTGCTAAAATGTGTTGCAGAAATGCTTTTCTTGACTTAACATGTTTGCTGATAATGGTTTTCTTTGCGTGTACAATGTCTGTTTTCTTTTCTTCAAGTCCTGGTTCACGTGTCAGCTCTCAGAAAGCTTATCCTGATCTCTGTCTACAGAGATTGGGTGCCTACTTTTTGTGCCCTTTTGTATGTCCCTCCAGAATCCTGACAGGCCAGACATATAGTACATTTAGGATAATGCCTGATCCATTAAAGGGTTTTTAGAAATAAGAATTCATCAATTGATTTATTAACTAATTAATGACTCTCACTTGTCATGTTACACTGAATTAATTGCATGATTTTGTTTTCCTCTCCCATTAGAGAACACGTTCCTTAAAGGCAAGGACCATGTAGTACTTATCATTGAATTAGTACCTGTCATGGTAGTCAGCACAAAGAAGATGCTCTGTAACTATCTGCCCAACTGAATCTAAATTGTGCAGATATTCCAAGAAGGAAGGGCTTTTAATTCATGAAATCCCCACAGTAATGTTTAAGAAGGAATAGAGTTGAATCAAGACAAACCTAAAAACCATTTGTGAAGCAGAACATTTGGTTCACCAAGAGAATTTAGCAGCCCAAAAGTGTTTTTTGGCTGAAATGTTTACTAACAAGCATTTTTAAAATGTGCTTCTGTTTTTGAGGCTGAAAATTTTTCTTTTAAAGGCATTAGGACATCAAGTGTTAAAAACATTATCTAGCCCTTAAACTAGAAAAGTGATTGTCAGAATTGTTTGCAGGCAAGATTTCAGCTTCACATGGTTTCAAAATGTTTTCTTGGGTGAAATGTATTTAGAGATACTTTAAATGAAAGGAATTTTGTTTGCCAGCTTAGCTACTAACATCATTTTGTTCAAATGAAGCCAGTGCATTTTTGGAAAGTAAAAACAATATTGATTCCACATAATAAAGGAACAAAAATAAATAATATAAATATGAAAATAACAAAAAAGGAAAGAAACACCATTCTCCATTATTTAAGTTTAATTATCAGTCATAAAGCACTGTAAAAGACAGTATTAAAATTACATTTTCAAATGCCACTTGATAAAGCATTTTGCAGAAAAATATATACAATATGATATAATTTATAGTTTCAGCAAATAACTATAAACAACTATATGAGGTAAAGGTCTTCAAAAGTATACAAAAGAATACACAATACCACATAACAATATACAAATCCATGGTTCCCTTAGGGTGGCAGGAGAGAAACCAGTATTATCCATAACATTTATATTATATTTTTTACACAAAAATACATATTTATATTATTTATAAAATTAGAAATTACTGTTTAAAATGTCTTTCAATGGCAAAGATTTAATGGGAGTTAAAATATGAAGTAAGTGATTACACTGGGTAATTTTTAATATTCATTCCATCCTAAGATTAAGTAATCTTACTAAAATTATATGTAAGTGATGAATCACTAAATTTTACTCCTGAAATCAATACTACACCATACATTAACTCAAATTTAAATTTAAAATAATAATAATAATTTTATTGCTTATAACCCTGAAGGGAATTTGAAGAGAATCCATATAGTTAATAGACTTAAAGTGTTTCTTTATGTGTCAAAATGCTTTCTCCAAACAAACAAAAAACAAAGTATAATTCTGACAATGGCGTTTTGTTCTAAAATTATTTTATCATAATTTGATTTAGATTTCCTTATACAATATGAAAAAGTGACTCCCTTAGTGTTTTTCTTGCATGTGTGTTTTCCCAATTTCTAAATGAATATCTGAAATATAGAAAATAAGATAATAAACCTACAATAACATTTTCAAAACATTTATCAAATTTAATTTTTATACTGCCAGAAATGTAGTGGCAAATTAATGACTATCCATAAAGAAATATTTGAATAAATTATGACAGATCCCCAAATATTATCCTGCCATTATGAAGAATTAATCAAACTTACATCAATTAATTTGAACAGAGTTCACAGTGTATGGTTAAATGAGAAAAGTAATGTTTAGAGAAATATGTTAAATAATCTATTGTGGGATGCCTGGGTGGCTCAGTCAGTTAAGCATCTGCCTTTAGCTCAGATCATGATCTCAGGGTGCTGGGATTGAGCCCGGTGTTGGGCTCCCTGCTCAGCAGGAAGTCTGCTTCTCTCTCTCCCTCTGTCCTCACCTTGTGCATGCATGCTCTCTCTCTCTCTCTCTCAAATAAATAAAATGTTTAAAAATAAATAATCTATTGCTACATAACATATTACCTCAAAACTTAGTGATATAAAGAACAACAATTATTATCTTAGATTTTCTCTTCATCCAGAGACCCAGGCATGTCTTAACAGGGTCCTTTGCCCAGGGTCTCTCACTGGGCTTCAGTCAAGGTGTTGGTCAGGGTTGCAGTTATCTATAACTTCAACAGGGGCAGGATCTGCTTCTAAGCCACTCAGTAGTTATTAGCAAAATTTAGTTTCTGGCAGGCTATTGGAGTGAGAACCTCAATTCCCCACTGTTAACCAAGGTCACCTTCAATCCCTTGCCACTTGAACCTTTTCAAAAGGCAGCTTAAAACATGGCACCTGGCTTCTTCTAAACGAGTAAAAGGAGCCATTAGAAGTCAGTCTTTGATGACCTGATCTTGGAATTGATATGCCATCACGTTTCCTGTTTTCATTAGAAGAAAAGTGTCTGCTCCAGCCCACATTCAAGGGGAAGGAATTAGCCAAGGGTGTGATTACCAGGAAGAGGGTTCATTTTTAGCCATTTATGGAGGCTTCCTACCCTAAATTTTAAAATTATACCATTTTTTAATTGAGCAAATGAGACCAAAATTCACAGTCATACACAATTTTCTATGTATAAGCATGTTGAAAATTAGAGAATATTATTTCACAGGTTAACACAGGAAATTTAAGTCACAACCTATTGGGGAGAGGCAAGAAATAAGAAAAAAAGAAACTTTACTAAAACAATAATTAAAAAAGTATGACATCTATGTATATAAAATAATATGCATGTTTATACATGTGTGTATGTGTATATATCCATCATATACTGTTATATATTAAATTTTAAAACAAAGACTACCAAAACTTAAAAAAAAAAAAAAAGCCAAACTCACCTGGTTAGCCAATGGAGGACTCTATAGTGAATAAAATTTACTGAGTGGTTCTCTGAAAGAAAGTCAGGACTTTCTTAGTGTTATAAAGGTGGAGTTAATGTGGTTATACCAGTTAGGATTGAAAACTAAACTCTAGATAATACTAAAACAGTCCATGGAACCATACATATTTGCTTAAACACTTCCCGTTGTTCCTTGGTCAGGAAAGAGTCTTTAGTTAGGTCCACTAAGAGTCTGGTATCCTGGAATCACTTAAAGTTCATGGTTATTTATCAGCTTCAGCTGGTTAGATCTAGTTATGTTGAAATACACATTCAGTTTTTTTCCAATGCTCTTTGAAGGGAAATTTATTTCCTTTTTTTAATCGGTAAAAAAGAAGATAGTTACAGAGAAATGTATGCAATTTCAGTAAAAGCAAAAGACGACAAACCACCTGTATTTGTTGCATGTATGCTTACTTATATTGGTATAAGCACAGTGTTATGAAAGGATGGGAAGGCAGCCAGGTAAAATTACTCGTTTTTCATTTTTACTGTATTTCCCTGTAGTGTTTTGTCTCCTGGTAAGATGACAAACTATCCCAGTTTGCCTAAGAATGAGAGGTTTCTAGGGACATAGAATTTTCAGTGCTAAAGCCAGTAAAGTCCCAGGCACTCAATTTCTTGGAAATAACAAGTGTGCATTACTTTTGAACCTTGAAAACATCAAACAAAGATGTAAATGCTTTCTTTGACTGGATTTAATGATTTTGGATTGTTCTGAGAATAGAGTTTTAGCTCCTTTGAAAACTATTAACTGGCAGTGAGTTCCTGTGGAAGTTCTGTGAAGCAAGGCCATCAGCTGAGTGTGATGACAGCAGAGCCCAGCAGCCAGTTTGAGAAGAGGAAGGAAAGGAAGTGGTCATCTAGGAGAGGAGGAAGTGAGTTGAGGAGGGAAGTAGGGTTGGCTTCCTGAGCTATAGAAGGCCCACTTGTGGTTTGAAGTCATGAATTTAATGTGAAACCAGTGTGCATAGGTGTGTTCTTTTTCCCAGCTGTGTCCAGCTGCATAGGCAAGGTATCTGGGCAACCGGAGTTGATTTTTTTTTTAAGATTTTATTTACATACTTATTTTAGAGACAGAGCGTGCACATGTGTGTGAGCAGGGGAAGGGCCAGAGGGAGAGGGAGAGAACCTCAAGCAGACTGCACACCCAGCACGGAGCCCAATGCGGGGCTAGATCTCACGACCCTGAGATCGTGACGAGCCAAAATCAAGAGTTGGAGGCTTAACCTATGAGCCACATAGACGCCTCCAGAGTTGGATGAACCTAGTGTTGGGTTTTTGCTAGGAAGGTGATGAAGAAAGGGAGGGGAAATGTGGTTGAAAATGAATATATGCAAGGGAGAGAGCATAATGATAGTCTCATCAGATTATCCACAAAGAAATGAGGGCATGCACGGAGACGAGACACAGTGAGAAGGTGGTGGACTCAAAGAGGGTGGAGTGGCAGAATTTGGGGTGGTGGGAAACTGGAGGAGTGAACTGGAAGGATAAGCAGCAGTGATGAGAATGAGAGGCAGAATTATGGCATCTTGAAAGAGAACACTTGGTTGGGCTTCTTTTCCAAAGAATCCAGTTGGGGCTCGAGGTTGTAGCCATTCTGATGACACGTGCAAATAATAACAGCACACCTCTTCACCCTGTCATAACGCCACCGCTAACTGACTGAGGGTGACATGATACAGTGATACGGTCTTTGGGGATGACAAGGACCCAGAGCATGTGGAGGAGAAGAGGTGAAGAAGGCGAGAGGCCCATTCCTCATGTCAGTAGAAAAATTATCAAGAATTATGACAAGTGGTAAGGCAATAAACACAAACAACCAAACAAAAAACTGTTCAAAAGACACATACAGTAGCAACCACAAATCACAGGAGTGATGTAAAGTGACTGACTGATTTAGGAATGATACAAGATGCCATTTTAAAAAGACAGTTTCAGGGGCACCTGGGTGGCTCAGTCGGTTAAGTGTCTGCCTTCAGCTCAGGTCATGATGCCAGTGTCCTGGGATCGTGATCCTGGGGTCCTGGGATTGAGTCCCGCATTGGGTTCCCTGCTCTTTGGGGAGCCTGCTTCTCCCTCTGCCTCTGCCTCTCTCTCTCTGTCTCTCGTGAGTAAACAAAAAATAAAATAAAATCTTAAAAAAAAGACTGTTTCAAATAACCAGAAAAATAAAACAATATTAAGAACAATTAGTGTTCACCAAGGATAAAGAGATGTCTTAGAGGTTATTTGTGCCCTTCATCTGAGTAGCTATCAAAAAAAAAAACAAATATGAATCAATATGTAGCCAGGAGTTATGAAGAAAACAGACTGCCTATAGAGATAGCAGCCAAAATTGTAGGTAAGTAGCCTGAATACCATAAAGTTCAGCAAGGTAAGCAAATGTGTCCTTAGTTGTTACCTTTTAACTTTTTAAAATACATGATCTACTGGTTACAGAGTAATGAGAAATATACCAGATACTTAACAAATGCTGATATGATGATTTCTCAGTACAGTAGAATTTTGTAGGGAAAACACATTTGGGTTCCTCTTGCTTGCTGAAAGAACATATTTCTCTCTATTAAACCATGTCTAAAGAAAGCCTACTCAGTACGTGTAAAAAGGGGAAACTTCGAAATGATACTACCCACCCAAAGTGCCGCTTTAAATTAATTAAGCCTCAAGCCGACCTATTGCCCATTTTCACTTTTTGTATGTGTGAGAGATGGAACAGCACAGGACTATGGACCAAATTCATTAATTTTTTTTCAAAAATTCTAAAAAGTGATGGTGTCTTGAAACAGAACATTTGATTGGGCTTTTTTTCCAGAGAATCCAGTCGAGAGTCTAAGTTGTAGCCATTCTGATAACGTGTTCAAATGATCACAGAGCAGCTTCTTACCCTGTCCAATCACCAGTGCTAATTTTAGAGACCCAGATTTCCTACAGTGAAACTTTAAAGACCCCATAACATTTGGAGGCCTTCTGTAACATCTTATTTTTCTTGAAAGAAAACATACAAAGAGGAAAGATACATTAACCAAAATAATAACAATAACAATAATAATAATATGCTCTGAAGAATACAAATTGTTATTTAACCAGAAGGTGTACATCTCCAAGGAAGCGCCTTAAAAAAATGTTTACATTCATTTTTCATATAAAAGACTCATCTAACAATGTATTACAAACAAAACCACAACACTGTTGATCTCAGCTGGAGTGAGAGCATAGAATGCAGACCAATTTATTGCCAACTGGTTAAAAGAAGTTATAGGCCCACATCCAGGGAAAAAGAAAGTAAGAGGCTTAGGGCATAGAAGGTAGGAAACACATTGTCTGATCATCAAATATGAACAAGCCTTGTGCTTGGCACTTTACAGAATTTTTCTTATGTAATCCTAAAACTAACTTTATGGTAAATAAGTTGGATGTGCTGTTAAGGAAAGTAAAGCTCAATGAATTTAGCAGATTGTTCAAGGTGACACAGCTCATAAAAGATAGGCCTTCATTTATCTGGCTCCAAAGCCAATAAAAGACACACAAAGAAATTCACCAGAGTAGTTTTACATCTTTATTTCAGAAACCGAAACACAAATGAAAGTAACTTTAAGGCTGTCTCCCTTGTCCCTGCATACTTACTTAGATAACAATTCACAAAGTCTAACTATACCAGCCATGTAATTTAAGGTTGTTAGGCTAGGTAGGTGCCTTCCATGGCTCTTTCTGACCCTAAACCACATGATGGCATTTCAACTCCCTGAAAAAGTGACACATGCAGGATTAAATGCATTAATTGTTAAAATTAAAGGATTAACTTGTGTTTACCATTGGTAGCTGGTGGACCAAACAACCCTCAGATCTGTTTTCTGTGGTCAGAATTAGGTTTGAATTTGACAAGGTAGCTACAGGCTTTGCTTTTCTCCTCCCAATGATCTTAAGCCCGTCAGATTCACATATTTATGTTACCTGCCTGACCCTTGGAGGCATTTGAGTTTGTAGTCCCCGGACACAATGCTACAGTTTCTTCCAGCTCTTATCTCCATGATTATTTGATTTAGAATTACTGAAATATGTACCCAGAGCCATCAAAACATTAAAGAAAAAATTCTAACACACAATTTGATATGAAGAAAAAGAATTTTTTTAAAGGCATAGACTTTCTGATCTTCAGAAGACATCAGTATTTGTAGAAAAGGAAATGGGAATGTGGCATCTCCTTAGCATCTAACTGGAGTAAAATCTTTATATTGTAATCACATGTCAAGCAGTCAGTGAATGTCTGTTAGACATCAATGATGTGCACGGCACTAGACTATACAATGAGAAATATATAAACAGGAGTTCCACATGCCTGTCATCATCCAAAAGGAAGCATCTCATCTAGTTTATAAATTAACAATACAACAGTTTATAAATGTACTGTGTGGGGGTGCCGGGGTGGCTCAGTATTAAGCGTCTGTCTTCGGCTCAGGTCATGATCCCAAGGTTCTGTGATCGAGCCCCGCATCGGGCTCCCTGCTCAGCGGGAAGCCTGCTTCTCCTTCTCCCACTCCCCCTGCTTGTATTCCCTCTCTTGCTGTGTCTCTCTCTGTCAAATAAATAAATTTTTTTAAAAAAATTTTAAAACATTAAAAAAATAAATGTACTGTGTGCCTAGGTCCCTGAAAAGTGGCGATAGATTTTAAAAGGCTGCTATCAAAACTATGTTTCCTTATGAAATAAATAAAATCAAGGAGATTTGGGGAAGTCAGAAATTGCCAGTCTTATCCCTTTTGGTCATACTGAATTAAATGAACAGCAACATGAAAGAGGAAAAGGAGTATTTTTAAGTTTATGAAATAAAGGCATTTATTGTGCCCCAGAGGCTCAAGTAGATGAGCATGAAATCATTAGCTGTCTCACCCTCCATCTTCTCCCCTTCATTATAAGAATGCTTGCCCAGAAAGTCCGATTATCCTCTAGGTTCCAAACAGTGTACTCCTCTAATTAGTCAAAATTTACCTATCCTGTCACAAAAGTGAACCTTGTGACCAAGACCTGTAATCTTTTGTTAATGTGCCTGCTAACTGCTATCCAATGAGTTGATATAAGCTTCTAGTACAATGACCAGCACATAGTAAGTGCTCAATAAACATTAGATGTTTGCAATTTTGATGATCATCATCATCATTATTTTGGTTCTGATTGTAAAAGTCTACTCCTTCACTGGGGGTTCCCAATGTTGCTCACTGATATTTTCCAATATGATTTCACTTTACAATCAAAATAAGTACTTGGGAAGTCTCCAAGTTCACAGGGAAAAAAAATCTCAGAATATTGAACAGTTATACATGCCTTGGTCAGATACTGGCCATGAAGATGTTTTGCATTACTTATGGCTTAGCATTCTACCTGTTTAGCTTATCTCTAGACTGGACTACACAGCCACCATATACAGCCTTACTTGATATGGTGCTTGGTGTAAAGTCTGTCATTGTTAAATTAGCAAATGGCTCACAAAAACATTAGAAAGTGTTCACTTCTTCATGTATTCCCTCAAGGTGACTATTTAGATCTTAAATAAATTGTGACCCAATTATAAAGATAGAAAGTGATTACAAGTATGGAATGGGGTAGGAATCGAAGTTTTGAAATGGAACTTCCCTGTGGGCTACAGTTGATGTTTGTTGATGGTTCATATAGCCCCCTGTGCTTCCATATGTTATCACTGCTGTGATTTTTCAGGTTTATCATCTGCCTTCCCCACCGTTCTGTTAACAGCTTGGTGGTAATTTTGCTCACCATTAGGCCCCTAGGCCTTGCCAAGATCTTAGCCTATATTGGGCTACTGGTATATCATTGTTGAGTAAATAAGTGAATGAAGTTGCAAGTGGTGTACTCACCCTTTAAGTGTGAAACTGATGTATCTTGTGAAAATCTGTTAAGATCAAAATCGAGTTTCACATTTCAATAAGAAAATCTTTTTTTATTCACATCATCAGTCATGTACCCTGACTGAAAAATTCTCAATACTCCTAATTTTTTGGAGGACGTTTGCTGTAAGATTTTTAGTTGAACATATTAATTTGGGTTATCATAGGCAGTAAAACCTATTGTAGATCAGAGTCAGAAGAGAGGGTCTGATGCACGCAAGGCCCTGCACCAGCTGCTTCATGTGTTACTATCCATCCCCACAACAATCCCATAAGGAAAGCAGTGTGATCCCATTGTGAAATGAGTAAACTGAGGCTCAGAATGGTAAGGTTAGCCTAAGGTTAAACGAATGGGTGGACTCCAAAACAGATCTCTTTAGTCCCAGGTCTTTCCTTTTTTCAGGTAACTTGCTAAATAAGCAAATAAAGTTCAAGGGAAAATAAATTAGCACAGATTTATAAACACACACAAAAAATTCTAACAAACATATAATCTAATGATTTAAAATTAAGGCCCAGCCTTGAAGTACAAAATCAATTGGCTTTTATTTGAATTAATACTGCTAAACAACCTAATGACAGATGTGGAAATGCTTTTTTCCACCATCTAAAAAGTCCAGTTCTATAATAGAGATCAGTGGGATGTATTGTTTCTTTGTTTCCGATAAGAACTTGAAAAGTATTTTCCTCACATTTGTATTTTGAAAATGATCTCTTCCTAAGAATAGGAAAGGATATGACTTTGTACTATGTTTTCAGGTGTAAGAAATCAAATACAATATTTACTGTCAATACTTCAAAATAAGGAAAAAGGCTATTTCCTAGGACATACTTTTCCGAGAGCCATTTCCACTTCCAAATCAGGCTACAGTAAGAAGGGTTTTTAAAAGGCTGGGAGAAGGGGCTGGAGGAATTACTAGGCATCAGGGTAAACCAGATTCCCAGCACAGGACAGGATAAAGATGTTACATCTGTAGGAAGGTAAGGGTTGCAACTATAATAATTATTGGTAGATGTCTATCATCTCCTACATGCCAGAATTCCCTACTGAAATTTTGTTCAGAGAATTGTCTGTGTTCCTCTCCCTCCCCCTCCCCCTCCCCCTCCCCCGGGAATTTCTACAGCTCCATTTCTACAGAAGGCAATATTGTGCTTACCCATGGAGAGGAGGAAGTTAATCTGCTGAGCTGTTGTCCTGTTCTCTAGAAACACCAAATCACTGACAATATTGATTTTTTGGCTCTTTATAAAACTTTTAACTCTTCAGAATTTAATATGGAGAAACGAAAGTTTAAAAAAAAAAAGACCTTTCTTTTTGGACAACCTCAGTGCTTTAAGGGTAAACTACTATTTTGTAAATTAGTCCGCTGAATGACAAGCCAACAGATTTGAAGCCAGCTGTCAAATTTTATTAGTCACACCCATAAATCCAGCCTGGTCCTGGTATCGTTCCCAGTGTCCCTGCATCACAGACACAGTATTGAAGGGAGATCACTGAGGGATGGTATCATGTTCCCCTCTATAGAGCATTTTCTTTGGAAGTCCGAGGGATTGTGTATGGTCTGTGGATTGATCTCCTTGAAAATCTTCACAAGAGGAAATTGATGACATGTATTATTTTTCTTTCCTTCTCTTGAACTGTCTGCCTTTCAATCATATATTAGGCACAAATCCTGATTCACTTACTTTACATCTAGAATTCCATCAGTCTCCATCAGGACGATATTCCTGTTTTGTCCCTCCTTCCAAACAAGAAATCTACCTTCTTGTTGATACATCTTACAGGCTCGAAACATACTAAATAAAGTATAATAACCATAGATGAGCCTTTATGTTTTACCATCAATATGAATTTTAAAAGGGTGTCATCAAGAAAATCATCTTCAAAGATATTTTCTTGCATGCCTAAGTACTACTGCTGAGATAAAACTGGGATGACTGCAGCAGTTCTGCTATCCTGGGCTTTTTGGTGTTCTGATTCTTTCCTCACTAGCAGAAGCAGTGAATTTAACACTCAGATTCGCTCTGACAGGCTGACAACTGATATCACAAGACCACAGCTAAGAGTGGTTTATTACTTTTAGTGGGATTTATTTAATTCAGTCTCACAGCCTGAGGGTGGGGTAAAGATTTAGCTTGAAATTAAATTCCAGCAGGAGACCTTTTAATATAAGAAAAATGGGCAGAAGGATAAATGACATGCTCAATTGCAATGAATTTTTTTAAAAAAGCCTATATTTAACATGGAGAAAAAAATCCCACAAAATCATTTCAGTTGTTTGACAGATATGGAGAGAAAAAGTGCAGATGAACCAGTAATGATGATATAACTCAAAAGAGAATAATCTAAAGGAAAGTTTTTGACACACGAGAATTTCTTCAATCTATCCACAAAAAAAAAAAAAATCCCAGTTTATGAATGCTTTCTGTCAATGTCTGAATAAGTTGATAAGAAATCCCAAGTGTTCTTCTATTGTTTAATGTTAAACTGTACAATAATTCTGGATGAAATAGTAGAGTTTAAGCAAAGCCATGGGTAGAAATTACTCTGGCGTTTACCCTGAACACAGGGAATGCTTACACTCAAGAATGTGGTATGTAAAAGTGGTATTCATTTGTATTTTGAGTCTGAGTAAAGTGGAGATAATATCATAACAGGTAACACAGATGGGGTCTTGCGAGTTGCGATACTTAAGGCATATTGGATAGTTACTGATCATGGTTTTCTGATACCACTTATATGGCGAAAAGGAGATTCCTTGTGGTCAATAGATATTAGAATACCAATGATATATTTTCTTTTTGTGGTATTATTTTGTTGCTTTGGACTTTGTCTTATAAAGAAAAATGACTGCTTCATAAAAGTCTGTTAAACTTGAATGCTTTCTACTAAAGCCATATCTGATTTTGAGGCTTTGAGGAAATCAATGCCAAAGAAAGAGTAGAATATAATAAGCAAATGGCCATTTGCCTTCCTCTGTTTAAAGACATTCCAGTTCAGTCCTGGCCTCAGAAAGGTGGTTCCAGATCACACAAGACCCGAGGTCTGTCGGCATAGTAGTAGCAAGCCTGGTCTTAGACAAAATCACCAAGGTCATAACCATTTTGTTCACTAGCCACATTCTACATTTTTTGCTTCTCTCCTCTCTTCCAGAACCCAGAGTTTTCATGGCTTTCCAAGTAAGCCTTCTTTGAAACAACATACTCACAGGCAAAGGAGCTTTTCTGCTTCCCTCTTTTTCATAAAAACTTGTGCTGTGTTTATTTGATGTAAGTGGTTAAAATATAGTCAAGTGATTAATAAGTGATAATAGCTGAATGCAGAGGGTCCCATATTATCTTGGTTCGTGGCACTCTTATTTGTCTCAGTGAGTGTTTCACAGCATCCATGGGCCAAAAGAAATACCTTACCGTCCCATTTATTAAACATTGAGGTCCAAGTACCTTAACATGCATTTATGTCCTAAAAACTTAGCACCTGTTGAACAGTACATAAACTTCTCAAGTTGTGGAATCAAATTGGTCTGCACTACTCTTATTGAAAGGAAGGTAGCAATCAGTGTTAAAAATGGTAATTACTTTCATCTAGTAGTTCACATGATGTCCAACAGATGTTACTGTGGTTTTCCTCAATTTTAAAATATCTTATTGTGCCTCTTTGAATTTGCAGTGGTGCCCCAGGTGACTTCAGTGCTCAGTTTGAGAACAATGGACTTCGTGTTTTATCTCTATTAACAACTCTGCATTTCAACAGAGATGCACATTGTTTATGAACTGACTCTTGTGTCTACCTCACACAATATGGTAGACTCAGTAAGGAGAGATATTTGGAGACAGGAGTTCTTTTGGTGCCTCTGATCTCACCACTGACCAGCATCCCGATCCATGGGATGATGATAAAAGCCTACTTAGAATGTACCACATTATTATTGGCTTATCTAAAAAGCCCAAGACCCCAGGAACAATTTTACTGACTCTAACTTACTTTCAAATTAGTGGCATTTTTTTTCATAATCCCACTGTAATTTATCAGTGATTCTTTCTTTAGAAAGAGCCTGAGCAGTGACAGTCAAACCTCTGACCCAGTGTAAGATGCATCCCCCCTCCCTTAAGTCGGTAAACCACAAACAACAATCATGGCTCTTTGGAAAGTAAATAGTCTGTCTCTGGCTCCCAGCATTTCCCGTTTCTCCTTTTGTCTACCCATCCCAGTCTGGACATAGAGGATACAGTGCAGTGAGCATCATTTTTTGCTAGGATGTATGTTTCTCTGAGACTGTTTTTTCTTCAAATTTGCCCCCAATGTAATTCCTCTACCAGTGTCCTTGCCTAGAATCTTACTTGTATGAATTTGAATGCCTTCAACTCTAAGTAATTTCATACAAAATTGCCTTAATCCAGTGACTCTTAATGCTTGCATGAACTTCTGTCCTGTCTTCCTCCTAAGTGAGCTTCATCCTCACGCTGTATCTGAAATGTCTACTGTGGCTCTAGGTCTCATGGCCATGATCAGTAATGCCCATAAGAATAGAAAGAAAAGGTCACTTCCAAAAGCCCGCCCAGAAAAATGAGGAAGAACTTTCTCAAAAGCCCCTAGCAAACTTCTTACATCACACTTTCTTTTTTCTTTCTTTTTTTTAATACAATGACTTTTCTACCCAAAATATACTAACGACATATAGAAGAAGTGGTATTTCAGACCACTTCTGAAAGGTGTTTTCCTGTTTGCTAAGTAATTATTTCTTACTGATATAAAATTGTTTTCATTCTTCAATGACGTTTTTGTTTTTATTTGTGGTTTGGGGTGAAATTCTCCATAAATTTTCCTGTTAGAATTAATAGATTTTTTTTTCATTTAACAGCTTTTTACTTAGTAGCAGGTTTTTTTCAGAAAAGAGTTGAAGTCATTAAATAAGGGATAGGTGTATACTCAAAGCAATTTACTTCTTAGGTGATTTGATAATTGAGATATCCCATATTTTTTTTCCTCCAGTGAAGTTAAACTGAAGGCCCATCTGCTGATGAAAAGCATAACCAGATTTTAGGTTAATTAGCTCCCAAGTGCCCTGTATGTATTTATACCATCAGAAGATCAAAAGGTACATATTTGAGTATGTCTGGAACCAGAGCTCCCTTCTACTGAAATCAAGTGTATTTATTTTCCTGAGCCCCTTCCCTGCCAAGGAGAGTCCATAGTCAAATGGCAAAGGTGTGCTTTTATGAATGCATCCTATGGAAATTTGTATACTGAACAGTATTGTTGAAGAATGTATTAAATATGTTTTCTTATCTTCAGATTTCTAGTGATGATCTAAATATGTTTATTTCTTCTAAAAATCATTATATTGAAACACCCTAGGGGCGCCTGGGTAGCTTAGTCATTGAGCGTCTGCCTTCAGCTCAGGTCATGATCCCGGGGTCCTTGGATTGAGCCCCGCATCGGGCTCCCTGCTCGACAGGAAGCCTGCTTCTCCCTCTCCCACTCACCCTGCTTGTGTTACCTCTCTCGTTGTGTCTCTCTCTATCAAATAAATAAATAAATAATCTTTTTTTAAAAAAAGAAAGAAAGAAACATCCTAGGACATAAGCTCCTTGAATGAAGGCAATGTACCTTATATAAGGACAGCAAATTTCAGAACTAAGGAGTATAATATGCAATTTTAAAAAATACTCTTTTTGGTTTATAATTCAACTCAATTTCTATTGTGTTTCAAGGTCCTTTCCAAAAAAGCTGGCAGGAAAATTTAATTTCATTCTTGTTCTCCGGCTTGTATCAGGGTTCTTTCTGGGGGATTTTTTCAGTGCCAGGAGATTGGAAGGAAGGGACAGATTGCGTCCCTGAGTCATCTGACCACACATTTTCACTAACATAATCACCATCCCAGTCCAGGAGCTCTTAACTATGCCACACGGAGGGGCACAGGAATCTTTCTGCAAGGATGTGACATCTTCAAGTCCCCCTGCTACTTCCCCGGAAGATCTCTTCCATCTACAGCTGACTGGCGCTTGAAAATGCCTCTGTGGAAAGTTCACCCACATGGCTTCAAAGAGTGAACTCTGTTATAAGGCAAATGTACCTAACAGAAGAAAAGCTGTAAAGAGGCAGCCATTTTCTTGTGGCGTGAATTAGTGCCAGGGCCTTTTTTTTTTTTTTTTTTTGAGTGTGTTCAGACAAGGAAAGAATACAATGTCAAGTTCCTAACCAAAAATGGAAGCTACCTCAAAGTGTTGAGTCCCCCACTTACCATACTTCTCATCCTCCTTTTTCATGCACAATTTATGATTTTCATTTGAAGCCTAATAAACTGGTGGAGAGGGATTATTTCCATTTCCTATTATCTTTATAGATATTTTCTAATGGAAAGGTCTTTATTTAGAAGTTCCTAAATTTAATTCATATAGCTGGTTTGATATATAAATCCTTAAGAAAACTCAGACATTCAAATAATAAATAATGATCTCCATTAATACTAATTTCAGTAGAATGTTGTTTCTAGACTTTTCCAATGTTTAGGGAAAAAAAAATTTTTTCCTTTATGAAAAGACCGAATTGTCAACACACACACACACACACACACACACACACACACACATATTCTCTCCCTCTCCCTTTCTCTGTTTCTCTTTCTCTCTCTCAAGCCAAAAACTAGGAGACTAAGAAGTAACTATGTGGAGATAAATGTAAACATGCTCACTTTTATAAAGGAACCGAAGCAAAGAGATAAGTTATGTATTTCAAATTGCTCTTACTAATGGAAGATTTTTGACTAAAAATGGAGAGCAAGTGTGTAGGGTACTAGCTGCAATTGGAATACAGTGGAAATCCATTTTGAATAAGTCATAAGAAAAAAAGTAGAACAATGTACAAAATAATTTATAAGTTTTAATATAATATTTGCATTTTCTTGCCTTTTACAATTCAGGCCAGTTCTACCTATTTTTAATATACCCTGAAGAGACTAACTAGATCACATGATTCCCTCTGCCATAGGTTAACCACCCCCAAAGCAGCACTTGGTAGGAGTACAGCAGCCAGAAGAGTGGGCAACGTCAGAGTGTGCAGCAAGAGAGACCTGCACTTCATCCAAGAACTTTAGGTACTGCTTTCAGTTTCCATTTGTCTTCTCTTCTTGCCTCAGTTTTGCAGTCAAAAGATTCTTGATACCTTCTAAGCTGCTTGCCCATAAGCTGTAAATTAAGTGAAGTCAATAATTATTTATAATTATAAATGTAATTATAATTATGTATAAATTCCACCTGAATCTTGTCTCAAATTTCTCTATTTTTCTTAGGAATAGGAAAAAAAAGAAAAAAATGGATGACGATTATAGAGTTATATAAGACAGTAACCTTGAAAGTAGCTACTCTCTAATTTAGGCTGTATTGTGGTGTTGGGCAAAGCCAGCTCTTGGTTGACCTAAAACCATGGGCAACATTCCCTAGTTGGGGAGAGGTTGGTTGAGAACCAGGTTCAGATTCTTCTGGAGGGCATCCTGAATTATAGCATTCCAATTACATGAGGGTGTGCTTACTTCATCGGGCTAGAGCTTGAAAGGGTCATTACCTTGCTGGTCAATTAAAATTCAAATATTTTAGGAACGTAAAGGTAATAGTAAAAGTCATCATATTTTCAACATGATGTATAGGTCAAAGCAGGGCTTTCTCTACATCATTGTTGATGAAAGGAGGGGACACTATAGCTTGAGAATCTGTTGAAGGAAGACATGTTCGGATGGAACGCTGGAATGGAGAGCTATAAAAGAGCAGTATGCAGGCACCAATTTCAGGAATTGGGCGGCAGAGGAGAAAATGTAAGATATTAAGCATGACTGAGGGGACTGTGGTAACACATATGAAAGTCTGTGTCCATCCCATTTCTTCATTAGAGCACTTGTTCTTTCTGAGTGTGCCCTGTGCCATTGATGGTCTTTACTGGGACTTCTCCTGTTAGCTGGATCCCTGATCCAGCGCTAGCTAGTCTGCCCCAGGGCACCATCTAGCCATACCAAACATAGTGAATTAACTTCTCTCCCAGTTTTCTTCCCAGGGTATGATAGCTAAGTACTTGCCTCTTCAAACTGAGCATACCACTGTAGTAAAATCAGACTGTATAAATCCAGACTCACACAGAGAGGTGGGATTTGAAGCTCAGAGGAGAGTTCAGGGAAGATCTTTCCCCTCAATCTAAGTGCTACTCAAAGCTTTGCTAGTAATGACATTCTTCCAGCCACGTTTTCACTCTTTTTTTCTAAGTCGCCTTCCACATCACTTGTTAAGTCTCAAGTCTCTTTGAATCTGATTTCCCAATATCTCTCACTTTTGTCATCGCTTTGCCATTCCCCCTGAATCTACTCTGGCTTAATTAACTAACTCATTTCTAGATACATGTCAGATGCATGAAAGAGGTAATTGGGTCAAATCCCAACTGTTCCACTTGTTAGGTGTGTGATGTTGGGCAAGTTTGTAAATCAGTCAAAGTTAAATTTCTTCATTTATAAAATGGGACTAATATTTCCTTATAGTGATGTTAAATTAGATAGCATATAAAAACTATTTGGTATACATTCAGTGCTAAATATATGTTAAATATCTTCTTGAGTTGATCTTAAAATACTGCATTAATTTCATTACTTCCTTGCTTAAAAATACACCATTATCCCCAAATACTTCAAAATAGCCTTCAAACTTCCTACCCTGCCATCGTAGGTCCTCCACAAAACATTCCCCACTTCCCTTTCCAGTTAGGGTAAACTCCCTTTATTGTTCTACACCAGCCTTTAGCTAGAGCCCAGGTAGGGTTCTTACTATCTCCTGTGTTCAACAGCCTCAACTGTGAAAGCCTGTTTTTTTTTATCCCCAGAAGGAAACTTTATTTCCCCTATCACTGCTTCTAGACTAAATCTCCTCCAATCACTTTAGACTCAAGCATAGGCTTTCTTTAGTAATTAAATTTCTAGTCCAGTGTCATAATCATATAATGATATTTACTTTACTTATCGATTTGAAAATTTCTTCCCACTTACCTCCAGTTCAAGCCTGACTAAAAATAAAATATAAAAATTAAACAGTACAGAAGGGGGAAGCCCAGTCATTCTGTCTGAACTTTAAGAAGGACTGAGCAGCTAATCCCCAGTCACTCCTCAGCATCCGAGAGCACTAGTGCATTCAGGTGTAGCTCTAGAAAAAGATGTAAGATATACTTTATATACTGTCAAATATGATACAATTGTACCAGTTCCAGGAGAGAAAACCCACACTGAGACCTAATGGAGCCCATCAAGGATTTACAGTTCAAGGGGGTGCCCACTATTTCCCAGAGGTTGCAGCCTTTATTCTCCATTGGAAGTTGAGTGTGAGATCTCCAAGGCTATTAAATGATGTAAAGAAGTTACCTGAGCCCTCACAGTATTCCAACAGCCCAATAAGAATTAGGGGACATGTAGACTCATAACTTAGAAAGTGGAAGATACCTCGGGACACCTGGGTGGTTCAATGGGTTAAGTGTCTGCCTTCTACCCCACTTTGGGCTCCCTGCTCATCAAGGAGTCTGCTTCTCCATCTCCCTCTGCCCCTCCCCCCACTTATGCGCTCTCTTGCTCGCTCTCAAATAAATAAATAAATAAATAAATAAATAAATAAATAAATAAATAAAATCTTCAAAAAAAAGTGGAAGTTACCTCATGGATCGTAGTTTAAAATTCTAGGTCACTCAGCATTAGAAGCAGCAAGTCAACCACCTCCAAATTTGATTTGTAGTATGTCTACAATATTTCAGCAACACTAGTTCAAAGGTTTTCTTTTTTTTTTTTAAAGATTTTATTTATTTATTTGACAGAGAGATAGAGAGCACAAGTAGGCAGAGTGGCAGGCAGAGGGAGAGGGAGAAGCAGGCTCTCTGCTGAGCAGGGAGCCGGACATGGGGCTCGATCCCAGGACCCTGGGATCATGACCTGAGCCGAAGGCAGCCGCTTAACCGACTGAGCCACCCAGGCGCCCCTAGTTCAAAGGTTTTCAATTCTTGCTCAGATACTCAGGGTACCTCTACATTCACAAACTCTGAATATCTTCCCTAAAGGAGATTTATGAACTTTCTACTTTAAGAGACCTTTAAGAGAATAATAAAAAGCAATCTTGTAAAAGGCCTAAGCAGCACTCCAGACATTGCCCCCAAATACTGTTCTTGAAATGCTGTAAAAAATACCATTCCTCTACCTAGAGCTTCCATGATACCAAACACTGAATGATAAGACATGATTTGCCTTATTTCCAGCAGCTGGGTCAATTCTAGATAATCAACTATTATATTTCATGCCTTGTGTCCTTGTGTTATACAGTTAGCCTCTAATATCCCCCAGAGAAGCTCTGAGGAATACAAATTTTTTCATGAAAAAAAGGGCAATTATTGTTTACTCCACTCATTGACATAAACAATCTAAATCAAGAAGAAGAAACTATTATGTAGCATATCACATTTTCATTTATTGCTCCCTCAGAAGGGATGCATTAGCTTAGACTTCATTTCTTTCAAGGAGTAAACAGTCAGACTCCTAAGTTTGGTTTTTCGTCTCTGATTTAGAAAACAATACTTTGGATTGTAAATATCTGTTTACTCATCTGAATCCCTGAGACTTTCTACCTTTATTCACTCCCATCCTAAACTGTAATGTTTGGGGACTCTACAATTATCTATTATCATATAATAAACAACTCCAAAATTTAGCAACTTAAAATAACAACCATGTTATTGTCTCATAATGTCATGTGTCAAAAATTTAAACAGGGCTCATCTGGGCAATTTTCTTGCTCTGGTGCCATCAGCTGAAGTCTTGCTCGTATCAGCTGGTGGATAAACTAGTCTGGATAATTCAGACTGGCCTCTGATTTGTCTGGTGTCTTGGAGGGGATGCCTTGAAGGCTTGGCTTAGCTGATACCATCCTCTGGAATGCCTACAAATGACCTCTCTGCATGGTGGCCTCAGAGTAGCAGGAATTCTTTGAGGGTATCTCAAGGCTCCCAGAGTAATTGTTCAAATAGGCACAAGGAAAAAATTTATTGCTTCTGGTGACCTGACCTCAGAAGTCCCAGAGCACAAGTGCTATCTCACTGTATGTTAAGGAAGTCGCTATGGCCAAGCCCACGTTTAAGGGGAAGGAAATCAGACTCCATCTCCCAAAGGGTAGAAAAGCAAAGAATATATGGTTATTTTTTGTCTACTTTAGGGACTTTTCTTTATTTATTGAACCCCCTTATATTTATTTTTTGAACATATATTTATTGAATCACCCTAAATATGTTCCAGACACTGCTAAGCAATGGGGATAGAGCAGTGAACAACTAAAAAGAAAAGATCTGCTCCCCTGTTGCTCCTATTTACATCCTTTCTACTAACAGCACCAAGCACAATGCATGGAATATTATAGACACCCAATATATTTTTGAGAAACTTAACAGGTGGGTTTGGGGAGTTGAAGGGATGGACAGCTCTTCCCTTCAGAAGTGTTGAGAGTGAGGTGACTGAGAGGAAAGAAGGAGTGCTACTTCACCATTTTGACTCTTTCCAGGTAGCTGGCGTAACTTCTAGTATCTTTAATGAGCATGCCTGACATTGCCAACTCGACCAGGTCCAAGCTGAGAGTTTGCCAGTCCCAATCTATCATCCATTTTGGTGTAATGTATACCCTAGGAAACATTTTATGCTTTATATTGAAGAAACAATATTTAGCTTCCAATTCTACTTTCTTATTTTTTCAAGACTTCAGTGCCTTTGTTTCATTGATTAAATCTGAAATGTTTATGGAACTTCCTGTCTTCAGTACAAAAACTCACCAGAGTATTAAATCATAATGATAACTTTGTAGTATATCTCTGAGAATAAGTTGTGCTCATATAGCCTATTTAGAGTATTCTTGGTCCTTTATTTGTTTTGTTTCTATGTGGCTTGTCTTAGAATGACTTGGGGAAATTACTACATCATGGGGAATAACCTATCAGTTTAGGTTCCTTCCACATTTTCTGATGGCATTATATATTTTAGTATTGATGTATTCCCAAAAACAAAATCAATTGTTATGACAACATGGACTCAAGACACATTTCACAAAGCATGATGGAATGTTTACTATAATGTAAAGATAGTAAACTTAAGTTTTTTCATAAAAGTTACATCATCTTTATAAAAAATTATTTTAAGCAAAACTCTTTCAAAGGAATTTACAAAGAGCAATCTTTTTATTATTATTATTATTATTATTATTGCAGTAGGGTTTCTTCATATAGGCATTTTTTGGTGTGCAGCGAGGTATTACCACAAAAGGGAATACTCAGTGTAGAAGAAATCCAGCTCCCCCATCTATACAATTTAAGATAACCTTACAAACAATAATGCATGTTGACAAGGTCCAGTATATATTCTGTTTCTTCTTAACGTGCTAGTAGGTTTTTTCTGGTATGATGGACATTAACATGTCTTTTTGATTTTCTTTTTCTTCACAAAACATATGAATCCAACAAAATGAATCCTTCTAAGAACAAATTTTGGACATTTAAATAATATGCCAAGTAGTGATGCACCTTTCCAAGAGGAAATAATATTTCATTTTCTAAAAACTCTTCTTGGAGAATACAAAGAGAGAAATCTAGTGCTGAAAGCAAGCTCTGAAAAAATGCATATTCAAAGAGTTTTGATTTATAAAAGGTTAAGAGCAAGATTACTTCAGAGCCATTCATACTTGTAGTAAATGAAACTGCATATATATATGTAGAATATATATATATATTCTTCTTAACAATTCTATTTCACTTCTTTTTATTGTCTTTATGGAAATATTTTTACAGATAGTTAATAGAGAACTTCAAAGAAGAAAAAGTGATCATATTCAGAAGTTATGATTAACTAGAGCTAAGTGTAATGAAACAAAATAATATTAATATAATATTATCATTTATAACCTCTATTTTTTTGTGGCTAAAAGAAAATGGAAGTAATATGAAGTTTTGTTCACTTCATTTCCATTTTGTTTTTATAGATATGCAGACCTAAAAGCCTCATGTAAATATTGTAAAAATTATTAGGTTAATTCTCCCTAGATATTTGGCATGAATATCATAGACTATAATAGATAAAATGGAAATTAATTTGGACATTTGTTTATGAAGAATTAAAATACATGCTCATCTTTAGATAGACATGAAGATTAAGATCTTGTCATCCATAAACAGTTTTTGAAAGAATCAGTAAAGGATGTTCATCAGCAGAATGAAAAATGAACACAAGGGAGTTAAATGAAACACAATGTATAAAAACAGAACCTATAAAAAATGTGCTGGTAAATTTAATCAAACATTTGCTGTGAGGAACAAATATGTTTATACCTAAAATATTGTTCTTAGGAAAGATGTGGAAAAGGGTCTAAAAAATAAGAAGTGAGATGTTGTTCAGTGGGTAGTTGAAGCATGAAACATTTCTTATATTAGTCAGAACGATGCAGATACTGAATAATTTCGGACCTTGTTAGAAAATTTAAAAGCAAATTGTGTATGTTAAAAAATTAGAGTAGTAGGGGTGCCTGAGTGGCTCTGTCAGTTAAGTGTCTGCCTTCGGCTCAGGTCATGATCCTGGGGTCCTGGGATCGAGCCCCGCATCAGGCTCCCTGCTCAGTGGGAAGCCTGCTTCTCCCTCTCCCACTCCCTCTGCTTGTGTTCCCTCTCTCGCTGTGTCTCTCTCTGTCAAATAAATAAAATCTTTAAAAAAACAAATGGGATAAAGACTATGAAATTCATTTTTTTAATCTGGTTAATCTTTTTATAGAATCTTGTATAAAACAACAGTGCTAAAGTCAATAAAGTGATAGGATAAGCTATAGAAGATAAAGATCAACCAAAAGAAGATTTATGTAACAGTAAGAATTTCACACAAAACAGAATTTAAGAAAAAAAGCAGTAAGGATAAAAAGTGGCAGTACCTAATTTAAAGAGAATAATCTACCAAAAAGACATAACTATAATGAATTTGTATATACCTAACAAATTGATTTGAAATGTAATTTCATAATGTTAAGGAAAAAATATGCAATAATATCATACTCTACCAAAAATTGATAAAGCAAAAAATAAATAAATGTGGTATATAAGGTTATAACAGCCCAATTAATGGATTTCATCTGATACATGTGTATGAGACATTTTAGCCTACAAAAAAAATATATTTGTTATTTTCAAACATATGTAAACAATTACTAAACAGAAAGATAAAGCAGGTCTTTTTGTTTTTGTTTTTGTTTTTTTATATTCAGCTATTTTATTTTTTTATTATTATGTTATGTTAATCACTATAAGTCAATCAGATAAAGCAGGTCTTAACAATGTCCAAGAAATCACTATCATACGGATCACATTCTCTTAATTTTAATTTCAGAACAATTGAAATGGTGGTGTTGCCAGATAAAATACAGGACACTCAATGCAATCTGAATTTCAGATAAGCAACAAGTAATTTTTAGTGTAGGCTTATTCCATACGGTATTTGATATACACTTATTAAATAATTATTTGTTGTTTATCTGAAATTGAGATTTCACTGGGCATCCTGTATTTTTATTTTCCAAATCTGGTAATCCTTGAAATATTCATTAAAAAATACAGAAAATCAAAGCAAAGAAAAAAGGAGAGTAATTTTGCAAACTAAGAAATTACTACAAATTAGTACATAAGGTCAAGAGAAGATGACAAAGAAAAGCATGAAGTATCTGGAGGAAAAGGAAATAGGAAAGAAAAGAAGGGAAGATTCACCCTAGTAGACATCCAAATCATTGGAAGGCTATGTGGTTTTGTTTTGTTTTGTTTTGTTTTGTTTTGTTTTGTTTTGTTTGAACATGGTGATTCAACTGTTTTAGAAACAGACACATAGGGAAGTGGAGCAGAATTGACAAAGAGTTGCACTCTTTTGTGGAAGTTTGACATTTGACAGAGGTCGTCTCATTCCAAGTCAGAAGTCAACAGATTAGTTTGTCAGTAAAACTTATTGTAACAGTTTACTTTCCGAATGGAAAAAAAGTCAGATTATTTCCTGATGCTACATGAATTTTCTTTTCAGAAATATCAAAAGCAAAAAAAATGAAATAAAATAAAGACTTTGGAAGAATGTATAAAATATCTATTTGAACTCAGGTTGGAAAAGAATTGTCTTATACAAAGCACAAAAAGTATTAAACAGAAAAATTTGGTAACATTGTCTACATCTGCATAAAAAAAATCTACAAAAAACAGAAAGACCAACCACAGAGAAAATATGATTTTACTACATATGACCAGCAAGGGATGATTAGTATCTAGAGCTATAAAGAACTCTTAAAAATAAGCAAGAGAAAAATAAAATAATTCAATGAAAAAGTCGGCATAGCAAAAAACAATTTATAGGAAAGGAACTTGAATTGCCAGTAACTATAAAAATCTGTGTTCAACCTCACTAATAATTAAGAAAATGCAAGATAACACCTTATCAGATAGGGAAAAAATTAGCAAAAATTTGCAAATAACGTGTCTTGTCTGGTTTCAAATCCTAACTCTAAAACGTATTAGTTGTCTAACTATAGCAAATCATATAACCTCTCTGTTAATTTTCCCATCAGTAAAACGGAAATATTACCTGTGTCAGAGAATTGTTATGATACTTTCTTTTAAGATTTATTTTATTTTATTTTTAAGTAACTGAACCCAATGTGAGGCTTGAACTCACAACCACGAGATCAAGAGCTACATGCTCCACTGACCAAGTCAGCCAGGCACCCTAAGAATCGTTATAATAATTAAATGAGTTAATACTCTCAAGAGTCTTAGAACAGAGCCTGCCTACTATAAGCATTATGTAACTTTTTGTTAAATAAAAGAAACATTGGCAAGGATGTGAGGAAACAAGAATTCTTTTTGTTTTGTGTATTTTTTAAGTTTTTAATTCCAGTTTGTTAACATACAGTGTTATATTCCTTTCAGGGGTACAATATAGTAATTCAGTACTTCCATTCATCACCCTGTGCTCATCATGACAAGCACACTCCTTAATCCCTATCACCTATTTAACCTGTCTCCCCACCCCTCTCCTCTCTGGTAACCTTCAGATTGTTCTCTATAATTAAGAGTCTGTTGCTTTGCTTTGTCTCTCCCTCTTATTTTTTTCCCTTTGCTTATTCGCTTTGTCTCTTAAATTCCACATATGAGTGAAATCATATGGCATTTTTCTTTCTCTGACTGACCTATTTCACTTAGCATTGTTCTTCTAGCTCCATCCATGTCATTGCAAATGACAAGATTTCATTCTTTTTATGGCTGAATAATATCCCATTGTGTGTGTATATATATATATATACACCACATCTTCTTTATCCATTCGTCAATCGATGAACAGTTGGACTGCTTCCATAGTTTGGCTATTGTAAATAATGCTGCAGTAAACATGGGGGTGCCTGTATCCCTTTGAATTAGTGTTCTTGTATTCTTTATGTAAGTACCCAGTAGTGTGGTTACTGGACTGTAAGGTAGTTCTGTTTTTAACTTTTTTTTTAAGATTTTATTTATGTATTTTAGAGGGGAAGAGAGAGAAACCATACAAGTGAGGGAAGGGGCAGAGGGAAAGGGAGAAGCAGACTCCCTGCTGAGCAGGGAGCCCGACCTGGGGCTGGATCTCAGGACCCTGGGATCATGACCTGAACCAAAGGCAGACCCTTAACCAACTGAGCCACCCAGGTGCCCCTCCGTTTTTAACTTTTTGAGGAAACTTCATACTTCAGTGTTCCAGAGTGGCTGCATCGGTTTGCATTTCCACCAACAGTGCACAGGGGTTCCTTTTTCTCCACATCCTTGCCAACACCTGTTGTTTCTTGTGTTGTTGATTTTAGCCATTCTGACAGGTGTCAGGTGACATCTTACTGTACTTTCAATTTGTATTTCCCTGATGATAGGTGATGATGAGCATCATCTCATGTGCCTCTTGGCCATCTTGATGTTTTCTTTGGAGAAATGTTTGTTCATGTCTTCTGCCCATTTTCAACTGGATTATTTGTTTTTGGGGTGTTGATTTGTGCAAGTTCTTTATATATTTTGGACACTAGCCCTTTATCGGATATGTCATTTGGAAAATACATTCTTCCATTCTGTAGGTTGCCTTTTAGTTTTGTTGATTGGGAAAACAGGAATTCTTGATTCCCTGCAAGCAGAAGTGTATATTGGAACCCCTACATAGGAGAGCAATTTGGCAATGTCTAGTAATGGTTGAAATGTGTATAATTCAGACTTTTAACAAGCAGAATGCAATCATAAAATAACTATGTTTTTTCCTGTGACAAGTTCCATAACTCAGCTGCCACACATTCCTGGAGATGTGAAGTCTTCTGGTTACTTTAAGACAGTTGCATTTCAGTATTTAATACTTGAATACCACATAATTTCTACAAAGTTAAAAGTTGTTTCTGTCTGTCCCCCAGCTCCAGCCTATTGAAGGGGAGGAGCCTGCAATAGAAAAGGAACAATATGATCCTTAATTTTTTTTTCTTTCATTATGTTGCTTCTGTGCTTCCTCCCCCAACATTCAAAGGACAGTTTTTTGATTTCTGGGAAATAGTTTTGTGGTGTTGGAGTTGGGAGGAAGAGACTGTATCAGTTTGGGTCCTGTGGGAAACAGACCCCAAGTGTAAAAGATTTTGGGGGGATAACACCTGTGAAATATAAAGAGAGGAAGAAGGGGTAGGCAAAGAAAGAGTTCAGACTTTGATCAGAATTACAAAAGGAGACAGCAGAAAAGAAGATTGCAAAGGAAGAGACTCAGACTGTGGTGTAAATCTGAAAACATCTTGGCACGCCCAGTGGAATGTTCTGGCAAAAACACTGGCCATTGATGAGTTCCTCATTGGGCAGAAATGGTCAGGCCAAAGCAACGCTGTGGCTTAGATGCTTTGGGGAAAGCCTGACGATGGAGCAGCTCAAGGCTGTCATCTAACTGCACTTCTCACAGCAAGTTTTCTCTGGAAAAGAGATTTGAGCAGAGCTCCACTGGGGCTGCACAGAAGGGGTCAGGATTGGTCTTACTTGGCTAGTACTACCATGAGTTGCCCTCAGTGCTGTCTGGTCCAGACAGGCAAGGAAAGCTAATTCTTTCTTTCATGGGTGCTTTTGTGAGTTCATTAGAACCCCTCATGATGGTATCGCTCATCAGCAGATCTGCTGTCTTGGACTTCAGCCTACACTGAAACAGCAAAGGTTCCATTTTCACATCCTCCCACATCTGTTTCTTACCCCGGGCAATTGGACTTCTAGAGAAAATGTATGCCCGAGAGTGTTCATTCAAGCATTACTTGTAATATTGAAAAAAAATGGAAATAATCTAAACATCTATAAATGTAAGAGTGAATAAATTTATGTGATAGAACAGTATGTAGCAGTGGTTCTCAAACTTTAGCATTGGAACCGCCTAAAGGGCTTATCAGAACACAAATAGCTGGGCCTTGCCCCCTGGAGTTTCTGATATAGTGAGACTGCAGTGGGACCTGAGAATCTGCATAGCTAACAAGTTCCCAGGGATGCTGCTGGTTTTGAGTCCACACTCTGAGAACCACTGTTACATCGCAATTGAAATGACAAAACTAGATCTGTCTGTAGCATTATGAATAAATGTTAAAACGACTTAGCAAATTATAGAATGATGCACATGATCTAATACCAATTATATAAAGTTTACAAACAAAATAGTACAGGGCGCCTGGGTGGCTCAGTCGGTTAAGCATCTGCCTTCAGCTCAGGTCATGATCCCAGGGTCCTGGGATCGAGTCGTGCATCAGGCTCCCTACTCAGCGGGGAGCCTGCTTCTCCCTCTCCCTCTGCCTCTCCCCCTGCTTGTGCTCTCTCTGTCTCTCTCTGTCTCTCAAATAAATAAATAAATAATCTTAAGAAAAAAAAAAGGAAAGACGACACAGACATTAAAAACAAAAAAACGAAATAGTACAATATAGTACTATGAGCACACAAAGATGCAGTAAGATATAAAACATAGTCAAGAAGGACACATGCCAACCTCATGGTGGTGGTTATCGGAAGGAGAAAGGGCTATTGGATTGGAGACAAGTTGAAAGATCTCTAAAGCTGAAATGGGAAAGGTTAACATTTTGCTAATAGTGGGTAAAAAGGAGTTTGTTATATTCCTTCTTTGTGGTTTTCTCCACATTTGAAATGTATCAATAAAAATAATTAAAAATACATAAGTTGCTTTTTGAAAGAAAACAAATTTTATCACAATTTGTTATTTACTCATTCATGTTCAAAAGGAATTAACTTATACATAACAAAAATTTCTATTTGATCTATGAACAGCAAAGATTATTATACTTTGTAAAATAAATAATTATAGATGATATGGAATCTTGTCCATATTGAAGGTAAGATGAATAAAACAGCCCTAGTTGACAGTTTATTTAATATTGTGATATTTATAACCATATTTAAGTAATTGAAAGTAATGATGATATGACCATTATCATTCATATTAACAATTGTGACTAGTTATTCTTTTGAAGCAGTTCCATGGAGATAGTGGGGGAAGGTAGCAAGCGTCATAGGTAGAACGCCTAATTTCAGATTACATTATTAATACAGAGATAAGCCTAAAGAGTCTTTTAAAATCTGGGATTGTTTGTGGGTGCCTTAAATTATTCATCTTAGTTGCCAAGTGACTGAATGAAAACTCTGACAGCAGAGAAGTCAAACTTGAAATCCTATGTTTTGTTCAGTGATTAGAGGAAGACCTTCATGCTGTACACACCAGGTGTGCAGACAGCAAATAGGATTTCCTTTTTTTAGAACTTTGTTAGAGAGGCGCCTGGGTGGCTCAGTCAGTTTGGCATCTGCCTTCGGCTCAGGTCATGATCCCTGGGTCCTGGGATCGAACCCGCATCGAGCTCCCCCTCTGCCACTCCCCCTGCTGTGCTCGCTCTCTCTCTCCCTCTCCATCAAATAAATAAATAAAATCTTTAAAGTAAGTAAATAAATAAATAAAACTGTGTTAGATTCTTACCTCAGTGTTGTGGATGGTGAGAGGGAAGGGACTCAAACCTCAGAAGAGATGGGTAAATTTGCCAAATTTACTAATGATACTGAAGATTTTAATATTTCTTGAAAAGAAATTAGATATGCAAACTCTTTCTGACCATGTAGGGTGTTTCTTAGGAAACTAATCTAGATCAGTACAATAATGTCTGACACTCGCTGTAACACTACATGCATATTCCATTATTTGTAGTCCTCTTAAAATATGAATAAGAACTTACTAATTTTCTCAGTTATAGCTTTATCTATTGCATTATGCAAGTAGAGTTTGAGAATACGATTTAGTGAACTGTTCTAAGCTGGTAGAATGAATGGTTTACCACAATGGGCTTAGTCATTTCTATTAAACAATTTCTGTTTACTAGCATCCTCAAGTCCTGGTCGATTAGAGATTTTTCAGTGTTAGGGATCTACTTTTCCCACGGAAAAGGAAAAAAAAATCTCATTACACATGGCATTTTCATTAAAAGCTATTAAGTACCAATTGGTTCTAACTGAAGCAATAATTTTCAGGAAAAAAATCTTTATTAACGGATAGGTTCTTAGCTTGAAATGGAGCCAAATTCAGCTACTCATAATAAAAATCACTGTTAGCCTCATTAAAGACCATTTACCTCCATCTTATATTCTAAATCAATGCTACAAGTTTATTTTATCTTGTTTTAAACATCTGTCATACTGCTAGCAACATTCAGCAACCAGATTTTTTCCATGTTTTTCCCTATTAATCATCATCCTCTCTTTTTATTTTTATTTTTCCATCCAGAGACTAGTGGGATGTTTCTGTTGCTTTTCCTGTCATCCCAACATTCTAACTCAGCAGAAAGCAAGGGAGGTCCACAATGGAGTATTTAACTCAAACTGGGAATGGAGGGGGAAGGGGAGTTTGGGTTGAAAGTAAAAACATGAAAATTCCTCAACTGCTTGCATGTTTAACATCTCCATTAACTGAAATCATCCCATTTCTGTGAATTCATTCCCTCAATGTAAGTGGCACAGGTATTACCAGAGACTGGTGCAAATCCCATGCAAATAATTTTTATTGAACATGTACTGTTCACATTTTAGGGACTGTATCATACCTAAATAATGCAGGAGCGTGTGATGCCTGCCAAGTCCCACACAATGTTGAAACCCCAGTTAGTGTTTTATCTTTAAAGAGAGAGTTCTGCGTCCTTTTGGCAGCTGATGAGTTCAGATAGAAAACATGCCAGCAGTGTGGACGGATGCATTATCACACGCACACCCCTGCCTCATCATATGCCACAACATTGGCAAGCAGAGCCCAGAGCTCTTTAAGAACAAGAAGAAGCTCATAAATAATGGTTGAATCACACAAGGGATAATTAAATGAGACAACTGAATGCCAATAGACTCCCCAGCGGAAAATACTCTTCAGTGAGGATCATTCCTGCCTCTCCTTTCGTTCTCTCTTTCTTATTTTTTTTTAAATCTTTCTCAGTTTTAGTTCTGATTAACAGTTCATTACTGTAGATACTTTTAAAATGGTTTTCCAGGGTTTTAAAAATTTGTCAGATTCTGCAAAACATTTTGAGACATTTTCATACTTCGGAATACTTCTTCAAGGTATATAAACATAGAGGTGTATTCTTATTTTTAAATATCTTAGCTTTAATCTCACAATTCTAATGACATATACCCATTTGACAAATCAACCGTAGGTAACATGCCTGAAAAGCAAAAGGAGAAAATTTCATAATGTGCAAAATCTCACCAAGTGGTGCCTGCCACAATGTGAGTGGAATTCATTCATTCTTTTCATTTAGGATAAATACACATCAGTGTTATAGCTGCCTCCTCATTCTTAAAAAATGAGATTCACAATGAATTTCAATGTTTCTCCACCAACCTCCTCCAAATTCTTTTTCAGAAAAGCTTAATGTTTCTGGCTTGACAGCTTTGTGCTCAAGGTTGACAGGATATTTTTAGTATCCCAAGTATTTTAAAGGCTCAAAAAAAAAATCTAGCTCTGGTTTGCTTGTTTATGAAATACATTTAGCAGACAATTACAGTTGGTTTAATATGCATTCATTGCTGTCTGAGGGGGAAAAAAATGCCTTCAGCTTTTTTGGCAAAATGAAGAGAAATATATATTCTCTCACACTAAGGCCACTCAGAATGGGGCATGCTCGCTGATCACTGAGGATTGTGCATCTTGCAACAATAAAAGGAAGATGCCATAGAAGGAGGTAAAACTAGCTTAGCTTTACTTCTTGATCAATACAAGGATCCTGGGGTTTCCATCCTGACCCATTTTAATTTAATAGCAATAAGGCAATCCTGCACAACAGTGCAGAGTTGTACCTCACTTTCAGGCAGGGCCCTGAAAAGTTATGTGAAAATCTACTTTATGACTCCAGTCAACACTTATTTCATGCCTGTAATGTGCCAGGCCCTGTCGTTAGTTCTGGAGCTAAAAAAGTAAATAAAATGAAGTTGGTCACCACCCTCTTGGTGATTAGTCTCCAGCAAGGAGGACAGACATAAGGAAACGGGACTCTTATTCTTTAAAAAGATAGATAGATAGATGATGATAGATAGATGGATAGATAGACAGGCAGACAAGAGAAAAGCTAAGGAAGTTTTCTGAATTAAGGAAGACTAAAGAGATAAGTAGAAGAGCCTGAACCACACCCTGTCCTAGTGGGTGAATCAACAAAAATAGTTCATGGATGGCATTTAGGTAAAAGGGATATATCAATGTTAAGTTTACTGAGGCTCATAACTCTATCTACTGTGGTTATGAAAGAGAATATCCCCATTCTTAGAAAATATATTCTGAAGTGTCTAAGGATAAAAGGCTATGACATATGCAACCTACACTCCAATGGTTCAGAACAATATTATATGTGAGCATGTGGGGGGAATGCAAATGATAAAGCTAATGAAACAAGATATTGACAGTAGGTGAATCGGGGTAAAGAATGTTCCACTTACTATTCTTCCAACTTCTTTAAGTTTAAAATTACACACTTATCCTACAAAAGTTTGTTTTTAAAGACGTTTGCAGCAAAGGAGTTGTATAGGATGCTACAGGACCTGGCAGGGGAATATAGCCTTGTCTCTAAGGGGGTTTGCATCAGAAGGTAGCATTTAAATTTCCTGAAAAGCACTTAAGATGATTCCTGAAAGAGAAAGAAGAGCTCAGGGTGAAATACAGTGCGAGGTGTTAAGAAATCATTCTAGACACAAACATTTATGAATGCCTTGAGGTAGTTAAGTGTTCGAAACCCGTGAAATCCAATACATCTAGAGCACAGAGGTGTCAGGGGAGTGACTGAGAGGAAAACGGAAGGGGTGAGGTGAGAGGGACCTGGTTATACAGGATTCCATAAACCAAGTCGTAAGAACTGGTAAGTTTAAAAATGGCATGATTAGTAGTGTCATGTAATTCGGGGCTAAGGAGAGAAAACAATTCTTGTAGTGCAATAAAGACTAGGAGGAGCAAAGATCTTTGAAGGGTAAAGGTTTGTTTTAGTGATCCAACATGAGAACCCAAATGGTGAGGGCCCATGCACACTCCCTTTCTTTCTTGGGATCCAAGGGACTCAACTCTATTCCCACCCCGTCTTTCAAGGAAATCTAAAGTAAGAAGAGTTCCCATGCCCAGAGATGGTTGGAAGGGCCATGGGAGGCTGAAACCAACTGACAAAGGAGAAGGGGAGGGGGGCAGGAAGAAGCTATAGGAAAGATGTTCTCAGCAAACCTCCACACTCGGAGAATGAAGGTTTAAAGTCATAAGCCTAGGCATCCGTCTTAGGGAAGAGTCAGAGAGAAGAATGAAGCCCTCTCTTAAATGTCTGTGATTCTATTTCAGTTTGACTGCATCACTTAAATTCAACTGAAGGGCTGGCTGAAACCTTCCCTAGTGTTCCTGCTTGTTTCACCACCGAGCAGTGAGACCCCTGTACGTGCCACCTTTTTCTTCCTTGATAGCAGACTACATGTATTTCACAAAGGTGTCCTGCCATGGTGAGGAACGTGATTGTAGTCGGGACTGAGGGGGTACAGAGGAAGATTGGCTTTGGAGGGCTGCCGAATTGGCCAGATGACAGTTTCCCGTGGATACCGAAGTTACACCCTGGACGTGGTCGCATTCCATTGTGAGTATTTTGTTAAGTCTTACACACTTAAAAACTTTGGAGAAAAATAAGATATGCTCATTGATCAACAGTCTAACCTTTTGGAATTTATCCTGCTATAAGTTTACAGGTGCAATGATGTATAGGTAATCTAGATCCCAAGAGCACTCTGCTAAGTAGGATTTCACTTCTAACGAAAGTAAAAATGAGTAACCTGGACTCTCCAAGAAACTGTGCTATCAATCACAGAGCCTGCTAGAACCCACCTAGTACATATGTTGCTTTTCCTTAAAGATACAGAAGGGACCTCAAGACAAAGAAGTTGACACAAAACATCTAGGAACTGAGATGACCCTGACATTTTCTACATTTGCTACTTATTCCAAGTACTGGCCCTAGATGAAGCTCATTAAACACAAAACGTATGTAAGATTGACAGTCCCTTTCTTTGATTTTTAGTAGACTTGATAAGGTGTCATGTTTATTTATTTGCTAGCAATAAAAATAAATTCTTTTTAAAATGGTTAAGTTTTGCTTTATAAAAATCAAAGAAACTATACCTCTTTTTGAAATCAAAATAATGCTTAGGTCATAAGTAAATGGAAGTTCTCTATGCTCTTAGAAGTTGAATCTAGGAATTTTATTAGATTTTATACAGTTATTCTCATTAAAAGTATGCAATATTAGCATAATTGGGAGAACATTAATTTCATGTATGATTCCCGAAGACTCATACAGTTATTTTTATTTTTTTAAGATTTTTATTTATTTATCTGAGAGAGAGGACCCTGAGACCATGACCTGAGCCAAAACCAGTAGTCCAGTGCCTAACCGACTAAGCCACTCAGGCACCCCACATACACTTATTTTTAATTAGCATGGGGAGCTAAAACAAACACATAAATTATCAGTGAATCTTTACATTATGTCTTAAGTTCATCAAGTTGCTTTTCTTTAAAGTACCACCACAGATGCATTAAATAAGAAAAATTCAGGTCAGAACTTGTATCTAGAGGTCAAGGATTTTTCTCCAAAATAATTGAAATGGCCTACAAATTGTTCAATTCATACTCACACCTTGCCATTGAGATACAGATTAGTATGATAACTTTGATTGTAAGGACAGGAGCCACAATGATAGAGAAATTGGGAACAGGATAGCAGAGCCATCACTGGACAAAGGGCAAAGCCCAATTCTACACATTTTTCTTCTTCAGTTTCTCTCCACTGAACTTTGGTAATAACTCATCACTCTTCCAACTGGAACTTCTGCCCTGTCTCCAAGGAAGACCACACCCATTCCATGAAGGCTCATAGCTCCCCATAGCCCACCCCCAGTGGTCACCAGATTAGTTCATCCTTCCCCTAGGAAACTCGAGCTATTCCCTCTGACTTCTCCCGAGAGCTTGCCTCCACCTTGCATGACCTAGATAATCTGAAGCTGGTCAACAATTCTAGGCTAGGCAGGAAGGGGCTAGACTGACGGGGTTATACTCCCTGTACCTGTGGCAATCTGCATTTTGAAAAAAAAAATACACATTTTAAATTGGTTTGAGCATTTAAGAAAATGTACTGGTTCGCTTAACTCAATACTTTTTGTGGGAAGTTTGGCTTATCTTAATGTTGATTTGAGAGCTGGTTCTCTGTATCTCTCCGCTCCTGCATTCTGTGACTTTGGTTCCACCCTCAGATTCCATAGGCTATTTCCATAGCTCAGGAGTCTCACCATCATTTCACGTCAAGATGGCTGTATTAGTCCGCTGGGGTTGCCATCACAAAGCACCGCAGATTGGGTGGCTTAAACAGCAGAAATTTATTTCTTCACAGTTCTGGAAGCTGGAAGTCTGAGATCAAAGTGTCAGCTGGGGGTTGCTTTCTTCTGAGGGCTCGCTTCTTTGCTTGTGGATGGCCGTCTTTTTCCTTTATCTTCACATGGCCTTTTCTCTGTATGTCTGTGTCTTATCTTCTCCCTTTTAAGGATACCAGCCCCATTGGATTAGGGCCTACCCATATGACCTCATTTTACCTTAATCACCTCTTTAAAGACCCCATCTCCAAATAAAGTCACATTCCGAGTTACGACTACTAGGGGTTAAGACTTCAATGTATGAGTTGGAGGGGGGGGAAGGGACATAATTTCAGCCCATAACAATAGTACTTGCTGGGTAGTCAGCTGGCTAATTTAGGCACACAGTATGAAGTTCCTGGGAGAGAGTCATGGCTACCTCTGATACTTCTTGTAAAAGAGAGAGCTTCATGTTTGCAGAAGTCTCAGCACAAATGTAGTCACTGATCTCCTTATGGCTTGGGATGACAGGCATTCTTGAAGCACTCATCATGGTCATAGAGGTGAGATTAGATTGTCATCTAGGCACACCCCCAGAGCTGAGGAGGAGCTCCAAATCTCATGGAGGGGAAGAGGAGAGTGGAAATCTGAATTGGAGTAGGGCAATTTGGGATATGGTTAGGAAGGAGCCAAGGATATTAGATAACTCTAAACAAAACACATGCACTACATTAACTCAGTAGAAAAAGTGGCAAAATCCCTCAGGCAATAGAAACAGAAATTCACTGTATTGTATCCACCAAGATAACCATTGATTCAGTCAAGCAAACTAATGGGTGGGGCGCCTGGGTGGCTCAGTTGGTTAAGTGTCTGCCTTCAGTTCAGGTCATGATCTCAGGGTCCTGGGATCGAGTCCTGTGTCAGGCTCTCTGCTCAGTGAGGAGTTTGCTTCTCCCTCTCCCTCTGTCCCTCTCCCAGCTCATGCTCTCTTCCTCTCTTTCTGAAATAAATAAATAGAAGCTTAAAAAAAGAAAGAAAACTAATGGGTGTAGAAGTGTTAGGAACAAGCTATTCACTGGGTCAAAGTATCCCTTTATAGACTACGTATCAATTACAGTGGAAAAGTCTGGCAGATACCGCCTTAACCATAAAATAATCAAATATAGCAATCTGAGCCACAGAAGTCACAATATCATCTATATAGTATTCAGTCAAAAATGTTTAACTTGGATTTAATCATGAAGAAGGAATCCAAACAAGGGCATTTTTCAACACAAATAGCTAGATGTTTTCGAAAATGCCAATATCATGAAAGACACAAAAAGGCTGGGAAACCACCACACTAGATTAAGGAGACTAAAGAGACATGGCAAATGAAATATTAACACATGATTCTTGGTTGGATCTTGAATCAAATAAAACAACAAGAAGTTATAAAAGATACCATTGAGACAGTTGGGGAAATTTGCGTATGAACTCTGTGGAAGATAATAGAATTGTCAATGCTAAATTTACACAGTGTAATAACTTTATTTTTTTTATAGAGGAGAATGTCCTTGTTCCTAGACAATACATGCTGAAATTTTATCAGTGTGTATTTAAATGCTAAAAATCCCATGTGTCCTCATAGTGGCTTATTCTTAGGAAGTGAGATAGATGCTATTCCATCAGAAATAATAAAGGCTTTGATGTTTATTTTCTTGAAAGTTTCAGTCTTTTATGATGTCAAATAACTATTGATATTCCTTTGGTTCCTTGAATTTTTCTTCTTCTTTAAAATGAAAACTGTATAAAGTATGAAAGGTCTGTCACTGCACTCTTTTCACACCACAGAGAAAATGAAAATTGGAAGAATCTGTTTGTAGCCTCCTCAACAAAAATCTTATTTCTTTATGTATGCAAAAGGCAGTTTTGGCAGTGAAGACACATGGGACATACCGTAAAAATGTATTCTTTAAATGCTGAGTACCTGGCTTTTTCCCTCCCTATCTCCTTTTTTAATATTTTGATTCTTTCCCTTTCCCAAAAAAATTAAAAACTCTGGGTTTTTTTTATCACTTGCTTCTTTAAGTAATAATTACTGAGCATCATCCTTGTGATTAAGAAATGTTTTCTATTTCCATTAGAAAATAAGCAAGAGGAAAAGGACTTAACTAGATGAAGAGGTTTAGACTATGTTTAAAGAACTAGCTGTCAGGGGCGCCTGAGTGACTCAGTCAGTTAAGCGGCTGCCTTTGGCTTAGGTCATGATCCCAGGGTCCTGGGATCAAGCCCCACATCAGGCTTCCTGCTCAATGGGCAGCCTGCTTCTCCCTCTCCACCATTTGTGCTCTCTCTTGCATTCTTTCTCTCAAATAAATAAATAAAATCTTAAAAAGAAAAAAGAACTAGCTGTCAGATTCACTGCAAATTTTTTTTCTTTTCTAATTAGAGTTTTTTTTTATTATGTTAATCACCCTATATTACATCATTTGTTTTGGTGTAGTGTTCCATGATTCATTGTTTGTTCATAACACCCAGTGCTCCATGCAGAATGTGCCCTCTTTAATACCCATCACCAGGCTAACCCATCCCCCTACCCTCCTCCCCTCTAGAACCCTGAGTTTGTTTTTCAGAGTCCATCATCTCTCCTGGTTCGTCTCCCCCTCTGACTTACTCCCCTTCATTCTTCCTCTCCTGCTATCTTCTTTTTCTTTTTTCTTAAAATATGTTGCGTTATTTGTTTCAGAAGTACAGATCTGTGATTCAACAGTCTTGCACAATTCACAGCGCTCACCATAGCACATACCCTCCCCAATGTCTATCACCCAGCCACCCCATCCCTCCCACCCCCGACCACTCCAGCAACCCTCAGTTTGTTCCTGAGATTAAGAATTCCTCATATCAGTGAGGTCATATGATACATGTCTTTCTCTGATTGACTTATTTCACTAAGCATAACACCCTCCAGTTCCATCCACGTCGTTGCAAATGGCAAGATCTCATTCCTTTTGATGGCTGCATAATATTCCATTGTGTATATATACCACTTCTTCTTTATCCATTCATCTGTCGATAGACATCTTGGCTCTTTCCACAGTTTGGCTATTATGGACATTGCTGCTATAAACATTGGGGTGCACGTACCCCTTCGGGTCCCTACAATTGTATCTTTGGGGTAAATACCCAGTAGTGCAATTGCTGGATCGTATGGTAGCTCTATTTTCAACTGTTTGAGGAACCTCCATACTGTTTTCCAGAGGGGTTGCACCAGCTTGCATTCCCACCAACAGTGTAGGAGGGTTCCCCTTTCTCCACATCCCCGCCAACATCTGTCGTTCCCTGACTTGTTAATTTTAGCCATTCTGACTGGTGTGAGGTGGTATCTCATTGAGGTTTTGATTTGGATTTCCCTGATGCCGAGCGATGTTGAGAACTTTTTCATGTGCCTGTTGGCCATTTGGATGTCTTCTTTGGAAAAATGTCTGTTCATGTTTTCTGCCCATTTCCTGATTGGATTATTTGTTCTTTGGGTGTTGAGTTTGATAAGTTCTTTATAGATTTTGGATACTAGCCCTTTACCTGATATGTCATTTGCAAATATTTTCTCCCATTCTGTCGGTTGTCTTTTGGTTTTGTGGACTGTTTCTTTTGCTGTGCAAAAGCTTTTTATCTTGATGAAATCCCAATAGTTCATTTTTGCCCTGGCTTCCCGTGCCTTTGGTGATGTTTCTAGGAAGAAGTTGCTGAGGCTGAGGTCGAAGAGATTGCTACCTGTGTTCTCCTTTAGGATTTGGATGGACTCCTGTCTCACGTTTAGGTCTTTCAACCATTTGGAGTCTATTTTTGTGTGTGGTGTAAGGAAATGGTCCAGTTTCATTCTTCTGCATGTGGCTGTCCAATTTTCCCAATACCATTTGTTGAAGAGACTGTCTTTTTTCCACTGGACATTCTTTCCTGCTTTGTCAAAGATGAGTTGACCATAGAGTTGAGGGTCCATTTCTGGGCTCTCGATTCTGTTCCATTGATCTATGTGTCTGTTTTTGTGCCAGTACCATACTGTCTTGATGATGACAGCTTTGTAATAGAGCTGGAAGTCCGGAATTGTGATGCTGCCAGCTTTGCTTTTGTTTTTCAACATTCCTCTGGCTATTCTGGGTCTCTTCTGGTTCCAAACAAATTTTAGGATTATTTGTTCCATTTCTTTGAAAAAAGTGGATGGTATTTTGATGGGGATTGCATTGAATGTGTAGATTGCTCTAGGTAGCATTGACATCTTCACAATGTTGGTTCTCCCAATCCATGAGCATGGAACGTTTTTCCATTTCTTTGTGTCTTCTTCAATTTCTTTCCTGAGTATTTTATAGTTTTCTGAGTACAGATCCTTTGCCTCTTTGGTTAAATTTATTCCTAGGTATCTTATGGTTTTGGGTGCAATTGTGAATGGGATCGACTCCTTGATTTGTCTCTCTTCTGTCTTGTTGTTGGTGTATAGGAATGCCACTGATTTCTGTGCATTGATTTTATAGCCTGCTACTTGACTGAATTCCTGTATAAGTTCTAGCAGTTTTGGGGTAGAGTCTTTTGGGTTTTCCACATAAAGTATCATATCATCTGCAAAGAGTGAGAGTTTGACTTCCTCTTTGCCGATTTGGATGCCTTTGATTTCTTTTTGTTGTCTGATTGCTGTGGCTAGGACTTCTACTACTATGTTGAATAGCAGTGGTGAGAGTGGACATCCCTGCCGCATTCCTGACCTTAGGGGAAAACCTCTCAGCTTTTCCCCATTGAGAATGATATTCGCTGTAGGTTTTTCGTAGATGGCTTTTATGATATTGAGGTATGTACCCTCTATCCCTATACTCTGAAGAGTTTTGATCAAGAAAGGATGCTGTACTTTGTCAAATGCTTTTTCTGCATCTATTGAGAGGATCATATGATTCTTGTTCTTTCTTTTGTTAATGTATTATATCACGTTGATTGATTTGCGGATGCTGAACCAGCCTTGCAGCCCAGGGATAAATCCCACTTGGTCGTGGTGAATAATCCTTTTAATGTACTGTTGGATCCTATTGGCTAGTATTTTGGTGAGAATTTTTGCATCCATGTTCATCAAGGATATTGGTCTGTAATTCTCCTTTTTGATGGGGTCTTTGTCTGGTTTTGGGATCAAGGTAATGGTGGCCTCGTAAAATGAATTTGGAAGTTTCCCTTCCATTTCTATTTTTTGGAACAGTTTCAGGAGAATAGGTATTAATTCTTCTTTAAATGTCTGATAGAATTCCCCTGGGAAGCCATCTGGCCCTGGGCTTTTGTTTCTTGGGAGATTTTTGATGACTGCTTCAATTTCCTTAGTGGTTATAGGTCTATTCAGGTTTTCTCTTTCTTCCTGGTTCAGTTTTGGTAGTTCATACATCTCTAGGAATGCACCCATTTCTTCCAGGTTATCTAATTTGCTGGCATAGAGTTGCTCATAATACGTTCTTATAATTGTTTGTATTTCTTTGGTGTTGGTTGTGATCTCTCCTCTTTCATTCATGATTTTGTTGATTTGGGTCATTTCTCTTTTCTTTTGGATCAGTCTGGCCAGGGGTTTATCAATCTTGTTAATTCTTTCAAAGAACCAGCTCCTAGTTTCGTTGATCTGTTCTACTGTTCTTTTGGTTTCTATTTCATTGATTTCTTCTCTGATCTTTATTATTTCTCTTCTCCTGCTGGGTTTAGGCTTTATTTGCTGTTCTTTCTCCAGCTCCTTTAGGTGTAGGGTTAGGTTGTGTATTTGAGACCTTTCTTGTTTCTTGAGAAAGGCTTGTATTGCTATATACTTTCCTCTCAGGACTGCCTTTGCTGTATCCCAAAGATTTTGGACAGTTGTGTTTTCATTTTCATTGGTTTCCATGAATTTTTTTAATTCTTCTTTAATTTCCTGGTTGACCCATTCATTCTTTAGTAGGATGCTCTTTAGCCTCCATGTATTTGAGTTCTTTCCGACTTTCCTCTTGTGATTGAGTTCTAGTTTCAAAGCATTGTGGTCTGAAAATATGCAGGGAATGATCCCAATCTTTTGGTACCGGTTGAGACCTGATTTGTGACCTAGGATGTGATCAATTCTGGAGAATGTTCCATGGGCACTAGAGAAGAATGTGTATTCCGTTGCTTTGGGATGGAATGTTCTGAATATGTCTGTGAAGTCCATTTGGTCCAGTGTGTCATTTAAAGTCTTTATTTCCTTGTTGATCTTTTGCTTAGATGATCTGTCCATTTCAGGGAGGGGGGTGTTAAAGTCCCCCACTATTATTGTATTGTTGTCAATGTGTTTCTTTGCTTTTGTTATTAATTGCCTTATATAATTGGCTGCTCCCATGTTCGGGGCATAGATATTTACAATTGTTAGATCTTCTTGTTGGATAGACCCTTTAAGTAGGATATAATGTCCTTCCTCATCTCTTATTACAGTCTTTGTTTTAAAATCTAGTTTGTCTGATATAAGGATTGCCACCCCAGCTTTCTTTTGGTGTCCATTAGCATGGTAAATTGTTTTCCACCCCCTCACTTTCAATCTGGGGGTGTCTTTGGGTCTAAAATGAGTCTCTTGCAGACAGCATATTGATGGGTCTTGTTTTTTAATCCAATCTGATAGCCTGTGTCTTTTGATTGGGGCATTTAGCCCATTTACATTCAGGGTAACTATTGAAAGGTATGAATTTAGTGCCATTGTATTGCCTGTAAGGTGACTGTTACTGTATGTTGTCTGTGTTCCTTTCTGATCTTTGCTGCTTTTAGGCTCTCTCTTTGCTTAGAGGACCCCTTTCAATATTTCTTGGAGGGCTGGTTTCGTGTTTGCAAATTCCTTTAGTTTTTGTTTGTTCTGGAAGCTTTTTATCTCTCCTTCTATTTTCAATGACAGCCTAGCTGGATATAGTATTCTTGGCTGCATATTTTTCTCGTTTAGTGCTCTGAAGATATCTTGCCAGTCCTTTCTGGCCTGCCAGGTCTCTGTGGATAGGTCTGTTGCCAATCTAATATTTTTACCATTGTAGGTTACATATCTCTTCTCCCGAGCTGCTTTCAGGATTTTCTCTTTGTCTCTGAGACTCGTAAGTTTTACTATTAGATGTCGGGGTGTTGACCTATTATTATTGATTTGAGAGGGGTTCTCTGTGCCTCCTGGATTTTGATGCCTGTTTCCTTCCTCACGTTAGGGAAGTTCTCTGCTATTATTTGCTCCAATATACCTTCTGCCCCTCTCTCTCTTTCTTCTTCTTCTGGTATCCCAATTATTCTAATGTTGTTTCGTCTTATCGTATCACTTATCTCTCGAATTCTGCCCTCATGATCCTGTAGTTGTTTCTCCCTCTTTTTCTCAGCCTCTTTATTTTCCATCATTTGGTCTTCTATATCACTGATTCTCTCTTCTGCCTCATTTATCCTAGCAGCTAGTGCCCCCATTTTTTATTGCACCTCATCAATAGCCTTTTTGATTTCGACTTGGTTAGATTTTAGTTCTTTTATTTCTCCAGAAAGGGTTTCTCTAATAACTTCCACGCTTTTTTCAAGCCCAGCTAGTATCTTTAAAGTCATGATTCTGAACTCTAGGTCCGACATCGTACTAATGTCCGTATTGAGTAGGTCCCTGGCTGACAGTACTACCTCTTACTCTTTTTGCTGAGGTGATTTTTTTCGTCTTGTCATTTTGTCCAGAGGAGAATAGATGAATGAGAGAACAAAATGCTAACAGGTTTACAACGTCCCCAGCAAATATACTGTATACAAATCCGAAAAGACCTGAAACCAGGGGAAAAGAAAGGGAAAGAAAGAAAAAAGAAAGAGAAAAAAAAAGAAAAAAAAGATAAAAACAAAAACAGAACAATACAAAAACAGAATGTGATCATATATGATGAGGCTAGTGCATAGATCAGTGCCACACACTAGATTTTGGGCGTATTTTGGTCTGTTATAAAAAAATGCCTCCTAAAATTTTAAAGGAAGAAAGACATATATGTACAAAATAAGGGTTGATACAATGAAGGGATAGAAGATGACTGTAAAGATGAAAATTATAAAAGATTTTATAAAAGGACTTGATAAGATAAGAAGTTGTTTGAAAAAAGAAAGAAGATTTTAAAAAAAAAAAGAAAAAAGGGAGAGAATGTGATCAGGCAGGAGACTAGAACAGAGCCTTACACTAGTGATTTAGGGTATATTTTGATCTGTTAGAAGAAACTGTATCTCAAAATTTTAAAGAGAGAACAACTTATATATATATATGCCAAAAATAAGGGTAACTACTATGAAGGGATAAAATATGACTCTAAAAATGAAAAATAAAAAATGTTTTGTTTTTAAAAAAAGAGATTGATAAGATGTTGGTTGAAAAAGGGAAAAAGAAAAAAAAACAGTTAACAAAAATTAACTTTGATGAACTAATGAATCATGGTAAAAAAAAGCCATGAATTCTATGTGCAGTATTCCCCTAGCGCTGGAGTTCTCCCGTTCTCCTTGATCGGTAAACTTGGTCTGGGCTTGCTGGCTGTTCCTGCTGATCTTCTGGGGGAGGGGCCTGTTGCCGTGGTTTCCAAATGTCTTTGCCGGAGGCTGAATTGCCCCGCCCTTGTCGGTCCGGGCTAAGCAAGCTGCTCGGGTTTGATCTCAGGAGCTTTTGTTCCCTGCAAGCTCTTGGTACAGCCTTGGAGACCAGGGCAAAAATGGTGGCCTCCCAGTCTCCACCCGGAGGAGCTGAGAACTCGGGGCCCCGCTCCTCAGTGCGCCCACAGAGAAAAGCAGTCACTCCTTTGTCCCCGGTCTCCGGCTGCTCTCCGTGCTCACCCGGCCTGTGACCGAGCGTTGATATCTCTGGCACCCGACCCCGTGTGGAGTCTCCAAACCCAGCAGATCCCTGCGGTGTGTTCCCGCGCCGCTCCTCCCCGGGAAGGAAGGGGAGTCCCCCCGGATCTGCCGCTTGTTGGGTCCCTGCTGGAGGAGCCGTGGCCCGACTGGGCCGCGGATCACAGTTTATGGCCACCCCAAGCTGAGAGCCCGCGCCTCGGCTCCGTCTCTGCAGCCAGCTTCCCCGCTCCGATACCTGGGAGCTCTGGCGCACTCAGGCACCCCCGGTCTTTCTGTGACCCCGAGGGTCCTGAGACCACACTGTCCCGGGAGGGTTCCACCCCCTGCTTAGCCACTGGAGCGACGTCCCTCAGCGGAGCCGACTTCTAACAGTTCCGATTTTGTGCTCCGCGGCTCTAGCACTTGCCAGAAGCGGCCGACGGAGGCCCCTCCCCTGCCGTCTATCCTCCCGAATATCGCCTCGGATTCACTTCTCCGCACGTCCTACCTTCCAGAAAGTGGTCGCTTCTCTGTTCAGAGAGTTGTTGCTACTCTCCTCTTTGATCTCCTGTTGAGTTCGTAGGTGTTCAGAATGGTTTGATCCCTATCCAGCTGAATTCCTGAGACCAGACGAAATCTAGGTCTCCTACTCCTCCGCCATCTTGCCTCACCTCTCAGATTCACTGCAAAATTTAAGAAGTCTCCCTTACTTCTTAAAGATAAACATAATGACCACCTTGTGTAGATAGTTCGGGCTTGTATTTGTGAATTATGGGCATTGAATTATAGCCAAATAGTTTTGTGCTTTGCTTTGAAAATCCATAAACATATGACAATAAGTATTAAGATACTGACACGTTTCTTAAAGATATAGGGCTATTTTGTTTCTGAGAAATTTAATAAAAATAAGAACTCAAAACTAGAGCTGAACTTCATAAAACACAGTGTCCACCCATGCTCACTTCTGATTTTACATTATGTGCCAAATAGCCTAATTTACTAATAATACTTACCTTCTAATAGGAAATAACAAAGATGTTTGTTACAAGTCCGTATTTAAATGATGTCCTCATATCCAGAGAAGTATGTAATTGCATTAAAGAGGTCAAAATTTTTCCAAGCATTTTCAGTTCTTTTGCCAAAACCCAGCTAATTTTCATCCACTATTTCTTTTACTAGTCTACATTTGACTTTTTTCTTCTTCGTATAATGAAGAATTGACAGAAAGGTATCCAGATAATCACCATTACATCTCATCACTATTAAAAAATTTTAAAAAGGAAGGTCGTATATTAATTCACTCAATTCCCTTTTTCTTTTTCCTTTTATTATGGAAGCATCAATGACATAAAATGTTACATTAGTTGCAGGTATACAACATAGTGATTCAACAAATCTATTATGCTGTGCTCACCATAAGTGTGGCTACAACTGTTTCCATACAACACTATTAAAATACCATTGACTCTCTTCCCTATGCTGTACCTTTCATCCCATGACTTACTCATTTCATAACTGGAAGCCTGTACCCCCAAACCCCTTTACTTACTTTGCCCATCCCCCACTCCCCTTTCCTCTGACAACCATCAATTCGTTCTCTGTGTTTATGGGTCTGTTTCTGCTGTATGTTTGTTCGTTCATTTGTTTTCTTTTTTAGGTTCCACATATAAGTGAAATCATATAGTATTTGTTTTCCTCTGCCTGACTTATTTCACTTAGCTTAATACCTTCCATCCATGTTGTAACAAATGGCAAGATCTCATTATTTTATGGCTGAGTAATATATATATATATATATATATATATATATATACACACACACATACACACATCCTCTTTATTCATTCAATATGTATATATATCTACCACATCCTCTTTATTCATTCATCTACCGATGGACACTTCAGTTGTTTCCATATGTTAGCTATTGTATATAATGCAGCAGTAAACATAGGGGTACACATATCTTTCCAAATTAGTGTTTTTGTTTTCTTTGAGTAAATACTCAGTAGTGGAATTACTGGATCATATGGTATTTCTATTTTTAATTTTTTAAGGAAACTCCATACTGTTTTCCACTATAACCATACCAATTTACATTCCCACCAACAGTGCACAAATTCACTCAATTATTTTTTGTTTGTTGGTTGGGTATCTTTTTTTAATTTTTTATTTAAATTCCAGTTAGTTAACATACAGTATAACAGGAGCAATGTCAACCTCTTCACTGACCTATGTTGCTCCTTTCAGACAATAACATTTAATATTCACACTTTCAAGGTTAGGATTTAGTAGCCAGTCCACGGGAAATAATGTCATTTCCTCCCGTTGGTGTGATAGGGCTCAGTTGGCAATCATTCAATTCTTGATGCCAGCTGCTGGTTGGTAAACCTTTGTGGCTTACATCAAAAGCAACCTTTTGTTATCTCTCTCAATTCTGCAATGTGAGCTGAGCTAAGTTGGATGGTTCTTCTGTCCTACATGGTATCAGCTAGGGGTATAGTCATTATGCTCAACTGTGCCATGCTGAAAATGGCCCATACACATAAGTGGCAAGAAGTGCTGGTGATAGACTGGAAGATCAGATGCAGCTTTTGACTGAAGTACCTCTGTTCTCCTCCACTTATCTCTCCACGCAGCTTGGGCTCGCAGCAGAAATTAACAAATCTCTTAAATCCAGCCTTGGATGTTACGCAAAGTCATGATGTTGCATTCTATTAGTCAAAGCAAGTTATAGGGATAGCCCAGATTAAAGGGAATTACAGAAACAGAAAGCATAGTATTTACTGTATGTATTATAAATACATATAAAATATATGTATGTTTATACTAAATATATATGTACTGTGTATTATAGTATATATACACATATGCATATATATACACACACACACAATACACAACTATAGCATGTAAGAAGTCAGGAGGGAGATAAATTTAGTGAGCTATAGATATGTAATTGAAAATTACTATGCTTTTTGTTTCTGTAATTCCTCTATGAATATATATACTCATATATATATTCATATATGTGATATATATATACATACACAACAATATATATACATATTATATATAACACTGGCATATATAAAGTCACGAGGGAGATAAATGTAGTTAATATGCCTTATGGTCCTTCATTGTGCCCTAGCTCAAGAAGGAAGGCTGAAAAATCAATGACTTATGCATCCATCTCAAGAAGTTTTTAAAGATCAGTAACTAAACCCAAAGTAAACAGAAGGAAAGGAAAAATAAAGAGCAGACAGTAAAGAAAAAGAAAGAAAACATAAGATAGAGATGATCAACAAAATAAAAGTTGAGTCATTGAAAAGAATACAAAATAAATTTCTAAAGAGATACACTGAGAAAAAAGAGAGAAGGCACAAATAAACAAGATGTAAAATGAATAAGGTTCAAAGGTATAGCGTTACAGAGATGGTAAGATGACTGTATTAACTCTATGCCAATATATTTGAAAATTTAAATAAATAAAGCCAGGGGCGCCTGGGTGGCTCAGTCAGTTAAGAGTCGGGACTCTTGGTTTTGGCTCAGGTCATGATCTGAGGGTTGTGAGATGGAGCCCCACTTTGGGCTCTGCACTCAGTGGGAAGTCTGCTTCCCCTCTCCCTCTGCTTCTGTCCCCCACCTCACTTCAAGGCAGGTGCTGGCTCTCTCAGAAAAGAAAATTTAAATAATAAAGTCAAATTTCTAGAAAAACACAACATACCAAAACTGAGCCCCCAAAATAGAAAATCTGAATAGTCCTATGTCTATTAAAGTTCTTTTCATTTTATTTAATCCCCAGCCCATGTTGATGAAGTGGTTACTATTCTCACCATTTTGTAGGTGAAGAAACTGAGGTTTAAAGTGTTCAAGCCACTTATCCAAAGTCACACAGTGAGTTACAAAGCTGGGCCTTGTCCCCAAACTTCTCTGACTGCAGATCTCCTGTATTCTTACAACATTTCAGTACCATCTAGAAGATCAGACTTCACAGCATTTTGAAGTGTGTTGAACGGGGCATCCACCAGTATTGAAACAGGAAACCCGAAATTAAATATGTTATCTTCATGGCTTAGAAAATTAGATCAATGATTTGAGTTTTAATTTCCTTATATACAGAAAGTTTGGTGATATATATGTAGTAAGGCTGTAGGATTGAATGAGAAAATGGATAAATGTCTAGCATATAATTTTCCATAATACGTGATTTCTTTTCATAACCTAATTAAAAGAAATACTAACGAAAACATCAGCATACTGAATTAACATCTACATCTCACATGATTCAATGTGTTAGTACTAAATATGGTTGTGGAGTTTGTATGTGTGTGTGTATATGTCATAATTCAGAGAAAACAAGTATAATTTATTCCAGGAATATAAAAATATAGGACTGGTTTAATATTAGAAAACTAATCAGTGTATTTCACTATATTAACAGCAAAAAGGGGGAAAACTATTTTCACCATATTAACAGAATAAACAGAAAAGTATGCTAAAAGATTTTATAAATATCAATATCACTTCATAGTAAAAGAAAAAACGTTTAGAAAACTAGTAAAGGAAGGAGACTTGCTTAACCCAATAGAGTATTAAAAAAAAAGCACAGCAAACATTTGGGGGTGAAATGGTGAAACCTCCTTCTCTGAGACTAGGCATAACACAAAGATGACCACTATCACCACTTCTATTTAACATTGTACTGAAGATCCTAGCCAGTGAAATAAGGCAAATACATACATACATACATACATATATACATACACACATATATACATACATAAATGGTAAAGAGATTGGAAATGAAGATTTGTGGTATTTGCAAATGGTTTCAGGGTTTATGTAGAATATTGTAAGGAATCGACAGAAAAAAATTATTAGAATTACTGCAACAGGGGCCCTGGGTGGCTCAGTCGCTTAAGTGTCTGTCTTTGGCCTAGGTCATGATCTGGGGTTCTGGGGTCAAGCCCCAGTCACATTGGGCTTCCTGCTCAGCGGGGAGTCTACTTCTCCCTCTCTCTCTCTGGCCCTCCCCCTGCTCATGCTCTTTCTTGCTCTCTCTCACATTCTCTCTCTCTCAAATAAATAAAATCTTTAAATTAAAAAAAAAAAGAATTACTGCAAGAGTCTTGCAAGGCTGCAGATGCAAGGCTAATATTAAAAATCAGTTGTATTCCTACATATCAACCAAAACATTTGAAAATTACATTTTATGATTATACTATTTACAAAAGCATCAGAAATATTCACTATCTGAGAATAAATCTAGCAAACATGTTAATACCTCTAACAAAACCATAAAACATAATTTAAAAAGGTTAAAGAAGAAAAGAACAAATGGAAAAATATGTCATGTTCATGGATTGCAAAAACAGTATTGCAAAGATATCAGTTCTCACCAAATTGATCTATAAGTTTAATTCAGTCAAAATCAAAAATCCCAGGAGGGATTGTGTGTATGTGTGTATAGAAATTGACAAGTGATCCCTAAAATTTGTATGTGAATGCAAAAAGTCAAGAAGAGATAAGTCAAATTGAAAAAGAAAAAGGAGGTAAGCATTGCTTCACCAGACATGAAGACTTGTTTTTAAAGCAACATTAAGACTGTGGGATTTGTGCAAGGATAGCTAAATCAACAACAGCATAGAAAAGAGAATTCAGAAACAGACCCACACCTACAGGGATATTTGAATTATGATAAAGGTGGCACTGGAGAACAGTAGAGAAGGACATTTTTGACAAATGGTCCTGGGTCAATAAGACCTATATATGGGAGAAGAAAAAAGAAACTTAATCCCTACTTCAGACCAGGCATAAAAATAAATTCCAGATAAAGTATAGAATTAAAAGTAAAAAGGAAGCTATAAAACACATAAAATATATTAAGATAGCTTCATGATCTTGGGGTAAACAATGATTTTCCTAAAATGACACAAAAATTACTATATCTAAAATAATGTTGAAAAATTGGACCATATTAAGATAATGAATGCTTACCATAAGTCACAAAATAGTGAGTAGGCAGGCCACATAGTTGGGGAACATATTTACAGCCCATATAATCAAGAAAATGCTTGTATCCACAAAATATAAAGAACTACAAATCCTTCAGTAAAAGACAAACAACCAGAAATAAAAAATAAGCAAAAGACTTGAAGAGGCACTTAATGAAAGAAGATATAAACATGCCCTATAAACATTTGCAAGAGTGCTTAACTTTTGTAGTCATTACAGAAATACAAATTAAAGTCACAAAAAGATGATAGTACATACCCACCAGAATAACTAAAGGTAAGAAGACTGACAATGCCAAGTGCTGTTGAGAAAGAGAAGCACTGGGAACTATTATAAAAGGCTGGTAGAGGGCAAATTTGCAAAATCATTTGGAAAATTGCTTGGCAATATATGCTAAGGTTAGATGTAAGCATATCTCATGACCCAGCAATTCCACTCCTAAATATATGCCCATAAAAACACATGTATATTCCAGCAACATACATGTACAAGAGTTTCATAGCTGCATAATTTGTAATAGTCCCATATGGGAAGCAGACCTAATGCCCATCAACAAGAGAAATGTCAGCTAAATTGCAGAATATTCATTTAATGGAATACTATACAGCAAAGGAAATGAACAAATTAACACACCAAAACATAGCAAATATTGTGTAAAACAGTTAAATGATAGGGATAGTGTGAAGATTAAATGAGATTATTCTGATGACGTGTCTGTTATTTACACTCTTTTTTTTAAAAGATTTTATTTATTTATTTGACAGAGCAAGAGAGGGAACACAAGTAAGAGGAGTGGGAGAGGGAGAAGAAGGCCTCCCGCCAGGCAGGGAGCCCGAAGCAGGGCTCAATCCCAGGACCCTGGGATCATGACCTGAGCTGAAGGCAGATGCTTAACGACTGAGCCACCCAGGTGCCCTTGTTATTTATACTCTAAAGTGTCTCAGCTGTCCACCTGCACTTCACTTCACTGTACAGGTCTATCCTGGTTACATTTCTTTACATCTTTAGTGAAAGGTCCCTCTTTGATGCTTCTTGTGTCATTACTTTGCATCTATCTGATGCCCCTTCTGCTCTGCAGGCCTTAAACAAAGGTGGTCTCAGAAAAGGACAAGGAACCTGCAAACCCAGACTACCGGGCAGCTTTGAAGTAGGATCTATGGTCCAGGATCAACCAAAGGGAAGTTTTTCGGGAACTACAGATTTATCAGAATGACTCATCCCATTGAGTAGCCAAAAGGTAGAGAGTATAGAGCAGGGGTGCCAAAGAGAAGCTTGAGGTGGCACATACTGTGCCCACATGACATGCTTCCTATACCAAAGTCCTAGAAAAGGAAGCACAGAAAAACTCTTGGAAACATACAGGCAGCTGGAAAAGGAGAGACACGCAAAAGATTCATTTATGAAGATTCAACAGCTTCCTTTAAATGTGATTCGGACAGCACACGACAACTCTAAATGGTCTTTAGTCCACATCTGGGGAAGTAAGATTTGTCCACAAGTAACTCAAACACTGCTCAGCTTAAAAAAATTAAATAAAATTGAGAGTTTAGTAGTTAAGGCTAATATGCCTTAGAGTCAGTTGCATATGTTCCAAACTCAGCATTTTGTCAGTTGAGTGTTTTGCAAGCTGGTAATGTGGCTAGGTTAACTAATCTTTTGTCATCTCTAAAATGAGGTCAAGTTTTGTCATCTCTAAAATGTTTTGTCATCTCTAAAATGAGTATAATAATATCTATCAAATGGGTGTTATAAAAATTAAGAGATAATACATGGAAAGTACATATCACAGTGTTTGATAAAAATAATAATTACTGAATAATGGCAGTTATTATCTAAAAGACAAATGTCTTCATACACACATACACATACACCTAGCCCAAAGTCTCAGGAGAGAAGTTAGCACTTGGTCATAAGAGAAATATAAGCAGAGGTTTAGATGTATCATCTAACCAGGGCTAGGGGCTGGTCATCAAAAACGAGATTGTTGTATGGAAGAGAATGGATGTCCTATATGCCAAATGCTAAATGGCAGTGGATATCACAGTGCTTTTCAGATGGGTTGCATCAATCCACAACGCCACCAGCAATGCATAAGTGGACAAGTTTCACAAAAACCACACTTATATAAGGTATTATCATTTTTTTATTGGGCTAATTTTTGGTCTTTTAGGAGATGTTTGATTAATTTTCATGATTTTTAGGAGATACTTAACAATAAGCATTGTAGAGCTGTTTGTCTGAACCAGTCAGTTTCATCACTGGCATAAATTGATGAGACTCATCAAACAGAGGGTGTGAGACAGCATAAGAAAGATATTTTTGTTCTCCAAAATAGTATATAGTTTATCCAGAAGCTCATGCAGTTCTGAAGCTCTTTCACAAAGCACTTGCAATTATCCACAAAATGTGCTTCCCAAGAGATTTTGAAAACTCAAAATTGGGGGTTATTGTCACACTTCCTAGGGTTTTCAGGCTTTCACTGGTTTTTAAATTAATGGAAAAAGTGTGACAAAACAAACAGAATTTTTCCTTATGAGAACCTGTTTGAAAGCTTATTGTGCTTTTTGACAGTAAACACCAGGTAGGAAATTCAAGGGTTTTTTGAAGTCAGCACACACAATTTCTTATTTACTCTTAAGGAGTAATTTGTTAAGAAGTTTCTTTATTTGTAGTAATGAAATATGTCTAATCATCTCAAAAGCAGAATAATCATTGTGAGTGACAATTTTCTGACAAAAAGGATTAGGCCTTGAGAGAGAAAAAAGTTGAGTTTAAATAGCTGGTCATAGACTATTTTGTGAAGTAACAACATATATTGAAATGTATGTGTGTGTTCATACATGTGCACATGTATGAACACACACATGTATGTGTACTATTGCTACTGTCTACCATCATGCTAACCACAATAGCTGTGACTATGGTTTTGATACCATAGAAATTTATAATCATACTGTGATAGTATTTGTCATTCCTTCCATTGTGTGGAAGGACTATAACAAGGACCCCCTATGTAGCTAATAATTTCCAAGTATCTTAAGGAACCCATCACAACACTGAATTGTTCTTTTCTTTTCTGTTTAAAATGAGAGGAGAAAGAAGAGTACATGAAGTATATTATCATGCCCTCTACAATTTACTGAAACAACTCAATACAGTTGTCACCTGAATAATATATGACCCTGTCTACCACTCTTGAAATAAGTCCATTTTGTGTATGGTTATTTCTATTCTGTGGTAACTTACCTCAGCGGGGAGTCTGCTTCTCCCTCTCCCTCTCATTCTTGAGAAAGTAACACTGAGGAGAAGTTTGGTTTTTAAGGTAGCTTACATCCCTTGTACTTTAAATCTGGTGTTGAAGATTCAAAGAGAATCCTCCTTTTTTTTTTTTTTTAAAGATTGTATTTATTTATTTGAGAGAGAGAGAGAGAGAGAGAGCACATGAGGGGGGAGGGTCAGAGGGAGAAGCAGACTTCCTGCTGAGCAAGGAGCCCAATATGGGACTCGATCCTGGGACTCCAGGATCATGACCTGAGCCGAAGGCAGTTGCTTAACCAACTGAGCCACCCAGGCGCCCCAAAGAGAATCTTCCTTAAGAATTGAGCTTCTTATCAGTAAGTTACTTATTTTCATCTCATGAAATTGGTTATACTGTAAATAAATGATCTTTTTGCCTTGGCTAACCACCAAATGTGTGGTCCACCTCTGACAAACTCTACTAAACCATACTTCATATTTACTGTGAACCAGCCTTACACACGACTTCACTTTATTTTTCCTTTCTTTACTCTATGTCCTTTAAAAAATCATATTAAAAAATTTAAGCTCTCTTAAATCCCTGACAATGCAGAGTAGGAATAAATGTAGTAGAACCACTGAAAACATTATTAATGTATTTAATTTGTGCATCCATATTGATTGAACATCTACCCTTCCTTCCCAAAGAACTTAAAAAATGCCAAGATGAATTAAATACAACTTATGCCACAGTTTTGTAAGAGACACATTTATAGCAATGTATAATAAAAATATTAATGTGTAATAAGAATAGAAGAATAGTAATGTTCCAAAAGTAAACGAGATAATGTACTTAGCATAGAATGTAGCATAAATGCTTGGTATATTTTAGCTAAATTCAATAGAGGTTATATTAGAACTAGAATTTTATGGATAAGAATAATATGGGTATTTTGACATGGAAAAAAATATCAAGTACTATAAGAAATACAGAAAAAAAGGAACAAGGGTGGGAAATCATTGTACATGCACAGGGAAGTTATGTGGAGAAGAGTTTGACTAGATCTTTTGACACCAAAAGAAATTCAATTGGAAATAGGTCTGGCGTGGTCTGTCTTGATGAAGAGGTTTAAATGACTGATAATACATTTGGGTTTTATTCAAGAACAGTAGGAAACATTTTGAGGTCTTAAATGAGGAGATACATATTGTAATCAAAGTAATTGGAAGACAAATGAACTAAAAAAAATGAAAGTAAATAAAAGCAGTGACAAGTGAGATGGCTAGTACCACGGTCCAGGTAAGATGTAGTGATATCTAAACTAGGACAGTTGCAGAAGGAGTATAAGGGAAGGAACAGCTGCAAGTAGTCATAGACTCTAGATGTCTCAGAACTTGACAACCTTTTGGTTAGGGTATACAAAAAGAGATCAAAGTCTGTGACTTTGAAGGTAGTTGATAATCAGCATTCAGTGTCATTAAAAGATAGCAAGTTGGGACACCTGGGTGGATCGGTTGGTTGAGAGCTGGACTCTTGATTTCGGCTCAGGTGATGATCTCAGGGTCCAAGCTGAGTGTGGAGCCTGCTTGAGATTCTCTCTCTCCCTATCCGTCCGCCCCTCCCCCTGTGTGCTCTCTCTCACTCGCTCTCTCATTCAAAAAAGAGAGAGAGAGAAAGAGAGATAGCAAGTTAAGGAAAAAGGAAAGAGATGGTGAGTTAATTCAGATTGGATGAATGGTGTTGGAGATACTATAGGATATGAGAACTGAGGAGTCGTCAACATCGGAAATGGAACCCCTCAGAGAAGGGATAAAAGTGGAGGTAAAGAATAGGATTTCAGGGGCGCCTGGGTGGCTCAGTCGTTAAGCGTGTGCCTTCGGCTCAGGTCATGATCCCAGGGTCCTCGGATCGAGCCCCGCATCGGGCTCCCCGCTCAGCGGGGAGTCTGCTTCTCCCTCTCCGTCTGCCTGCCCCTCCCCCTACTTGTGCTCTCTCTCTGCCAAATAAATAAATAAAATCCTAAAAAAAAAGAAGAAGAAGAATAGGATTTCACTTCTGTGGGGAATCTGAAAAACAAGACAAATGAACAAACAAAAAACAGATTATTAAATACAGAGAACAAACTTGTGGTTGCTAGGGCAGAGATGGGTGGGAGGAGGAGTGAAATAGACAAAGAGGATTAAGAGATACAAACTTTCGGTTGTAAAATAAGTAAGTCACAGAAATGTCAGTAATGTTGTGCTAATGTAGGGTGACACGTGGTGACTACATTTATCATGGTGAACACTGAGTAATGTAGAGAATTACTGAATCAGTATGTGGTATGCCTGGAACTAACATAAAAAGGGAGGAAGGGAGGAAGGAAGGAGTCATTTGCATTGTCACATCATTAGATTAGATGAGATTTGTCATGGAGAAAATGAGAGAAAAGAGAGGTAAGGATCAACTCTTGAAGAACATTTAAGCACCAAAAAGAAGTAGTTAAAAAGTAGAAGGAAAAACCGAAAGAATTTGGTGGCATCTAAAAGACAGAGCACTCCATTCATGTGATGCAGTTTTCCTTTATCTTTGACTATTTTTATTTTAATTAGAACTTGTTGTAGTTGAGGTAAACTCTTTTCTTTATGAAATAATGCTTTTGGAATTTTTCTTGAATATAATAATTATTATGTTCTGAGATAGTTTTGTTTTTTCAGCTTAGGAAGTTCAACAGAAAATGTCTGACTCTATAAGGTATGTTGAGTTTCAGTAGTCATAAATAGTACTGCAATGATGAACTAAAGAATTTCAAGAAAAGCTAAATTAAATCCTGACCTATGTAGTGTAACTTTAAAAAAACAACACAACACTGCTGGAGTGGTGGGGGATGGGAGGGATGGGGTGGCTGGGTGATAGACATTGGGGAGGGTATGTGCTATGGTGAGCACTGTGAATTGTGTAAGACTGTTGAATCACAGACCTGTACCCCTGAAACAAATAATACATTATATGTTAAAAAAAAAATAGAAGATAGTAGGAAGGGAAAAATGAAGCGGGAGAAATCAGAGGAGGAGACGAACCATGAGAGACAATGGACTCTAAGAAACAAACTGAGGGTTCTAGAGGGGAGGGGAGTGGGGGGATGGGTTAGCCTGGTGTTGGGTATTAAAGAGGGCACGTTCTGCACAGAGCACTGGGTGTTATATGCAAACAGTGAATCATGGAACACTACATCAAAAACTAATGATGTAATGTATGGTGATTAACATAACACAATAAAAAAAAGTAAATAAATAAATATAGTAGAAAAGATTACTTTTTAGCCATAATTTCTAAGGAAAAATAAGCTTTATAAATACAACTTTGTATGCATGGATTTGTGTTCATCAAATTCATTCCTTGCTTCTCTTTTATTATTGTGACAGATTCAATATGTGAAAATATTCTGTAAATTTAAGGTTATTTCATGTATTGAAGTATTTCCAATTAAAGAAATATTTCAATTAAGAAACAAACAAACAAAAACACTTCCAGATAATACATTACTCTCCCTTCACTAATCCATTCTCTATATCATTTATGACAAATAAGTACCTTTTACTTGCTATCTGACTATTTTTACTTCTGTCTGTACATTTTGCCTTCAGACTTTCTTCACTTTTAAAAATCTATTGTTATCAGTTGGCATTAGGGTAATCATTTTTTATTAATACCTTCCTTCTAACAGCCTATTTTTTGTATTTAACTCCAGCATGCAGTTAAAAGAAAATTGAAAGGAGTATTGGTAATAAATGATTGGTTATTACAGTGACCTAAAAGCTTCAGAATACACCAGCCAATGGAAAGCAGTAAATTCATATAAATATTAAAACTCTGGTTTCACTATCTATCTGCCTCTCCCAACCAAGTTCCCCACAATCATTTTTGTCACTCTTTGTGGTACGCTTAGCTCACAGAGTTCTCTCAAGTCCCCTCTCCCCACACTCTCCTCCATCACCTGTAACTCCTCTTTAAGATCATACCTTTCTCTTGCCACTCTGTTGATGCCCTCCATTAAGTCAGAGCCTCCTGGCATATGAACCTCAAGTTGTCAAGACAAGGATATATTCCTTTGAATCATCAATGCACCAAAAAGAAATTATGTTGCAGAAATGAGGAGAATGCCCTTAGGGCCCATATATGGCCCATGATGCTGAGCTTGAGAATAGACACCTCTCTTTCTTGAGGTACTCATTTGATAATGTCCTCATTATAACCTCTCTTCCTTCTAATGCAAATTGTCATCCAAATGTGTGTTTGTGATAACACCCAGCTCAGCTGTTTATTGGACTTATTAGTCTCTGAATTCTGGTTCAGACTGAGCTTGCCCTCCTAATATAGATGGAGATACAAATATATTTAGATATAGATAATACATACATATGTTATAATACAAATATTATAAATATTTTTATTATATTATATTAAATATTAATATTAAATATTGTAAATATAGATATAGATGATATAGATACGGATTCAATGAAGTAGAAGTAATTGAAACAAAATGCCCATCACAGAGGTCCTATTAGGAGTGAATAGAATGAAATTATCAATTTAACTTCAATATTGTATCAGTAATCTTTTTCTGCTTAAAAAACATCCCAGAACATAATGGCTTAGAACAATCATTTATTTAGCTCACAATTCTGCAAGTTGGCAAGTTGGGCTGAGCTTAGCTGGGTGGTTCAGCTGGTCTCAGCCAAAATAGCTCATCTCTACTCCAGCAGGCCAGCCAGCCCAAACTGGCTCCCATAGTGATCACCCGGATCTAAGGAAGAAAGCTGAAGCCTGCCAGACCTCAAATGGCCTAAGCTCAAAACCGGTACATTGTCACTTTGCCACATGTTTTAGCCAAAGTGAGTGACAAGCCCAGTCCAGATTCAAAGAATGGAGAAATAGACTCCACATTCTGATGGGAGGAACTGCAAAGTGGCATTGTAAAAGTTTGGGATGTGGAATTAGGATTCTGACCATGTTTTCAATCTACTGCAAAAGCTATAAAACATTCTGAAAGTTGACAAATGAAAATTGTATTAAGTCAAGCGACAGAACAGACAAGCTCACATGACAGCCCTCTCCCCAGGATATCTGTGCTACCTAATGAGAGGTGAGGCTTCCTGGAAGACATTTAAGGATTGAATGCAGTGACTGGCAAAAAGAAGGCATTAAAATCTGTTTGTCGAATGAATAAATGATTTGGAACAATGAACTTTCATTGCACCTAAGGAACAGTTAATGAATAACATATTCTAAAAACAAACAAACAAACAAACAAAAAAACTGTTATATCCTCCAGATGCCTAGCATTAATTTGAACAAAGAGAAATAAATTACTTGAGGTTACAAGAGCTCAGGAATAGATATTTCAAAAGGCAAATAATATACTAAAATAGGTAATGCATCTTACATTTGCTAGAGAGGAATGGACTTACAGTAGCCTCAGATCCTCTTGAGTATATTCCTATCTAAAGATAAATGGGAGGTAATTCTCAGAAAATGGTGGTCTGAATGCAATCACTTTGCTTCCTTTCTCAGCAAACTTATAGCTCAAACAGTAATAGGTGTGTAGGGAAGTGGGAAGGAGGTGGGAGAAACATGGCCTCTTCTAAAGCCTGAAGAAGACCCTACAAACTTCTGAGGATGTAGTTTCAGTAGCACCCAGAAAAGACATGTAGGAGGTTCTTGCATTCCACAAGACAGTAAGAACCAGACTGAGAGGAAGTCAGCCTCTCTAGCAAAGCATGGAGCAGAGAACTTCAATCCTGAAGTTGAAGGTGATTTTTAAAGGTCACAACAAATTAGTAAGAGGATCCACTCAGTTCATGAAAAAAGTATCCCTGCCATCTTGTTCCTCGGTCCTAGAGAAAGACTACTGAAAAAATGCCCACCAGCTAATTGGGAAATGAACTACTTCTTTTGTCTCCACTGCCTGCCAATATAGCACTTCCCAAGATGCTCTCACCCCCCAACTTGCATAGGTTGACAAAGAAAAACAAAACACAAATTATTTAATGAGCCTTGGTTATTTCAAGAAGGGAGACCAAGCTAGTGACCAGAACAGAAGCTCCTATTAAGGAAGACTGAGTGGAATTTAAAGAAACTAATTATCTTAATAGAAGGAAGAAGAGAAGGGCAGAAAGAAGGGTGGAAGGAAGGAAGGAAAGGAGGAAGGAAGAGAGGGAGGGAGGGAAAGGTAAAAAGAAAGGGGAAGGGAGAGGGAAGTCAATAAAACAAAATTTTGGAAATAAAATAGACATGATTTCCTTTTTTAAACCCTCTGTGGAGGAATCAAGTAATAGAACAAACCACCAATTAAATGACACCAAACACCAGATGAAGGAGCTCTTGTATATGCAAACACATATATGCCCACACATGCATTCCATTATATATTTGATTATGTATATTTAATTATGTATTTGATTATTTATATATATATACAGTGAAAATCATGAATGAAAATAAAACTTAATGGAAGATAAATCTAGATATAATACACATAATAGAAGTTCCAGAAAGAGGAGGGAAAAAAGCAAGAATCACAAAGCTATTGGAAGAAACTAAGCTAAATACTTAAGACTCATATATCAAAAATCATATTAAACCTAGCCCTCTTGATGAAAGCTTTAACTCCAAGGATAAAGGAAAATATTACATGCTTCTTTTAGAAACAGAGTTCGTTATTTAAAAGTAAAGAAAATCAGGCAGGCTTCAAATTTCTCATTTACTACAGAAAAATAAGATAAGACAATGGAATGACATTTTAAACATTTTATAAATCATATAAACAAGAAAAAAGAGAGTTTCAGATACCCAGGAACTCTGAAAGCATACAATCTAGAAGTACCTCCTGAGGAAAATACTGACAAACCCAGTAAAAAAAAAAAATCAGATCAAATATCAATATGCATCCAAATTGGAATAATTGATGTTGCATACATTCTACTCTCTTGGGTAATTTTCCTGTCACCCAGGAGTTTGCAGTGGGGTACGTGAACTAAACTTAAACCAGTTGTATATCACATTCTTCTTGTTACAGTGATTGGTTCAAAGATGGGAACTTGTCCAAGTCAAAATTATTGAGATACAGTGAGACTCTCACATTGTCCCTCTGGACTTGACTCTTAACAGTAACAACATCTGGAGTAATGCAGCCAGCTTATAATCAGAAAGGCAAGATATGAATAAAATGATAACATTTTACTGAAGCACAGAAAAGAAGACTTAAATTTTTGGAGCAACATACCATGTTCACAGGAAAACTCAATATCATGAAGATATCAATACTCCCTAAAGTAATTTATAAATGTAACACAATCTTAAACCAAATTTGTATGGAATTTAAGATTTCTTATTGAACTCAACAAGACGTCTCTTATGGAACTTAACAAGATAATTCTAAAACTCAGCTGTACAAAAAAACACATGCGAGAACACCAATTAAAAAAAAATGCCCTTCCAAAGAGCAAATATATCTTAAAGTTATAGTAATTAAAACAGAGGGAATTGACAGAAAAAGTTCAATGAAACAGAATACAATAAAAAAAAGACCCATTTATGTAATAGAAATTTTTCTATCAATTCACTAGGGAAAGGATTGGATTTGTTTTGTTGATTTTTGTTTTGGGTTTGAGGGGGGCAGGGCTATACATGAAGTATACATGAAGAAGGGTTTATACTATTCCAGGAACTATTTTAAGTATTTTTCATGTAATAACTCATGTCATCCATCCCACAATCTTATGAAGTAGGTAAAAGTGTTATCCACATTTTATGAGGCCCAGAAATTCGAATAATACATAACTACAAGCAAATAACAGAGCTGGAAAATGGACCCAAGCGTTCTGACTGCATTACACCAAGTAGTTAAAGATAAGTTAGATTCCTACCTACAGCGTACCAAAAAAGAGAGTTCAGATCCTGCAATAAACCTAAAGCCAAACTATAAAACACTTAAGTAAAATAGGGCAGAATATTCTTATAATCATGGTGGGGGAGTTGAGGAAAAACTTCATTAAAAAACACAAAACCCACAGGGCGCCTGGATGGCTCAGTTAGCTAAGCATCCAACTCTTGCTTTTGGCTCAGGTCATGATCTTGGAGTCATGAAATCAAGCCCTGCCTGGGGCTCTGCGCTCAGCGAATGTCTGCTTAGGATTCTCTCTGTCCTCTCCCTCTGCCCCTCCCTACTCTCTCTCTCTCTCTGAAATAAATAAAATCTTTAAAACAAAAAAACACAAAACCCAGAAGCTGAAAGGAAAATATTTTTTAGGACATTACATAAAAATAAAATTTCTTAGAAGAAAAAAGACACCACAAATATATGGTTAGAAGACAAGCTGCTGACAGAAATGTTTGCAACATACATGTTTACAACAAAGGATTAATATCCATATCATATAAAATAGTCCCTATAAATCAGCAAGAGAATGATAAAGAGAATACATAGAACAATTCCTAAGAGCCCATCAACATATGGAAAGATCATCAACATCAGTGGAGATCAGGGAAATGCAAATTAAAACAACAATGGATACAAAATGCTAAAGGGGAGAATGACTCTGGGTTGGTGAGGGTAAGAGAAAATGAACGCTTTGTACACCACTGTGACAATTGAAATTGGAAAAGGACATTTTGGGGGTTGGCCATAACCACCAAAATGTTAAATGTTAAACCTTAGATCCAGCAGTTCTATTTGCTATGGGGGAAAAAAAGAGCAATTTGTAGAATATTTGTATATATTTATATAATATAAATGTGTAAGTGTTTGTGCCTGTGTATACACACCCAGAGACACATTTATGTGTACATAAATGCAAAAGAAAAATTAAACTTATGAGTATGAACATAAAATGAAATGTTTTCTAATAAGTGCACTTAAAGTCATAATATTTTAACAGTGGTCCTTGCTAGTGAAGAAAGAGGACTGTGTGGAATATTATGCAGCCATCAAAAAACAACTAAATCTTGCCATTTGCAACGACATGGATGGAACTAAAGGGTATTATGCTAAGTGAAAAAAGTCAATCAGAGAAAGACAAGTATCATATGATCTCACTGATATGAGGAATTTGAGAAACAAGACAGAGGATCACAGGGGAAAGAAGGAAAAAAATGAAACAAGATGAAACCAGAGAGGGAGACAAACCATAAGAGACTCTTAATCTGAGGAAACAAACTGAGGGTTGCTGGAGTGGTGGGGGGTGGGAGGGATGGGGTGGCTGGGTGATGGACATTGGGGAGGGTATGTGCTATGGTGAGCGCTGTGAATTGTGTAAGACTGATGAATCACAGACCTGTACCCCTGAAACAAATAATACATTATATGTTAAAAAAAAAAAAAAGTAGGGAAAAATGAAGGGGGGGAAATCGGAGGGGGAGACGAACCATGAGACACGATGGACTCTGAGAGAGGGTCCTAGAGGGGAGGGGGGTGGGGGGATGGGTTAGCCTGGTGATGGGTATTAAAGAGGGCACGTTCTGCGTGGAGCACTGGGTGTTATGCACAAACGATGAATCGTGGAACACTACATCAAGAACTAATGATGTAATGTATGGTGACTAACATAACATAAAAAAATAAAATTTAAAAAAAGAAAGAGGATTGTAGAAGGGAAAAAGGATGGTCATTTTTACACCATACATTTTGTATTATTTGAATTTTTCATAATGCATATGTGTTTATGTATCACTTATGTTTAATGTTTTAAAGAATAAATCTTGGTTATTTAAGAAAATGTCAGAACGAGTTTCTCCTATTTGCAAATATAACTGTATTTCACAGTTTTGCCATTTGCTCTGTCAGTTTGTTTGTTTGTTTGTTTGTTTGTTTGTTTTTCTGAAACTATTTAAATAACCCAGACAGAGTAAGTTTAACTTTTTGGCCATATTTACAGTGGTCCACTTGGGTAGTATATTGTGGAGTAAGGTCAGATCTAGCCTGAGTTGTGAATAGTCAAAGGTTTTCTTCACATCTTTTCTCTTCAGCCCTCTGTATAATTCTGGTATCTCTAGTGCTGTCCCTTCAGTTGCCAAGGCCTAGCTGTGGGTGCCAAGCCAGCTCCTAGCAACACCAAGGCCCATGGATAGTGCCAGGCCAGTTCCATGCTGCCAAGGGCCACTTTTTCTCTCTCTCAGGGAAGACCTTTAGCTGGCATGCACCTTTTGCCCTCTGCCTTCCCCCTTGTTCTTGACATAATGCAGGAGGTGGAGAAAATATCTTGAGATCTTCAGGGAAAAGTATGAGGACAAAAGTCATACTCCATAAGTGTCTGAGGAACAGATAGAAGCCACTGGGTCCCGATGTTATCACGAAGACATCACACCAACCTCCTTACCCATGCTTCTTAAAAAAACAGAAACAAAACTCCCTATGTAATCCTCCCAAATTAAACTGGTCTTTCTGTGATTCACAAACTCCATCCTTACCTATATAGAGCTCCAGGTGGAAATTCAGGGAAATGTCCTTCAGTAATTGTAAGGGATAAATAAACTGGTACATCCAGACAGTGAGATATAATTCACTGCTTAAAAAAAAAAAAGGTGTCTTTTCAAGCCATGAAAAGACATGGAGGAAACTTAAATGCAAATCACTCAGTGAAAGAAGCCAATCCGAAAAGGCTACATACTGTATGATTTCACCTCTACAACATTCTGGAAAAGACAAAACTATGGAGACGGTAAAAAGATCACTGGTTGCCGGGGATTTGGGGTGGGGAGAGGTAGGTGGCCCACAGCGGATTTTTAGAGCAGTGAAACGACTCTGTCAGACCCCACAGAGTGTATACCACAAAAAGCGAACCCAATGCAAAGGATGGACTTCAGTTAATAATAATTTATTAATATTGGTTCATTAATTGTTAAAAAAAAAGGAGAAGCTGTTCTGGGAGTGGAGTGTGGGGGCATATGGGAACTCTGCTTTCTGCTCAATTTTTCTATAAACCTAAAACTGCTATAAAAATTAAGGTATTAAATATAATAATTTAAATGCAGTTTACAAAATAATCTTATCAGTAAGTTCTAGGTTTGTTTTTTGTTTTTTTTTACTGAGTTTGCTTAACTTTTTGGTTATGGAGTATTTCCTTTCATTTGTAAAATTCTTACAAATTTTCCACACAAATTTTAAAGCAAAATGTTCAGGCTTATGTATATCTTAGAATATTTTATAGAAGCATTGCTAGTTAAGTAAATATTGGACTTTCATCCATTTCTATTGTCTTTTTTTTAAGATTTTATTTATTTGACAGAGAGAGCACAAGCAGGGGGAGCAGCAGGGAGAGGGAGAAGCAGGCTCCCCACTGAGCAGGGAGCCCGATGCGGGGCTCGATCCCAGGACCCTGGGATCATGACCTAAGCCCAAGGCAGTCACTTAACCACCTGAGCTACCCAGGCATCCCTCTATTGTCTTTATAACAGAATTTACTCAAGGTTTGATCTCTGATGAAATATATTGGTGACTGAAATGTCAAATTTTAATTAAATCTGTTTTCATTGAATTTTTAAGTGAATGAAAAAACTACCAGTAAATACAGTAACGGTTTCACAATGTCTGCCTTTAAAAAAATAGTTCCTTTTTTCCTTCCTTGAGTTTCATGTCAGTCATTTGTAACTATATCATCCACATTTTCCTAACAAATCCAGTGTATTTGCAGGCTCTGTGTTTGCCCACCCATCACAGTCCACAGGATCAAAACCTGCTTGCATTTTCTTAAACTTTCTAATGTTCCCATAGAGCTAATGTAAGGAGCTCTTACTGCCCTGAAGAGGTAGCCTCATAAGGTAGAAAGACTGATGGGTAGCCAAGTTGTTAAAGACCTCGTCTTTCAGTATTTAAATGGAATAAACATAGAGTAAGGCAGAAAACAAACAAAATAATTGACTCTCCAGACAGGTAACCTATGAGAAATATAAAACCTACTGTAATAAACTACTCTTGATTGAGGGCAACTGTGAGAAATTAATAGCTTATCAGTATTTTCCTGATAGCGCCTCACTGATAAAGGCTCTACTTTAATTAAAAAATTAAATTAAATACCAACTATTAAGGCAGGCAAATATGGTTGTGTTCTGTACATTTAATTTTGAGCTCAGTGGGCTTGAAGGCAAAATATTGATTTGGCTCCCTAAGCATGGGAAGCTGCTGGCCCCTTTTATTACCATCACTTCTGTGTGGTCAGGTTCTCTGGCCCTTTTCAGTCAGTAGATTAAAGGTGGTTGTTGAACTACGCCTGACTCCAGCACTGTGCCCTCTGCTGGACACTATTCTTCCTTCTCCAAATCTATTAGGACAGGAAATGAATGCAACGCACCACTTGAAGTGGAGCAAAAAACGCATACATGCCTGTTTGTGGCCTTAAACCCCTCCACTTACCTATTTCATTTATATCCAGCCAATATCTCCAGAAGTAAAGATAGCAAATACAAGATCTAAGCAAGACTCTTAAAATTGTTTATCAACTTAACTTGAGTTTAAATACATGACATACACTAGCCTTCTCTGGGGACACACTTGTACATGTGTTAAAACATGACATGACCAAATTATTTTCAAAGCCATACTTTTCTGCTTTGATTACATAACTTTTTGAGACCAGTGACCAGCAAAAGTTAACTTTTTTAGAAACACTGTTTGTTCCCACTTCTCCTACACTTTGACTATAACAAACCTATCCAATGGGGGGGAAATGATAACTTGAATGTATTGTACCTCTTGGCAATTCATTGGCATTTGGAAGGAATTTTTTTCTCCACTTTTTTTTTAAGATAATAGCTGTCTCATAGCACTAATTTTATTAAGCTTAAGTAATTTCCAAATGAACAGTATTAACTTCGCCAAAAATTTTTTTTAAAACTCATAGAACAACTTAGTTCATAGCTATGTGTTTACTTCGCAGTAAAGAAAAAGAAGTCTTTTCTGAAATTTTTATCTGGAGACTGTGAATTTTGCCCCGTATTATTGGGGGCATATTATATATTTGTGTGTTGTAGATAAGCAGAACAAAACCTATCCCTTTTTTTCCCATGTAGATTGTACTGCTTAAAGATAGGTAGGGACTGATAGCTTAGGGGTACCATGGTAAGAACAGCCTTGGGACTGAATTGTCAAAAATACAAACAAATACTCAGGCACTATTCAGGGAACCAGTCAACTCTTCAAAATAATCAACTGCCCTTAGCCCAAGCCAATAAATGGATGGAAACCATTTTATGCCCCAGCCCAGCGTTTCCTCATTCATCACAGAATGGCTAATCTGAAACATGTCCCACTAATATACAATAAACATTAGTTATCACTCTATTAAAGACATCATATGCCTTTCCCATTCCTCTCAAGGCTTTTGAAATCCCTGAATTCTCATGCTTCTCTCACATTTTATTCTTACTTCCAAGTTCATGGTCATGTTTTTCTCTCTCCCTCTTCTAAGTCCTGGCTGTTGAGTTGAACAGAATTTACATTCAAATAAAACATAATTCTTTCTCCAGATTTTCATACCAGCTGACTGAGATTGTAAGTGTCCCACTAGAGAAGTCTGATATACTTGCTTAGAGCTTTTTAAAAGCAGGCTGATTTCATCCCTTTCCTCCCAGTGTCCTCCAGAGAGGAGGGTGGACTATTTGAAATTGGTTTGGATTGATAAAGTACTTTGCCCTTATTTAAATAGCTCATCTTGCATCAACCTCTCTTTTCATTCACTAAACAGATTCTGCAGCCCTCCTCATCTGAAAGAATTGGGCCTCCCTTATCTGCTTTGATCCAGAAAATCATGCTTTCATTAACACAAACATCTCCTGATCTCTGCCAATGCATTTTAGATTTTCAAATTATGTATGTGCATCATTTATCAAAATGCCATCAGTCCCCAGGTCTGCCAAACATTGAAACTGGGCAATCCCATGGCATGTATGTGAATTCATTCTATGGAGGTTGCCTGGTGATTATAATCTTGGTCCCTAAAGTAGCCGCAGTTGGCTGTATATTCTTTACTTTAAGGAAAGAAATGTGGTTGTAAGTACCAAGGATGAAATCTCAGAACATCTTAAGCAAAATGCAGATTCCCATCTATTTTCCATTTTTCCAATAGAAAAGATGAAAACATTCTGTATTGAGAAATGATATGACTTTGGTGAACGAATTGAGAAAAGAGTAGTGTTTTCAGTGATTTGTGAACAATGCAGCAATATGCCAGTAACAATTTTGATATTTGAGAACTGGAAACACACAGGAAGTTCTTTAATCTTAATGGAAAATCCCTGGGTCTTTTGGTCCACGTGCACACTTTTCAACATTTTTTTTCAAATTCAAATCTTCAAAATTGTCTTCACCTCTGTTTTCTTTGTCCACTTCAACCTTCACTGAAACAGAGAAAGATAAATACTACCATAAAAAGTAGCATTTTGACCACCATTTAGACCATTAGGCTCTATAATTACACACTGTGCCCAGAATTTCGATAAAAAATTCTGGTGAATAAATAAAACTAAGAGATGACCATGATATTGAAATTGTCAGCATGAATTTTAAAATAATGTATTCATATGTTCAACAAAATAAATGAACTAGGTGAAAGGGATTAAGAGTATACTTATGATGATGAGTACTGAGTAATGTATAGAACTCCTGAATCACTCACTATGTTGTATACCTGAAACTGATAACACTGTATGTTAACTATATGGAAATTAAAATTTAAAAAAATAGATGACAAGATGGAACATTTTACCAGATAACAGGAACCTATAAAAAAAGAACCAAATAGAAATTCTAGGACTGCAAAATATAGTAATTGAAATGAAGAACGAATAGATAGGTTTAGCAACAAACTGGAAAATACAGCTGAGGAAAGCATTAGTGAGCTGGAAGTTAGATAAATATAAAATACCCTGATGGAAGCCTGGAGAGCCAAAAAGGATAGAAATCACATAGTAAGAGGGACATATGGGGCAAAGTGAAAACATACATATACATACAGACATATACACCATACATAAAACATACACGTAATGCCATCTCCCTCCAGAAGGAGAAGACAGAGAGAATGGGGCAAGGGCAATATTTAAGAGTAAATGTCAAGAACTTTCCAATTGATGAGAGATACCAAGCCATAGATTCAAAAGGTGTTTCAAACTACAGACAGGGCAATTGAAAAGAAAAGCCCATCTACGCACATCACAGTAAAACAACTGAAGACCAAAGACAGAGAAAATCCCAAAGGGGCCAAAAAGGAAGATACATTATTTTCAAAGAAACAGGCACAACATTTGAGAACTGACTCTTGAACAGAAAAGATGTAAGACAGAAGACAATGGAATGACATGAGGAGGGTGTGAAAAAAAGAAAAAAAAATCTGGCAACCACTAAAAACATCTTTCAAACATGAAGCAATGTAGACATTTCTCGATAACCAAAGACTAAACATATTCAGCAGCCACAGCCGACATGAAAGAGAATGCTAAAAGTAGTTCTTCAAGCAGAAAGAAAATGATCCCAAAGAGAAACACAAAAATGCAGGAAAAAGTTATCTGACTAAATTTGGGGCAAATCTGAAGGAATGCCGATGATATACAAAATCATAAAAACAATATTAGTAATATTTTACAGGGTTTAAAATATAGGTAGAACCTAAATACATGACAGTAGTAATACTAATGGCATTCAGAGGATTGAGGAAGATTCACAGAGTTCAGTGTTCTAAGGTCTTAGCATTGACTGGAATGTGATGAGTACTAATTTATATTTGTTCTAATAATCCAAGGACACAAGTTGAATCTCCAGGAGAATTACCAAAAGAATAATAAAGGATGTGTAACCAGCATGCCAATAGAAGAAAAATAAATAGAATAATCCAAAATCGATTAATTCAAAGTAAGAAAGGAGGCAAAAGAGCAGAGTCATAGAGCAATTGGGAAAAATCAAATTTTAAACAACTAATAATGTGGGAAATTAAAAACTAGTTAATATTCTGTGCATTTGTTGATTATATAGCAGTAGCTGGGAAGTGTGATGGGCAGCAACGTCTGATTGACCTGAATTGAAAAATTTGCTGTTGCTAACTCATTAAACAGATTTTCCACAAGCAAGTAATAAAATTATAAATAGTTGATGATTCTTGCATGATTATGATGTGCTAAGCATTATGTAAGTATATCTCATTTTATCCCTTTGAGTTTATTAGTCCCATTTTACATATTTTTAAAGTGCATTTGAGGCAGGTTAACTACCAGCTCACATTGAAATAGCAGATCTGGAACAGAAAACAATTTTTGTTTGTTTCTTGTTCTTATTTTGTTTCATTTTACTCCAGAACTGATATACTTAGTCATTCCAGTATATATCATTTGTCTTAAAAAGAAAAATTTAATATCCCATGCATTTTTTTAATGTGCCCATAAGGAGACATGGAGATATCTTAGCAAATGTGTGGATCAAGTTTTCAAAAAGAAAACAAATATTATTACTTATATCGCTTAAATTTTAACAATTAGTCCAAATTGTTGATTACTGAACAAACTTCTATTAAGCATGTGCTAAGTATCAGGCATCATTCTAGGCCATGATGATATAATATAAAACAACAGAGATGTGGTCCTTGCCTCGTGGGGCAAATAACAATATTAATTATAAATTAATTTACTTCCTCCATTAAATAATAACATGAGAAGACCAAAAAATAAATAATCATAAATTATGATCTGTGCTATAATAAAGACCACAAAGAGATGGTGTAAAAAAGAATTATAAATGAGTGCTCTTTTAGGTGGTATGATGAGGGACGATTTTCTCTGAAAACATAACCTTTAAGCCAGCAAAGCTTTATAATTAGGGCAACTATATCATGTATTGCTCAGACTGGAACACTTTTGAGAATGAAAGGGGGCACTTCTAATAATTATTCTGGATATCAGGGCAAACCAGAATGTTTTTGCCCTCGTTCTAAGCCCCGGTAAGCAGTGTGGCTTATTTCTAAATGTTATGGAAAGACACTAAAAGACACTTTTAGCAAGGGGTTATTTATTGTATGACTTATATTTTTTAAGGTTCTCTCTAGCTGCCAATTGGAAAATATATAGGTTAAGGGGCAAAAGTAGAGGCAGAGAGACAACTTCTGAGAACATGGTACCCATATAGGTAGGCGAGGGACAGTGGCTTGAATTGAGAGGCAGGAATATAAAGAAAAGTAGCCAATTCAAGATAAATTTTGCAGTGTATCAGCAGCTAAGATGAAGTTATATAAAATCTTCCACTTGCATGCTAATTCATATTATAAAAAACACAAAAAAATTATTTTAAAGTTTTGTCAGGTGATCTGGAAAGGAGCTTTTCAGGAGCATTTACAGAGATACAAACACAAAGGAGAAATTACTCACCTGTAGCAAAAACCATCAGGAAAAAAAAATTCTCCATTTGGCAGCTCCCTTTTCTTCTCTATCAACCCCAGTTTTGAGTTTTTTGTCTAATTCTTATAATTTGTAGATTTGTATGCATTTTTGTAAAGGCTATTTATTTTTTGTGCAGCAATATTTTCTCCAGCCTGTTGTGTTTTTTCACTTTTTGGGGGGTCTTTTGCCGTTCAAATATTCAGTTTTAAGTTTTTATATAGGAAAATACATCTAACTTCTTCTTTATAGGCGCTGGGCTTCCTAATTTGGAAAAGTTTGCCCCTATCCAAAACTTTATATAAATATACACAAAAATGTAATTTTAGGGATGCCTGGGTGGCTCAGTCAGTTAAGCGTCTGCCTTCGGCTCGGGTCATGATCCCAGGGTCCTGGGATCGAGTCCCGCATCAGGCTCCTTGCTCAGCAGGGAGCCTGCTTCTCCCTCTGCTGCTCTTCCTGATTGTACTCTCTCTCGCTATGTCAAATAAATAAATAAAATCTTTAAAAAAATGTAATTTTATTATTTTAGGTTTTTACTTCTATATTTTATTTAAATCTCTAATCCATCTGAAATGTACTTTTGTATGGGATATGAAATAGAAATCTAGCATTACCCATAATATTAAAATACATATTTTCTAATCTGAACCTAAATTCCATTTTTATTTTTATATAAAGTTCTTATAGTCTTACATCAATTTCTGTATGCTCTGATACTTATCTACTTTTGTGAAAATATATCTTATTTTTATTGGAATGACTTTAGAGTAAGTTTTGGTAAGGGAAGTCCCCTGCACTAATCTTTTTTTCTACTTTGGTCTTCTTGAAAAAAACTTTTTTATCATACATATGCACACACAGGAGTATCTACTTCTTGTAAATAAATCAAACAGTACAAAATACATGGCACAAAACATAACCCCCATTCTCCCTCTAGTTCCTCCAGTTACTCCCTATTAAAATGTTAGTGTATTTTCTAGTTTTTTTGCTAAGCATTTTTATACATTTAGTTTCATTCTGGACTAACCTTATTTTTAAAAGCAATTTCATTAGCTATTCACAGGCATTTATTCTTCTAAAGGATCCTTAAAATATTTCAGTCTAGTTCCATAAAAGACAGCATACCTCATCTCTTACTATTAAGTATCTGAAACACACTGGCAGTCCAATACTTAGTTCCTTTGATGTTTTTTGAATCAGGCTATTTTGGTAGAGCTTATATGATTGCAACAAAAAGAGATCCACCCAATCTAGCTTATATAAATGGGGATTTGTTATATGTAAGGATTCATATAACAGGCTTCAAGGATCGTGATAAAAAATTAGAAGGGAGTTTACCAAAATATAATAATAGGACAAGCACTAAACTGAGACAAAATTTCACGAATGATCCAGCTCTCAAATCGAACTAAATCATTAAGCGGTTTAGAACATCAGGTACTGGATACCAAACTGAAAATGACAGAGTCACTGTCCTTAAGATGCTCACTGCACTCATGATGAGCACCGGGTAATGTATGAAAGTGCTGAATCATTATATTGTACGCCTGAAATTAATATTACACCGTATGTTAACAACTGGAATTTAAATAACTTTTAGAAAAAAGATACTATATAATGGAGAAAATGGGATGCAGAAATAATGTGATTTGCATGGGATCACACAGGTAAATTCATTACCAACTGAGACCTAGACTTCAATGTTTTCCCTCTACATGTGCTTTCAAACCCTGATAACACGACAAAGTTGCTGTCTTTATCTATTCTGTTCCTTGATTTTAGTCTCAGGAGAAAAGGTGCCCTTACCAAAGCTCACCCATGACCACTGATTTCATTCCTTGAGACTCTCTTTTTATATCTATAATTACCCATTTTGTTCAGTCCCAAATTTATATAGAAGGAAAGAAATGTGTGTGGGGTGTGTGTGTAGAGAGGGGGGGGAGGGAGAGAGAGAGAGAAAACTCGATCTACCATCTTTTCAAATGAATGGTCCACCCCTCTCCCATCCACCAAATGACTTGAAAAGATAATCCCAACACTTTCCTGCATCCATCCATGTCTTAATAGCTCTTCACTCCTCAGTCCTAAAGCTTTCCTGAGAATCAGTAATAACTTCCTAATCAACAAACCCAATGGCCCTTGGGTTCTCTGCCTGTCTGACTCTGTTGATCATGCCTTCTTTTTGAAACTCTTCCCTACTTTGACTTCTCTGATACAATATCAATGTAGTCTACCATTGCCCATCCATCCTCGTATTCGCTGGCTTATCCCTCCATCCTACCCATTAAAAAGAGACATTTGGTTTCTTCTCATATTATTTTGCTTCTCCTTAATGTTTCTGAGTGTCTTAAAAATCTTTATTTTCACCTCTTAACAATTACCAAATCTCCAGTTCTATATACCCATCCATCTGTTGGACATTGTCACCAATACACACCAAAACTGAAAATTCCCCTATTTATTCAAGAGCCTACTCTGCCTTCCTTACTTATTTCTATTAATGGTATATTCATTATACCAACTTCCTACTCATGAAGATTTGTTTGACTTCTCCATCACTTTAACCAACACACTGCCCACCAGCACCACCATAGAATCATGAACTAGACTGTAGCTTTTTGTTGTCAAAATATATCCAACCTTTCCTCTTTGATTTTTTCATTTTCACTGGTGCCAATTTAATTCAGACCTACATTATCTATGACCTGATATATGTATTACAGAAGTATTTCCTAGACTCCATGATGGACCTGAATCAGGCATTAGATAATTATTAAATAAATTTTTCACAGCATCCTTTTATCCTCAAAGTCAAAATTCACTGTTCTTTATTTAATGGCATTTAGCAAATAACTAGCTTCAGTCCTAGAGTGTGTGGACATGGCATACTGTGCGGTGGACAAGAGTTCAAATGTCCATTTATTCATCTGCAGGTCTATTTTGAGCATCTACTATTTGCCAGGTAAGATGCTAGGTTCTGGGGATTCAGTACTGAAAAAAGTAAAATCAGGAAGTTTTCTGTACTCATAGAATTTACATTTTAGAGGCTATATCTGGGTTTGAATCATGGATCCAACATTTTTAGATTTGTGATCTTAGGCAAGTTCCTTGACCCTTCTAAGCCTGTGTTTCTTTATCTTTAAAAAAAGGAGGGGGCAGGGGTTAGGGGAGTGAGCTATAATACACACCATGTAGGCTTTTTTAGGAAATAGAAATCAGGCTGAACCATGTAGTTCATCCAATAAATGTTAGCTCTTTTTTTTTCCTAATCTATTTATTTTGTTATTTTCCTAAGGCTTACCTTACCTCTTATCCCACATATTGGGGCTCATTTTGTTTTGGCCCACATGCACTCTTTCCAATTTATTACATAAAGCACCAGCTATACATTTTTAGCATATTTTCTCTTTTTTCATTCTGAAAAGTTGAAATTGCCTCCATACTTAAAAATGAAGCAGAGCATAAAAGTACTAAAAGATTATGAAGACTCTTCATCTGATAATATAACTGAGAATAGTAATAAATATGAAAATAATTAGGTTTTACTTTCTTTTATAATTATGTAACCAAACCAAACATCTTTTTTTTTCTTCCCCAAATTAGGAGAGTTTAAAATGAAAAAGAAAAGAAAATCTCTTCTCTCTCTCCCTCTTTCCTACCCTCCCACCCCGACCCCACCTTCCATTCATTAGAAACTAACAAAGAAGAGATCTTACTCAGATAAGTCTTTACTATACTTCTGGTTCACATCCAGTGAACAAACGAGTGGAAAGTATCCATTCAGCCAATAATTATCAAGCACCTTATAAAGCACCAAGAGCTCTTCCAAACTCTAGGGAAATCCTGGCCCATGCTCTCATGGAGCTTCCATTCTTAGGAAACTGAGCTGTTACAGCTGCTGGGCTGTAGAAATTACCTCCGTGTGAATACACTTACACTTGCAGAAGATATTGGAGCTAAGCTAGACAATTTTCAGCCTACTAGAGAAATTTGTATAGTAGAGCATCTTTACCAAAGCTTTTCATTCAATCTTTCTTGTATGCCTCCAGCAACAGTAAGCTCAGTACTTCACCATTTCCATTTTTCATAGGTTTAAATATTTAAAAGTTCTTTTTTCCCTCATTTTCCCAATATTTAAGGTAGCTTTATATATCTTTCTCAACTTTCACAGCCACACAGCCCCCCTAAACACCCAGGGAAGTCCCCTGCACTAATCTTTTTTTCTACTTTGGTCTTCTTGAAAAAAACCTCTTTATCATACACACACATGCACACACAGGAGTATCTACTTCTTGTAAATAAATCAAACAGTACAAAATACATGGCACGAAACATAACCCCCATTCTCCCTCTAGTTCCTCCGGTTACTCCCTATTAGAATGTTAGTGTATTTTCTAGTTTTTTTGCTAAGCATTTTTATACATTTTTTCTAGTTTTTATTATTATTAAAAAATGTATAAAAATGCTTAGCAAAAAAAACTAGAAAATTAGATTATTATTATCAATATCGCCAGTGTTCCTCTGAGATTCATGTTCTTTAAAACAGCCTCTATGGACTGGCCAGCTCAGCATATGGTGAACCATTACTTCCTATTTGGTTCAAGCATTTTAGGATTGAAATAATCCTAAATGCCATGTTCACCCTGCCTGGTTGGCTCATAATAAACCCTTGCCTCTGTCAGGATATTTCTTTTCATTATTACTCTGTGGCCTTATAGCTAAATCTGAGGGGTGGTGATATGTCCAGAAAGCAGGTTAGCAGAAACAAAAGTGAAATTATATTAATCTTTGAGATTAAGTACAGTGCTATGTGGCCTACTGATTTTCATTTAAAATTATCAACTTAGAACATCCTTCAGACCCAGGGACAAAAGCACAGTTTCTAGATTATAGGAAACCAAATCATAACATAATCATTCAAGTTCACTTCATGTGAACAAGGTCATTATATCAATATATTATTATTATGCCAATCAAAATATGGATAGTTGCTGGCAGATAGGTTACAAAAATATCAGATAATCATAAGTATTTTATGACTTCTGGAAAATGCTGATTTCTTTAACTTAAGTCCTGAATATTTATTTTACACAAATGGGTTCCATTCAGTTGACATAATTTGCAACTTATTAGAAAAGCTCAAGAACTCAGTTTTTTAATTTTTGGGAAGATCCAGAATGTCCCAGATCACCACAGTATAACCAATGACCAACATTTATTCCACTCTAAAAGAGAAATACTTTTGTACCACTATATATAATATACAGTTTTTAAAATGATATAATATGTCTTTAGTTCTGATTAATAATTTTTTTCAGAAGTTTTCAGAAGGGATTAAGAACTGTGTGATACAGTTCTAAGCAAAATTATGCATTGTTGAACCAACAAAACAAAGGACATATAAAAATGTGTGGGAGGGGGGAAAGGCACTTACCATATGTGTTGACTATCTTCTTTAAGAATTACAGATATTGCAGCAGTAAAAGAAATTTAAGAATTCAATAAATGTTCAGCAATTTAAGACTAGAAGAGTTAAAATTCCTGAATTTTGAAATTTCTCTTTAATCAGAAATAGAAACTAAAATAATCACAATAATAATTATAGTGTTTACAAAGGCTTTAAAGAACTTTCAACATTCCTGTGTCTCTGCTTGAAGCACATAAAATTAAAATGATGTAGTCCCAATTTGTTTCTTGACTATTTTATATTCAGTAATTTTTAATGAAGCAACTAAATTAGGCATAACAGTGCAGCTTTAATATAGTTATGATGAATATATTTTACTTGATTAAAAATGATAAAACTGGGGAGCCTTAAATATTATCTTAAAAGATTAACTACTGTGTCAATTACAAATCTAGGGGAAAGGTATTTATAAGGGAATAACTATTCTGAACACTAACTTCCTTTTGTTCATTTCATTTAATTAAAGACTCAATCAACTTGCACTCTTAATAGTAAAATTTTCCTAAATTACACATTGGCTTGCAAATGGAAGGGCATATAGCAGGGCTAAGTCAATTTAGCACTAAAGAAGATTCAGCAAGTAATCCATTTTTTATTTAAACGGGGCGAGGGGGGGACTACTTGGCAGTGTAGGGTGCAGTAATTAACTAATCGCCAATTCTGCATTGCACTTTGTGGTACATGACATAATATGAATAAATCCCAGTAAAAATCAAATTATTTGTGCAGGTGAATGATGATGAGGCCTGCTTTGCCAACAGGTACACTAATGAGTAGGAGCCTCAATGTCTTAAGACTGAGTAGAAGAAGCAAATTTTTCCCCTGTCTTTTAGGGGACCAATTAACCTACTATGGTGGGAAGCCAGGGAGTAGATGTGATCACTCTATGTTTACTGTGTCCACTGAGGGGAAAACTTGCAAAGGAACAGTTTTGATATATGCATTGAATTTTTATCAAAATACAAATAAATGGTCATAGATGACAGTTTTCACCTAAGGAATACAAAATACTTACGTTTAATTGACAGTCTCCCATACATAGATAAATGTCTTCTTATAGCAAGTGGGCTTAAAATTCCTCCCTCCTAGAGCCCTGCACCTTTATCAAATAAGCAGCACCACACAATCATGCCTCTGGCCTCAGCCACCTCCCTGGCATCACTGGGATAACCACAGTCAGCTGGGGCTGTTATCCTTGAATAGGGTAGCCCAATGCCAGGAGAATTCCAAATGCTAATAAAAATTTCCTTGACAAAAGAAAGTAGTAAATATTTTAAAAATATTTTTTTAAAAAACTGAAGAAATCTTATGTGTCGTGTTTTCTGTTTTTAGGATTCAGGGCGGGAAGCATCCGAAAGATGGTTTGAAAGGAAGCGGATGGCACTTGCATGGGACTGCTTTTGGTTACGCTCAAAGTGATGGAAGTTGATTTGCATGATTCTGCCACTAAAACTGAAGCGTCCTGTTCATGGAAACCCCCGCCAGAGATTCGGAGTTTACCGAAAGAGGACTCTGCAGAGCGCTGCCAGAAATTCAAAACTAACTATCGGGGCAGGCAGTCGCTGCGAGAGGGACGGAACGTGGGACCCGGGGAGCCCCACGACTCTCGCCTCTAAAAGGACTGGTCAGTGCCTTCTCCCTCCTCCTGGGGTCGGAAGTGAATGTCACCTGCCGATCTGCCCCACTCTCTGGGTCGTTCCCTCTCCTTTGCCCAGTTCGGACAGTCTCTAGTGACCAGCTTCGGCTCCGGCCGCCTTCGGGCTCCAGTGTCCCTAACCCCCGCCTCTCTCCGGGAATCGCGTCCCCTCCCCCGTGGTCCCGGCTCCTCCAAGCGCTGCCGGGCGCTGATAGGCGGCGGCGCTGACAGGAGGCGGGGCCTCGAAGTCCCGGCCAAACCCGCCCTCGCGTATAAGCCCCTTCTCGGCTCTCTCTCTCCATCTCTCTCCTCTCTTTCTCTCTCGCTCCCTTCCTCCCTGTAACTGAACAGTGAAAATTCACTGGATCCGCTAACAGGCACAGATGTCATGTGAAAACGCACATGCTCTGCCATCCACACCGCCTTTCTTCCTTTTCTGTTTCCTTTCCCCCCCCCCCTTGCTCCTTCTCCTTCTTCTTTGTAACTAACAAAACCACCACCAACTCCTCCTCCTGCTGCGGCTGCCCTTCCTCCTCCTCCTCAGTCCAAGTGATCACAAAAGAAATCTTCTGAGCCGGAGGCGGTGGCATTTTTAAAAAGCAAGCACATTAGAGAGAAAGAAAAAAGAAAAACAAAAGCAAAACAAAACCCAGGCACCAGCCAGACAGCACATTTTTTTTCACCCTTCCTGAAAACAAACAACCAAACAACCATCAAAACAGTCATCACCACCATCATCAAAACTGTTAACATAGCAGCGGCGGCAAACGTCACCCTCCGGCCACGGCGTCCGCCTAAAGGGATGGTTTTCTCGGCGGAGCAGCTCTTTGCCGACCACCTTCTTCACTCGTGCTGAGCAGGATTTTTGGGCTCCGGGGTTCGGGCTGGGAGCAGCTTCATGACTACGCGGAGCAAGAGAGCGGCCACACCATGCGAGGTAAGCGAGCCCGCGAACACCGAGCCTCCCCGGGTCCGGCCAACTCCAGCCAGATGGGGAGATGGGGGAGGGGAGCGCACCCCGCAGAAGGGGAAGAAGGTTCTCGGGGCGCAGGTCTGGAGTTCGCGTTCGCAGGTGGGCTATACAAATGGCTTGGGCGTAGAAAGTTGTGGGAAGGTGTTGATGCCTCTCGGGAGTTCTGGAGGGACGCAGGAGGGCGCTTTTTTGGAGAGAGGAGCGACGCTAGTTGCTTTCTCCCGGTGCATGAGTTGCACTGAACCATTTTTGCTTGTCACTCTCGGGTGCGGAAGCGGACGCCGGATGGAGAGGGCTGCCTCCCGAGAGAAGCGGCTGGAAGCACCCGGCGCGCAGTGGTGGCTTGGCGGGGTTGGGTGCGCTGGGCGCACCGGCAGGCGGCGGGGCGCGAGCGCGCGGGCACACATACTCCAGGTTACTAGGCCCACCAGCGTCCCGGCCCGCTAAACCGTCCCTTCGTGGGAGTGGTAGGCAGAGGGGCGGTGTCGCGGGACTGGACTGGGATCGTCCCCTGCGTGGGTCCCTTGCGCCGGCGCTACGCCCTGGCCAGGTCCGTGTGCTGGAGCCCGCGCGGTCCAGGGACGAGCGCCGCCCCAAAAAAGTTGCGCGGAGAAAGTTCCAGAGGATAGGAGAGCCCGCTCTACCCACGGCAGAGAAGGCTCTTTTGTCAAAGGGCCGCTGCGGGAGGCGTGCTGGGTGAGCCCTTGAGCCAAGACCCCCAGCGGCGACAGCGGTGGCAGGTCCCTGGAGCAAGCTGGCAGCTGTGGGGCGGCAACCCGGGGACAGGGTTGAGATACTTCCCCTGGGTACCCTCTGGGCTGCCCCAGTGGATGGCCTGGCCAGGTTTAGGGAGTCACTTTGTCTGTCTCTTCCCCTGCAGTGCTAGGACCTTCAGGTTTCCTGCGCGCTGTCCTCGGACCCGCTTTCCCCCACTTTCTGCTTGGCCACAACTTCACTCTTTTCTTGGAGAGGGGGCCTGGTGCCAGTGTGCCATGGGGGTATGTGCACGTCTCTGGGCACCTGCCTCACCCCGTTTTTCTTCCTGGTCACGCCACAGTTCTTTGTGGGACTCTCCTCTACCCTTCGCATGCCCTCCTGGTCCTGGCAACAGAAAGTTGAAGGTGGCTAACTCCGGACCTCCCTACATCCCTGACCCGGCGACAGGTGGACTAGGCAGGTAGAACTTGGGAAGGTGGGGCTGCAAACACTCCGTGCCTTCCACCGGGCAGTGTACACCTCCCACTCTCTCCCCCAACACTTACCTCTCTAGGGGGGGCCCCCAGGGGGCAGCGGGCACGCTCTCCCTGCTCCGCACACAGTGAACCCTGGAACTTGGACGCTAGGGCGGGGATTGGGTTAGCCGGCTGGGTTCTGGGACGTGGCAGGAAAGAGAAGGAGGAGGAACATAGAGATTGTCCAGGGAAGTGGGTGGGAGGGAGATAGCTGAAGATCAGGGGCAAGGACATCCTCGTGGGATGCTTGATTGACCCGTACCCTAGAAGTGGGAGCTCCCTTGCATGCGAACTCGTTCCAGTTGAGTGTCCCAGTTGGGGGTTTGGTCACAGGATCCTCTGTCCAGATTCTTTCGGAAAACTGTACTTGGGCAATTGGCGAGTATAGAACCTTTAAGTGAAAGATGCCCCCGTCTTTGTTTTTCTTTTTCTGCCCCATCTCACCACCATCCGCTCTCCTTTCAGTTTCGCCTTCTCTGTTTGGGGGCTGCCAGTTCGCCCTTCCCTTACTTCTCCCCTTCCAACATTCCTCGGTTGGCTAGGTTATGTTCTGAAGGTCCGAAACCACGCGTCACCTTCGCTCCGACCCGGCACTAGGATGTGCGGCGTAAAAGCCGCTCACTCTCCCCTTAAATTGAAGAAAACGGAGCAATGTGGGGCAGGAGTGGGTTGTAGCTTGATCGCGCTGCTCCTGAAGGAGCAATATGCCGAGACAGTCCGGGTTCGCCACTGCGCTTGCTTCGTTCGGGGACTCTAGCAGCCTGAAGGGTTGAAAGCCAGGCGCTTGCGTAGTGCTCACCTTTAGAAACCAGTCGAAACCCCACACCGGTTTCCAGAAGGCGTCACCCTAGCTAGGCTGCCCAGAAGAGTTTACAAGTCCTAACTTAAAGCGGCTCTCCGGGGGCCCGGGGCCTCCCGCTGGAGAAAAAACAAGCTTACAAGGTGGCAGAGACCTTTTCTCTACCTCCCAGGCTCTCTTTTCCTGACCCCTTACTGTCTCTCCTCTGCCTTCCGTACGCATTTCCTACAGGCTGTACCCTCCCGCAACATCAGGGGTTGTTCCTTAAGGATAGGTTGAGAAAAGGTCCCGGCTGCTCAGACCTCTTGTGGGAGTCAGGGGTTGAACTTGAGTGTGAACTTGAGAAGCGAGAGCGGAAACGAATCAGCTTTCTCTTGTGCCTCGGCTACTAATCAGCCTGCATCAGGGGGAGGGGATGGTTTCTGAACTCGGCTTTACAGTGTATCCACTCTATTTCTCCCATACACCCCCCCAAACACACACACACACACACACACACACACACACACACACACACACACTCCCCAGGTGGTCCCTGTCAATGCCTTGGCCTCCGCTTCACGGTTTGCAGTTGGCAACTATCCTTGGGAGCTTTGTGCTATGTAAACTTGGTCCAGGATTAAGGGGTCGCCCTCGGGACCAATCCTGCTAACCCACCTTCCACCTCCACCAGCAGACAGGTCTACGATAGTTAAGAGACTTTATCCCGAGAGAAGCTCTGGGTTAAGAAAGGGGTTAAGAGGCTCTGATCTTTGAGGTCATTGTGTGCCCACTGCTGAACTGATTCGTTTGGAGCTCGGTGGCTTACTCTGGGCTGGCCTGGGGAGAAGGAGGTTGTCTTTGGGGGCACACAAAGCATTTCACCCTTTGTCTGCTAGAGGGTACCGCATGAGTTCTAGTGATGCTACTTCACAGATTGCATTTTTGAAACGAATAACTTCTGAAGACGGAAGGGAGGACTTTTAATTGGGTCCATCCATAGGTGAGAAATGAGTGAGCCCAGGTGCGGGTTTCAAGACTCCTTCCTGAGAGATCTGTCAGCTGTTGATTACACAGGCGCACGGAAACGGTCAGATTTTTCAGCCCTGCCTCCGCAGAAAACCCTGCTTCCCAAAACAGGGGCACAGATGTCGTCGCAATCAATAGGTGATTGTGGCTCCTACGGATTAGAAATCTGGTTTTATGCTTGCTGTAAACAACGATGGGGCTTGGCTTTTCTAAAGCCCAGTTTTCATCTATTATTTTCAGGTAGTTAATTTTTATTAACTGCTAACTTTAGAAAAGCAGCAGCTTGCTCTCAGGGGTATGGTAGCCCTTTGGAAATCTGGAGCTCTGAATGTACTGCTGGCCAGGCCTTTAGATTTCCTAAACAAATTCTCTATCTTAATTTCTTCCACAAATTCTAATTAAATATTTCTAACCAGAATTCCTACCTTAATTTCTTCTACAAATCCCAATTAAATATTTCTAACCAAGACTCCACATTCCGAAATTTAAAAAAGAAAAAAAAAAAACATTGCTGGAAGGACATCTCTGTCAATAGTCCATTAATAATTGTTCATTAAGTAATCCAGTAAGCTGTCTTAATGGATTCCAAGAAAAGTGAACGTTTAAACAGTTTAAAGAAAAATTCTAAAGCTCTGTTTCAAGTATTGTTGGAAAAAAATAAAATATTTTCTTAGGTGGTTACATCCTGGGACTCTCTCCTACCCCCCATCCCCATCATCCTGAGTGAATTTACAAGTATTATGACACAGATGTGTTCGATATCCTCAGCTTTTGGGATATGTATTAGTAGCACCAAGGCTTTTTACTTTTCTAGATGTTCAGATAATCAGGAACTGGGAAACCAGGATGGAAATATAAAGGGAGAAAATCTGAACAGCAAGACTCAGAAACATGAGGGATACAAGATTAAAACTCCTTTGGTAGAATTCATTTAAAACTTAGATATCCTGGATTTTGCTTTTGCTATACTGTTTAGAAAACCCTTGATAGATCTTTTCTTGTATCATTATTAAAGTGGTATATGTGAAGCTTTGCTTTAATGTAAATAACATGTTTATTTTATACTCTTCATCAAATACGAATGCTAACATTTACTTATTTTGGTAACCATTTGTTAAATACTAAACTATTAGCAGCCTTAAAAGTGATTGTTCTGGTGTAAATGTAATGAGAATACACTTTATTTCAAATTTAAATGTTACAGAATCATGAAACCTAATTTTACCACAACAAGGACTTAACAGCACCAAGAAAATATTAACTTTTAGGGTTGGTCTTCATGAAAATGACATTGGAACTGTGTCATAATACCTACGTTTTTCCTAAAAATAGCATATATAGAATTGGCACCAGGATTTTAATGTGATTCAAGTTTTTCTAGGTTAAAAAAACAGAACTTTTTTTCAGCTATTATAACACATTTTACAAACTTGTATCCACCTTTTAGAACTGTAATGTGGCCATTTTAGTTTTTATACCCTTTAGTACAATAGTCCTGAAAAATAGAAATGTGAATCACAACACATTAACTAGATTTTTTTCACTGCATGAATAATATAACTCTAATTTGAAGGACACAGTATAACATTCAATTAATACAGAGTTTAAAATTATTCTAGTAATTTAATTTAATTACTATTCTAGTAAATTATCAAGTTAAAAAAATTCTACACGGGTCTGCTGGTGTTCTGCAAATTTGTAAATAAAGTGAAGTTCTAAATTGTGAACAATAACATCATTGTTACTGTACGTTGGTGAAATCTAAGCCTTACAGATAATTATATGAGGAAATAGGAGAATTAATTCCAAAGTTAAAACCATCAAATTGTGATCAGATTGTAACAAATCTAAGGTGATGAGCATGTATGTTATTAATGCAAAAGTTATTAGTGATTGAGGTGACTTAGTATATACATATACATAGTATATAAGAATTTCTTAAGACTAAATCATTTTTGTATTTATTCTATAAAGGCATTGAAAGTTTTAAATTATATTGCCATTAATTTAATGTAATTGACACTGATGAAACATTTTATTGTGATGGTAAAATATACAGAAAAGTAAATATAAGGAGTGGACACTCTGCTTAATAATTGATATTTATTCTCAGTGTGGTTTTACTATTCCATCCATTCTCATCTAAGGGATAGAAATTAAGTAGACAAATGAAATAAGTCTTTTGTAATGTAATGAGTAATGACCTTTGATAAAATGAGCACTCTACACATAAAGTATTATTCCTGTAATTTTGTAATCATCTTCCAATTACAGCTTCTTGCAAATATTTATCTTACTTTGAATAGAATCTCTGACTTAACAGAATCCCTAGCAGATAATAGCAGTCTTTGGAGGCGTCTGTTGATACACACTGATACACAATATGTATATGTATGTGCCTATAACCACCCACTCAGACAAGAAGAATGAATATTTGAGAGAGAAAATCATTCTTATCTTTGCTTTCACAATCCAGACTTCCAAATTCAAACATATTTAGAGAAACAGACGTAACTTTCCAGAGCATTCAAAAGGAAGAAATGAATACATGTGGCACTTGAGTCGCATAAAAAGAAACTGTTAATAGCATCTATTTATAAATAATCTACACAAAACTCCATTATACTACCTAATGATAATTAGAGAGAAAAGGAATCAAAGAATTCAGGACTGCCAAATAAATAAAATATTCCCTCTCAAATTAAGCTACAAATTCATAGATAACAAGGCTTATGCCATGAATTGAAGGATGCCTCCTTTGTAGCACAAGACAAAGGGAGCATAGAGGAATAAATATTGATTGAACTAATCATCTGATGAATAGAAATGAGATTTACCAGTGCACCAATATAATAGGCTATGTTAACTAGTTCTTTCATAGCGCATATGCTGCCCTTTCAACCCCTGACCCCATCCATTCAATTCTTAATGAGGGAAACCACAGGTGTTATAACGGCATTTATAGTGAATCAAGCTAAATATAATAACCATGTGGCTAACTAATGGCATTGAGGGGGTGGATTCTTATGAAAAGAAATAGTGTGATCACAGTGTCACAAAATTATTATGTATTGCAAGCCACTTAGAATTTTGGCTTGCTCTGTTCACCTTTAAAATATATCTCTGCGGCCATCAATATTTCAAGTCCTAGATTTATTTTCCCATTAATAAGTGCAATTCTAGTCATGCTTATCTGAAGAGTCAAAAATGTTACTCAATATATACATTTTACCTACATTGCTTAATACTTTGCATAGTAAGCATTGAAAACATTTAAAAACAATATTTAGAAGGTATACTATTTTATACTTAATATGACATGCTTTTTTCTTGATTAGTGCTTATTTCTTAAATATTGGAAACAGACTATAACTTTGTAATAATTGTTATAATTATATGAAAAGTTTTGTTTTAAAAATTAAATTGGGATGTTCTTGGCTTAGGCAGGTTCTTAGAAAAGGCCAAAATGAACATGTCACCCTTTTCCAAAACATGAGGCTAAGAACTTGTCCAGAAACTTGCCCTTACGAAAGAGCAAAGGTAATTTGTTTTGACTTAAGCATACTCACCTCTGCATCATGAATATTTTCTTAACTGGCTGGGTATGATGACCTTGTAAATTACTTTGCTAAAAAGAGTATTTGTTGATGTCATTTTTGTGTGTGATTAGTTATCATATCATGTGGACCTGGGTTATATATCTCTAATTCAAAGGAATTATAGACATCAGCAAAGAAAGGGAAAATTAATCTGATTGTTTACTGAATTATGTTTTTTGTTACTAGTTATCACTTTGTACTCACGTGAGCCCGATATCCTGGTACCGTAAGGTATCTGAAGGATTTGAGTTGCTTAAAGAAAACCATTACATAGATTTTATCTCATAGTAAAGCTTTTTTTCCAATGAATATTACAAGTCAATTTAAATTATATTTTTAAAAATTTTATGACTGTTCAGTAAAGCACCCTTCTTTAAAGACTGTTACATTCATTACCTGAATTTCATTAGAATTATGCTGTGATCATGTGACAACAGCAGATATACAATATTTTCATATTTAATCAGAACTGCAAAAGGTATTCTCTGAATTTGGACACAAAATCTTCCTTAAAAAGGAAAAAGCAAAAGCTTTTTTAAAAGGCCTTAACATTTATACTCCTTACTTGGCATGGAATAATAAGTATTACTGGCCACAAACAAAATTATAAAATATTTTATTTTAATCTTCTATTTTTTTAAATACCACTTTCAAATACAAATTTCTTTCCTTATTTGGAACCAACTAAGTTTGATTCTCCCCCATTCTAAAAACTTTGTCAAACTCATGGATCAACTCATTTCTCGGAGAGCAAAGTAAGATGTACTCTCAAGTATGAGAATAAGATTTTCAGTTTCAATTTTCAATTTTAATTTTAAAAAGGATAGTCTCTAAGATTTCATCTTTTACAGACATATATATATATATACACACACACACACACACACAAATAGAAATGTAAGTGATTGACATTTATTTATTCAGGATTTATTGAGCATCTACTCAAAGCAGTGCACAGAAATGAGCCTTCAGAATGCCCAAGTTGGGGGCGCCTGGGTGGCTCAGTTGGTTAAGCGACTGCTTTCGGCTCAGGTCATGATCCTGAAGTCCGGGGATCAAGTACTGCGTTGGGCTCCCTGCTCAGCGGGGAGTCTGCTTCTCCCTCTGACCCTTCCCCCTCTCGTGCTCTCTCTCTCTCTCAAATAAATAAATAAAATCTTTAAAAAAAAAAATGCCCAAGTTGGTAAACAAGTATTGAGTCAAAGCTATGGTCAAAGCAAAAGCAGAACAGAATGCAGTGGGAACATAATCAGAACAGCTCTCCCAGGAGAAGGGATATTTTCGATGGGTCCTAAAGATAAGCAGAAGTCCAACTTTGGTTAATTTGCTCATCATAAATGAAGTTTATTAAATAATGATTTAATTATTTTGTTTGTTGTATTCCCCAGTTATCTTTTCAGTTAGTACTATGTGAAATTTAGTTTATCAAAGTGGAACTCCTGAAAAGAGCGTATCCTGACGTAGAACAAGTAGTAGTATTGTTTTCATATAAAACTTTTACTAGTAAAATGATTTTCAAGTGACAATTTGAAGAAACCTCTAAGGTAATTCTAAATTACAAAAGGAAAATTTTAAATTACAAAAAGAAAAGAAATTACAGAAAGAAATTTTTAAATGACAAAAAGAAAACTCTAGGGGCACCTGGGTGGCTTAGTTGGTTAAGCACCTGCCTTAGGCTCACATCATGATCTTGTGTCCTGGGATCTAGCCCTCCATCAGGCTCCCTGCTCAGAGGGGAGTCTGCACCCCCGCTTGTGCTCTCTGCCTTTTCTCATGCTCTTTCTCTCAAATAAATAAATAAAATCTTAGAAAGAAAGAAAGAAAGAAAGAAAGAAAGAAAGAAAGAAAGAAAGAAAGAAAGAAAGAAAGAGAAAGAAAGAAAGAAAGAAAGAAAGAAAGAAAGAAAGAAAGAAAGAAAGAAAGAAAGAAAAAGAAAGAAAGAAAGAAAGAAAGAAAGAAAAGAAGAGAAAGAAAGAAAGAAAGAAACCTCTAAGGTAATTTTAAATTACAGGGAAAAAAATGTCTCCTTACACTAAAGGAAACAAATATTTTTTAAGAGTATAGCTTGTAAAAAAAATAATAAATAAATAAATAAGCACGGGGGGGGGGAACAGAGGAAAACACCTTACAGTGTCCTGATACGTTTGTTTTTATAAGAGAAATTCTTATTTTTGTAAAATTAGAAAATGGCTGATACATACTGTCTTTTCTTTTAACATTCAAGGTTATACTGGAAAGTAATGATATCTGCTCTAGAAAATTCCTTAGACTGCTGGATATCAGAGAGAATAAAATCTACAGAAGTAATAGGGTATGTCAGCAATATCCAAGGGCCATAGTGATGTTCCTCAAATTCTTCCATTTCAAGAACTTGGATATAAGATTGAACTCTGAAAATTAAATGATAAAATCAACACATCAACAATCATGGTCTTGCTGATTTTTGAGCTTTTCTTTCTCTTAAGCATATTTAAAGAAGGAAAATTCCTGGCCTCCTAGATAGTAAGAAAAGTGTGAGAGTATAAAGCAAGGATCAGCCGCACCCTGCCCCACGCTAACTATAGGTAAATCACTGATCACACTGAGACATGTATCCATAGCCATTCATCATCAGGCTCTTCATTTGGAAGTGATAATTTGGCATTCTGGTCTTATACATTAGCTCCTGTGATCTTACTTCACCTGAATTCTACAAAATCTAATCCACTCTGAAACACTGGTGAGATCAAGTTTCTGAGCCTACGAAGCTGAAAACCAGACTCTGGGTTGGGGAGAATTCACAAAGTGAATTTCACCATTGAGACTTCCAGGCAGCCAAATTGCCACTCTTGGTCCTAACCCACCACATTCGCGTGAACCTCACCTTCAAATGTCTGCATGGTTAGCAAGACAGAGTCATAAGTTTTCAGCCTTGAACAATAGATGTGTTTCTTAAAATGCTGCTTATTAATTGGAATTTATCAGACTAAGGAATGGTGCTCTTCCATTGTCACACTTCCTGATAATATAATGGCTATTGTACTCGATCTGTTTATTTCTTGGGCCTTGAAGAATTCAAGAACTGGCTTAATGACCCCATTTCTTGGGGCTTTTCTAAAAAGGTGAGAGATTGGAAGAGAGGGCACACAAAGACCCCTCTAACGTTTAGAAGCTTTGATTGAAGAGTTATTAATAAGGTACCTTTTTCCGGACACCCCCTCCCTCATCTCTTTACTGCGCCATCAAGATGCTGCTATTTTGTAGGACAATGGACACATAGATCCATTTCATGTTACGCGTGTGCCAGTGTGCTTTCTGGGTGGTGAATGGAGACTGACTCTGTGGAGAACAGTGGTTTTACTTGAAGTGACATATGTAATATGAGTCTAGATTTTTCACTCTGGCTGTTATGAAAATATGCCCAGTACTTAGTAAACATTAAACCTCTATTTTGATCTTTCCATTAAAAAGACTATTTAAAGACCGTCTTGTTAAATAGGATCAGAATGTGTTGTTGCCTGTAATTAATTCTGAGACTAGGAAATTCAGACAGTAGTACTATTTTTATTTGCCTAAATAGTGTAATGAAAATAATTGTAACTAGTTATTTATTGAGCTACATTTGAAATATGTTTAATTTCACCTGCCCAAGACATGGGTCATAAAAGTACTTCGTATGCACTTCATAACACTGCATTAGCAATGAATTAGACCCCTATTCTAAATTTCCCAAGTAAAAATTTCAGTGTATCACTTGCGCTGCCATGAACATGCAAGTCATATTTTACCATCCAGCAGCTGTTGGCTTCCAGATCCCAGCATCAAACAATAACACACAAGTTGAAACAACTTAGACATGTTGAGTTGCTAATGAATAATTGGCTCTCATTATTATTGTCAGGTCAAATAATAAAATTATTACACAGAACATTTCCTATTAACTCATACATAAGTTGTGCCTGGCACATAGCAAAGGAATTAAACATTTTTTCTTAAAAAAAAAAAAGAAGAAGAAACTTTGTTCCAAATTTCCACAGTTATTGAATATGAACAAATGCCACACAGTCTGCTTAAATAGAGGAACATTTGTTCAGGAAAAACACATCGTATCATTAAGGTGCAGTGCTTCTTGGCAGTAATCTGTTTCTTTACAAAATAGTTTAGATAAATTCATTTTGAAATTTTTCGGATCCTAACCTATTTGTCAGTTTGCTCTAAAATTAGGTTTAGAACAGTCTAATATTCTTTTTTTTCTTTTAAATGCTAACTACCTTTCAAAAGGCTTAATTCTAAGCACTTCCACCCTTGCACATATATTTTCATTCTTGAGATTAGGGGGGAAAAAATTATGTACCAAAGGAAAGGAGTCTTTCCAAAGACAGCTCAGAAATACCAATGATAAGCATGCTAATAAGGTAGCATTAACACCTTTCCAGTTGTGCATTTGTTTTATTTCCTTTTGTTTACTAATATTACTAAGGGTCAGTTCTGGCTGCCACCCATGCCAGAGTTAGTTAGAATTTATTTTATTTGTTGTAGAAAGTGTTCTTTTGTATTGAATAAAATTGATTCTGAATTTCTTTCCACTGAAATTTCATTAATGACATTTGAAAGGTTATCTAACGTGGTTGTTGTGAGTGTTGATTCAAGTCAAACAGACTTTCGTCATAGTACAATGACCAAAAAGTAAAAGAAAACACATGACAAAGTTGTAGCTGACCCCTAACAGTGGATCTTGCTTAAATGTGATTGATTCAACAAATCTTGATTACTGAGTACTTACAATATACAATAGGCGATGTCCTCTAAGATGACAGTCTCAAGAAAAATGGTTTTTCTAATAAAATTCCTTAAGAGTTCCTTAGATAATTTTTCTTTCATTTGAATTTCTTGGGTCTCCAATGTTGATTACATCCTTTTGTCCTAAATGAGAAAAATAGAGGACTTGTCCATAATTATTTGTTAAAGAGGTTGAAACTAGAACTTGATTTCAATTGAGGGTTTCTGACTGTGAGTCCAGTTCTATTTTCGTTACTCTGTGTTTTCTTTTCTTAAGCTGTACTATTTTTTTTTTTTTTTTTTTTTTTTTGCCCCGGCTATACCCATAGCAGACATCAGTTACACAGCAGACTAATCAATTACTGAATTATACTCGCTAGGTGCAGATGCACCTCCGCTGCTGTTTGACCAGCATTAGTCCTCAAGATAAAACTTTTTACCAAACCTCTCATGAGTGTTTTGGCTGTTTAAAGAATAGCTAATAGTAAAGCAAAATTGTTTTTTACTTAATCCCAAGATCTCCTTGGGCAAACAATACTTCTCCACTGTTTTTACTCCTAAAATAATGATAATAACATTTACTGATCCCAGGAAAAATTAAAGTAAGTCTTATGGACCTATATACAGATTCTGAATAGAAACTATCCAGTAAAAATCACAAATTCAAAATATATAGAGTAAATTTTTCTCGTAAAATTTAATTTCATAAACCCAAATAAGTTCTTTCACGGAGATTTCAAATTTTGAGTAAAATTGTATATTTACAGACTTTTCCCCCACTAAGATCCTAACCTTATCTGCATTTACTTCAAAGAAGGAAACAATTTTACGGGAGGTGGTGATAAAGACTGTTGATTTTTAAATATGAAATTCCCCTTCATTCAGTAACCAACATGCACTTACGTTACAGTTTATAATGTTATTTTACTCATTTGTCTCTTAGCTTGTCAGTTTTCTCTTACAATGTTTATTTGTCAAGAGGAGGGTTATCTGTCTTTGGCCATAAGCATTTCAAGCAAAGGAATGGGTTGAATAACCAAGCATACCACCGTTTACCCACCTGAGTTTAATTAATTTTGACCAGGATTGAAAGTCTAGTCAACACATCATTGGTATCAAAGGCCTATTATCATCCCGTCCAATAATATGTCTTGTACAAGCATAAAATATCTTCTTAAGGAGAGAACCTTGACAACCTAAGAAGAAGCCGTGTCTAATTATGCCCAGACATAAAGAAAAAAAATTAAATTTGGCATTAATTCTAAATAAATACAGAGTTCTGTTCTGCCTTAACAATACTGCAATATAATATGTTTTGCATTTTGACTGAAACATAATATTCCTTACATCAAGCTACTGTATGGTTAATTTTTATGCTTTCAAGTGAATTCCATTCATATTTCTTTAAAAGCACAATTATTAGTCCACTATTATTGATTTTTCAGGCCTCTTCAGTAAGCTGTGCCATAACATGTAGCTCAAAACATCGTCCCTACCCTGTTGTTTATTCTCCAGGACTCAAATTGATCTTATTACAAAATGGTCCTGACTCCCACACTAGACTAAATCTGACTACAGATACCATTAGCAAGAAAATGGATTGTGCCAGAATCCTCATCGTGTTGTCTTCATCTTATATTTAGTACCTAGTGTGTTTAATAATATCATGTTGGGAAAAATTGTAGGCTTATCTCAGGTGATTCTCTGTTTTACCTCAAGAAAAGTAACCTGCTTTGCTTTTTCTGTCTTTTAGAAATAGGGATCTATTTCCTCATGCTCATTAATTCTGTCAGTCTTTGTACTGTAGCTGCTCCTAAGGAAACTTTTGAAAACCTTTTAAAAAGGAACTATGTAAACCTGAGAGGAGCTGACAGATGCAGTGTCATCTCTTTACAAATGTAAGAGCAGGTAAAATTTATAATAATTTCTGGCCCACATTTAGGGCTCTGGAGTTTTCAGTGAGCTTCTGCAGATACCACCTGGATGACCTACACAGCATTCGCACGCGACATGCAGGACAAGTACAAATGGGAACACGCCTTGGGTAGCTGGGCCAAAGGAAACCTCCAAATATAAACAGAGCCCTTTTTAACACTTTGAGAATATGACTTCAATGCCTTAAAAAATTGTCCCCAATCAAAACCATAAACTGTTTTCCAGAAAAGAGGAAATGTGAACAGCTAATAAACATTTGGTGAGCAAGAGCTCAGCCTCACTTGTTAAAAAAATTAAAACATTATGAATGGCATCTTCACCTGTCCAATTACAGTAGGGTGTGATGACCTGGACACCCTCATATTCTATCATAGGCATTTACATTAGTACAGTCATTGAGCCTAAAACCTTAAAAATGATCGTACTCTTTGGCCTAGTAATTCACCTTCTAGGAATGTTTCCAAAGGAAGTCAAGTATCAACAAGACTATATACCAAAAGACTTATGCCTAAAGACTTACTGTACTCTCATCATGATATTTTCAGTAATATAGGGAAAAATTGTAATGCTTTTTAAAGCACACTTCATAGTATATATTCACTGTTATACTAGTATGTATTTACCGTACGTTCAATACGCTTAACTAGTGTTAAGTATTTATACATACCTGGCAATGTGTTTTAGGTTCTAAGAATAAAATGGTGAGCAAGAACGACATCACTCCCGACCTCACTAAACCTAGGGATTCATAATTAAAAAAAAAGTTGAAATGAAAAATGGTATATATGGTGTGATCTAAGTTATATAAAATGCATAAAAAAGAAACTGTCAAAAACATACAAAAATCTTAAAAGTCACCTCTAGATATTAAGATATCAGATAATTATTTTGTCATTGCCTTTTCTGTACATTCAAAATTTCCCACGTATTCTTTGTAGATTAGTCCTAAGTGTCAAAGTGATGCTCAGTTTCTTTGGCACTGTTAAGTAAGGCTGTACTTTTATCTATGACTCATTGTGTTTTAGTTCCTCCATTTGCCTGAGGTCAGCTAGCATGATAATAGGGGTAAGGTGAAAACTTAATGACTCATTAAGACTTATTTGATATTTGCACAACTATTCACTCATCCATAACCAAATATTTATCAAGGACCTGTTCTGCATCAGGCACTATCCTAAGTGTTGAAGATGCAGGGGTGATAGGATTCACTCCCATGCTGTGAAGAGCTTAGAGTCTAGTCTTGAACGCCATATGCTGTAATTCACGAAAAGTACTGGAAATAGCAATAATGTGAATAATAATAATAGGCAGTTAAAAAAAGCTTTCGCCGTCATTGAGAAATGAAGGGTTCTATCTAAGTTCTTATTAAGAGTGGATTGGGGGTCACCTGGGCGGCTCAGTCAGTTAAGCGTCTGCCTTCGGCTCAGGTCGTGATCCCAGGGTCCTGGGATCGAGCCCCACGTCAGGCTCCCTGCTCGGCGGGAAGCCTGCTTCTCCCTCTGCCTGCCGCTCCCCCTGCTTGTGCTCTCTCTCTCTCTTTGTCTCTCTCTCTCTCTCTCTCTGTCAAATAAATAAATAAATAAATCTTTTTAAAAATTAAAAAAAAAAGTGAGTTGGGGCGCCTGGGTGGCTCAGCCAGTTAAGCCTCCAACTCTTGATTTCGGCTCAGGTCGTGAATCCAGCGTTGTGAGATTGAGCCCCAAGTCAGGCTCCACGCTGGGGTGTGGAGCATACTTAAGATTCTCTCTCTCACTCTCCCTTTCCCCTCGCCCCACCTCTGAATCCCTCTAAGGAGTGAGTGAATGTTGCCCTTTTTGTCTCTGAAGGCTCATATTAATTTGAGATATATGTTATTTCAAATATTGGAGGAAAGATTGGGATACTCGTATAGAAACATTAATCAACTTGCCTTCATTTTACCTCCACTAAACTAGGCCATGTGTATTTCCTGATCACACTGTGGGGTTTTACAGCTCTTGGAGACGTTAAAGAACACCAACACAGACATCCTCAGGTCTCAAAATGTAAGCAGCTAGAGGATTAATTGATTCCTGTTGGTGAGGTTGTGGGAAATTTGTAAATATCCGTATGCTCTAAGGTAGATAAGGAATCCCAATTTGCCCTTGATCCTGTTGGAAACTCATTGGTACCCAGTAGGGCAGAATTCCAGTATGATGTTCACTGCTAAAGTAGTCTTCATTCACAGGTACTTAAACTTCTAGGGCCGTGGTTCGAAACAGACAGTGGTTTCACTTCCTGGGAGATATCAGGCAATGTCTGGAGATTGTCACAACTGGGGAGATGTTACTGGCATTCAGTCAATAGAGGCCAGGGATGTCAATAAACATTCTATAATGTACAGGATAGCTCCCAAAACAAAGAATTATTCTGTCACAAATGTCCATAGCACTGAGATTGAGAAACCCTGCCCTAGGAGTACATGAAGGCTTTCTAAAAAGCATGACTTTCCAGGTCTTCAGTTTTCATGTGTATTCTCTGAGAAAGCTGGCCCTTCTTTCCCACTTCCCCTTACACAATAAACCCACTTCCACTGCACAAGAGACCAAAACTCTCATTCATTTCAGATTGTATTTTACATTATCTGTGGTTCCCAAGATGGAAAAAGTGCCACTGCCCTAAAACAAAGAGACAACTTGAAGTACTGATTTGGATGCCGAGAAAGTGAATGATTCTAATGAAGGGGCAAAACATCCTTTGACAAGTCAGGTAGTTTCCACTTCTTTACTTTCAACAAAATTGGAGGAAGATCTAACCAAATTACCAGTTACTTTAGATCATTAAAAATAGTTTTTGATGATAGAATACTGTGTGATTTAAGGTATATGTTTCAGAAGGAATTTAAAGAAGTGAGGTAAATTGCTATGACAAAATTAGTTTCACTTCTATCTACATATTTATGTGAATACATTTTTCAACACTTAACATTTCTAAAAACAAAAATAGCAAGAGAAGTGACGCTAAGCCCTATTACATTCTGGTAGTAAGTAATAGACAAGCGCAGGTACCTGAATTAAGTGGAAGAAAAAAAAGCCCCATTTGGCTTATTAAGAGATGAATTTTCTTTAAATATTTTTATGTTTAATAAATATAAAATTTGTTATATCTTTGTGTAATTTGTATCCATTGTCTCATAGTGATAACAGTAGCAATAAATCAATCCAGAGGAAATGTTACCACTCAGAACCCATGTCCAAGACAGGGGCATTTTGTGGGGGGGGGAGGGATGCTAAATTTAAATATATAAACACATTTTTCTTTCTTAGAAGTATAACCCCGTGATTTAAAAAGCCCTTCAAACATGAAAATGTTGCCATCAGAATAAAATTCTGGAGGGGGGAGGTGAAATGGAAGTACGAATTTAAGGAGAAAAATATATATTATAAAATTCCTGTTAGAGAAGAGTTTATCTTTGCATTTTCTTTTCAAATTTGTGCTATGGATGCCAAAACATTTTGAGATTTAGATTTCATTAATATATTTAAGGAGAAATTCATAATTTTTATTTAAAAATATAAAATCTAAAATGCCCCAGAAATTGCATCCTTCGCAGTTGGATAGTATGTACCATACAGTGTGTTTTTACAAAAGTTCTAGTTGAAGGGAATGCACCAGGACCCATGATTCCTTTTCCATGATGGTCCACCATGTTTTTTCAGGTCCATGTTAACCTGATACCCTAATTGCTTAGGAACTACATTAGATTGAGTACTTAGGCAATAACTATCTCAAATTCTAAGAACCAAGAATGATACACTGTTCTCTATTAACTTTTCATAGATAACAAGGCACAGTTATTTCTGAGAGGCTTTGGACAATAACCAACTATTCATTTCACTCAGGTTTCTAAAGTACCAGTTCTGTGTAGAAGTTCTGAGCCTGGGTGGCTCAGTCGGTTAAGCGTCTGCCTCCCTGATCCATGAGGAGCCTGCTTCTCCCTCTGCCTGCTTCTCCCAGGCTTGTGCTCTCTCTCCCTCCCTCCCTCTCATCCTCTCTGACAAAGGAAGGAAGGCAGGAAGGCAGGAAGGCAGGAAGGCAGGAAGGCAGGAAGGAAGGAAGGAAGGAAGGAAGGAAGGAAGGAAAAGAAAGTAAGTTCTAGATGACCACCAACCTCAGAATCAGCAACCTTGAGGTAGAACAATATCCTAGTCAAAAAAGAAGCACTTCAGCACATTCCACCAAACCAGGGGTCAGCAAACTTTTTCTATAAAGCCCCCATTAGTTAATATTTTAGGCTTTATGGCCCATGTGTTCTCTGAAGCAACTGCTCAACATTGTAGCATGAAAGCAGCCATAGTCCATATGTAAATGAATGATAATGGCTGTGTTCCAATAAAACTTTATTTACAAAAACAGGTGTCAGGCTAGATTTGGGTGGGCAATAGTTTGCTGACCCCAACGCTGGACTGTCACGTGCCTGAGGAAAGGATCTACATCTTCTTGATTTGTGTATTCCCATCACCCATCCAATAAATGTTGAATAAATGAAAGTATTCAAACATTGGGAGAATCATACTATATTAAAAATATGCTGAAATACAATGCATTATAGAAGAGAATAAGAAGGGGCGCCTGAGTGGGTTAAGCATCTGCCTTTGGCTCAGGTCATGATCTTGGAGTCCTGGGATCGAGCCCCATGTCGGGCTACCTGCTCAGTGGGGAGCCTGCTTCGCCCTCTCCCTCCCCCCTGCTCATGCTCTCTCTCTCTGTCAAATAAATAAATAACATCTTCAAAAAAAGAGAAAAGAATAAGAAAAGAATTGTAAACCTCATAGAGTTAGGTATTAGCCAAGGAGACCTATTTCTAAGAGGTGCCAGGCAGCTTGGCCACAATTAATAGAATGAGTCTGCAGTACATTATTTATACACATTCCCATATTGAGTGATTAATTAATATTCAAGTATAACTTCTTACATGTTTATCCTCTCTATATTTTGAGCCACTTGAGGTCATACAACTTGGAATCTCCAACTCCAAATTCTTTCCCTTCATGCATAATAGGTAATTGAAACTTCAAATTAATTATGGATGAGGCAAAGTAACTCAAAAATTGACCAATTAGCTAATGAACAAATATTTGGCATATCTAGTATGATCTAAGCATTATATAGTTGTCAGAAAATTTCCAAAGAATAAAGTTTATTTATTAAAAAGTAAGTATTTTATAGCACTTACAACGTATCGTGTTCCGTTCTAATTTCTAACAAATGTTAACTCAGTTAATCCTTACAGCAAAATTATGATAAAATAGTGTCTATTATTAGGTCCATTTGATAGGTAAAAGAATGGAGATACAGAAAGGCGAAGTAACTCATCCAAAGTCACACATCTAGTAAATGACAAAACTGGGATTCAGGCCCAAGCTGGCTACTTCCGGAGTCTGTGTTCTTAACCAATGCAAAATGCTGTCACCTTTCGCGAGAAGTGAACCCCTGGGGTCTCAGAAGGACAGATGTGAGTTGTAACTAAGAGCACGACACATTGCCAAAGGATTCTTTAACAGGTAAGGCTAGATGAGTTCAAATGAGTTCAGGTAAAGGCTAGATGAGTTCCTTAACGGAGAAAGGCTAGTGAGAAAGTCAGTGTTACAGTGATCAGGATGAATTTTATGGGTAGTCACTTGAACTAAACCTTCAAATTATGTAGAATTTTGTTAGCAAGGAATCATAGAGAAACTTCTCAAGCAGAAGGACAGAATAGACAAAAGTTTGGGAGCAGAATTAAAGAAAGAAATTGTATGTGTACACCACTTCACATGAATCAAAATGTAAGACAAGAAACTAACATTTACTCAACCCTGACTATGTGTCAGCTACTACAGTAGGTCCTTGACCTCTTAGGGAGCTGGTTACAATCTCAGGCATTAAAGTGAGACAGTCAGGTTCCAGTCCAGCCTTCTGTATGTACTGTGTGGCCTTGGGCAAATTACTTAACTTCTCTGGGCCTCAATTTCTTTTATAAAATGAAGATAAAAAGTACTTGCATCATGGGGTCATTGCAAGGGTTAAATTACATGAGCTAACATTATAAAGTGCTCAGCATAGTGCCTTCCTATTCAGTCACCATTGAGTTGTCACTAAAAAATGTGAAGTACTGTTAGCTCTATATTGCAGATGAGAAGGCTGAGGCTCAGAGAGTCTCAGACCAGCATCTATAACATATGCATAATTTTCCCAGGGAGTTCTCACTGGGAAGTAGAAATTTGGTTAGACCGAGGTAAGAACTGAGAGCCACTGGTGTTCCAAATTAAGAGGTTTGTTGTCCCAAGATGAACTGAGGTTGGGGGCCTAGTGTTTGAACTTTTAAAAAACTGAAATATATGCTTCGGCATTTAAAATTTGCCTCTTGACAATTTAGGGGTCACTAGATAAAAAAGAGGAGGTCTGGAGGCATGGTGTGGCTTATGCTGGTGTCACCAGGCTTAGCTGACATGTCAGTTGCCCCCCTAAAACTCCTAGTAAGTGTCCTCACTGTCACCTAGCGGGCCCTAACGTACCTAGTGAACTTGATGTCAAAACATTGACTGAGTATAACATTGCATCCAATTACAGAGAAGAAAATTAAAATTGTTATGATAGTTTGGTGCTTTTTTTCTTTATATTTATGTACATTTGTTTAGCACGATCAGTTCAAAAAGCTTATAAACACAACATTTACCAGATATAAATTGCAATGTTTCCCCATATACCATCTCGCTAAATACTATTATATCCATCATGGGGTTTTTTTTCCCCGTAGCTATGAAGGGTTGATCTGTTCTTTTGGAGGGCTGAAGAAACTTGCCACTTTTAAAATAGGAGCTACTCAGTATTTTATTTTATCATACCTTAAACACAACCTATAAAGATCCCACAAATGATCTAAAATAGTAGAATTTTTCCTCTTCTTCCCGCTAAAAATTATGCTTTCCATTAGGAAAAACTCCTCAAAAATTTCATGGTAGTCTACTTTCAAATGCACACCTGCAAAATGCATGTGCAATTTTAAAAAATTCAAATTCTCCATCATTTCATCTTAAAACAAATAAATGCTTGTATTCATCATTTCATTTTTAAGATTCCCCATCAGGAGGGTGATGATTTCAGTGGTGTTTTCTGCTGTAATGGAAGGTACTGACATCGGGAGATCTAAATTGTGAGACTTATGTAACTTGCACTATACTCAGCCCAGCATCTTATGGTCTAATTAAATACAAACTAAGTCAGTTGGCAGAAAAGTACAGTGTTGTGGTGCAGATATTAGCACCTTGTTAGCAGTCCAAAACCTGCTTTCTCAGGCAGAACCTATTTCTGAATGCAAAGTTTTATATAGATAAAAGCTGTAATGTTTGAAAGGCATTTGATGAACTTTTTTGAATCCAGAAAAAATATATATATATTTTCTTACTGGACATTTCTAATTAAAAAAAAGCTAACCCAGTATTCTTATACACAGTGGACATTTTCAAAAACCATTATTTTACTGTTTAGGGTTCAATTTCCAAAAAAAGTAAAGAAATTTATTTTTAATGTTATATAAATGTAAATGTGTTATAAGGACCATGTTCCCCTGACATGAATCTATATTTCTTTATCATCACAGTTAATTCTTATTGATCACTTACTGTGTTCTAGGCACTGTTGTGAGCACTTTATATTAATTACTTCAGTTAATCATCAGAATAGGTCCTTGAAATTAGTAGTTTTTTTATCCTAGTTACACAGCTGAGGAAAATGAAGCACAGAGAGGTTAAGTAACTTGTGCAAGCTCGCCCAGATTGCATGTGGAGGACCTCGATTCGAATCTAGGGTTTTAACAGCTGTGCTCTCCCCTCTCCTCACTTATGGCCAGAGGATGCTGCAAGCTGATATCCTACTGTTCGTCTGTCCTGTCTCCCTCAGAGGCCCTCGCTTGGTGCCTGACCTTCAGACGCCTACCTAACACTAGTCAGGCCAAAGCTAGGTTTGCGGTCTGGGGAAAAACGCTCTGGTTCATCTTTCTCTTTGTGTCACAACCAATATTAAAATGTCCTTTCTCATCGCCACTAATTGAACATCTGGGATGAAAAGATGATCATTCAAAATCACTTGAAAGTCTGTCTTTCTACTATAGACATTCATTTAAAAAAATAGCCACCAAAGACCATACACTGCGCCTGGCTCTGAGGCAACCTGTCTTAATTTGAGAATGTGTGGCTCACACCCAAGTGCAAGCAGTATCCAAAACAATGACAATTTGTTGTCTTACCAAATGTAGACTGTCTTCTGAGGATTTCGTGGAAAGAATTCTGGAATTTAAATCAAGAGGCATTTTGCTGCCCTTAATTGACTGTGTATCCTAGGCAAGTCACCTCTTAGGCTGACCTCCTCATCTCTAAATAAGATTGTCTCCAAGATACCTCCAGCTTTCAAGTCCATGGATTCATGCCTTTAAGGATAAAATACTTTGTTACCAGTATTGTTTTTCTGTTGTTTTGGTTATGGAGGGATCAGAGGGTTTTTTAGATTAGGTAACCTGTCCAAAACCAGGTATAAGGTGCACACATTGGGATTCTACCTCAGGACCATGTAATTCCAGAATCCTGACCTGGAATGTCCTTGGTGATTCTAAAATTGAACAGACCTGTCCCCGACACTGTGCCTGGTCTCCAACTTTGTTAGAATTATAGTGTATTTCTACATAGTCCCATGTCTTACAATACACCAGTAACACTATATTCATTAGAACTATATAGTAAGGGTCACAGATACCACAAGAAGAGTCTGATTGCTCCTGAATTCTATTATAAGGTATATACCACTGAGACATTTAGCCTCAATGTCACTTATATCCTGGTAAATGAGTTTACCAAATCCTTTCCCAAGAACGCGTTTTCATAGGGTATACAAAGAGATTCGAGGGCCTGTGAACTTGAAGGCTCCTTCCACCCTCTCCAGAGTTGAGATGGGGCAAGCACAGAAAGGTTGTGCTGAGTTAAGATAAATATCCTACCTACTAAACAGTTTTGCTGAGGGCTAGTTGGAGTGCGTGTGCGCGTGCGCACTCGAGGCAAGTATTTAGAGAAGTCAGGGTGGGTAGCTTGTGTGGGAGATAGGGGAATTCAATGAAGGGAGATACTTTAGCCTTTCCTTCAAGTACATCTCCCTCCTGAGTACATTTACTTCCATCACAATGGACTAGAAGAGATCCTTGCTTAGTGGTGCAGAACCCTTGAGACCTAATTTAGCTTTTATAGGAAATTCAAAAAGAGAGAGACAGCACAAGAGCAAGAGAACAGAACAAAGATATGAGTTTGTACAGGGAATATTGATACTTCTGGACTGCCTCTGTAACTCTTTTAAAAGAAATTTTCTAAGTAAATGCTGACTTAGACTTTTTTGTTAGTGGAAGGCCTGAGCTCCTCCCGCCGGAACAATGCGCTGCCCGAGTCATCTTTACAATTCCCGACAGTCTGTCGTCTCGGAAGTTCGGGTTCATTGGTTTTTGTGCTGTGAAGGTCAGCAAACAGTTTGGAAAAATAAATTTCCCCTTTTAATTTCTTAAATGTGTCCTCACACGGATGCCCAGAAATAGGAAAGTTACATAAATGCAAATTAAAAACATGCCTGACAAGCTGTGCCTGTTGGTCCCGTTGATCATTTTTTATTCGCATTTCACAGCAATTTCCAGGAACATCACCACATTCTTTGTTAACTACATATCAATTAAAATACCTCTGAGAGACAGGTACAAAAGCGGACTATTTATTATCCTTCTTCAACAGTGAAAGGCCCACTTTTACTAACGGCCACAGGTAGGTAACACATAAAGACTTAGAAAGAGAGAGAGGGGAAAAAAATAGCCTTCCCTTAAGGATTTCACAGAAGATGAAGAAAGACATTTTTTCCAATGCAGTAGGAAAAAAAAAAAAATCCGCTGCTTCACCAGGCAATCAGTGGGAGGATAAGACCAGAACCCAGACATTCTTATTCCTTCTCATCTATTGCAGCCACAAAGTCTAATAAATTGTCACTCACAAGCAATTTTGCCACAACAAATATAAAGTTGTTAGTGCAAAGAGCCCAAATTACTTTTGTGGATGGCTATAGGAGTGTAGTAGTGGAAGGCAGACTGATTTAGAAAAGGTGGGGGGGGCAAAAACGAAAAGGTTGAGCTTTGAAATTAAGAGTCGTTCTGCCCTCCTTCCTGTCTGAGCCCTACTCCCTGTTTCCTCACCTAAGAGGAGACGGAGACCTACTTCATGGGAGAAGTATAAGAATTAAATGAGGCAATAAATATCAGATGTAGTGGGAACTTAACTAGCAAAATTATTATTATCTGATAGATAGCAATCAAATATAATGTCTGCACTTTAAAACGTTTGCGTTATGTAGCTGCCCTGCACTGAATATGCCGCTCACATTTCTAGAGCTGGCTTGCTTTTCTGCATACTGTGAACCTGCCTGTGGTTATGTTGATCTTGCATCTTGTCTGGGAACAGCTAAAGCATTAGGTCTAACTAACCTTAGAGTCTTTCACATCCTTTCCTTTATTTACTCTACAACTCCACACCATTTAGGCCTGATGGGTATGAATACAAAATAAATGGTCAAATTCTGTGACTTAGCAGATTAATTAATCAGATCAAGATGTATTGGGGCAACGATCTTCATGTGACTGACTTATATTCACTTTGGTGGTTAGCTGGATGCTAACTGGCATTCTCTACCAGCTAAAAAAAATACATCAGCATAACAACTCCCCAGCTTCTAAATCCTGCCATTAACTAAAACTTGATTGTACCACTGCATTAATCACTGAGCATGAGCCGAAACTCTTGTTTTTATTCTGGGAAGATGATTTATTCAAAATAATGTTTCACTTAGAGGTCTAATCATAAGCCCAAGATGATTCAGATGGTGAAGTCCAGCTGTAACAACAACAGTATCATCCAGAAAAATAACCACATGTATATTGCATCCCTTGAAAGTTTTCCATAACAGATCTAGGGATGATAAATCATGCAAACTCATTCTATAATTAACTAAAGTGTTCCTTTTCTTTCACCATAATCCGAAAGGATTAGCCCATGGTCTTTCATTGGATAAATCAGGGGGCCATAATTTACTCTGCTGTGCAAAATCAAATTCAGATTTTAAAATCTGATCAAACTAAATTCCAAACACATGCAAAAGTGAGCCTTTTCAGAAACTTTAAAAGGAATTTTCACCGCAAATAAAAGTTTCAACAATGGATAATGTCTCTATGCTAACTAGCAGAGCTTTCAGTAATCTATTTTAGAACTTTTCCATAGGAATCTCCTAAAACTTCATGATGATGTCATCCAGTTATTGAGTTAGTAACGTGGGTTAGCCAAAAGAATCAGGTTTCTACAGTTTATCCCTGATCTTGGATTGTCACAAGACTAATTTTTCACCCTGTTACCCCTATTGAAAAATATAGTAGCTGACACAAATGTTGAATGAATGCACCCACCTTTGGACGGTTTACTATGATACTACAAGGACTGGTAAAGCAACATTGCTGTAATATTTCAATCTTTCATAAATATGCTGTTGTCTCTTACCTCCTCTGTCTCCTGCTGCTATTGCCAACAGGCCTTGGTTCTGTTACTGTCTGGCTTTTGTTTTCTGTTGTCACACTACTGATACATTCATAAAAATTTATTGTGCAATCACTCAATACCTTTTTTGCAACCAAGCAGAGATGGATGGATGGATGGATGGATGGATGGATGGTTGGTTGGATGGATGGATGGACGGCAGACAGACAAATAGCTTTCTTTTCAAAGACCATTTATAGTTGCTGACTTTTAGCAGCACACCTGCAATTTCAACTTTACATTTCCAGCTCTCTGAAAAATTGATCATCTTTGGAGAATTGTACTGTGCTGAACTTATTGATTTCCACCGAGCATGTTGAAAATGGCCATTACTTGATACATCATTAATATAATAACTGAGATCAAGCATTTTTAGATCCAGAGTACCTGACATCAAAATTTCACAAGCAGTAGAAAAATAGATGATAGAGATCTCCTTCTCTCAAGGAAATACTGACCAAAATTACTCTATACAGTGTTCTCTTTTGCATTATTTTCTAAGTTATCTGTATGTAGGTCAAATAAGGGCCGAGAAATTGAGTTCACATTATTAACCCAAGCACCGATCACAAATTGGTAATACAGCAGTGAATTGTTGTTTACCTCAATAAGAAGAAAGCCTAATTCTTTGATTTTGCTGAGATAAATCATTTAACGCAGTGCATTGTGTGTGACTTGTTTCCCTAGAGGATGGTGGTGGTATTCAGTTCTTTAAACTGGTTACCAAAAAGAGAAACAGCATAAATCAGAATCTGTGTAGGTTATTCTTCACAAGGAACAACCTATAAGCTGAAATCATTGTTTGGTTTTCTACTGTACCCAGATAATAAACTAAGGAATGGAAGGAAGTGTTTTGATGAATAGGGGCATCACTGCAAATCACTATTATCCTAAAAAAAGGGGAAGGAAAATGTAAAATGCATGTGAGTACCTTTTTGTGGCTTCCAGCTCTCTCTAATCCTTATTAACCTAGCACAGCACACTGATTTATAGGATAGGGATGGTGCCCTTTGAGTTTAGGTACTTAACAAGCAGTAAGCGTTTGGTAGATATTTCTTGATGTTTGACTCAGGTTGTTTGCTTTAATTTTCTCAAATTTTCTTCTCTATAATAGGCTTAATTTATATGTGTGTGTGTGTGTGTGTATAGTCAAAAATTCTATACAAACTATAGTCTTATGTTTTCAACTTATATTCTTTTCCATGAGAATATATCCTTTTTTCCCCTGTCATTTCTGGTTTTCTGTTTTTTTGCTTTTGTTTCTGAACAAATCAAAAACATATCCCCCCCACCTTGGGATTGGTTCCTTTTCCCTCTTCTTTTGTTAACATTCTTTCCATCTTCTCTTTTTTTTTTTTTGTTTTCCATTCACCTTATCTTTGTTCAATTTTTCCCCCATTTCTTTTGAAAGAGTTTGTTTGACCTAAATCTTCCCCCCTCCCCATTTCCTTACTCTGCGCATTCTCATTCTTTCTTTTAAACACCTCTACCTTTGGTTTGTGGGGGATGGGCTGGATGGGTGGTGGGCATTAAGGAGGGCACCTGTTATGATGGGCACTGGGTGTTGTAAGTGATGTATCCCTGAATTCTACTCCAGAAACCAATATTGCACTGTATGTTGACTAACAAAATTTAAATCAATCAATAAATAAGTAAATAATGAACACCTCTACCTTTGACAAAAGTTTATTAGAAGTGCCATAGGATTAAAGAAGAAAAATCTCCAGATCTCCTTCTTGTACCTTTGAAAAACTGGGTTAGATGCAAAGCACAAATCCATATTTACAGGCCATGAATCTGATTTAAAAGTATGTTTGTCCCACATCTGTGTTGTTTTACATACATGAGCATTTCACAAGTCGAAAACTCTAGCCAGCCCTTTCGAAATAAAACCTTGGCCTTATTGTTAGTGCCCCATAATCAAATGTTAAAAGAAAAAAAACCCACTTGTTATGTTTCCAGCTGGACTCTTTTTCTAGGAGACTATTAAACCAAACACTTCTTAAATTTAATTCTTTTAATAACAATAAACAATCTTTTGTTTCCTGTTGAATCCTTTTTCTACAATTAGTAGTAAGTGTGGCCAGACAATGTTGATGAATTGATCATGCAGCTGAAGCTGTTCAGGTTTATACTTAGTCTTTAGTTCCCGTACTCTGAAAAACTCTTGAGAAAAACTCGATGGTACTACACACCAGAGTTTTAAATTTGCAGCATGGAAATTATTGCCATGGCTTCATTCACTGGGATAACCACAATTTCTTTTTAGCAAATACTATGTGCCAAGGCCCGTGCTAGATTCTGAGGGAGGAAAGAGAAAGTAAAGGTCATAGCATAGAGAGAGAGCCAGAGGTGTGACCTACCAGTAATTACAGGGCAGTGTGATTTGCCAGGGTGGGGTTTTATCCAAGGGGCTATAAAATCATAGGAGAGGGGACTTAATCTGCATTGGATCTGGAAAAATGTGAAGAAAGGTGGGATTCCTTCAGAGAAAGGAACAATTAAGATCAACCCAAACAAGAGCAATGTCCAGAAAGGGATTCAGTTTTACTAGATGTAATAGATAATGAAAGTGGGGGGAAACTTGCTCTAAATAATTGATACCACAACTATATCATTATCATCTCTTAGACACTAAGTCTTAAGAGATCTTGAAAGAAATCCAAAGGTCTTGACTTCTGCTGAGAAGCTAATTAACTTTATTTTCTGCTGACCTTTTCATTTCCTTCCCATAAGATGAGCTGGTGATTTAAATACATGCATGAAAAGGTTTAACTAATTTATAGAAGATGATGTTTAAATATTTATTCTATTGTTCACTCAAACCGCTCCTGTGGTCTCTTCTCTATTTGCATAATGTAAATACTTTTTTTTTTTTAACCACTATTGATTCTTCCCTTGTCTGGTAATCAAAGTTAAGATCAACTATCATAGATCAAATATGAAAAGTCAAATTCAGAAAATTATATTATTTGTCTTCATTTTAATTCAAACAATGAAAAAGGGAAAAAGTAGTATTATATACCTGCAAAGATAATATCTGGAAATCTATTGATTTTTTTATTTTTATTTTTTGAGGATATGTCTTAGATTCTAATTATACATAATAAAGAAGACTTTCAGAAAGGGAAATTATTACTTTTCACCTTGGATTGGCTTTTGCACAAAGTTCGGGGCATACACAGTATTCAAAAATTACTAAGTTATATTTAATTTTATTTAATGCTGCATCCACTCAGTGATCTATGTCACTAGTGCTGGTAAATAAACATAAAAAATTAACCAGAATTATATCATCTTTAGATCAAGAATGGTGATGTTAAACTCCGATTTTCAGAAAACAAGCAATATCTCATTTTGTCAATTGAATGGAGAAAGAAGAGAGTACTTATGTGCCATAATTTCTACTGTGACTGATTAAATCCTTTGTACGTAAAACGCAGAAGTTATAAAGAGCTGGAGGTTATATTGATTTTTCATTACTGGCTAAAGGCTTGCATGCCATATAAAATGGATTTTTGACATCAAGGCAGGGAGAAGTCGTTTCTGAGATCCTTTTTTAGAAGTCAGCAGGAAACCAAACCATTGTACAGACTAGTTAATAAAGTCAGGCAGTAGAGTGATGGAACTTTATTTTTATTCTTTCTTAGAGAAAGCTAGAGATTTATCTTTATAATTGGTCAAATAATCATCAGTTTCCCATCTTGCATTTCACGTGTTATTAAACCAGCCGGGAGTTTATTCCTGGGTCGCTCTAGAAAAGAAAAGAAGATACCACACCACATATTAGAATTTTCGCTAGAATTCAAATTAGAATTATCAACACAGCAAGGGAGCAGGTATGTGGGAAACCTGCTTTTAGTTCAGATGTTCTTGCTGGAAGATGAGTAAATTAAAGAATACCTGTGTTCAATTTTGGTAATAAATACAGAATTCTACTGGTTTTGCTTTCCGTCCCCATTCTAGCAGCAGCCTGATGAATGTTTACCTTTACTTACTGAAATCTGCAACTAAATTGGAATCTCTTGCCAGAATTATCTCAGGTGATTCCAATGCAGAGCCAACCAAGACTGAGAGACACTGAGAAGACAAATGCAAACACACTGTAGTTAACCACTAAATTTTCAAAAGGAAAGGAAAACAAAATTGTAAAAGCACTGGTTAGAAAATTACAAGATATGACACAGTAACTTTAAGAAAAAGTAAAGTTTGCTCCTATCTAATTTACAGCTTTTTCACACATATTTATTTTCACAGTAAGAAAACCAAAATGGACTATCAGACTTGCCTAATTTGGAACCACTCAAGATGTGGTCAGCTCCTGGCTGGCATCAGATCTACCGGGGAATGTATTTAAAAGGCACATTACTGGATCAGAATCTCTAACTGGGGGACCCAATAATTTAGCAAATGTCCACTTTAGCAAAGACCCCTAAATGATTCTACTGGCAGCTTGAGATTCATTACTCTAGTTTACAAACACACCTTTCAGTGAGAAAAAGCCTAAAAGATTTACTGAGACCCGGCTAGATAATCACTCACAGTGATTCAGTTTCTTCTGTGTAGTGCTTCCTTGTCTTTTCCCACTTCTGCAGACCAAGGCTGCCACCATTCCATGGGTCCGATTTCTTCAAGCACTTGTTTCTCCGAATTTCTCATGACCTTTTCATACTACTGGGGATGCCTATGTGACACATCCAATATAAGCTTCCTGTCAACTACCAAAAATTAAAGTTTATGCCAGAAATTGGGAAAGGTGTATTTTCTCAGATGCACAATGCAGTGTCAGCCATGACTTGTGATCTTGCTGCCATGATTTGCTTTTTTTTAATTATGTAGTTATCATCAATTTCAGAATATACATCTGTCAGGCGCCTGGTTGGCTCAGTCAGTTGAGCCTCTGACTCTTGATTTCAGTTCAGGTCATGATCTCAGGGATGGAGCTGCGTGTTGGGATCCCCGCTTAGCTGGGGGTCTGCTTGAGATTCTCTCTCCTTCTGCTCCTTCCTATACTCACACATGCTCTCTCACTCTCTCTCAAATAAATAAATAAATCTTTAAAAAAATATACATCTGTAACAATATAAAAGAGATAACTAAGGCAGATGTGGGAAACTCCTGACTGATCAGAAAACAAGCAGGTGATTATACTTTCCAGAAATACGTGCTTTAAAACCCTAAAAACAAACAAGACGTTCAACAACAGCAAATATCAACCAATCCCTATCCCCAAATAAAAAAACAAAGACAGTGAGGAATTAATGTGAGGGAGAGAGACATTCTATGACTCCGGTAGAACCAGGCCTTATGGGTTTAAGTGACTGGAAAGCAGATTTCCATTCATAAAAAGGAATAATTGTCTAAGAGAGCTGCGTTGGGCTCAGTCATTCACATGCTCAAGCAGAGCTTGGAATGGTTGACTTTCAGTGCTGTTTACAAACATAAACCTCAGGTGTAGATTGGGTTTAAAGTGGAAGATTGGGTTTAAAGATCTAAATTCTTTTCCAATGCTAATATTCTATGTTGATATATTTAAAGCTATTCACAAAAGACAGTTTGGGAAAAGACATCCTAATTAATTAAAGCCAGCCAGAAAGCCCATGAGAATTTGGACCTAGAAACCATTAGCCTGAGCAGTCGACCATTATCTGTTATTAGTAATACATCTTTCAGCGTGAGAGGACTTTGATTATTATTCTAATTTTAAATTAGAAATTTATTCTCAAGCATTGTTTAGATAGGATGAATAGGATGCAAGGAGAAGCTTTAATTACAGTACTCCACAACAGAAAACAGGAAGCAAAATTATGAACAGTTATAAGACTCATGCCTTCTACAAGTACTTACTAAGCACCTATCATGTGCCAGTAACTGTTCCAGGATCCGAGAAGAATACTGCAATAAACAGAAAAGACGTAAAATCCCTGCCCTAGCGAAACCTACATTCCAGAGAGAGAGACAGACAACAACAACAACAACAATAATAATAAAGTAAAATCTATAGTGTTTTGATGGTAATAATTTGTACAAAGAAAAATAAAGGAAAATGGTTAGAGGTGATAGCATGATAAGAAGTTTTAGGGAATTATTGTTTTTTTTCTGTCCACACCATAAAAGGATAGCCATGCTTATAACTGCCAAGAATGATTTTAGAATTCGTAGACTCGTGTCACTTAGTTCAACCCCTGGTTTTAGAGAAGAGAGAACAGAGCCCACAGTAGCTCATGTTTTGTCTGAGATTCCCGAGGCCTGAGTTCAAGCTCTCCGATCGCTCTCCATGTACATTTCTTATGAGTTTAGAAATTTTCCTTCAAATCCATTTTGTCACTGCAAATGAGGCCAGACTTTGACTAAGAATATTTTCATTCTTCCAAAATATTTCTCTGTGTGTACATCTCTCCAACAGCATGTTTATAGGTTAGCCTGACGACTTCATGTACTTGAAGATAGATGGCTGTTAACACCATGTTGTGAGTGATGACGTAATTGCACATGACTTCCAAATGGAGTTTCAAAGCAACTTCCAAGACTGAGATCTATGTAGACTATCAACAGATGACCATAAATGTAGTTTGCCATCATTTATTTTTAAACGATCTGCTTTTAAAAGACACTCCAAATCTGTCACTTCCTTTCCCCTAAAACTTAAGTGACACAAAACGAGAGATCATTTTTCTATTGGGGCAAGGACCAGGGAGACCTTGAAGGGAAAGGTGGGCAGGAAATGACCCTACTTCAGTAAAACTGTAATCTACATAAAGGGAGTGGGGGATTCTTTTAGTTCAAGTGTTGCAAACACGTTTAAAGTGCAGTTATTACTAGAAGTAACTGTGAAAATACTATTCTAGTACAGCTGCTCCCTTCGTATTTGCTTTACTGAAAAAAGAAAACTGTTTATTATGGTTAGTAATGCAAGCCTCAGGCATCAATGTCTCAAGTGTCTCCTAATCTCTCCTCACACAGACGTGCGTGTGTGTCTGGGCGGTGGGAAAGGCAACAGCCCTAGATGTTTCAATCCAGGATTTAGTGTGCTGGGCCAATGTCTTCCTACCCTTTCCACCTGTAAAGTGCAAACAAATGAGAGAAAGATAGAGACGGACTATGGATACACCTAAAGCAGCCTTTACACTCTAACTGTGGGTATAATTGGATTTTCAGGCTTTTAGGGCCAAACTGAAAATTATTTCTTCTGAATGCAGTGTATCACTGAAATTATTTTCCTCTTTGTTGTCAGTGTTGCCCTAGCATTTATTGAAGAGGTAGTAGGTGTAGTTCTATGTGCTTGGTTTTAGGTTTTGTTGCACTGGTGAGAGGCATAACTAACATTTCTTGTGTGCCTACTGTGTCCCAGGCACTGGGCTAAGAGATTTACGTTCATGACCTTATTCCATCATCACAACAAACCCATGAAGTGGCTACTGTTACTACCGTCATGTTTTAGATGAGGAAGTGAGAGTAAGAGAGATTAAACAACAGACCCAAAGTTACCAACTTAGTGAGTGTTGGTGCTGGGATTGCAGACCAGAAAGATTCAAACTCATGAAGCTTCTTTCACCAAAATGTTGACTGGATTCTCTTTATCTGACCATTTTTTACAAAGAGGGGGGGTGCCACAGTTTCTCTCCATGAAGATGGGTAAGGAATGAAGAGAGTATTTTTGCAAGTATTAAATGTTTCATAATTTTAAAAATAATTCCTCATGCTGTCAGAGAATTTGGAAGCACAGACTTTTAGACAAGAATATTTATTTTCTTCATAAATGGAAGGGATATTGAAACCCAAGGACTTCTGAAGGTTGCCTTGTTGTCAGAAAAATGAGGAAGAAAGGAAAGAAGGGTAGTTTGTAGTGGCAAGAAGATTGAACAGAAGAACAGATGATAAAAAAAGGAACCAATAAGCTAAGAATACTAGGAAAATTACAACACTAAGATCAGATTTACTGATTTAGTTGTTAACCGTAAAATAAAACCTCTCCAGTCTCTGCTCCTTGTAGAATTGCCGCATATTTCTTCAATATTTAGGTCTTTGAAAATTGAGGTTTTCTTTAGTAATAGTACCCGGCTGAGTGCCCTGTTGTGAGAATTAAAAGGGTAAATGCATTTAAAAGAGCTAATACAAAGTATTTTTAAAAAGTGTTTTCAACAGTGCCTAATACACAGTAAACAATAAATGTTGGAGACTTTAAGTTTTATTATTACATATCTGTATGTAAAAGAGCATGATATCTAGGGGAATAAAAATTAGTGTCTGTCCTAAATATGAGGATGTATCTCCGTATATATATATATATCTATATATGCCAATGTATACCAATAAACTGGTATATTAACTAATTTAGCAGCATTCCAGAGCAGTATCGCATGGAAGTATATCAGACTGAGTTCATGCTTAGGCAGAGGTGTAGTGTAAATACTCCGTCTCTCATCCCAAACACACAAGAATTCATGTTTTTTTCTGAAAACTGATCCTCCCTTTCTGTTTCTACAGATCTCTGAGATAATCCAAAGTCCAGCCCAAGTATGATGAAATACGCATAACCAAAACATTTCCCACAAAGAAGTAAAATTTTACTCCCTATTAGATTTCAATGGTTAAGGAAGAAAACATAGTTCTCTCCACTCCTTTTGAGAGTTGGCTATAAATTCTCTATCTTTTCTTTGGGCTTAGCAAAATCAAAGCTATCATATTTGATATATATACCCTGAATCTGAAACCAAATAAAGTCCCAACAAATAAAGTGAAGCCCATATCTTTAAAGATGACACCACCCAAGTTGTGGATACTGCTGTAAAATCTTTGCAAAGCTTTCTGCAAGTGAAGTTGGTCACATGGCCATCTGAAGAGGAAATTTGGTCTTTCTCATCAGGTAGATCTAGGGACATTGGACAAAGCAGAGGAGAAATTATCAGGCCTTGCCATTTATGCTGGTAATCCAAAGGCATTCATCTACCAATTAGACAGAAAAACTGGTGGCTTATGGCCTAAAATTACTCATTTTCCTTTATTTCATTATTTGTTTTAGGTGCAAATTAAAAACAGCAGCTCTTCTACCCTGACCTCAAGGTGATTTCATTTCTAATGTGGGCGAATTGTTCATTTCCCAATGAGTACTCGAGACATTTTTTTTAAAATGACATCTTCCTTCTTATCATTCTCATTTATTAAATGTAATTTTCATCCCAGAAATCAATTTATTTATAACACTTCCTTTTTTCCTTGTTGTTTCATGAGGCACTAGACTATTATACCCTTAAATTCAACATTTCTCTTACAACATCATGATAATGCTCCCCCAAAGACACTGTCTCATGAAGAGACTCTGGATATCTGGGAACACTTGCTGGGGAGGCAGTTTATTGTGAAACAAGGTTGTCAGTCAGCATGAGTGGGCTCATACCTGGTTGAAGATATAAACTGACAATCTAAACACTGGGATTTCACTGATTATCGTATCAAAGTGACAATGGCTGATTAAGGTAAAATGATAGTTTCAAGCTTTCTGCTCTTTAAGATGCAGCCGTAATCTCAAAGCCGTCGAATTCCAGTGGGTGCAGGACTGTGCCAAATCAAGTGTTTCCAAAGCTCCCAGTTGTCTATGTATTATGTCCAAGCATAGAGTAAAGATCTGGAAGTACTGAGGAAGCTGAATTTTCCTCCCTGAGTGAATGACATTCCCATTTCACAAATATCAAGCTCACGGTTTTATGCCATTTTATCCCCCTGTGAAATGCAATTCTGTTATGAGATCAATTTATAGGGTTCGGACCTATTAGGTTCAGACATCTGAGCTTCAGATATATATAACCACTGTGAAATTGCCTTCTTTAAATAGGATGACAATAGAATTTTATTATTATTTAGCTTCTTTAATATACAAAATAAAAAATAAGCTCTACATTTTTATATCTTCTTTTGAAAGAAAAATAAATATAAGTCAATTCAGAATAGCTTTTCTCTCTCCCATCCTTCCCCAGTAACATTTGAGTCTACACATGCTAAATCTTGGATGATAATCTTTTATAAAGATTGCTAAGTCTTCTTGCAGATAGGGTGCCATTTATATGGAGGGGGGTGATGAATTCCTAGTCTTGAGATTCAGTGCCAAAATTATTGCCATTTAATGTCATGTCTTGAAATTTTTTCATCGGAATTAATGCTATGTGATGTTTGAAGCCCATGAAAAACCTTCAGTGTTTCTTTTCATCTAAGCTGACACACTGTCACTGTGAATAAAAATAAAAGAACATATAATGCTGTGGAATTGTTTGCGATCAGAAATTTTCTTTCAAGCTTACTTATCCTTGATCAGCTATCCATGACCTCTGCAGTCAATATGAGCTTCTAAGAATCAAAACCTGAGTATTTCTGTGATTCTTTCCTGAGCTATTCTACACATCACAGAAATGACCAAGTGTAAATGCAATCCTATTTCAACAGCAGTCACATTGCCTAGAAATGTATGTCTGTGAAGACCATTCAGAATGTAACAGATCCTCCGCCCTACCCAACTTCTTCCCTTTTTCTCAGTGACCACTCGAAGATTAGTTTTTATTTTCTATCTCCAGTTTCATTCACTCCCTCTTGTCTTTATTCTTCAAAAAATCTGATCTATTCATATTATTAACTAATTAGAAGGAAGATTTGCAAGGCTATACCGTCCTTTTGCGGGTAGTGTTGGAGAGTTGCTTTCTTTACTTGGTTCGGTTCTCCAAATACATCATACTCTTTGAGATTAAAATCCTTGCCTTCAACAGATACAGTCTCTTTCAGAGAATCAGTAGTGAACTTCATATTCAGGAGACTCTCAGTAAACATGCATAATGTGATAACATGCTCTGTAAATTGCAAATGGCAGCTGGTGTGATGAATCCCAACAGCATTTTTTGTTTTGTTTTGTCTGTTTGTTTTTTGGTTGGTTAGTTTATGGTTTGGGCTCATTTTGAATAAGTAAGTTGCCCTCATTTTAAAAACAGGAAACTTCACAGAAATCCTATTTCCAGTTTCCCTTTGAAAAAAGTCAGGAGCTTTGGGCTTCCATTCTTACTGGGCAACAACTGTAACCAAGAAGTGGCTTTCCCCTCCTCAGCTGGGCATGCGCTCTCTGTTCCCTATGTCCACTGGACTTGATTCGCTCATTACACTACCTGCCTAGCACTTCGAGTTTGCTACCCCTGCCCTGCACAAACATTGTTCAAAGGCTATCTAAACCATTTTACGAAATTATCTCACAAATGCAATTTCCCCTTGAAGGAAAACGAGAGATGCTTTCCTCTGATAGGATCTAGTCAGTGTCAAAATGTTGTTCCTGCGGCTTTCCTCCTATTTATGCAAAATTTTGCAGGACTTTTCTTTATGGTTCTACAGGAGTCCTCATTTTGCCGCTCCCACTGTGGGAGCATGATGAGCTCGGCATTTGTGAAACGTTCTGTAAAATGTCCTGAAAAATTACTAACAGTGGCCGTGACAGCAACATTCTCACCGAGAATAATGCTAATGGCAATCAGAGGGAAGCAGAGTGTCTCCCACATCTTTGTTTTAATCACAGAGCAGTTCTCTAAGGGTTAACAAGCTCTGATGTTTATTATTTTGTTGTTTTGTTTTTTCCAACCTACCCCCTAACTTTAAAAAAAAAAAAAATTCACTTAGTGCAGACGGTCCTGTCAAGCTTATTTGAATTGATTGCAGGACTTGAATTTCAGTCCGAAGAGATGATAGCACCAGTTCTTACAAGCTGGGCTGTGTTATTACATCCATGAGCTACAAGGACTTATGATTCCTTAATTAGAAGGAACCTAGAGAAATGTTTTTAAATCTCTTTTAATGTATGCATTGCTGCTGAAATTTCAGACATTTAAGGATACTGATTTTGTTCTTTTACTGAAAAATGATAAGTTGGTGACGTTCTCGAAAAAAAAAACAAACTTGCAGAATGGATTTGGTAGAGGGTCCCTTAAAGGTGGACATTTTACCATTATTGACTCATTAATTTAGTCCTGTAGTGATGGTGAAAATAATCCATCTGAATAGTGGATGGCCACTGTGGCATCTGGATAACTGATCTGTTGACGAAAGTACTCATTTCTCCACTGAGCATCCTCCAACAGACTGAGTCCAAATGTGACTTTTCTGATGACGTTTCTCCTGCTAGTTCCTAAGTATCTCTTCCCTGTGTTTCCTGTTTCCTTGCGATGATTAAAATGGTCAGGTTCATTAAAGAATAAAGAATAAACAAAATGCCTTTTAGCACCCCCTTTGGGAGCAAAGAGCATTGTGAGAAAGAAGTTCCTCTCAGATATGGAATGCTGAATAGAGGTTGATTGTCAAAGGGCACCAGTTAAATATGATTGATAATGGCCTGATATTATTTCTTTGATCTTATTTCTTTTTTTCCCTCTTTAATCCACATGAATAGTAATGAACACAGCTGAGTGAATGAACACAAAAGCAGATAAGCTACTGTGCACATTTTATACCCTCCAATCTAATGAGCACATTGTCTTTAGCATCATTAATGAGTTTTGCAAAATCTGTAATATTTTCATAGAACACTATCGCAGCTTGTCTAAGGGTCATTTGACCCTATTTTGCCCCTGGCGCCAGAGTGATGACTTCATTTTTAATTATAAATGCTGATTCTAATTAGCAGGCCTGGAAAAGTCAGATTGAGTTCTGTGTGACCCTGTCCACCCATTTGCACCCCAGATGCTAACATGAACCCCAAAGCCAAATCTGTGAACTCTTTCTGCAGTGCCTGAGACAAGATACTGAAATAGCTGCTGCACCCCTATGGTAGATACGGAGTCAGCGAATACTTTGATGTAATTATGACAATAACATTTTCGCTCTGCAGCTACTGTACCCCAAAGTGGCTATGTCAGGGCATCATTTCTTCTTTTCCTGTTTTCTCAACCACAAAACCAGGCTCACAATTGGATTTGGCAGCTGCCGAGCTACCCTAATATAGCAGCAGACGAATCCAGGCAAAGAACAGATCTATCACTGTATCTGACTGATCTTTCTGCTTATGCACAGTGACAAATTCTCACCTCTCCATATAGATCAGCGGGCACTGTAACCAGTCAGTCACGCATAAGTTGTGACAGCTCATCACAAGATTGGCATTTCGGAGCCCTGGAGAACAAGGTGAAACGTGCAGTTATTTTACATGAAAACTGCAGTCTTTCCCAAAGCAACATAGGGGTGTGTGTGTGTGTGTGTGTGTGTGTGTGTGTGTGTGTGTCTACCTTTCACAAAAAAAAGACACACTGTTCTGTTCACTTTAGTAGAGTACATAGAGGAGATAAAAAAAAACATACACACACACACACACAAATGGTTGTATCGCAGGAGAGGGATTTACGTTGTTCATTGGATAAAGACTACTGGGTTTCCTTTTCCCCACTGCTTCTGAGTTACTCAGAGTGGCTAAATCAAGGGAGCCTCTGCCTACTGAGAATATGCGTCCATGTCTCTGGGAATCCAGTGCTATGCTTAGGATGACAGATGAAAAAAATCTTAGGATAAATTTTCCAATGTTTCTCCTCCCATTTCCATTGAAATACATCCTCAGGAGGCTCCTCTTTACCCTCATGAAATCAAAAACCTCCCACTTTTATCTCTTGATTTAAGAACGGTGAGAAATGGTTTTGGTATTTGCACAGATTTTAGAGAAACTCCCTTTGTCGTTCCATAGTAAGCATATTCACACACACACACACACACACACACACACACACACAGCCTGACTGCTTCAGAAGTGTTTCAAGGTATAAGGTGAAAATTATTCCCAAGCACTATCCAAATTTGGAAGAAAGCAGTAACTTGCTAATAAAAGAAACCCATTAATAATGTGTTGGAATTTATAGATGAGAGGTATACAAATTAAGTATATTTAGATTTTTCGTGTGTAAGGAACTAAATCTAAAAACCAATGACTCAATAATAAAATAATGTGGAGTTTTAGGATTGTTGTTGTTGATTATCTGTAAGTTACAGATATAAGAAATAATGAATCATGGTCTTAGGACCATCTCAGGTCATTGACTCAACAGATAACCCCCAAATGGAAGCAACAGAATCACATATAAAAAATAAAGTCTCATCACGTATAACAAATTGCTGTGCTTACATAAAGTATTAAATTCTTCCATTAAATTTACTTCCAACTAAGAAAAGACAAGACCTTATTTAGTCTACGGTTTAGATAGTTAAACAGTTAAGCTTAGTTGTACTTAGTTAAAATTCAGGTTTAAATAGTTAAAATAACATCTATTTTTAGGTTTAAAAAAGGGAGGAATCAGCTGTTATACTTACTGTGCTTAAAAGGAGCTAAGGCACTGCATTAAAATTGAGTAGGAATTCAATATTTGATGAGGATGATGAGGAGGAGGAGTGGAAAGTTAAGAGGAGATTAGGGAAATTATATTAACTCTGACATAAGCTTGTAGGATGATATAGAGAGGACACTATGTCAACCAACTAGTTTTTTGAGTTCATATAAGTCCTTGAAAATACACATTCACTGAAATTCCTCACTTCTTTTGGGAACATTAAAGCACCATTAATTAATTAAAGATTATAAACAACTCAAAACCTCCCTTTCTCTTACTTTCTGGAGCGAACCCATTGGCTATATTATTTTTAAATCAGTTGCTGCTCACTCCGACTGTCCTGCAGTAATAAGACCAAGTCAGTAACTTCAAGGTTCCAAAAATGGATTGTGTAGCTGAAGTCATTTATTCAGTTGTTCCCATTGCATGAAAAAAGGCGGAGGGAACACTGAAATCCTGAAGATGTAAAAACTACAAAGAGGAAATATCAGCTGACTCGCCCAAGGTCACCTGGTGAGACAGGGCTAAGGACAGAAATTTAATATCTGCCATTCAAAAAGCTTTTAACTTGTAGAAAAGGAAGAATGTTTAAGCTCTCCTCCAATGTGTGAACATGCTCGTGACCCACATAAGGAAGAATTCTCCCTTAGATTGATATGGAACTTTTATTCTTTGCACATGCATGCAGTTCACTTCTTTGAGTTGATTCCCCCAGTATACGGTAATATATATATTAGGCAGATGTAAAACCCATTTGACAAATAAAGAAACTGAGACTCAAGAACGTAAATGACTTACTTCAGGTTATAGAACCAGTTAGGAACAGAGCTGGAAGGAGAATGGAAACCTTTATTCTCCTAATCTAATATTTTTAGAGCATCACAGTGCTTCCTTCATCATTACCTCTTCCCCATGCTTCCTGGCGCAAAAATCTATTTCTGCTTGGGGGATTTGAAGAATGAAGACTGTACATTCTCTTATGTAGTAAACAGAGATGAGTGAGACATTAATATTTTTTTATTAATGTCTCCAGCCAAACTATGGAAGGAGACAGTAATATTTTAAGCATCTGAAAGCAAAGACATTTTTCTGCACATGGCTTTCTAGTTCTTAAGGGGTTTTTTTCTCTTACTTTCATAAGTCCCCATAGCACCTCCTGAAACTTGAAAAAGCTAATTTGTTTCCTCCACATGAAACCCTCAACTCTGGTTAAATATAAGAAATCTTCAAGCAGGTGTTTGTTTTCTTAAAAATGAGAATGACATTTTAACTTTATTCATTCTGCTTCAAAAGTAAGCATTTTATTCATTAGTTTAAAATGAAACATTTTCAAAGAGCTTCATTGCTGACTAGTTTCATGCCATTTGAAGTTTTAAATGTCATTTGATGAGTTTTAGCAGTGCAGACATAGAAATAATAAAAAAATTTTGTTAACTGATAAAACACAATATTCTTGTTCTCAAGAAGAACACTTGGGTAATTTTAAAATAGTGAAAAGAAATGTTATCACTGGAGAAATGTATCACATTTGCCCACTATTCACCCCCTCAGTAAAAAAAAAAAAAAAAATTGAAGATGAGTAAAAGAAAACAAAATTCTAGGATTCGAAAAACAGAAAAACATTTCCAAGAGGCCATCTATTTAGCATAATTTACTGTGAAAGTACTTTCTCTGTTAATGTTTTGTTTCAGCGATACCAATATAAATACTGTGTACTTCAATTATTATTCCCACTATATATTAATAATTATTAATTTCAATTAGCATACAAATAAAATCAGAACTTTGGGAGGCATTTATATATATATGTATTATTCATGATCTACTTCATAAAATAATTTTAAGTAGCTTACAATAAAAGACAAAGACACAAATAATAAATAAATAAACAGGGTTAAAAGGAAAAGCTAAAGGGTAAAATGGAGGTAGTCCAGTAGTGATTAAGAGCACGGACTTGGGTCAGATAAAACTGGATTTGAATCCAAGCTGGGCTGATAAGTAGCTGTGTGACCTTGGACAGTTTACCCAACCTCTCAGATCCCTAGCTCCTTAATCTAAAAAACAGGGATAATAATGGCCACCTCAGTGAAGAACATGGTGGGTGTTTTTGTGTTTATTCCTGAAATGTCTTTACTAAGGGACTCTCGCGATGAAACACAAGAAGAAAATTCTGAGCAACATCCTTTGCCCCTACTCATGATTATATAGGAATATAAAAACAAATGCTGAAAAGTTCATTTTTCTATGAGGTTAGAAAGATCAGGTTAAGTTATAAAACAAATTCTGTGGAATTGAGTTCATGAATATGTTTCATATGTTGATCCATACCTGTGAAAATAAGCAATCAATTAAGAACCACAGCAGAAAATTTGAAGCAAACATCAGAGAGAACCACATAGCTTTATTCATTAAAGTTCTAAGTATGTTTTGTGTAGATTTCATTGAGAAGTTGCTGGTTTCTCTTTATAACACCCCTTGAAAGGCAGTGTCTTTTGAGAAACGAATTCCGTAAGACCATGAAAATGTATGCACAGCATTCCAGGATTGGTTGCTGTTTGGATGAGAACAAATAAAAGAAACAGGAAATTATGTAAAAAAAAAACTGCTCACTTTGAATGTATATATTTATAGAGAGAGATTAAGCTGGGACTTTCTATTAGTAACTTCAGTAAATATTTACTGGAAGTGTTCTGGGCTACATCATCAATAAACCAAATAAGGTTCTTGCCCTCATAAAGCATTTTATTCATTATTTCAGTCAGAGAGACAAATCATGAACAAATGAACATGGCAACCAAAATAATACACATGATAGTTGTTGGTAAAAACCATGAACTAAAATAAAGCAGGTAATAAAGTGTGATAGGGAACAAGAGGCAGTGAGATGGGGCCGCTTATTATTATGATTTTCATGTGTGAGTAAAAGTAAAACATGATTTTCACGCACAATTCCAGAAAAACCTTAAGTTTTATCATTAAATTACCAGATCACCTACCCACCCAATCCCTCAAAAGAAAAAGTTTCTAGAGAAAAAGTAACTTTGCTTCTTCCTTCAGTCCTTAAATCATCTCCGAGATACAAAAGCAACCAACATTTTCTATTGAAACCTAATTGAAAACGATAAAGAAAAGAGTATTTTATTTGAATGAAAAGATGTTTTTCATCAGTATGACAGAAAAGGAGGGCTAGAATAAACAGGATTTACAGAGCACCCTTTGCAACTTCCTCTTCTAGCAATATGGTGAAGTAAATAACTTGCGCTGAAAACAACTAAAAATGCTGGATTTTAGATAGATAGATAGATAGATAGATAGATAGATAGATAGATAGATAGACAGGTACAAAGTATGCATGGAAATCTCTTGTTCCATGCCTGCCCCATCTCCTGCACTGTACTCTAACCTGCTTCCTTTTGTTTCTCATTTTTATTAGTTTCTTGTGCATCCGTCTACTTCCTAGCTAGGTGACTGGACATGTTACTTAACCTGTGTTTAAGTTTCTGTATCTGCAAAAATGAGGACAATATTATCTACCTAAAGTGTCCTAAATGAGGATGAATTGGGTGGATGGTCATAAAAAATACATAGAAGAGCTCCTGACAAAAGAAAAGTATTAGGTACATAACTCATTAAGTAAATAAATCAATACATACAGCATATATACTAGTAATTTCCTCCTTTATTGTTCAAAGGTAGAATATAATGTACTCTGTTTGATAATTTGGCTTTTTTCACTTAATATATCTTAAAACATGTCATTATTAGTTCAGAGAACTTCATCCTTTTTCTGAGCTGCATAGTATTCCATTGAATCAATGTACTCTATATTTGGTTTGACGATTTCTCCGCTGATGATTATTTGGGATGTTTTCAGTCTTTTGCTTTTACAAATGATGCTTCAGTGAACAACTTCATAAATAATATCATTTCGTAGGCATGCCGGTAAATCCGTAGGACAAATTTCCAGAAGTGATATTGCTGGATCAAGAAGTCACACCGATTGTTATTGCTATTGTTATTTTACTAAATATTCCCAAACCTCCCTCTGCAGTGGTTGTACCATGTTATACCCCGACCAGCAATCTAAGAGGACGAAAAACAAGAGTCCATTGTTGGAGTCAAAAAAGTAAGGACTTCTGAGAAGTACACACACAAAGTGAAAGCAAAACTGAAAAGAAGCAGAGTCTAGTATTATACTATTATATTTAAAAGACAGTTTAAAATGATAAAATAATTCCTATAGTAAGAACTTCAGTTGGTCTCCATGGTAAAAAGGACAATCCCCTCTGTAAACAACCATCCTACCCTCCAACTCACCTTCCATTTTCTTCAACTGAATCTATTCAGCTTGCGATTTATTGTTTTCCTAAACTACATTTTGGTGTTTTAGCAATGATGTTGTTCAAAGAAAGGGGTGTTTATAATTTTGATGTGTGCTTAAACTGTAAAAGATTTTCAAAGTCTAAATATAAAGTTTTGTGTAGAAAAATATGCTTTGCCTTCAATAAACTTATAAATTTATCTAACCCAGAACAGGAGAAAGGCATCCCAGGCATCCGCCAGCCCCCAGGAGCTTCCATTCTGATGACCATGGGGGGTGGAGCAGGGAGTTGAAGAGACAGAATAATGATCCTAGAACCTTCCCAAAATGGGGATTCTAATGAGACACCCCCACATAAAACTGGGAAAGGCCATTAATCCCTTGACATTAGAGGAAAAAAGCATCTCTCTTGGAATTAATAACCATAAAGTAGTTCTTTTGTGGATTTGCAGCCCACATTTATACTACCTGTGTGTGTGTGTGTGTGTGTGTGTGTGTGTGTGTGTGTGTGTGTGTGTTGGAGGGGGGCAGCCTAATCCAATTCAAAAATGTATTTTAGATAATAAAATTAAATTTTAAAAAATGTATTTTAAATAAGTACTGGTACGCTCTAATACCTTACAGAAGCAAACGCAATCCTCTCTGGAAAAATGAAACTTCAATCCAGATCTCAAAGAATTCACAAAAAGCTCTGAGGAACATAAGTTAGCCATCAAAGATGACCAAAATGCTCAAGGAACAAGGCATTCTGACAGAAACAGTAGACAGAAACACTAGATTCACCAAGACCTCAGATATTGGGGTTATAAAATTCAAAACGTGGAGAGGGTAACTATGTTTCAAAAAATAAAAAGTGAGACATAATATGGGAGTCATAAATAAGAGATAATAAGACTGAGCATATCAGAAAAAAGAAGCAAAACACTTATAGAAAGGGAAACATTGATTCAGAAGTCCAAGCAATCTGGAATGAAAAAGAAAAACCTCAGCTCAATGGAAAAGGAAGCAAGAGAGTTGAACTGTTGAAATGTTGCAGATGTGTTCAAATACAACCAAATCGAGTCAGTAAATAATATCTCTCTAATCACGTATCAAAAGCTAATATAATCATTTATCAATGATCTTTAAAATTAGAGAGTTGGGAAATGTTTTCCTTTGTATGAATGCAAAGGAAATTAATATCACTTCCTCTGAGCATGAAAAGAAATTACGGAGAAACACAGTCTCAGCTAAATGCACATAATACGCAGCCTGGTTTGGTCTCTCCATATGTGCACTAACTAGGTTGTGATGTGGGCTTGCAATTAAGTAGAACACCTTGAAGCTAGACTCAGACTGCTGGAGGATTTTGTTTCCAATCCCTTGACCTAGGGCTTAAATTGGATGGAATCTTTCAGAATATTGTGCCAGTGACTCTCTTTGGTGGAAAAGAGCCCGTGAAATGTACTGTCAGCCGACACAATACCTTTTCACTTTCTTATTTTGTCTTCATTACTCGCCCTCCTCCCCCACCTCCTCCAAACACTCTGGGGCTTGCCGTTTGCCTGGGTGCCCCTGTTTGCTCCGTTCTCTATCATTATCCTTCTGATTTGAGGACACAGCTATTGATGTTGATTGCTATCTGGTCACGTGAGGGAGGCTGAAAAGGCCCACACCGGTACAGCCAGCCCTCTTTTCTTCACTCTCCACACACGTAAAGACTATTCTTTAGTTTCCAGCAACCACAGGATGTCTGTGCACAATTGCACAATTCTGTCCTGGAAATTGTTAAAACCAAAGATGGGGGAAGCGATGTGTCCCACTGATTGCATTATATTTTTCTAATTTGCACACAGTGGGTCAAAATAAAGAAATGCACACAGACACAAGGGATGTGCTCCTGATGGAGAGGGCTAGTTCTGTGCTCTCATTCAGCTTCAGAGCCCAAATCTCTTCTCCCTCCTCCCTCCATGTGGACTTTGCCCCCTCCTACCCCTGCTTCACCTGGCTTCCATGCAGTGCTGTCGCTCATGCGGGCCTCAGTTCTGGGGCCCCATCATCACCAGCTGTCTTCTGAGTTGGTTTTTTTTTTTTACCATACGTATCCTGGCAGAAATGGTACAGAGAGTCCTCTCTCCTCAACGTGCACAGGGATGCTAAGGGAGGAAGGCTTCCCCCCACCTAGCCAGCTCAATCGGCTAAATTAACCCCAGCCTGCAGAAGGATGACAAAGGTCACAGCCAGATCTCCATCGTCTAGAGGAATAAACAGAAACTTTGGAAGCCGATCTTTAGAATTTGCATTCGGCAAGGCCACTGACTAGTTGTGTGCAATGGGAAAGATGGGGCATTTAGCTCAGAAGCTTGTTTACTTCATCTTTAAACTGGGATATTGTGGCACTTAAATGTAGAAATATATCAAAAGTTCTTTGGAAATTTTAATATACTGACTACAGAAATGTGAACTGTTCTTCTCTTTACTTCCATTGCCATAAGGATTTCTTGCAACACTCATTTTGAGGGTCCTTCCTTTTGCTTTTCAAAGCAATAACTAGCTAGTATTAGATTAGGTGGAGTTTATGGTTTAATTTGCTTAAAGCTAATCCTTACCAATGTTGTGCTTCAAAGGGGGCCTTTTGGATGCCCTGTTATACCCCAAAAGTTTGTTTAAATCATGGGGACTTCTTGCACATTGGTAGCTCTAGCAGGAGTAATGAAGTAGTGACTTTTTATATCCATCAACTCTCTCCATTATTTTATGCAAAAAAAGAAAACTAACCCACTGGACTCTTTGAAGTGACCCAAGTCTCTATTTATAGTAAATCTACCTAATATTATCATGGCTAAGTCATTCTCTGTTCCAGTAGATGGATGAATCCAATTCTCCAATTTAGGTGATTAGGAGAAGCTGTGCAAAATAGGTATTGTCGGAGAAAGGCCTTTGAAAATCACAGAAAGTGGTGAACTACCCTCAAGAAGAGGAACAGGCCAGGATAAAGGCAGAGAGATGAGAAGGTTGGAGAGCAGTTGGAGAAAAATAGTCTGGGTAAGCTGGGATAATTCCTCTGAAGGGAAAAAAAAATCCCCGGGATCCATTAGGTTTGCCAGTAGTTCATACATCCTTCTTGTAGATTTATAATGAGCATAACAATGATAACTTGTAATATGGAAATTAGTTTAGTGACTCTTATTTTACCTGAAAATCATTTTTTTCAGGGGACGTGTCTATTATCATCAGCATGAACCAATGATAAATAGATCACTGGTAGAGCTTTTAAATCAGGGAGGTGTCAAAGTCAACATTTTGTTTCAGGCGTATTCATCTAATGAAATGCAAATACATAAAGATAAAAAGAGGAAAACTATCCATAGAAAGGTATTTACAAGTTGTTGTGGTAGTAGTGAGAATTTCCCTGGTTATGCAAAAAAAGATCAAACATAGACACGTCTGAAGGGGAAAATGTGGGCTTTGGCTTCTGCTTGATCATCGGGGATGATCTAGACAAACTAATCTAAAGAGGACTTGGAGGTTTCAAACTGGGGTTCCCGGGAATGGTAATGGGTTTGATTTTAGATATGGTAGATTTGAGGTTACAGTGGGAAAACGGTAGAAATTTGGGTCTACTCCAAGAAAGCAGAGATATGCCAGAGTTTGAGGAATCATCTTCAGAAAGGTCACTGTTGAAATTGCTAAAGCAGCTGCTATTTCAAGAACATAGTGAGATAAGAGGTGAGGGCTGAGGTAAGAACCTCGGGGGATTGTCTGCGTTCCAGAGGCAAGAGGAAGAGGCGCTAATAAGGATATGGCAAGAAAGAGAAGAACCAAGGTCACCGTCACAGAAGCAAGTGGGGGAAAGAACTGGGGTTGAGAAGGAGGACATAATCAGCGATGTCGCAAACCGATACAAGTTTCAGGAGGCGGAGAGCTAAGAAAAAGCCACTGACTTTAACGATTAGAAGGTTAACCACTGACAAGCTTAGATAGAAAAATTTTGAGAGGTAGCAAACCGCCTGGCAGGAGCCGAGGCAGTTCTCGGTAGTTCTCAGCCCAGCCATGCGTTTGAATCACTTGTGGACTTGGCCCTGCTGTTACTCCGTTCTTTTTGCGCAATGCATGTAATCAGAACCCACACCCGGAGGTTCAGATTCGGTTGCCTTAAATCGCTTGTGAATGAATTAGTGGTGATAAGAGTAGAGGAAGGAGCTATGTCCTGAGAATTTTGACGATGAGAATGAGGAGCTAAGAGTGTCGGGGTCAAAATCTGTTGGGTTGTATTTGGTTCATTTTGTTTTAAGAGGAGAGATCCGAGTACGTGTGTAGGTTGGTAGAGAGGATGGAAACCGGAAGATACATGGATGGGAGGAAATCCCTGATGAAGCACGACCCAGAGGAAGGGAAGAAGGAATAGGATCTGAGCGGGAGTCCAGGGCGTGGCTTTAAATAAGGTGTGATCTTCCTGGGAGGGAAGAAGGCTGACAGGAGGGAGGGTAGGTGAGGCGCATTAGGTTTTAGAGGTAGTGAGGTGGGAAGACATGGGAAGGCACCTTTAATGATTATAAATGTTGAAATAGATTTCTAGGCCCAAGATGGAGCCGCTCCTGTCCGGGATACCACACCAGCAAACCGAAACTTGGATAACTTCCTGTCCCTATGAATGCTCCCTTTGACCAGAAACACTGTATATATTCAGTGGGCCAATCCCCCAACACCAAGCCAACTCTGGGCTCTGTACTTACTTCCTTATTCCTCCTCACCCTAAACAAGATTAACTCTGTGGCCCCAGTTGGTCAGATTTTTTTTTTCTGTTCCTTATTCTTTATTCTCTATTCTTTATCCCATAAAAGCATCCTGCCTTCTGCCCCATTTTGCAGTTCTCCAAATGAAGACTGTCTGCTTCATAAAGTGTTAAATAAGGTTTGTTTGTATCACCTAAATTGTCTTCTTTAATCATTTTTTTTTAACACAAACCTCCGTAACAAAGGACAAAAGGTCAGCTGAGAGTGTAAGGGACTGTATTAAGATAAGGGAACCAAAATTGGAGAAGGTTTGTTACAGCTGATCTGGGAAATTCTAATGGGTAGACTCAAGGGGCATGATTCTAAATAGGATGGTCAGGGACACCTTACTGAAACAGTGACATCTGTGCCTAGATCTCAAGTTGGTGAGGGAGTAATGGATGTGGATATCTGCTGAGGAGCAGCATCCCAAGCAGCGAGAACAGCATGTGCAAAGGGCCTGAGGTAGGAGAGTACCTGATGTGTTAAATGAACAGCAACATGCAAGGAGATAAACTCAGAGAATTAAAAGGGGGAGGAGTGGCAGTGATTACTATGATCCATGATTGCATAGGATCTTGTACACCATTGTAAAGGATTTAATTTTATCTTGTATAATTGAGAATCAACTCAGGGGTAGAGGAGAGAGGTGACACGGTCTGACTTACATTCTAAAGAGATCCCTTTGCTTGCTGAGAATAAGCAGAAAGGATGAAAGAATGGAATCAGGGGGATCTGCTGGCAGGCTACTGCAATAATCCAGGCTGCAAAGTAGGGTAACTTAGACCAAAAAAATGTGGCTCTGAAAATGTTTGTTGTTTTTTTTTTTTTTCGATACTGAGTTTTCAATATACTTTGTAAAGAAAGAATCAAGAGAATTGCTGATGGTTTGAATGTAGGGTATGAGAAATCAGGCAAGGATGAGTCCCTGTTTTTTTAGCCTGAGCACCATGGCAACAACATTACCAATAATGGGATGACCGTGATGGACAGGGCAGGAGAAGCAGGCAGCTCAGCTAATGTGTGTGAGTTAGCTCCTGTTATTGTGCCTTTATTCTCTATTCGCAGACATTACTTTTTGCCCTGAACTGATATTACCTTTGTTGAGATAACAGGTTTGTTTTGTTTTTTATATTTGGAACGTATTTTCACAACTTCAGCTCCTCTGAAACAGCTATTGGCTGAGAAGTGTACAAAATATATAATTCCAAGATAGCATGAGGACAAACCATTTACTAGAAAGGAGCTTTCTGGTTAGAAAAGATGTCCTTTAGCCCATGGAAACACAGGGACAAACCATCTACTGGAAATGAGCTTTCTGGTTAAAAAAGATTTTCCATTATCCCATGGAATTCAGTATTTTTTTGTCCAGATTAATTCTTTATAGTGTTTCTTATTTTGCAATTTATTTTTTTAGAAGAAGGGGATTTATGACATAATCTCACTGCTGCCCACAGCTATACAAACAGTGCACAACTTCAGGAACCACCATTGACGTGTAGCCTCCTGTTCCCTGCACAAGGCAGCTACCCCTGAAAGTAGTACCAGTTTCGAAAATAGTAACTAGTCATTGCAGAGAATGTGGACAATGCAGAAACATATAAAGAAAAACTTAACAAAAGTTAGTGGGCTCTTTGAAACATATTGGTAAATTGTCTTCCAGCCCTCTTTTCTAGGCATATGTATAAACATATATTTTTGTGTTTCAAATTTGAGGTTATGCTGTAAACAAATTTAGTATCCTACTTACTGTCCAACTTTTCCATTTAAAATATTCTAAGAATTTTTCCATGATCTTATTTTTCATTATAATATGGGTAATGAAAACATCATATGTTTAATAATTGTACCATTATTAGATATTTATGATATTTCAAGTACAACCTATTACAAATAATGCTATTCCCATCCTTCATTTAAATTTCAAATCCTGGGGCGCCTGGGTGGCTCAGTTGGTTAAGCACCTGCCTTTGGCTCAGGTCATGATCCTGGAGTCCCAGGATCGAGCCCCACATCGGGCTCCCTGCTCAGCAGGGAGTCTGCATCTCCCTCTGACCCTCCCCCCTCTCATGCTCTCTCTCTCTCTCAAATAAATAAATAAAAATCTTTAAAAAAAATAAATTTCAAATCCTTTAAGTTTTTGACCACATCAAAATGGGAATACTGGACCAAAGAATATCAGTATTTAGCAACTTTTAATCTACTGTTAAATTATTTTCTATGAAAGTTGTGCATGTTCACATCCTCATTCACCTTCTTTGAGACTGCTTCTCTCATTCTGCCACCTTAAGGGTAGTGTGCTATTTCTAATTCCCTTTCTTCTGGCGGCGCTAAGTAATTTCATCAATTTATTATATAAATACCAATTCAAGAAACACAGTTATCGACATTTTCTCCTGTATTTTGAAATGTTTTCTATCTTTCCACTGTTAATTCATTTGATGTTTTAAAAATAAAATTTGTTTTAACCTCAGGTATTTTTTCAATTAAAGTGGAAAAGAACCAATCTATGCTTTTAAAATATGATGAAAGAGAAGTCACTTCTAAATACCATCTAGATGACAGTAAAGAACAGAACTCACTCTTTTGAGAAATATATCCTTTCCTGCCCTAACTGACCTAAGAACCACTGATAAGTGGTTCTCCTTTTTTTTTTTTCACTGATAAGTGGTTCTTAACTTTGACTGCAGATTAGACCTGAACTCCATCTCCAGAATTTTCATTTAGCAGAGCAAGGGTGGAGCTTGGAGAATTCTAAGTTTTTAAAGCTCCACAAGTGGTCTTTTAGCCTACCCCTGTTGAGAACTACTTTTCTATTAGTTTCCCGTGAAAGAAAAGTAGCTTTTATTTCTAGCTCTCTGCAACTTCATCTTAATTGGACAATGCTAACTTTGGTCCCTTCCACCTTTCAATTACCACTTGACAGTCCATTTGGCAGAAAAGGACGTCACTTCGAACAGTTTCCTCTTTCCCTTTTATACAACTACTCTGGAAGAAAGCAATTGTCGGGTCAGTCCTATATGCTGGTCATAAACAGCAAAATCCAAAGGGCAGCCCAAAGAACGAATATATGAACATTTAGGGCTACATTGTTCACGATGGCAGCCACTAGCCATATGTGGCTGTTGAGCAGCGATATATGGCCGGTTGAAACTGACAAGTTCTACAAGCATAAAATGCACAACAGACTCTGAAGACTACAAAAAAAAAAGTAAAATATCCCATTGTTGACTTTCATATTGCTTCCATGTGAAAATGATGATATTTTGGATATACTGGGTTAACTAAAAAGTATTATTAAAATTTTACCTGTTTCTTTTTACATTTTTTTAAACGTGGTTTCTAGAAAATTTTAAACTACACATGAGGCTTGCACTATACTCTATTGGACAGTGCTGATCTAGAGGTAAACTTGCCCACTGAAGCAAATTAAATTTATTCTCACATTATTGGAAATTTAGGCATCTAAAATTATACAATATAATTACAGACTTAAATTAGATAATTTTGTTTTGTTTAATCTTAGGCATCTTCATAATACATATAAAAATCTCTCAGGGTAATTGCAACTCAAGAAGTGGGTCCTTGCAAAATGATAGAGGTTATCATTCTTCGATTTTCAAAACTTTATGGTGGAGTGCTTTTCACAACATGAATGTTTTTAATTGAGTTGATGGAACTGCTGAAGATTTTTGGAGCATAGAACTAGTTGTTATTCAAACACGGTTCCAAATAAGACTTCTCTTTTTGGTTTTGTTTTGTTGTTGTTGTTGTTGTTGTTGTTATGCAGAGTGGGCCAAGGGCTGGCCCAGGTGTAGTCCAGGAGATATAATACTCTTAAGGGCATAATAAAGTACTGTTTCCAAAATGAAATCTCTGGGAATCCAGAACAAGCAAATCAGCCAGCCTGGATGTGGCATACCAGACGGGGACAGGGTTGTTAACAAAACAAACTCTGGACAAGGCAGGACAATCAGGGTTAGCAGCAGATTCTGCAAACAGCGTCAGCATGGCAATGTGGGCAAGCAGGACAGCAATCACAGGCAGAGGGTTGTCTCCAAACTCTGATCACGGTCTCAAGCCACAGGATAACCCACGGTGCAACTCTGGAAGGAAGCAATTGTCTCTTTGAGGTATAAATCTCACCACCAACTTCAGGGCCGTGCTTTTGATTTTATTCACAGATATCTTTCTCTAATAAAACAAAACAATGCCCTTCCTATATAAGGACATTAACTCTTCAGGATCCTATAATGTTAGACTACAAAATTACAGTATATAGAACATTAGAACTGGAAGGGGCTTTACTGAGATCATCCAGGAATGCTGGTTAATGTTATGAAAGAAAAGTCCTGAAAAAAAAAGGGGGGGTTTAAATGTTGAAAGGAATTCTGTTCTTTCTGAGACTTCTTAAATGCTATTAATATATATCATGAATCTTCAAGTTGGTGATATGGTATATGGCATTTTCCAAACCTTTATTCTCTGCCCAGGGAATCCACTGCTCTGAGCATCACAATTTGGAAAACGTGAGTTAGTTCCTCCCACTTACTTTCCAAATGAAGGCCTAAGAATGTGTAACAATTTGTCCATAATAACAAAGTGAGCGAATGGATGAGTGTAAACCTCATTTTGTCAACTCCGCCAGAAGAAAGGAAAATATGTGTCAGAACTATATTTTGGTAAATAATGTTGCTATACATCTAGAGCTGGTTTTTTAAACTTTTTGACTAGGACCCGCTGTTGAAAAATTTTTCTCATGACCCAGTGCACATACACGCACATGCACACACTGTGCACATGAATTTAATATCATAAAATCATGCCTACCCTTACCACATATGCTGTCCTCTATTTTATTTTCAGTTTTTAAATGTTGGTTATACAGTTTATTTATAAGAACATGGGAAATTTGAATAGTGACTGAATATATAATGACATTAAGGAATTCATTTTTAGATGTGATAATAATTTGGTAGTTATCTAAATAAAAACTGCTTATCTTTAGATGAACTGATATGATGCATGGAATTTGTTTCACAATAATTCAGGAGGAGAGAGAGTAGGTGAGGTGTAGCTGAGACGAGGTTGGCTATAAGATGATAATTATGTTACTTTGTCCACTTTTCTATATGCTTGACATTCTCCACAGTATTTTTTTCTTGAATTTAAGGAGAAGAAACATGGGATCCACTAAAAAGATTTTACAAGCCACTGATAGACAGCGGCCCACAGTTTGAGGTAACACTATTTTAGAAAAATCTTTCTCAGCTTTCTTTTTCAAAGACAGGTACTATTTTTCAACTGATTGACTTGCTTACGATATTGATTTTATTTAAAAACTAAAGTATAATTTTAACACAAAGCTACATAATTAAAGAGAAGAGAATTTTGCTGCATGGCAAAATAGAAATTGTAAGTGAATTAAGATTTTCAAACAAGAGCTGGGATCAGTAGGTGCTTAGGCTATCAGTGAAGCCATCATTTTTTTCTGTTAATACCCATTTATAAATTCTGTTAATAACATTCATTAACAGAATTGTATTATCAATAATGATGGAGAAAATTTGTCCATTCTTTTGTGTTGATCAGACCAAAAGAAAAATATTGTATTCAATGCTGGGACCAAATTCTTAGAGGATATAGACGAAAAGAGCAACCAGTATAGTAAGAGGGCTAAAGTATTACTAAGCAAGAGGCCATCTAAAGGATAAGGGATGGTCTGATTAAAGAAGAAAAGATTTGGGTAGGCAATGCTAAGTAGCTTCCAAAATCGGAAGAGTCTGTATGTAGAAGAGAGATGAAATTTGTTCTGTCCGTCAGCCTCAAAGGGTAGAAGTGGGACCAGGGGGTAGAGGAAACATTGGGAAAAATTGGGATCACAGTATAAGGGAGAACTTCTTATCAGAGCATGCAGTATATGAAATGGGCTGAATCTGAAGTGGTGAGGATCTCATCAGTATTACTGATTAAGCATAAATGGGGTGGTCATTTGGTATGGATTTTTTTTTTTTTTGGAGGTAGTACTTATCTTAAGAGCCTCATCTTAGCATCCATTATATAATGGTTAGGAGCACATATTCTAAAAACAGACAACCTGGGTTTGAATCTTGACCACGTACTTAAAGGCTTTCTGACTTTTAATAAGTCCCTTAACTTCCCTGGTCTTTAGTTTCCTCATTTGTAAAATGTGAAATACGATGATGGTACTAAATCTTAAGTTTGATATGCAAAGAAAATGTTAATATATTAATAAATAAAGCACTTGGAAAATGCCCAGCATACAATGTACAATATAAGTGTTTAGCTCGCTTAATGTGGCCTCATGTTTCTGTAGAGAGCAAAAGGATCTCTCCCATATCATGTTTATAGTATCATTCATTCATTCACTCATCCATTCGACAAACGAATGCATTGACCATATACAATGCACCGTGTACTCTGCTAGGCTCTAAGGACAGGGTAACCAATATAGAGAGGATTCCTGCCATCACAGAACTTATATTTTCAAGAGGAAATGCGTGCAGACATGCATGATGAAGATATAATTATCCAACAAGAAAAACAGCCAGTAACAAGTGCTATGCAGCTGACCTAGGATTAAGTGAAAGAAAGTGATGGGGCAGTCATGGAAGAGCTCTTTGAAGATCGGAACCAAAGGAAAGACTCAGCCCAGAGAGTGTTTCAGACACAAGGTGCTATTGGTGCAAAGGCCCTGAGAAGGAAACCAACTGGTTGTGTTCAAGGATCAGAAAGAAGGTCACTGTAGGATTTAGGAAGCTGTGAGAAGACAATCTAGAACAGATGGGGTTGGGAAAAGGTAAGAACCTTAGTACAGAATTTGGATTTTATTCTGAGAGTGATGAGAAGCAATTGGAGGATTTTACAAAGAAGGGTAGGGAGCAGAAGCAGAAGTAAGAAGACCAATTTTGGGTAGTCCTGGTAAGAGAAAATTGTTTAAACAATGATCTAACCCTGAATCTAGAGCTACCAGATGGGACTTATAGAGTCTCTCTCTCTTTCTTTCTCTTTCTCTCTCTCTCTCCATATATATATATATATGAAGAGAGATATTTATTCTAAAACAGATCTACATTTCATGTACTTACATTTTAGAAATCCAGAACCATAAATAAATGTTAATTCAAGGCAAGAATGCTCTCATTTTACAGATAAGGTGTTTGAGACCCAGAGTAGTGAAATGACTCCTCTATGGTCACATTTTATTAACAACAGAACTAGAATCAGAATTAACATCACATGATTCACCAGTGACTGCACAGAACAGCAGTTATTTACCAAGAACCAGAGTCACATTCAACAATGAGGTGTATTTATGTAAGAAACATGATTTTATTTTTTTATATTTTTATTTTATTTTTAAAATTGTTTCCAGCTTTATTGAGATATAATTGACATAGAACACTGTGCAAGTTTAAGGAGTACAATGTGTTGATTTGATACACTTATATATTGTAAAATTAGCTAATTAACTAACACCTGCATCACATCACCTAATTACTATGTCTTTTTTTATAGTGAGAACATTTAAGATCTACTCTCTTAGTGACTTTCAAGTATATTATACAGTATTATTAACTATAATCAGTATGCTGAAATGTATGTAACAAACATGATTTTAAATGCAAGAAATAAAGATACAAAGAGAGAGCACATCACTCTCTCATTCTTTCTCTCAAATAAATAAATAAAATCTTTAAAAAAAAAACAAAGAGCACAGTCAGTTAACATGAATTTATCAACAAATAAATTTCCAACTATATCTTTGCAGGACACTTTTTATAGATATTGACAGATTGTCAATTTAAAAGAAATCGTCTTGCACTTTCAAGTAGACACTGGTCATCACTTTCTGTTTTAATTATCAAGTGAATGACTTCGAAGAAAACTTGGAATCCTGTGATTTTCTACTAAAACCACAAGAGGCTGAGTTATGGCCACTCCTCAGTTCTCCTGACCCAGGCATAAACAGCATACGAAAGTCTAGTTCACATGAAATGACGTGCAGCACTTTAGAACTTGCAGATCCTTTGGAAATCATCTAGTTCAGTAGTTCCCAGTGAGTGGCTCCCTGACCCACATCCATCAGCATCACCTGGGAAATTATTAGAAATGCAAATTCCAGGGCCCCACCCCAAAACTGCTGAATCAAAAACCTTAGAGCTGAGGCCCAACAATTTGTGCTTTAACACGATCTGTAGGTGCTCACCCTTGACCTCTGCTGAAGTTGGAGAACTGCTGATGTGGATCAAACTTTATTACACAAATGAGACAACAGAACCAGAAGAATCAAAATGATTTGCTGGAGATGACCCTGGTTAGCATCACAGCCAGGACTAGGACCTGGGCCTCCTGATGCCTGGTGTGGTATATTTGCATCTTGAACTGGACTTCCTTCCTTTCTCTGCAATTGTAACCTGAGAAGCCCAGTTGGGCCCCATTGTCATTGCTTTTTGTCTGCGCACGCCTATCCTACATCAGGGAAAGGTATGCTTCACCCAAGCACTGGGCTCTTTCGTTTCTTTTTGGACGGTTGCAGGAGTTTGTTGTTTGGAAGCTGCATAAATAATGAGCAGGCCCAGCCAGCCCTGTTTTGCTACAGCTAAACCTTAGAAGGGAGTGTAGAACTACCCAAAGTCCAGCCTCTTCCAGATGCAATTTGAATAACTTAAAAAAAATAAAAAAGAATAGAGGTCCACTATCTATTTTCACAAGCATTTATCTGATCATAGCTTCAATACAAGCTTTCTGTTTGTTTGTTTGTTGAGGAATGAATTAATACAAAGGTCCCGGTAGAAGTGGAAAGATAGTTGAAACATTAGCCTGAAAATTCAGATGACCGGTGACTGTTTGGTTAGCACCAGGCCATAGAGTGTTACCCCCTCCTTTCTTTGCCGGTAAGATGCTATTACGAATTCAGTCCCCGCTAAAAAGAGATCTTGTCATCCTAGAACTTCACCTGGCATCTCCTTTCTATAGCCGTCCGTATAGCCAAATACGATACGGTTACCCCAATGGTTGGGTGTTGTTTCTGGCAGGGGTGATTCCAAGTGTGTCTGGGTGCCTAAGAGGTGAGCAAAGGAGGAGTTAGAAAAAAATGGGCAAAGAAGCAAATCAACACTGAGAACCAGCTATCTGAGGAAATCGGTCCCTAAAACGAGGCACATGCTAATTGCACAGTCCGGCCCCCACTCATCTTCCTTCTTGCCTCCTTCGCTCTCCACTTTATTCTCGCCAGCACTGAGGCTGCAACCCCACTGCCTCTTATGTAAGACTGAAATCAGGTCTGGCGTGTGGTTTGTTTTAGCCTGTCACAGACGCAGGGCACTGTGTTGGCCTGACAAGGCTGTTGAGCATAGCATATGACTGTAAATCTTCTTTTTCATGCACCACACTGGGGACCTTTGTCCTAGCAGTGATTTAGCAGCTTTTATTAGCCTGAGAAGCAGCCAGTAATCAGGAAACATTTAAAGCGGGAGCTTGCTCACTGCGATGGAGAAGAATCCAGAAACCAAGAGCCTTTTTAATCAAAGAGAAATAGAACCTTAGTAAATATAAGTGTATGTGTATGTTTCCAATTTAAATCTATCATTGCTTTAAAAGGATCCACATAGAGCAAAGATTTGAACTCACAACTGTTAAAGTATCTTTTAAAACTTTACATTTGTCAAGTCACAAGGCATGGGGGTTTATTTAACTTCGAGTTTTCAGAAGTGTGCATTTTGAAAGACTGTAGGTCTTAGATCACAGTGCCGTGTATGTTATTCAGATCCTGGAGTGTCCATTGCTTTTAAATTCACTGTAATTCCAATTAGAGCTTGGGCTCGGGGATTGGCAGCAGCTGCAAATACGAACTAATAATGTTTCATTCCACTACTTATGTATTCTGCAAATGCGTTCTTGACATGGTAGTTTGCATATGATGTCAGCGTGGGAAAATAAGAAGGTATTAGCATCTGTAAGCCCAGCAGAAATTTCTCAGAGAAGTCACCTCTCAAGCTCTTACAGTTGATTCCACAATTTAGGCAGTGTGTGCATTTTAAAAAATGTATTTGGTGATTTCTTTTTGTTCGTTGAGTCATAAAATACCAATGGCTCTTTATTTGCATGTATTTGCAAGTTTTAAATTCACTTTCATTGAGATCAAGTTGTCCATTACACATTGGTGGCCTTATTATTTTCTGCTTTGTAATTTTTATACAGATAAAAATAATTATTCTCAGAAATTTCACCATGTGTGTGTAGCCATCAGTGTGAAGGCTTTTGTTGAAATGATTTCCGTAAGTTCCTAAAACTATTTGTGGGAAGACAGAAGCTTTATATGAATTCATTCGTTTGTGTCTTATACTTATTATTGATATACCCTATTGTAGAAACACAAGCGCCTCTGCTGTAGGTCTTAGGACCCTCTGGGATAGTGAGTGTTACATGATACTAAAAGAGGAAAATGAGCCTTTCAAAAGGAACCCTTGCTTTTAAAATGTGGCATAAATGATCTTATCTCTACAGCAAGGAGTTTGATCCTGATTCACAAAGAGCGGGAGTTAGGCAGCCAAAGAAAAGTGGAGGGCTGTCCATTTATCTGAGGATTTGGGGACCATCCACAGTGACCAGGCAGGTTGTTCAGGAAACAAAGCCCACCCTTCCCTGCATTATCTGATGGCATAGATGGTCTTATATTTCCCAGATAATTGCACCACACACTGTTTTGCTTTGCTGGGTCATAGCAATTGGCTGATCGGCCATGAGATAAATGGGAGGGAAAAAGCAAGAAAGAAAGAAAAGAAAAAGAAAAAGAAATTCACCAGGAAAGTCATTCCTTTAAAAGTATTTACCTATATGCTGTAGTGGGTGCTTTGTGTTTAGGGAGGAGAGAGCCAGGATGGGGGAGGGAGGGAATGAATAACAATCTGATAATGGAGCTGAATGGGGCCATAGAATTATTTTTACACCAGCTTGCTATTGTTGCAATAGCTGAAACCCAGCAATTTTGTGAATTTCCTCACAGTCAAATGATTTGTTAATGCCAACCCCCCAAATAGATTCTGGGTCTCCTGATTCATATCTTGATGATATCTTTTCCCACTATAATTATACTACCATGTAGTAGATATTATTCCTTATCTACTCAGTATTTATTGACCACTTTTCTTCTATTTACTAGAAGCCCAGGCCACTCAAGTCCCTGCCTTTCTTATGTAACCCCAGGGACAAACTCTTTTCCCAGGTAGTGCATAAGACTCAGGCACAGTGGATCCTATGCCTATCTGCAGTCTAAATCAATCAAGATAACCACCACCACCCCCCTTGCCTGGGATTGGTCCTGGAAAAGATGCCTAAGCCAATCATCACAGGGCATTCTCTAACGTCATTACTGGTCCAGATAAACTGATGGAAAGGTCTTTCATCCCATACTTGAAGGGGAGAAGTCCTGTTGCCCTTCCAGAGACATAAGTAAGGAAGCAAGTGGCCAAAGTTGGGGCTGGCAGCCATCTTGAAATCATGGGAAAAGCCAGCTTGAAGAGCAAGCTTTACAGAGGGCAGTGCCAGAATGCTGATGGTATTCTGCCTTGAACTTGTCCTGCCTCTGGGTGCTTTAAGTGACTTACTAAATTTCTTAATTATTTCAACCAATTTAAGTCACGGTTTCTGTGACTTGCAGTTGAAAACATCCCATCCAACACAAAGTAATGTACTCAGATATGTGAATACACCCAAATATGTGATCTGGACGAAGGGAAGGATTGTGCTTTGACACACAATCCCACTATCATTGTTAAGACAGCTCTCCAGAACTTGATCTTTAATTATAGTAATGGCAAAGATCTCTTTGTGACATCCCTCACAACTCAAGTGACCTCGTATACAGATTGCAACAGTCAGAAGCATGGAGAAGGGAATTCTGTCTTGTCCCTTTATTTTAGTTTTGGTTTTGATTTTTTAACAAGGAGAAAACACCGTGTTTGATTACCTTCATATTACTCCTATTAGGAACATTGGTTTGTGTTGTTGGTTGTGTTGTATTTTCCTATTTAGGTTTCTGGAACTTAAGATGTGATAACCAATTATTATGTAAAATTTTTAAAATAGTAAACAAGAAGAAATGGAAATGACCTCTTCTAGTCCTGTCCTCAATAGCAACTCATTGCCAGCAGATAATCACATATGCTTTTGCTCTCTTATCAAGGAGTATGTATTTTCCTTAATATTTGTAAAAATGCTATTTCTTATGTATTTCATTTTTCATATGATGTGGACATCTTGATTGTTATATTCCATTTGAACTCTAACACCCCACAAAGCTACCTTTTTTTTTTTTTGTGATTGCTCCTCAGGTAGCTCCATCCAGTTTGTGTGCCTATGGATTGAAAGGATATTCAATTGAGCCTAAGCAGGAGGGAGCCACTGTCAGAGTTGGGGAGTGCTGTTACGCAGCATTGAAAATCTACTGTCCTGGGATTGGCACCTCTTGGAGATATGCCCATCACCTCTGTCCATCACCTCTGTCAGTTTTCCCTCTTTCTCTACCTTCTTGTCTTAGCTCTCATTCCCACTTTAAGATTATATTTAAACAGATACATATGTTGTTGTTAGAACTCTAATGAACGGAAGATTCGCTTTTTATGATAAATTGCATTCATTCACTCACTCAGCACACCCTAGAATGGAACAAATGGATCAGAGTACCCAACCTTCTGGGTTCCTACTCTTCTGGGGGAGACAGACTGTAACAATACCAACGGCAACACAATGTGAGAATGGTAGAGCATAGTGCTGAGAAGAAATAGAAGGAGAAACAACTAGAACCTGCAAGCCCCGCTTCTCTTCAGGAGCTGTTCAAAATTTGTGTTGTAACGTAGTTTTATGTAAGCCTTAAGACTGGTTACTTGCCAGTTATCCCGGGACTTCAGCTCTAGAAAGGATCTGAGTGATTGTCTGCTAAAAGTCCTCCTTGGAGACGGGTTCATTATAAAGCAGACACATGTAAGTGGTCATTGTTAGCAAAAATTATGAAAAGAAAATTCTAGGGAGAGTGTGATTGACCCATTTAATTAAGACTTCAATCTCTTGAATTGGAGCGTGGTTATCAATTTTAAAATGCCGTATTTGGTACCCGTATTTTCCAAACTGAGGATACAGGATTTCATAACCATGATGGGCTAGTGAGGTAGAATATATGGAATTTACTATTAGGTTGAAAAATCCAAGGCATAGGATCACTGTAAACCATATCTCCTTGCATATTTGCATCTTTTGAACAAGTTGTTTTATTTACCTTCTTTACCAGAATGCCAAGTAGTAGATTCTAAAACCCTGAAGGAGACAGAGTGAGTCTTCAGACATTGCCTCCCTAGATCCGAGGTGCAATAATTAATGGAAGGCAGACATTTCAGAGCTGCTTCCGCCAGAACGTGCAAATGAGGCTGGTATCGTGTGGAGTTCCTGGGGACCGTCCCCCCTGTCTAAGGCCCCTGAAACCCATTTCCCAATATCCTCGGCCACCATCTTTCCTTGACTGTTTTTCTCTCTGTGAGATATTTTTTTTTCTTTTTAATATAGCCAGAGTTTCACCTTTGACTTTGCACATTATTGATAGAGCTAGAAAGTTGATGAAATTTAAAAACAAATTTAGATCTTTCAGACTGGAGTTTTATACACAAAGACGGGAACTTTGAGCTTTAATGTTCATTTGGGCTAGATGTGATAATAATAGTAATATTCTGGTTTTTCTGTGACATCCTCCCACGAAGGAGATGAATATACCTTGATAGCAATATTGAAATATTTATCACATTTCCATAAAGTAGATGTAATACTGTTATCCTTTCCTGTTTATAAGGAAAACAAGGCCTGCTTCTTTTAAAGACGTTGTTTAAGGTCATACAGAAAGTGGTTGAGTTGTACTCTCAGGGTCTTTAGAGCAGGGACACTAGGGAAAAATTTAAGAATTCTATGTAAATGTCATACAGCCACACAGCAAACCATTTATAAAATCTCATTTGAATGTATTAATATTGAATAATCATATGGAGTGAATCCTGCTTGAAATTCACATATCTCAAAAAACTGTAATGGTGTTCAGAAAATCTTAAGAAAATTGGAACATTTGTTTCCTCTATGGTTCACCCATTTCTATTCACTCTTCTCCAGTGACATGTAAAAACCTCATGGTTCTCATACAACATGTCATTTAGGAGTAAGAATCTATCTCTGGAAGCATCCTTTGGCTATTTCCCTTATGGGCTAGTCTACAAGGTTCAAATTGCAGGTCACAACTTCAAGTGCAAGACATTTTTAATCTACTGTATGCTCCTGAGTGTGGTGTAATGAAAGTACTCAGAATCCAAGGTAGGGGGTAAGACACATTGTAGCACAATCTCTTAAATTCTCCAACAACACAAGAATGTTATCTTACACAAAGCGAGTCAAAGAGCACTGTGTCTCCATGTTATTAACGATTGCTGTGCTCTGATTACCTCAAAATCTAAAGCAGCTTATTGAATTGAAAATATCAGGGGGAGAACTATGATTAGGGTCGGTTATTCATAGATTTAAGAAAATACATAATCTTGCCATTTGCAACAACATGGATGGACCTGGGGGTATTATGCTAAGTGAAATAAGTCCAGGCAGAGAGACAAATACCCAACAAACGAATAAAACAAAACAGAAATAGACTTACAGTTACAGGTTGGTTACCAGAAGGGGGCAGAGTTGAGGGGCAGGCCAAATAGGTAGGGTTACTTATTTTTCTTCCTTTTTTTAATTTATTTTTTAAATTTTATTTTATTATGTTATCTTAACCACCATACATTACATCATTAGTTTTTAATGTAGTGTTCCATGATTCGTTGTTTGCATGTTACACCCAGTGCTCCATTCAGTATGTGCCCTTTTTAATGCCCATCACCAGGCTAACCCATCCCTCCACCCCCCCCTTCTAGAACCCTCAGTTGGTTTCTCAGAGTCCATCGTCTCTCGTGGTTCTTCTACCTAACAGAAGGGGATTAAGAGGTACAAACTTCCATTCAGAATATAAATAAGTCGGGATGTAATGTACAGCAGAGGGAATATACTCAGTACTGTTGCAATAACTTCATATGGGGAAAGAGGGTAACTAGACTTACCGTGATCATTTTGTAATGTATAAATATATCGAATCACTATGCTCTACACTTGAAACTAATAGAATATTGTATGTTAATTATACTTTAAGCAAAATTTTAAAAGTATGTATATTCTCCTAAGTTTTTCGCTTTGGTAAAAACATTTGAGATTTTACCAAAGAGAGACTAAAGATTGTTGGGTAAATCTTAAAGCAGATTCAAAAGTCTGTGATCATCCTTTTGAAATCTAGTAATATGTGAACTTAACTTAAACATCTTCAGGATTGATACAGTGGGTGTAAATGATTACTACCTACTTATAACTTCAAAATCAATTGCCCCACTAAAAATTAAAAGTAAGACAAATAGTTCTTTACTCCAATCAGGAGGGCTTAAGTTTCTCTTACATGATCCCCTAAGAACTACTGAAATGTGTGCCATTTGCCATGATGCTATCTGAAAGTACATCTGTCATGAAGATTAGGCCTGAAATCTAGCATTAGACAGTGGTCTTGGCTTTCAGTGTATGGAGTAGATATGAAGCTGTCACCCCTCCCCGCCATTGAATCAAATTAGAGATCATGTTGCCTCCAGTAGATGCAACTTTTCTTTCATTTTTGCGTAAGAAAGTAATCCTACTTTTCCACATAATCCCAATGGATGGAACCAGGAGAAGAAATAATAGCACCAAATTGCAGCAGTAGAAATCTCTTTCTCCCTGGGATGCCTTGTTGAGTCTTTTCCAGAGATGAGAGGAATTTGAGCTGATCAAGTTACCCCTCCCAGTATTGTATGTTTCTCTAGTTCTTGTGCTAAGTGTCAATCAAAAATAGAATTGAATGGGGGCGTCTGCGTGGCTCAGTCGTTAAGCGTCTGTCTTCCGCTCAGCTCATGATCCCAGGGTCCTGGGATCGAGCCCCACACCGGGCTCCCTTCTCCACAGGAAGCCTGCTTCTCCCTCTCCCACTCGCCCTGCTTGTGTTCCCTCTCTTGCTGTGTCTCTTTCTGTCAAATAAATAAATAAAATCTTAAAAAAAATAGAATTGAATGTCAGGGGAAATAGTGAATAAAGTACCACATTCTTTCTCTTGAAATATACACAAAGTAAATATCTTATTTTTGCATAAATACTCTGAGCCTATAGAATCGTGCTTTGACATCTCCCTGTAAGTACCAACTAAATGAATATGAGTTTAAAATTTCAAACCTTTTATGTCTCATATAAAATAACATTTTAGGACATAATGAGTCATGTTTATGCACAAAACTGAAGACATTCAAGATAGAATTGTAACAGTTTTATTAAGAAGAATGAATCCCCATCAACATTTTATTTTTTACTTTGAAATGATTTTAGAGACTTACAGAAAGGTGCAAAAATAGTCCGGAGAGTTCACATATGCCCTGTAGTCAACTTCCCCTAAGATTAACAGTTTCTCCAATTTTTCCTCCAGTGTTCTTCTTCTCTTCCAGGCTGCAATCCAGAATTCTACATTTTGTTTAAATGATGTGCCTCTCTAACCTGTGAGAATCTCTTAAGTCTTTTCTGGTTTTTTTGTGGCCTTAACACTTTTTATGACTACTTGGTCAGATATTATGTAGAATCTCACTCAACTCAGTTTGAGCTTATCTGATGTTTTCTCATGAATACATTGAATATCCATTTTTGGCTAAAATATCACAGAAGTGATGTTGTGTCCTCTTCAGTACATTATATCAAGGGCTGGCACATGGTGCCAGTATGTTATATTGCTGATGGTGTTTACCTGGATCATTTGGCTAAGATGGTATCTTCCAAATCACTAGTGGTCTTGACTCTACTACTCGTGAGCCAGTGAATCTTCTTCTACCCAAATGTGCTGCATATTCGAATCTGCTATCCTACTAATCCAATTATATGTTAGGTGTGACTCCATGTCTTACCTATAAGGGTATGCTAAAATATTATTCTTGGTAACTCAGAGCTAGATCCAAAGAAGGAAGAATTCAAGTGAAAGACGTTATCATGTACTTTGACCTCTGCAGTCTTCAATGTGTGTGTGTGTATGTGTGTGTGATGTGAATAAATTTTTGTATATGTAATATATGATATTAAGTGATATATTTTATATCAAGACTATCAAGAAATTTATAAATATGCATTTATTTGTGAATCCCAACTGAGAGTAAAGCTAGGGCTCTGAATGCTTTGGGAGGCACATTAATTAGTCTCCTGCTGGTTTACTCCTTCTTAGACCTGATGAGCTAGGTGGCCATCTTTTCTTCTCCCCAGGCCTTCACCATGGTGGCCCATGTGGCTGTGAAGCAAAGAAAGGGTTGAATGGTGGGATTATCATTTTTCAGTAGACAGCAGTTAACATGGAGATTAGAATCCTTATCGGTGAGGGTCCTGGTATGAGACAGCACACTCAGCTAGAATTCTTAAAAAACCTTTTATAAAATTTTTAAAATATTTTATTTTGAAAAATTTCTGATTTACAGGAAAGTTAAAAGAATAGTACAAAATACTCCTATGTACATTTCACCCAGATTTCCAAATTGTTAATACTTTATCAACATTGCTTTCTCATTCTCTCTTTCTCTCTCCCTCTCTCTCTCTATAATTTATATATATATATATTATTACATATATCATTTTTATATATAATATAGAAAGAGACATATATGGAGAGGACTGTATAGAGAGATTATATATCTCTCTCCATATATATTATATATATAAACATTATTAATTTTTTCTATTCCATTTGAAAGTCAGGTGAAGACATGATGTTTCTTTACTTCCGTAAATATTTTAATGTGCATTTCCTGACAGTAAGGACATCATCTCGTATAACCACACTACAAATCATCAAAATCAAGAAATTAACAGTGACACATTGCCATTACCTAATGCACAGACCTCATTTACATTTCACCTGTTTTCCCAATAATATTCTTTATAGCAAAACTTTAAATCTTGTCTGGAGTCCAATCCAGGATCACACATTGCATTTAGGTGTCGCGTTTTTTAGTGTTCTTTAATCTGTAATATGTCTTAAGTGTGCCTTTTTTTTTTCATGGCAATGACATTTTGAAGTATAAAGACCAGTTATTTCATAGAAGTCCCCTCAATTGGGCTTTGTCTGAGGTTTCCTCATGATTAGATTGAAGTTGTGCATTTTTGACAGTGATATGTCTTGAAGACACTCATGACGGAGGGACAGTGTTTACAGGTATGGGCAGGATTAAGGAAACCAGCAAGGGATGCAGAGGCACTTAAAACTAGCAAAAGAGGGTTGTCTGCTCTGAGCTAGAGCAGAACCTTGTGGCGAGGGAGGTAATCACTGTCAGAGTTATGCCAAAGCAAGTGGGAGCAAGAGTGGGTGCTTCCCAATGGCTGAATACAATGAGAAGCCAGAAGGCAAAAAAGACCAGAGTTGTCATTCATGAATGTCAGCCCCCTGTGGCCCAAAGCACAACAAAGGAGCAGAAAATGGACTCAGTAAGCAAAAAGAGAACAGCCACTGCAGAATTTACGATACCCACCCTCCTCTAAACAACACTTAACCATCAAGTTCCAGTACATAATGTTCTATAACATAAAATATCAAGGATTCTAAACCACGCATCAGAAAAATGAGGCTCAATTGCTAGCATCACCTCCTTCTGGGCATGTCACCGTAGGCCAGACGCTAAGGCTTCTGAGTCTCTGTAAAGTCAGGGTCCTAACATCTGTCCTTCTCCTTCATGGCGTAGTTACAGAGGTTATTATTGTGCTGTATAATAGGTGTAGGGCTATGAAGTTAGCCACAATTCGTTAACTTAGAGCAAGAGTAAATGAAGCATAATAATTTGTGTTTATGCCTTACATTCAAGTTGAGGACAGCTATGCCTTTTTATTAGAATTGTTTTCCAAGAAAACTGTTTTCTCATTTAGTGTGCCTTTCTTGCATCTACTAGATTACTGCTTCCCTGTGAGTTGCATAAATCATAAACAGCTCTAACTTGCAAACCCACCACTTTCCTCCATTTGGGGATATCACTGAAAAGAACTGAGCTTATTTTGACTACTCAATCACCTGTTTTCTCTGTTTTTCTTGCCCTTTTGAATTTTTATAGTCATTACTTTGTATAGGTGACCATGATTCTTCCAATCATCAGTAAATATCCATTTGGTGTAAGGTAAATAGAATGAATGTAAACATGGTTTTTATGTATTATTTTTTTTAAAAAATAGCATCCACCAGGATTCAAAAGGACTTAGAAATGAAAAGAAGATTTTAAAAAATAGGGTGAGACAGAGCACTGATAGGTGAAGATTTAAAGGATCTAAATCTCAGTTCTAGTGCCTTTTCTTTAAGGATGCAAAGATGCCAGGAGCTTAGGCTTAGATTGGTGACATAGAGAAACTGTGGCTTTTTGATTGGCAGCAAACATCCGAACATCTTTCTACTTACATCTTCTCAGCGTGGGTTGAATAAATATTGATTCACTGGCATCTTCAAGCAGTGGTGACTCTTACAAAGAATATATTTTTAATGCAATGGGCGCTTGTCAGATACATGAAAAGAAAATAAGGCAGCTCTTTAAAATTTCCTATTTTATTGTTAAATCTCTTTCAGTGGTGGTTCCAATTTGTGTTACTCGAATCTGGTACTCAGGACCTAATGACATAAATACTAGATACCAGGATAATTCTTAGCACTCACCCTTTGCAAACACACACCACAATATATGCACCCAGAAGAGAGCTTCCCCAGAAAAATCCATTTATTCACAAATTTACACAAATAAATTTACTGTTTGAGAATTGCCAGAGAGAACCTTTGGGTTACTCTTTAACAATTCCTTCTTTGGCTTACCACTTAGCGACCTTGGGTAGGAGAAGAGTTAATTGTTGAGACATATCCACATCAAAATCAGAACATTGATTTAAAATCACACAAATTATGAATTTGGTTACTGTTTATTGCCCAGCTTTTGCTTTAGCTGGCTAATATCAGTGTCAGACTTTATCATAAACACTCTGTATCTTACAGATCAATGTGATTTTGTTTATTTTTAAAGACACTCCACTTTGTGAGCACTCACATGACTTGTAAGCAGTTCAATTTAGAGACTGTGAAGTCAAGTTAAGATAAAGATCATTTATCTTTACATTTCTTCAAAAAGCACAATATAAAACTTGTCTTAATATCTTAAAATGTGCCCTTCCTTAAAAAGCATCTTTTTCATACATTTTTGTTTAAGCTTTTCTGTTTATGTGTTGGCAAGCTATGTCTCTTTCAGGTTATATGTGGTTGACCCATGGTCATCCTGTCAGTGAGATCTCCTAGTTTTATCTTTATACTTAAGCATAAGTCATATCCCCTCAGGACATTCTCTTATGTGCATATCAGAATTGTCTAATTCAAATGAAATGGCCCTGATTAGTGGCAAGTGCTCTTTGAATAAGATGATCTGATGATCTCCAATCCTAAAACTCCCTGTTAAAAAGGTTCTATAGAAATACTTCATGCATCATAATCTTGCTTTCAAGGACTGACAAAGTCTTAGTGAAAAAGACCATAATCATCATGTATTTGAGGGTGGTGGAATAGTACCCTACCCAGGGGTAAATCTGCTCCCTTTCTCTTCTGTCCTTTACCAACCCCTATCACCTCAAATGTTGAAAGGAAGATTGAGGAAATGATAAAAATTCAAGACCAGGAATGCATAAGCCAAAATACTCTCTCCATTAATGCCTTCACACCTCTCCAACTTTTCCCAGCTTTATGAAATCTAAACTTTTTAAGTTAGAATCTCAAAAATAAGCCTACTTCATACAGCTGTTGGAAAGTCATGATATACTACCCATGCATTCCTTATCATGTTTCAAGAACATGTTATTTCTGCTGTTTTCCACTATTTTATTAGTAGTGTTCATTTTATTACCTTTGCCTATACTATTAACAACAGTTTTATATTTCTACAGTGGTTCCTTATACCCCCTAAATCTTCATCTTTTCTAAGTCTCTAAGGCTTCTGATGACCCCTTCCTAAGTTAGCTGTGGGAAGTGGGATAAGATGTAAGGCTAATAGCCCCAATTAAATCAGAGAAATCATTATTATTTCAGCAATGGAACCATATTCATTGTCACTTGATATGAATTATCTGCCTATGCAGGAACCTAAAATAACTTAGAAATTTCTGCTAAAAAGGAGTTTGATCTGTGGATTTTGGTTTTCCAAAAGCTGTTGCTTACCTGCCTCATTTGGGGGTAGGGATGCCCTCTATTTGACGAGACCCTCTAGTCCTAGGAAAGCTGGGTGCATTCCAAAGGAGATGAAGCCATATTCATCTGGGACACAATTGAATTGAGCATTCACATGTTCTTTTGATAATTAAGCTCACATAACCAAAATAGGAAAAAGGGGGAAAAGAGGTATGAAAGGAGGCAAGGAATGAAAAGTAGACTTCCCCAGTGTCCTGGCTCTTAGGAACAGGAGCATGATAACCATGGTGGGGAATGACAATCAGGACCTACCCAGAAACCATGGTTTTGATGGGTACTATCTTTTCCAAAACAATGACCTATATCAAATTTAATTCAGCACCATAATCTCCCCTCTTCCTGAAACTTTGCTGCTAATCTTAAGGAAAACGATCCCTCTCATGAATATAAAGACTCAGCAGTCTTATCTTCAATACTCTGAAACAGCGTATCTCTTTCCTTGAGTGAGCCAGTGCTTTTATTCAAATATATTGCAAATACCTGTGCTTCCTTTGCAGTGGAGTGCCTTGAAGGAAAACACATTTTTACCAATATCAAGAACTGTCAGATGACCTGTCACAGAGCTTTTAAGCCTAGTGTCATTTTATTTTTACAACCCCAGGTTTTAACAACTCAGAGGCTTTCTATGTGTTCACTAATCATAAATCTGTAATTTAAACACACAAGTTCTCCTGTTTAATAATCGAATATATCATTTCCATTCATATTTTCCATTTCTTCCTGCTCTCCATACTCCAACTAGATCCAAATATTTCAAACTTTTATAACATCTTTCACATGTTAAAAGTGCAGTTTTGCTGAACAAAACAAAATAAATAAAATTCAGCACTGGACAGCACTCCCCAAAGCTGCTTGGTTCAGGTGAAAAGTATTCTGTTTCCATATTGGCCTGCAGCAGATATTTATGTAAATTTTCTGAAAATAGAAATCCAGCAAAATTATTGTGATTTTTTTAGGTCATTACTTCGGGGATAAAGAAAGGTCACCTAATAATAATTAAAATTAGCAAAAAAATATGACTATGAGAGTAATCATTTCTTCCCCCACCCCCCAAAAATGTAGATATTTGTCTTAAAAACGTTAGATTGATTTGAATAAGCACTTCCATCTAGACTAGATAAACAGGTAAAATCTAAGTCTAAGATTATATTTCTAAATATAAATATATATTAAAATAGTTATAATTTCTGCAGGATATTTACAGTGTCACAATTCTGCAACTATGAAAATCCTTCATCATAATTTTACCAAATATTGAAAATCATAAACATCAAAAAAATTCCCATTACAAGAAATACTCTACTAAGAACACACAACTCCCCCTGCAATTATAGTGAATATACCAATATTAAGTGAAGTTTGTTCCTAGAATGACTATGAACTATTGAGATGTTATCATATGAATAAAGCATATATCAATCTACTTCAATCACAACACACAAGTGGGACAAAATTTTAATGGACCACAATAAAAGGAAATTGTTGTTATAGCCCAACTTTTCTTGATTTTATTAATGAATATAATGACCTATTTGCCATTACGTCAAGCTTTAGCTTATAAGGTTCATATGTATTTTTCTTAGTTTTTATAACTATGTGAGATTCAACTTTTAATTTTTTGTTGTTTTTAAAAGGACTATTCAAAGGAATTAGGAATGTGTGCATACACATATAGAAATGTATAATATTAAATGTATACATGTTAAGTTATATGGTGTGGCCATAGTCAGGGTTTATTAGAAATGTCAATGCTGGGGTTCCTGGGCGGCTCAGTTGGTTAAGTGTCTAACTCTTGATCTTAGCTCAGGTCTTGATCCCAAGGTTGTGAGTTTAAGCCCCATGTTGGACTCCATGATGGGTATGGAGCCTACTTTAAAACAAAACAAAAAAAAGTCAATGCTCTTTTTTGCTGAAGTTCATTATGATGACAGTTCAAAAAGTGGGGCCAATTCAAGAGTCTTTGTTAAAAACAAAAAAAAAAGTAATAACTATTTACATTGTACTTTATGATGTCTCTGGGGGTAAGATTATTTCATAAATTTGATGTATTGCATTCAAATATCCTGTAAAGACCAGTCACAGATACTTTCCTCAAAGGTAAAATGTGTGCTGATTTTGAGCCCTAATTCATTCTTGAAACAACCTGGAGACCTCAAAAATGATCTACAAAATTTTAAAATTTTGACATTTTTTGTTTGTAATTAAGTTAAAAGTACCTCAGGGAACTTACAGAGAAAACTATGTACTACATTTTCCACAAATATGAGTCTTTGACAACTATAATACAAATGCTAATTTCTCTTTCTTTGGCGATATACAAATAAAGCCAAACATCCGGCACAGTCAATAAAAAATTCAGTTCTATGTTTTGTCTGCCAAATATTTGGGAACATTTTATTTTATTTTATTTTATTTTATTTTATTTTAAAGATTTTATTTATTCGACAGAGAGAGAAACAGCAAGTGCAGGAACACAAGCAGGGGGAGAGGGAGAGGGAGAAGCAGGTTTTCCTCTGAGCAGAGAGCCCAATGCGGGGCTCGATCCCAGGACCCTGGGATCATGACCTGAGCCAAAGGCAGACGCTTAACCAACTGAGCCACCCAGGTGCCCATTTGGAAACATTTTAAATTTTTATTCCATCTTTTTCAGATCTTATTAAAGTGTTTGATTAAGGTCATTTTTTTTATTCTCCCTCCTTCTCCTGTATACCTTAAAAAGGAACAGTATATGCATTCCAATAATTGAACATTTCAGCTGATATTTTTTAAGGCTAATGAAACTGTATCAGTCTTCTAACACTTAAGTTCTTTCTTCCTCTGAAATCTTTTTGGGAATGATATAGAGAATAATTGACAACAACAAAAAACATGATTCCTTAGAACTTAAAATTATTTTTAGTAAAAGGGATTTCTACATAAGTTTGTGGAAAACTTTGTTCCGCACTGTCTCACTTTTTAGTGTATCATTACATGCCATTATTTGTTAAATTAATAGAAACTTGCATACAGGCGTATATGTGCTGAATGTGTAAATGAATATGTATTTGTCATCTTTAATGTATTTGAATTTGGCTGATGTAGCCATAAAAAATCCTCCAGCATATTTGCATAATTAAGCATAATATTATGATAAGCCATTTCAAAGAAAAAAAGGAGGTTTTACCATCACAATATGTTTACTTCTTTTAACCTTGTATATTCAGAATGCATCTGTGAAAACAATTGGAGGTAGAAAAGATTGGCTTTGCTTCATGAAGAGAAGTAAAATATTATTTTAATTAATCTTGTGTTATGCCAAAAAGCATAATTATGTAATAAATATTAAACATGATTGGTACAATTTTAAGGGGTACGATTACCCTATCCTTTCCAACTTTCACATAAAAAGAGAATTCCAGAAGGCAGTATTGATTGAGATTACAGTATAATACAGCCATGGGGTGTGTGTGTGTGTGTGTGTGTGTGTGTGTGTGTGTGTGTGTGTGTGTGTGTGATAAATGTGTCTATTCCTGAAAGTCACCAAAGGGCCTGATAAATAGTCAGCATTCAATATTTAGTCCTTGATCAATTCTTACTCACCCCTGAATTATGTTATCATAACATATGTGTAGGTTAATAAGCAAATAGATCTTTTGAAAAGATATTTTAAAAATTTCGTTATTAATATTTAAAAAATAAATTTAGAAATGTATAAATTCTGACAATTACACTGTAGTTGTAAATTGATAATAATAATATAGTAATAGATGGCTATTAAGTGTTTCTAGTTTGATGAATAGAAAGAAAATTCATGAACAAAATAGAAAATAATTTAACCTATGAGGAAATGCATGCATTAAAGTTCTTCCCCAGAGCTCTAAGTTGGTACTATAGTTATTGGTGACATCGTGTGGTTGATGTTGGTATCTACAGCAGTCAGAGAGTTTCCTAACAACAGTTAAATTACTTATTTAGCAAATTTGAACTTTACAATAGACTGTGATCAACTGTAGTCACCATGTTATACACTAGATAATCAGATCTTATTTGTCTGATAAGTGAAGGTTTGTACCTTTTTACCAACTTCTCCATATTTTCCCCACCCCTCAGCCCCCTCAGCCCCTGGCAACCATTTTTCTACTCTCTGTTCCTGTGATTTAACTTAAATGTTCTCACCACAAATGCGCACGCCCGCGCACGCACATACACAATACAAAAGGTAAATATGCAAGGTGACAAATGTGTTAATTAACTCAATGAGTGGAATCCCTTCACAATGTATATGTCTATCAAGTCATCACTTTGGACACTATAAATATCTTATAATTTTATTCATCATTTATACCTCAGTAAAGCTGGACAAAATTGCTGTTCAGAAAAAATAGAGTTTAAATATATATTGTCCAAATTACATTTGAAACAAAGTACTTCACCTATATCATGACTAATAATTTGTCCCTTAAATTATACAATTTTTTCAGAGTAATGTAGTGTGCAGCGAGCTTGTGAGATTTGGTGAGTTATATTACTACCTGCAGAGTATGCAAGGACAGTATTTTTTACTATAGCATTTGCCCCGTCCATTTAAAAGAGCTAACATTTTTAATTACTAGAGTTGGACAGTAATTGTTTTTCTCAAAAGAAGGTAGAATTCTCTATTCACTCTCTCACCTCTTTACTTGAAAAATGTTACAAGTATTAAAAACAGCTTTAAAGGGGTGCCTGGGTGGCTCAGTCATTAAGCGTCTGCCTTCGGCTCAGGTCATGATCCCAGGGTCCTGGGATCGAGCCCCGCATCGGGCTCCCTGCTCAACGGGAAGCCTGCTTCTCCCTCTCCCACTCCCCCTGCTTGTGTTCCTGCTTTCGCTATGTCTCTCTGTCGAATAAATAAGGAAAATCTTTTAAATAAAATAAATAAATAAATAAAAATAAAACCCCTTAAAAACTAAATTTTATCCTGTTTTTTCCCTTAAATAATCTATGATGTCTTCATCAAACATTACCATTTCTGGGGAGCACGTGTCATCACCACGTTCATATGTGTTTTGTCGTAATTCCCTTTGCAGTTCATAATAGAAAGAAAATGATTTTCTTGTTAACTTTGAACTTAAAAGATCCTTAAATGAGAGTGCTGGTATCTAATTGAACTTTTATCTCTAGTGTGTCCTGTTAGTTTGATGAAACAGGGGGTCGCAGACGTTAATGGAGCCCTCTGTTCTCCTGGAGGACAGGCGAGGCCGAAGTACAGGGTGGCCAGCACAGGTGCAGTAAGTGTCTTGAGCCATCTCCCCCCAGCGGAGCGAAGAGGGGACCATTCCTTCGGTCAGCATTCCAGGTTGTCCCCATCTCTGCTCCCTCCCACTTGCAACTCTTGCCTCTTGCCACCTTACACTGTGTTGCACAATACAGAGCCTTCTGGGAACCTTCTGTCCCTACCCGGGGAAGGACTTCTAAATTCTACCGTATCTCCCCCTGAGCTATCAATTTGCGACTTTTGCCAGGGTTTAGTGAAAGCAGGTTCCCTAGAGGAACCCTTGTGGTGCCATGCGATACGAAATGAAAACCTCTCTTTTGCTCTCTTTTAAAATTCAAGCCACGAAATGGAACAGGAAGGGGGAGCACAGATAACATTTATTCATATAGGTGATTGTCACTGGTTTTAAAGAAAGATGGGAGTCGTGGGTACTGGCGTTAGAGAAAATATTATCGTCAGTTATGTCTCAAGACCAAAGTCGCAGGAAACACAATCTTTCGTTGAGTAGGAAAGCGTCTCAAAGAAAGCGCAGGGATGAACAGTCTCTTTCCGGAGCTTGGACGACTGAGAAATCTGGGATGCGCCTGGCATGGCGGTGCGGGCTATTTTTGGAGAAAGCCAAGACCTGTAGTTGCTTCTCCTCAAGAGAGATGTCCCACAGTGATATCCAGTTATTGGACTGGTGGCATTGGCAATTGATGAGGCGATGGTATCGTCCGTTAAGCGCAGGTCACAGGAGGAAAACAGGGTGATCTTGAGGGCACCGAGGTACAAACCCAGCAGAACCACACTGCCATTGCCCGGAGATAAATTAAAATCGGTAAGGAAAACCCCTTGGAATATTTTTCCTTCTTCGCTTGGGGCCGGTCTTGGGACGAATTAACTAAAATCAGCTGAAATCTTGTTCCTCGGCAGGATTCCCTTCATTACTTCATATATTCCCTCATCCGGGTGTAACAGGACAGTGTGACGCTCAAACAGGTCCCGGTTTTCTTCTGTATGTGGCATAAAGGACGAGAATTTCTAGAATGTGAGGAAATTGCTTATCGCATGACTGTTTAAAGATCAGCAAATTGTAGCTGAAGTTCAATGGGTAATTTTCACCCCTCAGAATCTTTTGACTGTAGATTACTAAGATCTCACCTTTTTTTTTTTTGTATTAAATTATTTTGGTAATTCATCAGGAGGCCCACCTTCCCAACCTATAAAATATATGACTTGAGGTAAAATTAACAAAAGCTTCACATGTATTTCGATTACTGAAAAGACTGGCAAGTTCTCAAATGTGCTTTTTCCACATCTTAACTCTATCAGTCTTGCTTTTTTGAACAGAGTACGGAGTGCCATTTTGGACGTTTAATTAACTGGTATATCTTGTAAAAAATTCAAGTGTGATCTGTGACTGTTTCGAAGGGGCTCCACATCAGATACTGATGAGGGGCCAATCAGCAGCTCGTGTCATTTGTACAAGTGGATTTTCCCATTCAATTTTGGTTCCACTCTCCATGATGACTTCAGCGCTTGAATTTATTCCACGGGAGGCCAGGAAAGCACTGTGTTCTCTAAGCTCGATGGAACAACCTTCAACCAGAGGCTGAACTTTTGTTGTCAAGAAAAACTGGGCCTAATGATCGCAGCAAACAGGGCTGGGATTTTATTGGTGTCCTCTCTGTGACTGTGACAGTGTTGACATTAAATCAAATTCAATTAGCATGGGCTTGCTAATGACTTACCCTGCTTCAAAAGGTGGCAAGGACAAAGCACTTGGCAAAAATTCTCCCGGTTACAGTCTGGTTTTCAGCTCCTTTTGGTCGCTTTTCAGTACGATCGTGAACTGCCAGCTTGTCTCCATAGATGAATGTTAAAGAACCTCACTAATGAAACTCTTGACAATATCTGTGTGCCATGAGGGGGACGGGGCGGGGGATACCTCTGTCCTCAGGTGCTCTTGAAGCGACTTTGAAAACCACCACGGAGCGCACCGAAAGAAACAGCTACTGCGTCCCTGGAGGGTAACTTGGCTGGACAGGGTATCAAAGCTGTGAGGGGAAATAAGGTCTGGAGTGGGGATTGGGTTTCCGTAAAGCTAGAGGCACCCCCTCCGAATGCGTGGGAGGCCGGGCCATTATCTGAGCAGCATTTTTAAAGGAACAGAGAAGCCATTATGATACCCGCACCACCCCAGCAAGGCGAAGACGATGTCCATTCTAGATAGCCGCAGCTTTGATTAACTGCCTCCCCATTGTCGCTTCCCTGATCGGAGGCACTGTCCTTATCATACGCGCCCCTCCCCCCAAAAGGGGGCAAGGACAGCTTGCATTCACATCCAAGCCTCCCACTATGCTGTCAGCAAACAGCCCCAGCGCTGAGTCACTTTCAGGAGTCCTCTGCAAACACAGTGTTGAGTAAATAAAGCACGATCTTAATTTAGAGAGTTTATGAGAGAAAAAGCCAATATCCTGCCATGTTGTTATGTCATTTTAATATTTCTAGCTGGCTTCCTTGAATGTTTATCTTCAAATTATCTCTCCTTTCACCTCATAGACATTTTCCCTTTGTATCCTTCTCTCTGTTCATTTAAATGGACTGTTCATAACAACTGCATAAAGAAGGAGCGTTCAAGGGCTCTAAAACAAAGCATGGTATCTGGCGAGAGCATGCAGATTTGTTTAGTCTTCAGGTACAGAACACTGTCCCCACTGTAGCGCAAGCAGATGATTGTAAAGGAACAAAGTCTTATAGCAGTGGGAACTGTGCAAAAACTGCAGGTTTCCTGGATCTGCTGTAACTGAGATAAATCTATCATGTAAAACTGCAACTTGGAAAGGCCACAAAAGAGCCCCAAACTAGCGATGCACTTGAGAATCCAAGCCTACATGAGGGAGAAATCTTTTCTATTCTAGTGCCTTCTGAGATCATAAATGAGGAGAAGAAGAGGGGTGCTAGGCTGCAGAAAGGAGTATTCTGTTAGGGAGAGCCCGTGCCAGTAGCTGCTCACTCCTAAGCTCGTCTGGGACTGAAACCTGGCACTGGTCTGGGGCAAAGGAGTATTTGTTCAGGAAGAATACAGAAGTAAAGAATTGTAAGAAATTCAGACTACTCTAAATATGTCCCCATTCTTTTAAAAGTTGATTGAGCCATGTGTAAAAGGAGTCTGGACACCTCAAATATCCGGACTGGTACAAAAAGGGCGGAAAGTACGCCTCGCTCTTAATAACAGCAACTGCAGAATGTCCTTTTCTATGCCTTTACTCTAAAAGAATATCCTTGTTTACTCTTTATAACTACTCTGAAAAAAAAATAGGTACTCTTCTTCCTACTTTACAAGCAAGGAAACTGAGGCTCAGCCTCAGGGGCAGCTCTAGAATTTCTCAAAGGCAATGTCCACGTACAAGAGGCAGTTCACGGAGAAAGGGAGGGCACTGCCTTTGCTTGACTGTCACTCTCTTCTCACTTAACTTGATTACTGATGCACGTGGCTTAGCACCGCTCCTCTCTTAACCAGGAAAGGTGAGAAACTTTTCCAAAGTCTACCTGATAGTGGCAGAGCCAGGATGATTATAGACTGCTTGCAAAATATTCCATCATTGGCAACTCTCTTGATGATTACAGGCTTCCAAAATCATGGTGCATGCCTGCACATTCACCCAGGAATAGGCTAACTATTCCAAACGGTCAGACTTTCAAAGGTCTGACTGGCCCCAGAAAATGTCTCCCACTCTCCCGTCCACAAGTGAGGGATTTGCCTCCTGAAATTTTGCACACATTAAAAGTCAGAAGTGGGGGAGCCTGGGTGGCTCAGTTGGTTAAGCGACTGCCTTCGGCTCAGGTCATGATCCTGGAGTCCCGGGATCGAGTCCCACATCGGGCTCCCTGCTCGGCGGGGAGTCTGCTTCTCTCTCTGACCCTCTTCCCTCTCGTGCTCTCTATCTCTCATTCTCTCTCTCTCAAATAAATAAATTTAAAAAATCTAAAAAAAAAAGTCAGAAGGCGAAGGGATAAAGAGCAATCTCCTTACCGAGTGATACAGGGAATATTACATTCCACAGAATAGAAAGGACAAATTGGACACAGAATTTTGTGAAGATCAAATGAGATAAGGCCCATGGAAGCACTTTGCAAATGAAAAGTCACTGTGAAATGTAAGCTGGTGTTATTAATAATATTATCACACAGGATTTCTCTGCCTCCATTCTTTTTTTTTAAAAGATTTTATTTATTTATTTGAGAGAGAGAGAATGAGAGATAGAGAGCACAAGAGGGAAGAGGGTCAGAGGGAGAAGCAGACTCCCTGCTGAGCAGGGAGCCCAATGTGGGACTCGATCCCGGGACTCCAGGATCATGGCCTGAGCCGAAGGCAGTCGCTTAGCCAACTGAGCCACCCAGGCGCCCTGCCTCCATTCTTAATGAAATAATGGTCTTCTTCAAGGTCTCTAGAAGCCAGACCAAAGGAATGTGTTTCCAGAGAAACAAAATGTAGAAGTAATTGTGGATGTTCAATAAATACTAAACAGCCTTGCTATTTGTGGGAAGCTTCAAGTACATGATTAAGTTGCAGGTGATGGTAAAGGAAACCAGCATGATCTTTAATTATAAAATACTTGTTAGGTTTGATTCCAGCAAAATGCAATTACCCTTGAGACTTCCGGTTATATCTCACAAGAGGTTATATTCTCAAGATGAAAGCTTTTGTGGATGGATGTTAGACTCCATTGTTTGGGACCATCTACCCCGATCCTGGCTCTTGTCTGTAACAGCTAATCACCGTTCACTTGGCGAGCCTTGCAGGAATTCCCAGTTGTATGCCAGCCATTCTGTGGCCTGCCTTGAAGTATGGAAACATCACAGAAGTGAGGATAAGGGCAACAGTGGCAGACCAGAGCATTAGCTAGGCTCAGGGAGAAAGGAACTTAAAGGAAATTCAAGATTTCATAGTGGACAAAAGAAGGCTCGGTAGGAGGGAGAAAATGGAATTGTGCTTGTACATGGCACCATGATTATAATGCAAACAAATATCTTTTTTTTTTTCCAAAGACTAGCAGGGAAACCTCTGGATTTCATTTTGGAAAACTATCCCATCAGCCTGTAATAACTTCCTGTTAAACTGAAAATTTTAATCAGTGTCTGTTCTTTTGATACTGCCTATGGAAGAAATTGATAAACTAAGAAAATGCTATTTTGAAAGGCTTTTTTTTTTTTTTTTTAGTTTCTTACCAGTAGGGTTCCAAAAGCCTTTTATGAAGAGCACTCTATATAATAATACTAGCTAGCATTTAACTAGTGCTTACAACATGCTGTATACTGGCAAGTGCTTTATATAGTCTTAACTAGATACTCCTAATGAACCCATGGGGAAACTGAGGCATGCTAATGCTATTGAACTAGCCTCCAGTCACATGGGAGGAGTCAGTTCCTGTGTCCAAGTGGACTGGTTGCAGAATCCATGCTGTCATCCACCACAATGTACTGCCTCCCCATCTAGAGCATACGCAGGTTATGAGAGAGGCTGTGTGTGTGTGTGTGTGTGTGTGTGTGTGTGTGTGTGTGTGTGTGTGTCTACATGATCTGTGTATTTTATGCGTGGAAGCAATTGAATGTTGCTGTTTTCCTTCCCTTTAAAATGTTCTTCAGTTTCTTTCTGAAATTGATTCTATTAGTTGGATTTCGCTTCTTCACTATGTCAACATGGTTCTATAGAAGAGTCCCATCGACCTTTTGAGAGTGGACTTGGAGTTTTTCCCTTTGCCTTCTGAGTTATCACTGCCCTAAATTAGAGTCAGGAGCCTCAATGCAGGGTGACCAAGGTCTACTTTCAGGAATCTACCCGGTTTCATTTGCCTCATCCTACATTTGCCCTAGAGAGCAATCACAGGAGACACTGGACATGAATCTTCAGGTGGAACATGCTAGTTAATAGGCAAAGTAGTTAGTATATTTCCATTTGAAAGAAACTGGGTTCTTCAGACTATGAGGTGAGTGGTAGGTCACCTTCAAAATCAAGAGGAAACACTTCCTCAGAGGAAGTTAGTAGAGGGTGACACCTGTTCTGGGTGCAAAGTGAAATGGAACAGACTCAGAAACAAGACAAATCTGAGTTTAACTTACAGCTCTCCTGCTTTCCAGTTATTTAGTAGCTCTGATCCTCAGTTTACGACTCTGTAAAATGGGGGCAATAACACTGAACTAAAATTGGAACTAAACACTCTGCCTTCTGGGCATTTTTCATTGCGCTTGCTCATATTTTTTGTATTGAAAGTCTTAGACCAGTAGGGGTCAGCCAAGAGCAATCCTACTTCTAAATTTTTAGCCCTGTTTCCAATGACCACCAAGATCAGAAGATAAAAATAGGGGTTCTAGGAAGGTCAGGGAAAGTATAGGTTATATTAGGCCTTCGAATGCTCATGTGAGAAAGAAGAGCGACAGTTTACAGGGGGTGACTAAGATGCAAACTGAACACATTCTTTGGGGATGGTCCTTTTACCTTTTATTTGGTTCAGTGGAGTATGTTCAGGTCCAGGGCATGAAGGACTCTAAGAAGTCACTTACGACAACCAGGTGGTACAGGTGTCTTGCAAATGGATTCTTCAAATTGTGCCATAAAAATGTAGTGAAAAAGATTTTATTTCGAATATTAGAAGTTTACTTAAATATTCTCCTAAAAATACCTAATCAATGCTGGGTACCAGTGACTTAGCCGAAATGGTACAAGCCCTTATTTTTTTCTGCACTGTTTCCAAGTGAAGGCTCTTATGGTTAAAATCACCACTGGGGCTCCATCTTTCCTCTGAAGGCCACCTAACTCATTTGCACAAGTTCCAATTGCCAGTCAAGCCCTCTGCCAATTGATGTGTTTCTGCATGCCCTCTCCCTTTCCTTCTGCCCTACTTCAGCTCAGCGGTCAGCAATTGTCCACATGTGAAAAAAAGAGTGTGTGTCTATATATATATATATATTCCTCTTCCTGGCAAGCCAGTTTATATACTGTATTCATTTTATATATAAATATATGCATATTACATATAAATGAATATTTGATCATTAAGTTCTTTTTGTGATTTTTCTAATGCCTATTCCATTATTTCCTCATCTAAAATAATAATTTACATTTAGTACATAATTTTAGTTCTTTAAGACATTTTCAGCTTTGACCTTCAGCAAGTCCAGCATATGGACATGGAACTTAAAATTAGATATTAAGCGTCGGGTAATAGCAAAACTACTATTTATTACTTATACTTTACCAATACTTTACATGTTGCAGATGCGTACGTTCACTTTTTTCTGTTTAATTTTCTTTCTTTTGTTTATTTGAAGTTCTGGCACCTTTTTTTTTTTTCCCTAGAGAGGGAAGAAAGAGAGTGTGAGTGGGGAGAACGGGCGGAGGGAGAAAGAGAATCTCAAGCAGGCTCCGCGTGGAGCCCGACACAGGGCTTGATCTCCTGACCCCGACATTATGACCTGAGCAGGAATCAAGTCAGCTACTTAACCAGCTGAGCCACCCAGGCTCCCCGGGCAGCATCTTTGAGCATTATTAAAGGGCTGAATTCCCAAAGGCTTTCCTCCCTGAGTCACATCAGGGCTAACTAAACTCTGAGGAGTGGGCCGTGCTTTTTCTTACTAAAAGCTACAGTGTTGTCATGCGCCAGAGTTGGATAGACACACAAGATGAAAGTGTTGACGGTAAATAAATTGGCAAAAAATGAAAGATGGAAAAGAAGTTTCATTTGCCTAAGAATGTAAATTGCAATCCTGAACTTGAGAAGCACTTTTCCTATCATGTCACATCACCACAATGGGCGTACCTTATGAAACACATCGACTGTCGTAATTTGAAAATACTAGATTTTGATTTCAGTTTGTGCCAGTCAGCCTTGGCTCCCTCCTGTCAGCGGCCAGTTTGTGTTCCCTCTGGGTAGACGTATTTGTCGGGAGAACATTGGAAGGCATTTCAGAATAGCTTTAAAAAAGGCTTTTGTTTAGGAGGAGGTAACATTTGGAAATGACACAGGTGTTGTAAGCCTCAACAACAGGTGTAACTGGAAGGATGAGGAAATCATCAGACAGTTTAACATAAACTTCCCTGTCACACAGTCTCCAAAATATGCATGAAATACACTTAGTGTTCTATGTTCTATGTTAATTTGCTAAGCCAATGTTATGTCTTGCCAAGATTCGCATGAATGTTCAAAAAAGTGAAATGATTCTTCTGGTTTTGCCCCCTTCCCACCCCCAGGTTTATTGAGATACGAGTGACACATAACATTGGGCAAGTTTAAGGTGTAAAATGTGATGACTTCAGACACATATACATTGCAAAATGATGATCACAATAAGGTTAGTTAACACATCCTTCACCTCAGATAATTACCATTCTGTTGTTTTTGTTATAAAGAGAACAGTTAAGGTCTTTCTTAGCAACGTTCACCTATACGATACAGTATTGTTAACTATAATCACCATGGTGTACCTTAGGTCCCTACAACTTATTCATCTAATAACTGGAAGTTTGTACCATTTCACCAACATCTCCCCATTTCCCACTCCCATCAGCCCCTGGAAACCACCATTCTACTCTCTGTTTCTACGAGTTCAGCTTTTTTAGATTCCACATCTAAGTGAGACCACACAGGATTTGTCTTTCTCTGACTCGTTTCTCTGATCTTGCCCCTTGATTGGGATCCAGAAGCATCTTTCCAAGAATTACTGCCAGCAAGAGAGTGTAAGACACGGAAGTGTTTTTGGTATACTAATTAATGGGGGTTATGGAAAGATGAGAGAGAAAACATCACTTCTCTTACCTGCTACTGCAGCTCCTCGAAAAGAATTCTATAATGATTTTTAAGGAATATACTGTTTTTCCAAGGAAGGAATTAAGGCCACTAAAATTTATTCATAAGGGATGGTAGATCAAATAACTAGTTGTAGCTCCCTCTGGGGACCCAAGGAAGCTGCTGGTCCCAAGTAATTCACAGAAACCAGTCCAATTTAGTGGCAAGAACACTCTAGGTACCAGTGACTTATAATGATATCACCTTACCTTGGGATGGTCACTGAAATAAGCCATGCCTCAGTTACTTGGACTATATAATGGGAATTTCTGTAGCAACGCAAGTAGCAGTGAGGAAAATTTCTCTAGTAAGTCCAAAAGTCAGTAGTGGAAGTGATAGGCTCTTTTAGAATCAAATAGTCCATTGAATCTCCTGATGCAAATGAAGTTTTGTTGCATCAGGCTGTGGAGAAGAGCCAGAAATTCAGATGGGAAAACAGCCTGACTCCTTTGCTAAAGGCTCAAGTCCCTGACATTGGTAGCGGAGAACCCAAGAGACCCTACATAACTCTTTTGGGTCCCAAGGTGGACGTAAGAATGTATTTCCTAGTTTCTCTCTTCCCTCATAAAAATTCACCAGCATCTTGAGAATCCCAGCCCATACCTTCTTAAAGATCCAAAGCCCTAGAGAACAGGCTTATGCATCTCAGGCATCAAAAATATTACCATTCCAGGGCGCCTGGGTCTGCCTTCGGCTCAGGTCATGATCCCAGGGTCCTGGGATCGAGTCCCACATCGGGCTCCCTGCTCGGCAGGAAGCCTGCTTCTCCCTCTCCCACTCACCCTGCTTGTGTTCCTGCTCTTGCTATCTCTCTCTGTCAAATAAATAAATAAAATCTTTAAAAATAATTGTTACCGTTCCACAGAAAACTGATCATGGTCAAAGGTGGGGGCATGACATAGGATCCAGAAGGTCTCCTCTTTCTTGAGCTATAAACAAACATTTTCTATGTGCTCCACTCCTACATCAGCAGATGAATAAACTCACACCAGTTTCAGGATAGAGATGGGAAGAGATCATTTACTAAGGAGACCAGATTTGTTTGTTTTATTATCTCCTATCCCAAGAGCTTAAGACCAAAGGCAGACTTAGCAAGCAAGGTTTGCCACCAATAAATTGATAGGAAATACCTCTATCTGCTTGAGAGGGAAGAGTGTGTAGACCCCAAACCAAAAGGCAAAGGAGAGAGGCATTAATGATAAAATGTGAGCCTCCATCCCCTCTCACTCTCCCTACAGATGTATCTGCATCAATCTATCTGAAGACCCCAGTCTGTCTAACCTGCAGTGAAATTCTCTCTTAATGAAGTGATCCCCCCAAAAGCCAACATCATTTGGTATTGAATTCATGACTACCAGTAGGCATTAGAGCATGGGACATTCCTCTGATGGATTATTTGATAATATATTTTATGCTATTTCTCTAGAGATTTAGAAACTCAGATACCTGCTACATACTTTATACACATGTAGGTTGTTATTTTTCATCTTTTTAAAGTAGCATTATTATTTTAGTTCTTTTTTTTTAAGATTTTATTTATTTATTTGAGAGAGAGAATGAGAGAGAGAGAGAGCACACATGAGAGGAGGGAGGGTCAGAGGGAGAAACAGACTCCCTGCTGAGCAGGGAGCCCGATGCGGGACTTGATCCTGGAACTCCAGGATCATGACCTGAGCCGAAGGCAGTTGCTTAACCAACTGAGCCACCCAGGCGTCCTATTATTTTAGTTCTTAAAGTCTGTACTCATGATGTGAAATAAAGAATTTGCACCCATATCAATCAGTTCAAAGAAAAATCAGATTCCTTGGATTTATGGTGACAATAGAAATATTCCGCCATCTATCCAGTGTCTGTGTATCTCTTCTTGAAATTCCCAGCATGGGTGAAATATTGCATTCTGTCAGAAGAAATAGCACCCCAAATAGCATTTTATTTTATGTGAAATGGAAAAAGTTTATGACCAGTTTACTTAGTTTATTAGGCCATGACATTAATAAGACCAAAGTTTGGGGTTGAAATTATGAGCTTGTTAGCCATTCTGTGGTAATTTACTCCCACTTTCTGAAATCAATTTCCAGTTGGCTTTTACTATGTGTACAAAAAAGAACTAAGCCAAGAGGGTAAGTGGACCAGTGGAAGTTGTCATCAATATTAGAAAAATGGCTCAGAGCCCATGGCCTGGGAAGGGCAGGTGAGGAATGCCAATGTCACTTAAAAATGTGAACAAACTATTAAATTGAAAAGAACCCAACAAAAGTTACAAATTTAAAGCCTGTTTGCAAAATACATGCAACAATGTTATTTTGTTTGACCCTGACTGTATTTAAAAATACCTTTGTCAGTTACCAATGTTAAAAATTGGAAGATGTCACACAAAATTTGGGGTGCTCCTTGTATCTAGATTTTTGCTTAGCAACAGTCAGCTAGATCTGAGCAGCAGCTGCTCCTTTGGACAGAGCATGTGCTTACAAGTTCACCACAGTCCCCACCATGCTCTGTTCTCTTATGCTACAATCCCTTTAGCCACATATGTTACCTACCCAAGCCCAAGAAGGTACTTGAGCTTGCAACCTCCTAACGATCACATATGCACAAGACAAAGAGTTGTAGGATCGCAGTAGTTGATCTTTTGGGAAAAGAAAGATCCACTTTTTGGTAGATGCCAAAATTTGTTTCAAAAGGATAGTAAAGTGAAAGTTGCTGTATCTTTAAAAGTAAAGAACTTACATCACTTGTTCAGATCTCTGCATCGGACTGTGTGTCCTAAAGGCTCCGTTGATGTGTGAGGCAATCACGTGGCATGTGGACTGAGCTGTGGTGTGTAAAAATGGAAGGTTAAGGAATGCATACCTAGCTTTCCCTACCCATTCTCCTTCTCCAAAAGTCTGCAAGGCTTATCACTTCAAGAACTGACACCAACCTACTTTCTAATTCTAGGGCTCATGTAAATGTTTCTCTTTAGAAATTTACTATTGCCTAAGTAGATTGTTTATAAAGCAGTTTATGGACTAAAGAACTGGCATAGACACATACAGGCAATTCCCAAAGTTTCACCTGCCCCAGGCATCATCTTCCCTAAACATCCGGACAGTCCGCATTGAGCAATTTCCTGTACAGAGTCCTGGCAATTCTGCAAAACAGAGCCTCCTTTTCCTCCCTCTTCAGGATTGTTTATATTTCCAAATATTTATTATCTGTGTTTTATTTGGTACAGGTAATTATTTGCCAAATAATTGTTTTGTCTAGTCAAATAGACTTCCAGAAGTTGTCCCCAGGCTGATGATCTGTCAGTTACCAAAGATAAATAAATCAGACTATACATCAGCTTCATCCTTCCTAAATGTGAGTGCATGGGCTTATGGTTGAGATGTATCATCTAAGGAGTAAATACTACTTAGCTTTAAACCTCTCAAACTTTTGAGACTTCTGATGGCTGAATCCAATTACACTCTGTGTGAGTTCTGATGGGCAGTCTACAAGTTAAAGATGTCTCTTCCCCCTACAAGGCAGAATTCAGCATTTGCCCAGTCAGAAAATAAATTCACTAGGAAACAGGCTCAGAATTTTGTTGGCTTTGCTCAAATTTATGCAAATATTATCTTTGGGTAGAGCTGGGACAAACTGAAACTTTTCCGTGAGGGCTTCTATGATGGTGAGAAACCATTTCAGAGGATTTAGCTTGTGCCATCCCTCTGCATGCTAGTCCTGATGATAAACATTCTCTCCAACTTTGAGACACTGGCTGGACAGACTGAAAATTAAAGACCACTGATATCATTAAATGGGCTATTTCTGCTAGGCTCTGTGTAGCAAATTATACAGAATTTTATTCCCATCCCTCTGCAATCTTACCAGTTATATGAGTTTTGTCTTTTTCTTTTTTTTAACACAGCTCTGTCATTTCTGCAGCACTGTAGACAGTTTAATGAAGTGGCGGAGAGGTCCCTTGGAGCCAGTCTGTCTGGGTTGTCCTGGCTGCATGACCTTGGGCAAAATATTTATCTTCTCTCTGCCTCAGTTTCCTTGTGCAAAATGAGTATTATGATAATAGAACCACCTATGGGGTTGTTGTGAGGATTAAATAAGATAGTCTATGAAACAAGACTTACTATAATGACTGGCATGTAGCAAGCACTTACTTAAATGTTGATTTCTGATTATTCCTCTAGGCAGCGTAGTGTGCTGGGCTTTCAGAACAGTCTGGGACTGTCACAGTGCCTTTCATTGCATTGGAAAGAGTCTACTGTTTTTCACGCCAGCTCCGTATCACAGAGGACAGAAGCCATTAAGAACACACTTAGCTAGACGTTAGTTTATTCTATTTAAACTCATTGTTCGTTGGTAATGGAGACACATGCCTGCCAACAGTTGTAATTCTCTGTTTGGTGACTATTGTTGCAGACCCTTAGACTAATGGAGGTGTGAGTAAAAGGGAAGAAGAAATGGAATGAATCTGGAGGCTGCCTTCAAAGTGAGATCACCAGTTAAATGCCGTAAGGCTTCTGGCACTGGGACTGACTGTCAATGGATGTAAAGTTGTGTTGTCACATACAGAACAACCATACATAATGTAATGCTATAGGACAATATACCCAGGGCTCTGGTGGACAAGGTCTCCATTCTCCCTTTCAGTCTCAGCACCAATGCAATGGTCCAACAAGAGACACTCGGGTAATGGGAGAGTCACCCAATCTATGTGTGCACAAAGTGTTGCCTGAGGCTAAAAAATGTTATCTTGTACAGATAGATGTGACCATTTTTCAAATGTAGATGCTTTACTGAGGGCATTGGTAGCATTTTATAACTGTGACTCTTCCCCATCAACAGATTCTTACAAGTTAGGATGGATCCGAAAATCTGCCTACCCCAAGTAAGTCTTTTTACTCCAAATTTTAGAAGCCACTCTCCCTAGCCTAATTTCAAAAAATATCAGGGACCAAAAGAGCAATGCATGAAAATACAAAAGTTAATAGAGTTTTCCAAAGGTTAAATAATCATATTCTGTATGGAGTTTTTGTAAAGGATATAAGCAAGTGTCTGCTCTCAGATTTTTCAACCAGATCATAAATTATTCAAGGTTTGTCAAACTGAAGATCTGTTGCTTTTCAGCAATCTTGGTGAGTCTTCTTCCTCTCTCTCTGAATTTTTAATGTTAGAGGGAATGCAGATGACGACCATAGTCTACCCTTTGTTTGTCCTAGCCATTAGGTTGTGAAGAAGAATAACTTCGTTGGTACTATAGTAGCCCACCTTCTCTGTGGTTTTGATTTCCATGGTTTCAGTTACCTGTGGTCAACCACCATCTGGAAGCAGACCATCCTTCTGAAGTACTGTCAGAAGGTCAACAGTAGTCTATCATCACAATGCCTACGCCATTCACTTCACTTCATCTCATCACGTAGGCATTTTACTATCTCACATCATCACAAGAAGAAGGGTGAATATGTTCCAATAAGATATTTTGAGAGAGGCCACATTCACATAACTTTTATTACAGCATGTTATTATAATTTAACTTTATTATTAGTTATTGTTGTTAATCTCTTATTATGCCTAATTTATAAATTAAACTTTATTATATATATGTATGTATATTTAAAAAAACCATAGTATATATAAGGTTTGGACTGTCCACAGTTTCCAGTATCCACTAGGGGTCTTGAAGCATATTCCCCACAGATAAGGGGGGACTACTGTGTACTGTCAACTGGTCCCTTTTTTTCTCCTCCATAAGAAGCCATTCAGATTTCGCTTTCAACTCATACTTTTAGGCTTGTGCATATTATCACTTAGTTCTCACCCACTCTAAGTTTATGAACACTTATATATACTTTTAAAAATCGACACAACAGTTTTTTGAGACATTATTTTTAGACTTTATTTAGAGCAGTTTTAGGTTCACAGTAAAACCGAGAGGAAGGTACAGAGACTTCCCCTGTACTCCCTGCCCCCACACATAGCTTCCCCCATCATCAACATCACTTACAGAATGGTATATTATTTAAGAAGGATGAGCCTACACTGACACATCATAAGCACCCAAAGTCCGCAGTTTACCTTAGGGTTCACTCCTAGTGCTATACGTTCTATAGGTTTGGATAAATGTATAATGACATGTACCCATTATTATAATAGTATACGCAGTGTTTTCACCCCTAAAAATCCTCTGTGCTCTGCCTCTTCACCCCTCCTCACAACCCTCACCCACAGCACTCCTTTTCACAGAAGATATTCACACAGAATATGTCCATAATTTACCAAAGTGCTAATGATCCATAGATGCCAATGGCATCTGAAATTCTAGAACGAACAGGTGGCTTATATTGTAAAGAAATAGATTTCATTTCTTTTTTTTAAGTTTTTTTTTAAAGATTATTTATTTATTTGAGAGAGAGAATGAGAGAGAGAGAGAGAGCACATGAGAGCGGGGGAGGGTCAGGGGGAGAAGCAGACTCCCTTGCCAAGCGGGAGTCCGATGCGGGACTTGATCCCGGGATTCCAGGATCATGACCTGAGCCGAAGGCAGCTGCTTAACCAACTGAGCCACCCAGGCACACCATTTCTTTTTATTTGTATTTATTGATTCAGGAAAAATAAAATTGTGCATGTATGACTGTGTGTGTGTGTGTGTGTTATGTGTGTGTTTTCAGAGTATTTTATTTTTGGAATTCTTATTTTTGCCTCTGTGTTATACGACTCCACATGGACAAAGTTGGATCTTTTCTCGGAGTCTGGCAAACGTTTTTATTTGCATTTTGCCATGTTCTTGAATTTCGAGGAGAGAAAAGATAGTGGGAGAAATGCTAACAATGTGCGCTAGCATCACTCAGGAGATTGGTCAGACTGAGAACAATTTTTAACTTTGGTTTAATCATAAAATGAACAGCATAGTCCTCTCCTGCCTATGTCAAAGTAAGTGCATTTTTCAGTTTCTGTATCTAATGCTCCATATTTAAAAGTCATGTCTGATAGGCTCCTAACCAATGTATGCATTTTCTTAGTACCAATATTAGCTGGAAATTCCTTGCAGAACAGATCGTTTAACTTTGGCTTCACTTTCTCCATAAATAAAATTAACAACTTCATCTAAATGGACAGTGATATGATAAATTATAGGAATACTTAGGAATTTAAAAAGATAAAATAATTAAAGGAGTTCAGTCTACGTTGACCCACAGTACTCTGTATGGATGGTTTGATGGTTTGGGGATTTGGATTTGAATCCATTAGAGCTTTCTTTCAGTGAGAATCAATCTCTTCACCTAAAAAATGAGGAATTTGGGCTAAGCCTCCTTCGGACTCTGATGGTCGACAACACAAGATGTCCAGAATATGTATAACAGTAGAAAACTTGAATCTGTGATTCAGTAAACATATGGATATATTGCTCTATGAGGAAAATATTGACCTTGGCAAATGCAAGTCAATAAATTTTGATGTTTGCCTTAAAAAAAATCAATACCCACTTTTTTAGCTCCACATAAAATAATGCTTTCAAGAGCCAAAGCTAGTGATGGAAATGAGTTTACCTCTCATCCTAATAAATGCATTATATACAATGTAATATTATTATAGATCATCATTTATTATGGTTGGATATTCTTTGATTTAGAACAAAGATAGTATACTCTTAATTCATCATTCAGTTAACTTTTCTTCTGAAGGAAAAATAAAAAACATTTCTCCTTTTGGGGCCATTAGTACATGAAATAGTATATTCATTACATAAGAACACTCGGAGCTTTTAGGCTATCAATGGAATCTTGTTTAGTCATCTAAAGTACATGTATTACCTTGTTGTATGGGTACAAAGTGATTCAAAGCAAGATATCTTTTAATCCTCTGAGGAAAACAGTTGTATATTTCTCTGGCCTGCTTTCACTGTTAACGTTTCTTATTTCTTCTGGTTTTCCTTTGGATTTGGCTCTGACCATTAGATGAGATTTTTTTAAAAAACAAGAAACCTGGAAAAAAGCAAAGGCTTTACACGCATGCTTGGCGAAAGAATGATTCTAACCATAATTTTTCTTTAAAATGAAACCCCGGGGGCGCCTGGGTGGCTCAGTCGTTAAGCGTCTGTCTTTGGCTCAGGCTGTGGTCCAAGGGTCCTGGGATCCAGCCCCGCATCGGGCTCCCTGCTCCGCGGGAAGCCTGCTTCTCCCTCTCCCACTCCCCCTGCTTGTGTTCCCTCTCTCGCTGTGTCTCTCTCTTTCAAATAAATAAAATCTTTAAAAAAAAATTAAACACCATTTATTGTATGGGATGCATCTAGCAAAGTACCCTAACTCAATAAATATTAGTTTTCTTTTTCACACTTTCCTTCCTCATCTCCACATCCATGAAGCTAAATTTAAAAGGAAAAGGAAAAACCACAGGACGAGAGCATCACAGAGGTTCTCACATGCCCTCCTGCAAAGCCCATTCTCTCCTCTTTCCAGGATCGGTAGAGCTGGCCCGCTCTGCACTCCACCCCAACCTGCAAGCCCCCGGTCTTGCACAGAGAAGCATTTTCAAACATTTTCAAGAGATGAGGTTGGGTGTCCAGTTACGCACACCTTATTCTTCTTCACTGCAATTTGCACACTTGCTGTTAATTCCTTATATAGCATTAAATATTAATGCTATTACTAAATTAAATCCTGACAATGATTGGCTCTCTGTGGCAGCTACGAACATGGACTTTGGGGGTCAGGCTGCCTGGATTCTAACTCTAACTCCTCTACTTACGACCTGTGTGACCTTGGGCAAGTTACTTAATACTTCTGTGTCTCAGTTTCCTCATCTGTGACACAAAGATAACACTATCACCCATCTCAAGGAAATAATAGAGAGAGAGCATATAAAATCATGCCTGGTACAGAGCAAGCTCCGAGTCATAGGGCAGCAATAGGAGTAGAAGAGCGCTAGTTACTGATCCTAGCCCTAGGCTACTCAGAGCACTGGGAGTAGCAGCACCCCCTGCTGGACTGAAAGGCACATCTCTTCGGTTTAGCACCATCCTCAGGGCCTACCTAGGTTTGTGTCTGACACATAGGAGGCACTCAGATATGTTTGTTGACAGACTGATGACTTTGGGACCAATTATGAGGCCTTCTAAAATGTCATATAAATTATCAGTCATATAATAACAGTATTTGCTAATCGTCTGGGTTGTGGTCAAAGAGTTGTAGTGCTGGAGTGTATACTCTGACCTCAGCCAGACCTTAGTTCAAGTCCGTGTCTACACTTGACTTTGGGAAACTTACGTGCCCCCCATTATCTTCTATTTCCTCACCTGCAAATGGGAATTGTCATGCGGATGAAATAAGATAACAACATATAAAGTGTTATGCATACTGACTTACACACTGTAAGGCTCTTTCCATGATTTGCTGTCATGTTGAGTGGTCTCTGGCCCATCCGGCTTATCCCTCACAAGGCATGCAAGGGTACTTTGTGAGAGTATGTTATTGATCCTTAGGAGTTATTTATATTTTCTCTTTGGAAATCTTCCTAATCTGAACAATTTGCTTATTTTAAAGGAAATTTTCAGAGCCAACGATATGGCAGCACAAAGAGGGGGAACGACGAAGGCATCTTCAGCCAAATACTAGAAAGCCCTGAAAGTTCTAGCCTAATTGAGTTCTTGTAAAATGGACTTTAATACAGACTGAACTTCTACAATTTAACTGACCTTCTATTGCCTTTAAAAAGTGACCCCGATCTTGAATTGGGACCATTGATAGTCTATGCATGTGACTAAATGGCTTTTCCATGATGGAAAAACATCCAGCAGGCAAAACATCATGGTCTTCTCGCTAATTCTCTTTTTAAGATGAAGTCCCTTAGCATTAAAAATGTTTTAGGAGAACACAAATGTTACACACGCTCTAGTTACCAAGAAAAGAAAACTTCAGATTTATAGCAAATAAACGTAGAGAAGACATAGTCATAAACATTCTAATTTAAGGTGGGTAGCTGATACTAAATGGACATAGATCATAAAGTGCTGGTGACTGGTCTGATTATTCCTTTAACTGCTCTAGAGAGATATGGTTCAGATAATAAATAGGTGCTTTCATGGAATTTGAAATTGTTTTTCACATAAAGCATGTTTTTTTTTCTCAAGGCTGGATTTACCTAAATTCACTGACAGCTGGAAGCCAAATGTATTCACATTAAATTGTTTACATCACAGGGATTCCAATAGATAAACTACATTTCATTTATTAATGTACAACACATAGAAGAGACCCTAACTCCTACATTTAACCAAATGTTTCTCATCATTTCTAATGCCTAGAACGTTACTGAGAGATTGTGTGTGTGTGTGTGTGTGTGTGTCTGTGTGTCTGTGTGTGTGTGTGTGTGTGAGAGAGAGAGAGAGAGAGAGATAATGAGGTTTTGCCAGTGTACCATTATTTATGTTTGTTTCCTCTTTGGTTTAGCAAAATGGAAAGTGAATGACTATCTAGAGTGGCTCAGATTTTGATAGTTCAGTGACTGACCATAGCCATCCATATCCACTTTCCCAAGAACCCTCAATCTCCTGCTTCCTGCCCCATTTCCTGGAAAATAAATGGTGGGAATGCAGAACTTCAGGAATGACAAGACAAGAGCTCACTTTCTTGTTAGAGAAAATAGAATTCCCAGAGTAGGAGGATTTATCGGAAATGCAGACTCTCAAGCCGGTACCAGACCCACTGAACCAGGATCTGCATTTTTAAAATATTTGTGTGTACATTAAGGCTTAGGAAGCACGGCCTTGGGAGGTCCCCCATGCTGCTGGCTACTTCCAACCCCCAGATTTTTTGGAATATCCTCATGACATTGCTGTACAATTTGTAGAATTGGAGAATAAGAAACAGCCAAGGTGTCAAGAAAATGTGATTCTTTCACCACTCACCGCTGGGGAAATTTTCTAGGAATAGGTGATTTAAGGGCCAGTGAAACTATAGAAAGTGAAGGATCTCAAGGAGGAAAGCAGATACTGCCTGTATATCATCCGAGAAGCCAGACGCAGGCTAGCTAGTTGTGGTCAGTAACATGCCTCAAAACCTATAGGAGGTACTGTGAGCCTGTCAAGGATGTTCCAAAAGCCATGATTCAGGAGTGAAGGGAGATAGGAAACTGGGGAATGCCATCAGTGACAGGCCTGTGAAGAGCTTGCTGAACCTTAGGAAGGTCTTCCTTGTGTCTCTATAGACTGTTTCTTGAGCTGACAGCAGTCACAGGGGCTTTCTACCCATGGCGGTTAGAGGGCCCGCCCAGATTCTTACAGTTGTCCAAGTATAGCCCTTCATCCATCTGTAACTCAACTACCTGGCACTGTCATTTCCCCCAGATACACATTAGAAATTTAGTTTCATTCAATTTGACAAATATTTATTGATCTCATGTGTCAGGCACCATACTCATTACTCAAATTTTTTCATTAAAAAAAAAAAAAAAAAAACCTGGGGCACCTGGGTGGCTCAGTCGTTAAGCATCTGCCTTCAGCTCAGGTCATGATCCCAGGGTCCTGTGATCGAGCCCCGCATCGGGCTCCCTGCTTGGCAGGAGGCCTGCTTCTCCCTCTCCCACTCCCCCTGCTTGTGTTCCCTCTCTCACTGTGTCTCTCTCTGTCAAATAAATAAATAAAATCTTAAAAAAAAAAACCCTCCAAGTAACCAAAATAGGCAACAAAATTCATTACTTAAGCTCATGTAGCTCATTCTTCCATATAGAATCAGGGTGGGCCTAATTCTGAGTCTATTTTTATTTGTCTGTTTTAGTCTACTTTATACACAATTCCAGCAAGCTCAGTTATCTGGTTTCCAAGTCCTCTATAGAAGGAGTGAATGGCACAGATGGAGAGAAAGGGTTAATACTGTTGCCCCAGGAAAATGTACTGATTCAGCCAGAAGGGCAATAGATTGTCCTTAAATAAAGAGACAGAGATCTGCAAATAGAAGACAAGCGCTCAGAAAGCATAGCCATCTAAAGCCATTTTTGTGTAGAGACCAACATTTCCATGTACCTCACAAGATCTGGGCCATGGTGTGTTACATCAGTGCATCGGATCCTTAAAAGGGAGCTGAACCTTTAAAAAAAAAAAAAGTTGAATCATATTCAGAATACTAGTTTAAAGAAAAATAAAACTTATGTAACATATTTTAGAAAGCTCTTCATGAAAAGAGGCTCCAGTAAAAAAATCATAATGCTTGAAAGAGCAACAGCACATTTTTAGGGGAATTTGCAAAGGCTCAAGCTATAAAATTCTGGATATATGAGGCTTTAGTATGTTTTTTAAGGGATAAAACTTACTTGGCATGACATCAACAAATTGAAATTAGGAACACTCTCTTAGATAGACCCGAATTTATTCTACATGTCTTTTGCATGAATGAAGTTTTTGTCCCAGCTGTACATTTATGAACATGGCATAGCATTTGCCCATGACACATCTGAGGACTCAGAGCTGTCAGCACACCCTTCTCATATTTCAACCCCCATTTCCAGGTTCTTGAAGATCATTTCAATTCAACTTCAAACAAAAGAACCATGACTCTTATTTGCCTGCTCCTTAGGAAATATGCAGAAATAGGGATATCTGAGTATAAAGGATCGTGGAAATTGTATGTACAATTTGTACATAACTTGTTGATATAGTTTATTTAACACACACATATATACGTTATATTCTATTATCACACACATATATGAACGAAAGAGCGAGAAAGAGAGAGATGGGAATATGCCAGGAAAAAGTTCATAAAAAATACACTCAAAACTCTTTAGCAGTGGTTTTTCTCTGGGAAATAAGATGAGTTGCATCTACTTTCTTCTTTAGATCTCTGCCTTTTGTGAAGTTTTTGCAAAGAACACACACACATACAAACACATGCACTCACACCTTTCTATATATAAATTACCAGTATTTCCACTTGGGGAAGGAAAGGAAGAAAGGGAGAGAAAGAAGAAGAAAGGAAGGAAGGAAAGGAGGGAGGGAAGGGGGCCTGAGAGAATGAGCACGTCGGTTCATTGATCTCTTGAGTGCCACTGAGCCAGCTTCCCTTCACCCTTCTTCACTCTGGGATGGCCTATCCTTTTTAATATATGGGGCTTCCATGTCATCGCCCCAGATCATTCTGCACACCCACTCCCTGAGAATGTCCTTTTTGGGTAGATGATAAAAACCAGCCTGAAGTCACAAAGCTAGACTTGGGTACAGCCAAAGAGCAGGGACCCTCCCTCAGCTGAGTCTCTCTCCCAGCCACACAAGGCCCTCTGTGACACTCTCTTTCTGCCCCATATGCAGGCTGGTTATCTTCCTATTCAGAAACACATCTATGAACCAAAAAACAATCCTTGGCTCAAAATGACAGTCACACTGTCATGAGTTGATGCCTATTAGGACAGGCTGGAGAAAGAGAAGACTTTGGGTACAGTCAGCCTCTCATTGGATAGAGTCATTGCTCAGCCAAGTAAGCAGGGCATAACTCATCTAAGGAGGTAGTTTTGTTTTTTCTCTCCTAAACATGCCCTTTCTTTGTATGCTGTTTAGACTAAACAGTATAAAATGGGATTGACATTATGTAATTACTTGCCTTTTACACTGTGCTAACTTAATTTGCTTTTCATTCTCAGGTATTTAAGAGATCATTATTTTCCCATCAGACTTTACTGTCTGCCAATTAAAGCGTTAGATGGATGAGGTAAACCATTGTCCGGGAAGGTTTCAGGTAGACATATTGAAAACAACAGCTTTGTATCACTTTCCTTCGGTCAAAGACAGAAGTATTTTGCCAGTTTATCAGTTTATGTGATACCCTCTGTGCATTATATAGTGTTTTTTGGTTCTACTTACAAATAAAAATGGCCATCATATGAGTTCTAGCATTTACGACTAGGTACAAATTAAGTCTCCCATCTCTGCAAGAATAAGCAGATGGGGATCAGGTTCAGGAGCTGGAGTTGTTTTGAGGTCTCCCTTATCCCCTTGGGTGCACCTGCGTTACAAAGCACGTTGTGATGGGGCCCACTGGTGCCTCAAGCTGTGCCATCCCTCTGTTTTGCCAGGTCCACTTCATCAGAAAACACATCCTGGTTCCACAGGACCCACTTCAGTCACATGATCAAATAGGACTCATGTCCAGGGAAACATGGGATTTAAGTTGGTTTAAGGAAAGTGTGATAATCTGAACAACAACAACAACAAAAACCAAGCCACTTTTCTTCTCATCCACTCTCCTGTTAGGTAATAAGAGCCATAGCACCAAGGATTTTTCATCTTAGTACCTGAAAACACAGTCATTTTCTTTTTCTCTCTGTCATTATGGAAAACGCTTGTACTTTGGAAGTGCAAGAAAACCATAGTAATTGCTCAAGAACTGCAAAAGGAGAAAGCGTCCAGGCTAAAGGTAGGGACATTTGTCAGCTCCAGAAAGCACTTTTCAGAAAAGAGAATTAACAAATACGAAAGGTCACCATAAGCACAGCCAGATTGCCTGGGCCATTAAAAAATTAATAGACTGTCAGTTATAATAACTCAAGGGCCAAAGGAAGAGAACAGCTTGTGCAATCATTAATTACAAAATAAGATTATGGTGTCATGGCCTTCTTGTCAGAATCTGTGGTTCTACTTCGGACCTGGAAAAGTAAGTCCCTCGGTCTTGATCAAGCAGAGGGCTACATGTTGTTTTGATTACCGTAATCCTGGGTTTAGAGCACACACCAGTTCAGTGAATCCGCTTCATCTCTGTTCTAAGAGGGTAGCCCTGGAGAAGGCAGGGCTGTTGCCTATCAGAGTCCACCTCTGAGTTAACCCTGAACTCATTCCAGGTTTGGATTGATGATCTGCACAGTTACTGAACCCCATGCCTGTCTGTAAGAGAGGCTCATTTGATAACCACTGGTCACATGTGATTAACTAAATTTAAATTTAAGGTAATTCAAATTAAATAGAATTTAAAACCTAATTCCTTATTTGCACTCACCACATTTCAAGTGGTCAGTGGCCATGTGTCTAGTGGCTACCATATTGGACAGTGCAGAAAGTTCTATTGGAGAGCATTGTGGTTTGGAAGCTCTTGTTGTCTTGGCATCCCCCACCCTAAGGAAGACCTCTAGACCTATTGTGGTAGTTTTCAAGCTTAAACATGAATCTGAATCACCTAGAGGGCGTGCTAAAATACAGATTGCTGGACCCTACCACCAGAATTTCTGACACAGTAGGTCTAGGAGGGGCCCCTCAGATTTGCATTTTTAACAAGTTCCCAGGTGATGCAGAAGCTGCCGTTCACTAGGACTGCACTTTGAGAACCATGCTCAATATGTAGAAGGAGTAATACCAGCATAAGTGCAGGGCTACAAATATCAAGCCTTGATTCTGTAACTGAAAATGAGTATTATCTAGAGCTGCACTGTCCCATACAGCTACTAGCCACACATGGCTAGTGAGCACTCAAAATATGCACCTAAAAATTAAAATGTGAATGCTATTTAACTTGAATTAATTAGAATTCAAATATTAAACAGTATAAAATATTTTTCCATTTATTTCAGCTATTGTTTTGGCAGAACTATATTTAACTTAAACCATTGAAAATGTCACATCCAAATTGAGATGTATGTGTAAAATGCATATCAGATGTCAAAGGTTTCATACAGAAAGAGAAGGTAAAATATCTCACTAATAATCTGTATATTGCTTACATGCAGAAATGATAATATTTGGTACATATTAGGTTAAGTAAAACATACTGAAATTAGGCTTACCTGTTTATTGTTACTTTTTAATGTGGCTACTAGAAAAACTTTAAATTACGTATGTGGTTTGCATTATATTTCTGTTGGACTGTGCTGATCTAGAACTTATTCACTCTCTTGGACTATCAATTGCCCATCAGTTATTTGTAGTCATAGGTTGGAGAGGAGGAGTGGTAGATTAGTAACGTGCCCAGCGTGGTAAGGGTGAGTTGTGGCAGAACCAGGACTCTGTCTTGTATCTACACCATATCTGACTTTCCTCCGGGGTCCTAATGGCCTCCCCGTGATCATCTCTGAGCCAGACCATGCCAAGCAAACTTCAAATGTCCCAGAAACCCAAACTACTTTAGAAACTACTAGTATGGAACTTTCCCAGACCAATTAAAGACAAGGACCAGCCCTAGACAAATTGTGGAAGGGTTGAATTTTTTCTTTAACAAATTTCTAACTTCCCTTCTTATCCTGCCATCTCCTGGCTGGTCTCATGTCATCTCGCAAGATAGCCAAACTTTGCCACTGCTTCCTAAAGACTACTTTTCCATGATGGCACTCAGGGAAGCCTAGACACATCCCTCACCCCTTCTCCATTAAAACTTACCCCTCCTGGGTCTGCTTCACTTAGAGCTTTGTTGAGCTCCTGACCCTTGAGCCATTAGTTCACATTCAGAATAGCAGTGGCCCGTAGAGGTAGTTTCATCCTTAAAAGTAATTCCTTAGAGATAGCAATGTCTTCAACAAAGGAGTAAGTGATCAAATGGGAAATTTCAGACACAGGGAAGACCAGAAATGAGATATTTTCAGACTTTTGGTGGTGTCCTTAGTCAAATTATGGGAACTGTCTATCTATAGGTCAAGGTTGTATTCAAAGTTAGTTAAAGTAAATCTTCCTGTTCACCACTGAAATGCTTTGGCCATCTTCCCTAAAGTTAGTCAGGATGCAGAAACCTTCACAAAGTCCCTCCTGAGGACACTTGGTGTCCCTGAGACCATTACGGGCCACACGGCCTGTCATTCATGGTCATCATTTCAGATCATCCTCTGAACCACGGTTGGTCATTTGATGCAACATGAACTGAACCAAGTCGAAGATCTCCTGTTGGCTTTGGTATGGTTTTACTGCGATAGATGTTGAGATAGTAAAAGATTCCAAAGATGAATTTCAGAGCAGGAAACATCAATAAATTAAAAACTTTTGCTGAAGTAGAATCCTATTATATAGTAAAATATCTTCTGCATTGTTTTCCAGCGAAAAACTAAAATAGTGCAGACTTTACCCAAATCATGGGAAACCTAAAGACTATTTCTACCAGGGTTGATCAGATTGCCCCTTAAAATTATAATTTTCTTAGATTAATACTTTTGGTAATTTGCCTTCCTCAGATACAAAACATAAGAACCAAAATTTCATGTTAAATGGTAAATAGAAGTCACTCTGGGGTGAATATGTTATCGTATTATAACCTTGAGATATCAAGAGGCCGTTTTTCACCTATTCCATTGGCAATTACTGTTTGAAATAATAATAGTGTCAGAAAGAATATAATGAGATAGGCATGCTCATAACATGCTCAGTGTTTCAAAGAACCTATAAAAAACTTATGCCCTTTTTCTTAGCTATTCTTTTAATGGGAATCTAAGAGAAGTAAACAGAAATATGCATTTTATTATAGAGGAAAAAAGTCTTAGAAACAACTTAAATACCACTTATGATAAAAATCAAATAAATTAAGGCAAACCATGTGAAGAAGTACTACATATCTAATAAAAGTAATGTTTATGTGAGAATATTTTAGCAACTGTTTGGTTTTTATTTTAAATTTTAATTGAATTTAATTTTGCATAGGGAATATTTAATATATACACAATATTTTAATGGTTCAAAATGTATTCCGTTAAATGCCCCCCTCACCTCTAACCATCTCCCCAGGAACAAACAGTATTACTAGTTTCTCATTTATCTTATCGGAGATATTTTATGCATATACAAGTTCTAACAAGTGTGAATAAAATGTTTATTTTCCCTTGAGGACACTCATATTAAATTTGTAAGCTTTAAAAGAGATTACTACTCAACTCTAAGTATCTTGATTCTTACTATAAAGCTCCCTATGAGATTTCCAAAAGTTCATTGTAGAAGAAGGACTTAATACCATGTGACATTGCTAGAAATCCAATTTACCCACATCTCTATAGAGACCTGTGATCAAGAGCTAAAGAAATAAGGAATTGTATTCATGCAGGCGCTTTCTGTCCAGACTCCCAACAACCTATTATAGTTTGGTGGGAGAATGAGGGTGGATGAGTTTTCTTTCTCTAAGCCTAGATTATGGCCACCAGAAGACTATACTTTTAGTAGAATAAGCAAAGTAACCCCCCAGCACAAGCTGTAGTGATAAGGAAGGACCACATTTTCCCCTTAGAAGCAAGACTAACCTCGAACTTTGCTTAGCTCATGGTCAGCATTATGCTGGCCACCCAGCACCAGGTATTCCTGCTCTACATCACGCTGACCAGGGGTCCAGCTCCATCATCACAGCGCATCTGACTCCCAGCCTGGCTTTCCATCAGTGCCACCGCCCGCCCTCCCTCCCACCGTGCCTACAGGAAACCGCAAACCCCAGAGAGCAACCCTACCCACTGTTTTTCCAGGTAGAACAAAATATCTTCCATGGTGGCTTTATGCTGAGACTTTGTGCTTTTTCCTCAGATTAAAATCATAAGATGTAAAATTTGTTCTATAAGCTGTTGGTTGAATTCCTGAGCCCAGCACACAAATAAGCATTCAATAATTTTTCAAAGAGATGCCTAAATGAATGAATCTTGTATTGTTTCAAAGAATATTTTTTAAAGAGGCATGCATGAGGCCTTTTGGCCCTGTATATTATGTTAAATAAAAACAGTGTGGGGGGGTGTTCTGGTGGCAAGAAAAGAACCTGTTACGTTGTGCTTGAGAAAGATGTGTTACAGCATTTGGTTCGAAAGCCCTAATGATGACAGGACGCATAACATGGCAACAAGTGTCGGTCCACCCTTTGCAGCTGACCTTATTAACAGGCTGTTGGGGCCCCAAGCTGTTTCATCTGAACTGAGCCAGCCTTGGATGATTCCAGAATTACATAGCAGATTTTTTGTGTGTGTCTGAACAACTCCACTATGTAGGCAGCAATTCCTTTCCCTGTATCTGGTTATTTGATACCTTTCCTTCTGTTTTGCCAAGAAATTCTTCATGATGTAAATTGGTTCATTTATAAATGGCGAACATTTTCAAATTTTAAAATGCACATAGAAATGTACATAAAAGTGTGCCATATAAAGTATTGTTCTTTGTGGTAACTATTATTGCTGTTATAATTAGTGTAAGAGTGATAGTGTTTATAATGTTTTCCCAAAATAACAGGCAACTTGTTAACTGCATAACTAGAGAGTATAAATGAGCACTGGCCTAGGCGGTTAGTATGCATTTGATAGGAATTTATTGCTGAATTAATCAGTAGGTGTAACTTTTCCTGTCGTGGGATTATAGAGAGTAAGAACTAGCTTGGGAGGTGAGGTCCCATCTGGGGGAGGAATGCATGGTCTATGGGACAGCTCTTCTTGAAATATGATGTGCCAAGTCATCATAGTTTCAGGTATTCAACCCCCAAACATATGTGTCCATAGTGGTGCCTCTCCAGGAGGACTCTCCACCTCCAGCAGTAAAGAAGCTGCAGGTACCCAGCTGCTCTCTACTGGTATTTGGGCAGCAAGCTCAGCTGAGGTGGGCAGTTTTCGTGCTTAGCAATGGCCACCATATGCTGACCACGTTCTGTGTGCCAGGCATGGACCAGTGACCTTACTGCAGGATATCATTTTATTCCTTCAGCAACCCTATGAGGTAGGAGTCATCACACTAATTTGATAGAGGGAGACTAGATGCAGAGAGGTCGAGCATCCTGATGAAGTATACATCTCTTGAGTAAACTAGGACGTGAGCGCAGGTCAGGGCCCATGCTGCCAACCAGTATTTCTCAAAGTATGATCCTCAATTCACTGGGAGGGCCATGAATTCCTCAAGGCCAACCTCTAATTAAATATTACAAGCCCTTCTTATTTTCAGTTCTTGTAATAGGCAAATGACAAGTCCACAGAGTTTCATTTTTACATAAGACTAGTAACTCATTTAGTGGATTATGAGTTTTTTAAATGTTGATATTCAAATTAATTGAATTTTAATTTTAAAAAGTTAGTTCAATAAAAGACTTATTATATATAATATATAATATAAACAATATAAAAATAAAAATAATAAAACAAAATGTTGATATTCATTATGCACAATGAATCATGGAACCCTATATCAAAAACTAATGATGTAATGTATGGTGATTAACATAACAATAAAAAATTTTTTAGAAAAGTAAATAGGGGGCGCCTGGATGACTCAGTTGGTGAAGCGTCTGCCTTGGGCTCGGGTCATGATCCCAGTGGGCGGGGAGTCGGCTTCTCTCTCTGCCTCTCCCCACGCTTGTGCTTGCTCTCTCTCTCTCAAATATTTTTTAAAAATAAATAAAATAAAATACAGTATCATAAAAAAATGTTGATATTCAGAAACGAAAATTAACATGGCTCTTAGATGAGATGGCTCTAATTTATTATTCCGTGAGAAATTCAGACTAACAGATCACATTGTAAAGTTGCCACTTTACATATGTAAACACACAGACGATTGGAAATCTACTGGAAAGTGGGAGAGGGTAACAGTGCCTCGGAGCCCTGAGGTGTTGGCCTTGCCTAAGTGTGCCCCATCTTACAAAGGCTCAGTACCACTGTCCTAACCATTATGCTAACATGGAAAGGGAAAGAGGAGTCAGTCCATGTGGGCTGCTATAATAAAGTACCATAGAGTTTGCTTGCTTAGAAACAACAGAAATTTGTGTCTCCCAGTTCTAGAGGCTGAAAGTCTGGGACCAAGGTGCCGGCATGGTCAGATTCTGGTGAGGGCCCCCTTCTGGGTTATAGAGTTCTTGAACCCTCACATGGCAGAAAGAGAATGCTAGCTAGCTCTCTGGCCTCTTCTTCGAAGGACACTAATCCCATTCACCCGGGTTCCACCCTCATGACCTCATTACCTCCTAAAGGCCCCACCTCCTAATACTATCACGTTGCAGGTTAAGATTTCAACATATGAATTTTGGGGAGACACAAATGTTCGGTCCCTTGCAAAGAGTTCATTCCATTACATGTGAACAGAACAGAGCATGCTGGTATTATTTTCCTACACATGGAATGTGAGCTGAAGCATCAAATGTTATTTTGTTGTTCATATATTCCTATCATTTATGTAGGATAGGATCTTTTTTTAAAAAAAAAAAAGTCCCGTGTATGGTCTAGAATCTCAAATAAGGCAGGACGCACCCAATACTGATTAGCTCTGTCTTAAGTCTCACATTGATTCGTTTTCTGAGTAAATGTTTGAATCCTTTCCTGTTTTAAGGTATCCTAACGATTCTGTCTTTTTCATACTCTAAGCATAAATTCTTCAGCGAGGCCATTTAGTCTTTTTTCAGAAAATCGGAATAAGCGCTTTTCTGAAACGTACCTAAGGCAGCTAGCTGCTCCTCCAACACATCACCCATCAACTGCCTTTAGCAAACAAAAGATAATTTTTAGATTCCAAACCTTAACTATTCTTGGACCCATTAGCTGCAAGGGCATTGGTAAATTGGGTTATTCACTCTATGAGTGTTTCTGTCACAAAGTCGAAGATATGTATTGTCCTTTTTTTATTGAAATGTCCCTGCAGCATTCGTGCCCTACTCATCTGAAAAATTTCTTAGCCGGTGAAGTACGGTTTTTAATTTTCAGCCATAAGACAATAATTCACTCTTTATTCCTGCAGATCATCCAGTTATTATTTGTTAGTAAATGTGGTGGTGTTAAATAGCAATTATTTCTACTTGGTGATTTTATCTCAGCCCAGGGGAAAAAAATTGCCTAAATAGGGTAAGAAAAGGAGTCTTTTAAGTCTTTGATATGACATTTATCACTAAAAATTCCCCAGGCTTTGTTGGCCTCCCAAACAGCAATATTTTGATAATGCTTTTCAAGCAGTTTAAAAATAACTTTAATTTACCACTTAATAGTGCTTAAGACAGCTACTTGCACACCTAATAAGTATTAAGGACAAAAAACCAAAACATAAATAAAATGGAAGGGCAGATGCTACTGCATTCACTAAATTGTATCCCCATGCATTACTTTACCCTTTGTTCTGGCAAAACAGAGTAAGCCTCCAAATTGTATACAGTAGCCCTTTAATCCTGGGAAGCAAAGGGAGAGCTCATCATAAACATGTATCGCTTTGTTTCCCTTTCTTTCTTTGGGGAGACTGGAGTTTAAATCTTCCTTTCAGTCCTGAAGTAACATTCCACAGGAAGTATAGTAAAGGTACTAATGATACTAAAGTAAAAATAGTTGTGACAAAAACGCCTAATCTCATGATTAAAATGTAGAAAGAGAAAATAAGTCACAATTCTTTTCTCATTCAGACACACAGTTGATGACAGGTAATCAAATTTCCCGAGGGCTAGGAGGATCCTAGATCGCCTTTAGGATCAAAAACTCACACTACTGTTGGTTAGCAAAACCTCTTACGGGCCTGCAGTGTCCCCAAGAGAGACGTTTTGTGGAATTTTAACCCCGGCAATGGTGACATGCTCCATTTTTCACAGTATGGGCACTGTATCCACCAGGGCCATCTCCAGTTTGCCCCCAGCAAGGCGATAACCCCGTGTCAATCTGCTCCTTTAAAATAAAGAGGCGAAAGCTTGCATCATATGCAGCTTGTCCATGTTTGCTGGAATCATCTAGGCCTGCTGAAACTGCCAAGGCTGGAAACAGGCCTTCAGGACTTCCTCAAATAGAAGCAACAAGCAATGCTTAATACTTAATAGTAAAAAGTATGTCTTAATTGTAGTGCTCCTAAATATTACTCATCTTTGTGAACAAGTCTATAGCTTATGTGTGTGATTTAGAGCATGGGTTTAAATGTCAGACCAGAAAGGGATCCACCATTATTAAGTGTGTAATATAAGCCATGGTCCTCAGATTTTAGCAGTCATTAAAATCAGCTGGAGGGCTTCTTAAAACACAGATCGGTATAATGTTCCTAAAGAATGTGCATTTCTAACAGGTACAGAGGAGTGGGGGGTAACCCTGAGGATACTCGTCTGTGGACCACATTTTGAGACCACCACAGTAAGGGTCTCTTCCCTAGCCCCACTGTGCCTCAGTCTCTTCACCAGCTACTTGACAGTACTCACACTTTCCTCCCAGAGTTGTTGGCACAATAAATAAGATAATGCAATTAAAGTTCTTAACCATGCCTAGCATGAACTAAGGTCTCAATCTATGCTAGCTGTTATTACTCTTTACTTCTGTGGACCCTGGAGGGGATTCTGCAAATGAAAACAGTTGAGTAGCTTCATTTATTTGCCTTTTTTTAAATAAAGATTTTATTTTTAAGTAATCATTACACCCAATGTGGGGCTCGAACTCACCTGAGAACAAGAGTGGCATGCTCTACTGATTGAGCCAGCCCCCATATATTTGGCTTTGATCAATCCTCTGGATTTTCTGCTTTTAACTTTAGATCAGACTAAACTCCTGTTTTCACTTTTGAGTTAGAAAGGAAAGATTTTGTTCTTTGAAGATGCTAAATCTTTAGTTTACCAACATGTGATTTGTTTATGTGGTTTTACACTCTCCATTTGTTTTTTATTCTGTTCAGTAAAATATTCATGATTTTGGTTGGCTGTAAGTTGTGTAAGGTGTCCCAGGATGAGTGAAGGGAAAGAACCATACAGTTTTATCTTGTAGGATACTTTAGGGACAAATTTCTTTCTACTAATACAAACTTGGACTGTATTATATACAGAGATAATGCTACCATTCTTGGACTCTCTACATTTTTAAGTAAATTTGCTGTATCTGGTTGTTAAGCTGTCTCTTGGTGAATATGTTCCTTAGAAGATACAAGATGAAAAACTCAACTCCTTTGCTGATTTAGGAGCAAAACTGAGTTGGCTTAGCACTAGTGACTGTACCTGAATTCATGTAAATTAAGACATATTGTTGGTGCCTTTGTACAGAAAGAAAAAAATAATCGAATCTAAGCAATAGCAATATATGACAGAAGCTAGAGATCTAGAGTTAAAAATCACTGATGTTTATACAATTGTTTTTTTGATGACTACAATGAAAGAAGACCAGCCTCTTAAGAAGAATGGTTTTGCTAGAAAATTCTGAGCTGCTATGGATGAAGCCCATGCAAGAGTATCTAGAAATACAGGGTCCCAGATGCAACAGCTTGTAGCCATGTGTCCTGGATTAAAACAATCAAAGCTCATCCTCTGATGTTGCATGTTCAGCAACATGCAAAATGACTGCTGTCTGTCATGGCACCAAATAATGGTAGTCTCCATCACATAGAGGCTTATGAGGGAGCTTATTTGAAGTCAACTTCCAAGTTAAGGTACCTTGGCAAACATTCTCATGGTATCAGTCTTCTTTGCATATTTTTAAGAATGGTGTCTCCTCCACTCAGGAGAATGACTTTCAGTTTGGAAGGAGGTACAAGGGTCATTAAGGCAGAGTTGAAGCTCCCCAGTGAATCGAAGGTTATGAGTGTGAAGTTTGCCACTTTAAGTAAGGACAAGTCTCCAGATGAATGCTATATTGGAGATTACAGATTGTTTCTTCTTTAGTGGTAATCTTTGAGATTCCTGGCAAACTAAAAAGCTTCCCAAAGATTAGAAATAACTCAAATGCCCCACATTCAGAAACAGGGCAGAGAAAGATGAATTACATATATGCAAGTATTTATACCATATAAGTATATGCATATAGATATGGATTGGATATGTGTATACATATATATATGCATATATACACATATGCACTGAAGACCCTCAACAGCAAGAACTTAGAGCAAATTACAGACTAGAGCCATAGAACCAGGGAGGTAAAACTGTATCACAGGCATTCATCTTGAGACACCAGAAATTAAGTAATGACAAACCAACCCCAAGCACTTTTTGGTAGTGTTTATAATTACAGGTAAGACCAACGGAACAACAGAGGCATCCTATTTATATTTATGCAAGGCTTGTGGGCACACTGCAGTAGGTGGGCTTTAGGAAATCCCTAAATTGGATTGATCAGCAGGAGAATGCAATAGTGAAAGTGGTCGTCTTGCAAAGTGCTGAACCTCCCATCATTGAACATCACCAAATAGATGCCACATGAGAACCAGGGAAATCTCTTGGCTCTCCTGCACCATAAGCTTACATACTGGCAATTCATAAGGGAAGGTATTTATTTCACTCAGTTACCAGAATGTTGGATGCACTCAACACACGTGTTTGCTGAATGAACAAGTGTCAAAATGCAAGAAGTTGGATTTCAGCCATATCCTAATGTTCAGATGTCAACTCCTAAGGCTTGGATTTCTACTGAGTTAGATAGTGTTTGCTTAATATCAAAAATATTAAAAACAAAACAATGGAAATAATAAAAAGATCAGTGGTTGCTTGGGGAAGGGAGAGGGGAAGATGAATAGGCAGAGCACAGAGGATTTTTAGGACAGTGAAAATATTCTGTATGATATTTTATATATATATATATATATATATATACATATATATCATGATACATTTGTCCAGACCTTTAGAATGCAACACCAGGAGTGAACCCTAATGTAAATTATGGACTTTGGGTGATTATGATGTGTCAATGTAGGTTCATCCTTGTTTTAAAAAAGGTACCATTCTGGTGAGGGATGTTGATAATGGGGGAGGTTTGGCATATGTGTGAACAGTAGGTATGTGGAAAAATCTCTTCCTTTCAATTTTATTGTAAACCTAAAACTTCTCTAAAAAACAAAGTCTTTGAAAAAATATTCAGCACTTTTTTATGCAAATAAAAAACTTCTTGTTCTCCAAAATCTACCTTATATATTTTATCAATCTACTAAGTCATATAATGAAAAGAAATCTATTTTTCCAGAATACCAGCAAGTTATTCCTGTTCATTTTCTTAAGGTTTAAAACATGACATTTTGGAAGGAAATTGAGGAATGTGTTAATATATGAACAACCAAGGCTCAAGATTTCTGCCATTTTAATTTTGGGTTCTGGTACCAATGTCATCATCCAGTAAGCATATTGCTGGTCTCTTTGTTTTTGATTCTACTGTCTATATAACTTTCTCTTGAATGGAAAATAAATAGTACTTTAGGGAAAATGCTTGGAAATGTAAACGGTTTTTACAATACGGGTTTGAACCAAAGTTAAATATTTACAAGCTCTGTCACCAGAATAATTTAGCTACTGATTAAAGCAATAATCACTACTATACAGTGTCTCAAAAAGTAAAGTGTTGAACTTTCTTAAATCTGTTGTACAAGATAAGTGTCTCCCAGGGGGTATTTGGCAAGATCTGGAAACCTTTTTGATTGTCACAACTAGGGGGTGATATTGGCATTTAGTGCATAGAGGCCAAGGATGTTTACAAGTTGGCTTTGAGCAATAGTGTAAATACTGCATTTACAAAACCTTCAGTAGATTAACCCATTCTTTTCACCTTCTGGAGAATGTATAGTTTTGATTACACTAAAGTATATATACTTTTAAGTGTATGTTTAATTTTACTAAGTACCCTTCAGAAACTTCATTTTGCAAATGGACAGAACAAAATGTTTTCATGACTTAAGAAACCTTTTTCACTACTTCCTTGTCAATTTAGATGCAATACCATTTGAAGCAAACATCCACGAAGACAGAGACGATGCCCACCTTGTTTCCTACTAATGTGATTCCTACATTACATAACTAAAATGTTTATTGCGTGCCTTCTGTATCCCAGGATATTGACATATATGTTTTCATATTTTTAAAACAAATAAATGAAGCAGTAATTATTTTCCCTACTTTACAGAGGACAAAGCAGTGGTTCCGAGAGACTAAGTCACTTCTTAAAAATGCAGAGCTACAAAAGGGTGGAAACAACCCTGCTCCGATCCTGACATGCTTCTGCTCTTCTCTCTTTCTACACCAGCTATAGACCTTAAGATGTATACAAGTATTTAGTCATTCTGATTCATTACTCAGGGGATAACTTGATGAATGGATATACAACTTGTATGTAAAGACTTCAGGAAAAGAGTTTTCCCAGGGTTTTTTTGGCATCAAAATAAGACTATTGAGATATCTATATCAATATAACATAACACCTACACATGCTATATATATATCAATATACAACAAATCTCCACACTCACATATGCATAAATGATAGCTGACATTTACTCAATACGTCCTATCTTAGTATGTATTCAGGCTACTCCAGCAAAGTACCATAGACTGGGTGGCTTGTAAACAACAAATTTCTCACAGTTCTGGAGGCTGGAAGTCCGAGATCAGGGTGCCAGCAAGGTTGGATCCAGTGAGAGCTCTCTTTCAGGCTGCAGACTGCTAACTCATTGTATCCTCACAATATGGTGAGAGAATCAGAGAGCTCTCTGGAGTCCTTTGAGAAGGGCACTAATCCCATTCATGGGGCTCTACCTCGTGACCGAATCACTCCCCAAAGGCTCCACCTCTTAATACCATCACACTGGGAGTTAGGATCTCAGCATCTGATTTGGGAGGACATAAAAATTCATTCCATCTATAACACCTACCATGCTCTAGATACTGTTCTCAGTGCTTTAGATGCATTTTCTCTTCTATCTTTTAAACAGCATCACAGAACTCCATGACGTGGGTATTATTATTACCTCCATTTCATAAGAGTAGAAACTGAGGCACAGAGCAGTTGTTGCTTGCTCTGATCATATAGCTGTTAAATAATAAAGCCTGGATTTGTGTCCAGACACTGAAACTCGAGAACAACTAGAATTATCAGCTGGGGGCTATTTCATCCCCCAGGGGATATTTGGCAGTATTTGGAAACCTTTTTGGTTGTCACACCTGCAGGATGATATTGGCATTTGGTGGATAGATAGAGGCCAAGAGTGTTTATAATTTACAGAAAAGCTCCCCAGAAAAAAGAATTATCCAGCCTAAAATGTCAGTAATGGCAAGGTGGGAAATTCTGCTCTAGAACCTACATTTAGACATTTCTCTCTGTTTTTTCTGCCATTGAATTGGGGCAAAATCATGTAAATAACGAATATGACATCTGACTTTATGGATGATTACTTTTTACCTGCATTTAATCTCACACCTCTTTTTCATGGCAGTATTGAGTTTAATATATAAAAGTATATTACAGCATATATCAGAATCATCTGGGACACCTGGGTGGCTTAGTTGGTTAAGCATCTGCCTTCAGCTCAGGTTATGATCCCGGGGTCCTGGGATCGAGTCCCACATCAGGCTCCCTGCTCAGCAGGGAGCCTGCTTCTCCCTCAGTCTGCTGCTTCCCCTGCTTGTGCTCTCTCTCTCTCTCTCTCTGACAAGTAAATAAGTAAAATCTTTAAATAAAACAGAATCATCTGGGTATCTTCTGTGAAATAAAAGTAAAAGTACCTGATCTCACTTGCAAAACTTCTTCCTGAATTAGTCTCCAGTGGATCTCTTGGGAATTGGACATTTTTTTCTAAAAGTTCCCCAAGTGATTTTAATGTGCAGCTAAGTTTTGAGACATTTGTAAAAACAGAGTGGAGCTTTTTAAAGTACAAAACACTTTCTGTTCTCCACTAAGGTAATAACAGAGTAATGGCGCACAGTTACCAAGTGCTTATTTTGTGCTTGGGACCGTGCTGAATACTTTACAGGAATCATCTCATTATCTCACTTTAAATTCTTCAACATTTCCATTTGGTCGGTGTTCTCATGGCCATCTTATAGGTGATGCAGGCGAGGTGTCAGAAGACTTTATAACTGCTTCAAACCGCACACCCGGTATGTGGCAGCCCTGCAAATGACCTCTCGCTCCTCCTGATTGGAAAACCCATGCTGTAAATCAGTGGCTCTGAACAGGAGTGTGCACGAGAAACACCTGGAAGGTGAAAGCATGGAATGCTGGACACCCCTCCCCTACACATGCCAGAGATTCTGATTTGGTAGATCTGTGCAGGGCCCAAGAGTTTGCATTTCTAACAAGTTCCCAGGTGCTGCTGCTGATCCTGCTGGTCAGGGAAACCATACTTTGAGAACCACGAGGCTAAAAAGAGACAGTTTCCTATGAAAGCAAGCAGTTTCTCTTTCATGAGATTTCTTTTACTGAAGAAGCTTCATCTCTTATTTCCTCCCTGAATTTTGGGAGTTGTTTGTGTTTGTTTGTTTTTTGGTTTTTTTTTAAGATTTTATTTGAGAGAAAAGGCACGTGTGCACGCGAGAGAGCTCATGAGTTGGGGGGGAGGGGTAGAGGGAGAAGCAGACTCCCTGCTGAGCAGGGAGCCCAGTGCGGGACTCGATCCCAGGACCCTGGATCATGACCTGAGCCGAAGACAGACGCTTAAGTGACCAAGCCACCCTGGTGCCCTGTTTGTTTTTTAAGACCTTTTCTGCCTCAGTAGCTTAATGTCTTGTGATACCAGGGACAGTCTAAGTACCACACTGGAGTGGGGTCAAGGGAGAGCCATCCAGGAGGAGAGGTCAATTAACGATAATATTTCTAACCAAAGAAAAAGAGATCCGCCAACAGAAGAAAGACCTAAACCAATGGGACAACAGTCCAAAGAGGCAATTAAATGTCAGACAGAGGGGATGAAGGGAAGGGTAGTAGATTAAGGGGAAAGAGGAAATCAAGAGAATTTGTTCATCCCAACTTTCTTGTTCCTATGCTAAGAACCAATTACGATTAAATAAAGAACAAAAAGAGACAAATGCTTTTTCTTCTTAACCTTCTCTCATTTCCACTAAGGAGCAACAAGCAAATAAGCCCACATGCCCCAAAGATGAGCTAGAAAAGTGAAATATGAGGTGAAGGAAATGGTGGGTGTAGACAGTGAGACTTCTTTCTGTATGGTCCCGCTGTGCTGCAGTCAATCAGGGGGTGTATACTCACCCACTGATGGGCTCCATACATTTTATTGAATCTCTGTTCTAGACACCGGGAAACACATAGAGAGTGCTTATCCCTAAGGAGCTTATAGTCAAGGTGAAATGTAAGCATCTAAAAAGGATTAATGAAGAACACCAGGACCAATGAATGGTAGAGAAATAGGATCCCCGGGGTAATCACGGTGGATGAAGTGGCCAGTGGTCTAGTGGGTACATGTTGTGATCTTATTTTAGAGATATGCAACCTGAGGCACAGAAAAAGTTAAGTAACTTACCCAAGAATTCAAAACCAGATGCTCTAATTCCAAGTCCAGGGTTTTCCCCAAACTATCTAATCATTGCAAATACATGAGCACTTATTAGCATAGCTTCCCAGGCTCCTCCTCAGAAGATTCTGACTCAGTAATTGGAAGGGGTCAGGAATCTACATTTAACGTGTCTCTGATGATTCTGGCAAACATTCCAGGGGCTTCAGTCCTGGCTGCCCATTAGAATCACTCTGGAAATGTTTTAAAATTCCAGATACCTTGGCCCCACACAGAACAAATCAATGGGAGGTAAGAGAGAAATCCCTGGGCAATGATATTTTTAAGTTCTCCAGATTATTCCAATGGGCATCCAGAGTTGGAAACCACTGGGCTCAGCTCCACCATGCTGACAATAACATCGAGTGGGTTGGCAACAGCTTCTTCTATCCACCTGACCGCTCCTTGCCTTTCTTCCCATTGAAAAGCATTTTCCACTACAGTGTGGGACAGGAAAAAACATAGGAGCTTAAGAGAAGAGAGGAAGAGGAGGGAAGGAGATCAAGAAACCATTTGTGACAGGTGATTAGTGAAAAGAAAATGAGAGCTGTCCCAGGTGGTAGGGGGAGGTGACGGTGAAGAGAAAGGATTGAGATTCATCATTGAATCCATATGGTAACCCTAAGCAAAGGTTAAATAAAGCTGCCCCTCAGGAGAGCATTTTGCTCTCACATAAAGATAGTGCTCTTTTCTGTGGAAGTTAAAGCAATTTTTACCTAGCCATAATAGTCATATAGTCAGAAATTTCTGTCCGTGTTGTCTTTGTCGTTCTTATTTTACAAGTGGGAGCACTGAGGCATGCCGGGAGAATGAAGTCACTTTAAAGCCCAGGGTTGAGGTCAGGTAACACACTGTTGGTACGGGCATGGTGAAAGGCACGCGTGTTTTCTTCTGTAAAACGCCCGTGTGGCTGTGTTAATTACTCCATAGACAGCTCCGATCCAGCATTTGGAAGAAGAGGTCCATCCTTCATCCCTGGACCTCCAGAGAGGGTCTGAAATCTTTGGAGCAAGGTAATTCCGAAGGAAATTTACGTTATACTCTTATAATCACAGAACTGACCCTTGTTACGTGCCATAGGCCTATTGTATCAGCTTCCAAAGGGTTGAGAATGAAGGAGAATGAATTTCAGTGCAGAAATAACAGTTTGGGGGAGGTGGGGAGGATATGCAGTTTTTAAATGGCTGCTTGTGATTTAGCAAACGCTGCCTTCTTTCGGGAATGAGTAGTATCAAAAGGAAAAACCAATATTCTCCCTCCTGCCTCCCTTGCCTGGGCGGGCCCTTCACCCTTTACTTAATGAAATGGAACAGTTGATGCCTTTAACTCCCTCCTTCATTTAATCTCATTAATGCAGTCTGTTGGGATTCTAGTTGTGGAGTAACACTGGGGCTGTCGTCAGACCTCCAGTGAAAAGTGCAGTATTTTTCAGTTAGACTTGTAATTGCTACATCAAAATGTGTGAGAACGAGCTCAAAACCAAAGCTGACGCCACTGGTGAGTTTTGCGTTTTCTTCTCTCTTCGGACGCTTGGCTGTACAAACTATCCTTCAGGCAAAACAGGAAGCTGGTATAAGCTCTCAGCAAAATGAATTGACGGCTAGGTGCGGGAACAATAAAATAATTTCTGACTTGAGAACGTCTATAATAAGTCACTCAGGCTTTATTTTCCACTGGAGAGCATATTAAGTATTACCATATCCTGTATTACCAAATGCATAAGTTCTGAGAATGAATTCAGGTAGTCACCGGCCACATTACACTAGCAGGAGGTTAAATCCTGGGAACATCCTTGTCACAGTTTGGTAGCTCTGATTTTAGTCATTGGCATTACTATCATTATGATCATTTTACTTTTCTGATTTTTAAAAAATTCACATGATATCTGATGCCAGGCAATTTCTCATATATAAGAATCCTAGTTTCCAAAAAAGGAAATTGATTTGGCTGAGTGATTATTAACAATAAGGTGAATTATATTTGAGTTTTTCTCCTAAATTTTTTTACAAATTAGTACCTAGTTCCCTGAACACACATTATCTCATAATGTTTTGAGACAGGCTTTGAGCATTTGTTTTAAAAAATATATCAGGGCAATATGATGGTTGATTTGTTGCCACTTCTTTCACTAGTACTAGAGAGCAATGAACAACAGTTGGAAATATGAAAATGTAAATTAACATAATTGTTTCAAATAATGCAAACCTTATCATTATTCAAAAAAAGTTACTAATGAAATTAAAAGTCCTTCAGATATTATGTAAACTCAGAATTACATTTTTGCATGTTTACAGCTTCCTGGTGCTTTTAATTTTAGAAAAGAATGGATATTATTTCAAAGCAATTATTCGCTGATTTCAAAATGTATGTATTTAAAGACCGTCTTGGTGAAATAAGCCATTACAAGCAGATTGCAGTTCTGACATCAATGGAGTCTTTAAACAACTATTTATCCTTACTACTGACAGATTTACTCAGGATATTGTTGCTATTGTTGTTTAGAAATTAATAACACTGGACATATTAACGTCTATGCACTTAATCCTCTTTGGGTCTGAATTACAATTAGCAGAGGCTGACAGGTGAACAGAAACGTTCCTTTCTCTCCTGGTTTAGTGGGGGGAGAAAAACAGGAGTTTTCCCTCTGTTGTAAAACTACATAAAACACAGTGTTTGATTTTAAGAGCTTATGTGTGTGTGCACACACAATGCATTTTTTAAATTATATGAGCAAATGTGTATTTACGTTCTGCAAAGAGAAATATTTTACTTTCCTTTTAAATTTTAGTGGAATTAAAAGGAATATCCTAAATTAAACCTGCAGCTTTTTTTAAAAGTTACTACAGTAGAATACTTAGTACTGTGCTCAGCAATTTCTAGTTTTCACCAGTCTCTCTATTATTTCCCCCCAAAATAAATATCTTTGCTGCTTTGAAGTAATTCAAACCTCTAAAGAAATGACAGAAAAAAGGAAACTTCCCTTTTTCATACCAATTCAGTCCACTGGTGGCCTCAAAAGGCCTTGGGTAGAAATTAATGTATAAGAAAGACAGTTAACAAGTGGGCCAACCATAAACATCTCCATGCAAATGCTATCAGAAACAACAATATGATGTTTGCCTTACACCATGCCCATGAAAATATCAACTTGATAGCAAATGCTATCAAATAATGATTGTGAATCTTCATGTAGACAAAAAAAGAAACTTGTTAAAGTGAAATTGGAAAAATCACGATATTTGTTCTTAATACTTGGTCACCGTAGTTCCTATAACCCTTTCGGCAGCGTACATAAACACTGAATAAAGCTGTGACAGATTACACGCAGCATGCTGGATCTGATGAGCTCAAAAATAAGATAGCTTGGGTCCTATAATATTTAGGATTATGCTGGTAATCTCTTTAGGGAAAGTGTGCAATATCAGCAGAACATGCACTCGGTCTTCGAGGGAGCTGGGCACTCATAATTTTCCATTTGTTGAGTGGCTAAGCCTTTGCCCACATTGATGAGGGCCTTTGTGTTGTTTAGCATTGGGGGAAGTTATAAGACAGAGCTTCAAAAGTGACATCCTGAATTATCATTTGACCCCTAACATAATTTCTGGTGCTGTGTGAAGATGAGAACACCTTCCTTTAAAATCTACATGTCTCCCTTTTTGAAAAGGCTATTTATGTAAGGATGAAACTGAGCCCATACCTGCCTTTGCTAGAACATAAATGATATGATGATGTAATTCTCACTGCAGAAACTTGCAGTATAGTTTACTATGGTAGCATTAGCTGTTAAAAACAAAATCAGAGCTCTTGCAGATAATCCAAAAAATGAGTGCCTAAAATCTGGGTTCTTAATAATCATTGATGCCATTAAATGTCCGAAGTGTTTTCCCATAAGTGAAAACTCCCTCATGTCATGTTGGAGTGTCTCTTAATACAAATTTTTCCCCAGATCAACCCTCTGATGGCAAAGGAAGTCTTTGTAGTGACTGTTCCTTTTCCATTTCATTGTCTCTCTCTCCCTCTCTGACACATAAAACAGAAGTAAATATCTCATGTATGCTCTAAAGTTTATGTAATAATTTGCTGCATCAGTGGCTAAGAGCATATTTAAAAAATATATTTGTAAATATGAAAGAGGGACAAATAGTACCACTGTTCAGTTTTTGGGCATCCAAGCAAATTGTAGGAATATTATGAGCCAGTTAAATAACATGGCATCAGGAAAAAAATGTTAATATGGTGCTAACATTCTGATATTATGTGGACATTGTCTTCTTTTAGGACAGTAATCTACCCAAATATCTTACAAGAGGGTGACATGCCATTTTTATTTTGTAAGGTTTCTCTTTTCCAGAGCAAAGGCATTGAAATTTGATTCTGATCACCGCCTTTTAGAATATAACCTAGTTCTTCTCCCTGTGGTCCTGCCTTGTCTCTTTTTTAACATACTTCAAGAGATTTAGCCTTTCTTTGCCACGAAGCAGAGAAAGACCTATTTTTCTTATTTTTGAACTCTCTGAACAAAGTGCTGAGAACTTCCAGAATGGTCTCTCCTACTTCTATCAATGAAGAAAATGAGAAGTAGTATTGTGTGGCTTCCATCCCAGACAGTTACTTGCCGGGGGGGGGAGGGGGGGTGTCTGTCTGTCTGTCTGTCTGTGTTTAATTAGTGTTCCTGTTCCAACCTTTGAATTTTCTAGCTTCAAATACATAATAGAATGTCTTGATTTTCCTATTTATCATGTATGTCCCTGTTAACTGGTCTTTCCAAGTATTGAAAAGAAAGTAGTATATGAACCACCCCTTAGAGCACAGTGAATGGTAATACAGCATTGAGCCATATGAAATTGCTAATCCTGAGTGCTTCCTTGCACAAAAAAAGTGGCAATTTCGTGTAGTTCAACCTGATGCCTGTGATTACAGATAGAAAGCATAGTCCTATGATACTTCTAAAAGCATTCTGCTACTGTTCACTTAACCCCAATAACTAGACCCCCAGGACAAGTTTAAATAGCTCATCTGGAATTTTACTTTCATAATTGGATTTTCCTCTTTGAATCTTTAGTCAACAATTTTAACTTTGACATTTTCCTGCATATTTACCACTTGAAGTTCTGCTCACTGTCTAAGACCTGGCTCAAAACCACCTCATCCGCTAAATCTTCCCAGCTTCCCCTACTCGGAATCAACATCTTCTACTCCATGTTCATCAAGCACCCTCTCAGTCTGCCTTGCATTCATATTATTTAGACCTCTGGGGGGCTGTACAATCACTGGATTCATTTTGAAGACAGAAACTTGGATTTGCTTGTATTTGTGGCCTAAAACAAACAAATACTTGCTGAATTAGTTTTGAAGTATTCCTTACTTGTCTTTGTTGGGCTATTTCAGATGATCCTCACCACCTCCATCAAAAGAAGTGCTTTTGTGTAATTCAATTATTTTTATTGAGTAATAGAATTTTTAGTGCACATTTAGATTTACAGAATAGAGTTCCATATATCTACTCACCCCCACACAATTTCCTCTATTATTAATATCTTGCATGAGTGTGATATATTTGTTACAATTGATGAACCAATACTGATACATTATTCTTTTTTTTTTTTTTTTACTATTTTTAGATTTTATTTATACTCAAGTTTGGTAACATATAGTGTATTATTAGTTTCAGGGGTAGAATTTAGTGATTCATCAGTTGCATATAACACTAGGGCTCATTACATCAAGTGCCCTCCTTACTGCCCATCACCCAATTACCCTATTTCCCCCCACCTCCCCTCCAGCAATTAGGTTATTATCTATAGTTATTATTATATTATTCCCTATAGTTAAGTGTCTCTTTTGGTTTGCCTCTGTCTCTGTTTTTATCTTATTCTATTTTTTCCTTCCCTTACCTTATGTTCATCAGTTTTGTTTTCCACATACAAGTGAAATCATATGGTATTTGCTTTCTCTGACTGACTTATTTTGCTCAGAATAATACCCTCTAGTTCCATCCATGTCATTGCAAATGACAAGATTTCATTCTTTCTGATGGCTAATATCCCATCGTGTATATATATGTACCACAACCTTTTCCATTCATCTGTCGATGGACATCTGGGTTCCTTCCATAGTTTGGCTATTGTGGACATTGCTGCTATAAACATTGGGGTGCAGGTGCCCCTTTGAATCATTATTTTTGTATCCTTAGGATAAATACCTAATAGTGCAATTGCTGTGTCATAGGGTAGTTCTATTTTCAACTTTTTGAGGAACTCTATGCTGTTTTCCAGGGTGACTGCACCAGCTTGCATTCCCACCAACAGTGTAGGAGGGTTCCCCTTTCTCCACATCCTCGCCAACATCTGTCGTTTCCTGACTTGTTAATTTTAGCCATTCTGACTGGTGTGAGGTGGTCTCTCACTGTGGTTTTGATTTGTATTTCCCAAAGTTGAGTGATGTTTAGCATTTTTTCATGTGTCTACTAGCCATTTATGTTTTTTTTTCATTTGTATGTCTTCGAAGAAATGTCTGTTCATATCGTCTGCCCATTTCTTGACTGGATTTTTTATTTTTGGGGTATTGAGTTTGAGAAGTTCTTTATAGATTTTGGATACTAGCCCTTTATCTGATATGTCATGTGCAAATATCTTCTCCCATTCTGTAGGTTGCCTTTTAGTTTTGTCGATTGTTTCCTTCACTGTGCATAAGCTTTTTATCTTGAAGTCTCAATAGTTCATTTTCACTTTTGTGTACCTTGCCTCTGGAGACATGTCTAGTAAGAAGTTCCTGCAGCCTATACTGATACATTATTAACTATAGTCCATACTTTACATTAGGTTCACTCTTTGTGTTGTATCATTCTATGGGTTTTGACAAATGGATAGACATGTATCCATCATTATATCATGCAGAATAATTTCACTAACCTGCAATTCTCTGTGTTTCAGCTGTTTATGTTCCCCTCCATCCCCTGAATCTGTGGCAGCCACTGATTTTTTTTTTTCTTACCGTCTCTGTTTTGCCTTTTTCAAAATGTCCTATGGTTGGAATTACACTGCCTTCTTTCACTTACATTATGCATATGTAATTCTTCCATGTCTTTTCATGGCTTCATAGCTCACTTCTTTTTATCACTGAATGATATTCCTTGTCTGATGCACCATAGTCATTTTATCCACTCACCTATTAACGGATATCTCATTTGTGGGGCAAGTATGAATAAAATGACCATAAACATTAATGCAAAGGTTTTTGTGTGGACATAAGTTGCCAATTCAGTTGCTGGGTCATATGGTCAGACCATGTAGTTTTACAAGAAACTGCCAAACTGCCTTCCAGAACTGCTGTCCCATTTCACATTCCCACCAGCAACAAATAAGCATTCCTTTTGCTCTTCATCCTTGCCAGCATTTGGTATTATTGTTTTTTGGTTTTTGGTGTTTTTTGTTTTTGTTTTTTTGGATTTTAGTCATTCTGATAAGTGTGTAGCGGCATCACATTGTTTTAATTTGTAATTCCCTAATGACATATGATGTTGAACATCTTTTCATCTGCTGATTTGTCATCCATACATCATTGCTGAGGTGTCTGTTCTGGTCTTTTGCCCATTTTTTTGAATTTTGAAAACTTTGAATATTTTAGATAAAAGTCCTTTGTCAGATATAGGTTTTCCAATATTTTCTTTCTGTCTGTAATTTGTTCATGCTCTTAATGCAGTTTGATTTTTAACATAGAAAAGCTATAATTTTTCATCTTCCGGAAAGAGGGGGTTTTGCTCTTTTGGAATTTTTATCAAGGGAATGAAGTCTTCCTGTTCACTCTGAGTCATCTGTGTGATTTGGTGTGTGGAGTTATCCATTCCTGTTCTCCTTCAGTGAAGGGGGTGCTGCATAAACATGAGTTTTCTGTTGAAGATTTCAGCTAAATGAAGACTAGAGAAAGAGGCTCAGGAACAAAAGAAGGAACTACAGAGAATCCGGGTTTTCACTGAAGCAAAATAATCACTGTTTTCTTCTTTTTATAGTTGAAAAAAATAGCTAACAAGAATACACATCTTTTTCTTTAAGTTTTTAAAATTTATTTAAGTAATCTCTACACTCCATATGGGAATCGAATTCCTGACCCCAATATCAAGCGTCACATGCTCTTCCGACTGAGCCAGCCAGGCGCCCCATGTCTTCTTTTTTTTTTTAAGATGAAGTTCTCCTCACATGGAGTTGTGGTTTGGGGGTAGACACTCTGAGAGTTAAATTGTAGACTATCTTCTCTTTCTTTCTTCCAGAACTTCTCAAATTTCACTGTGCATATGAATCACAGAGATATTGTTACAACGCAGATTCTGATTATCTTGGTCTAAGGTAGAAGCTAAGGCCTGAATTTCTAGCAAGCACCCAGGAAATACAGTGCTGCTGGTCAGGGACCACACTTTGAGTAGTATGGCTCAGGACAGCATGATGATAGATGGGGGGAATGTGATGAGTGGCCATCAGGACTACTGAGCTCTGTGTTAACTAATATGGCTCCACCAGATGGGGTAGCTTTCCAAATGTATCCTCTCCAGAATTACCATGGAGAGCTGAAATGAGTTCATCTCTGTTGCAAATATTGTTTGACCTCCTTATCTCCACCAAAAGAAGTAAACTTTGTGCAATTAAAAACTTAAAATAGAAAAACTATTTCAAAATCTTCTCAAAAACCTTTTTTTGCAGAGCATCCAGAGAATGAGCTAGTAGTCAGACCCTACGGGCTGGTCCCACAGAAAGGGGAGGACATACTACCACACAGTGTTACAATGTGAAGAGATGTAGACGCAGCTGACAATCGTTAAAATCTGTAAAGGAAACCCAGTACACCGGGTGTTAATTAGAGTAATGCAAGATGTTTCTGGGAATACACTGGCTTCTCTTTCTTCTGCCTTGTCAATTAATGACCAGGGTTTTTTGTAACCCTTCCAGTGTCCTTCCCACTGCTTTTTGAATGAAAGAGAAATACCTAACAGACAACCGCAGAAACTGCTTTTCCTGAATCTTGTAAAGTTTTTAATTTCCCTTAATGTCAGAGAAATTAAGAATTCTGTTAGTTCTCAGAGTAGCTACAACTGTAATTACCTGGACATCATGGAGCAATTCTTCTCAAACCTGAATCCTGTCCCAGGGAGCTTGTTAAAAAGCAAATTCTGATTCAGTTGGTCTTGGGTACGTCTCGATTCTCGGCATTTCTAAAGTGCCCCCAGGTCATGCCAATGCCACTGGTGTGCAGACCACACTGCGGATGGTCACCGATGACATTATTGCTTTCATCCTGAATGATGTCAGGTCCTACACACACATTATCTTGTTATAATTAAAACTTTGATAGGACAAGATGTAGTTAATGGGAATTAATTCATAAATTATAAGTTTAAAACCACTTCGACTTCCAAGGGGGATATTTAACTTATCAGTAATTGCTATTGATGATAATACTAATTGCTGCTACTGTCCTTTGTTGGTCTCATTCTCTGTTGTTTCAGGCTTCTCAGGAGTTAGAGTAGGCAAGCAACTCTTCGGGGCTCAGTGTTCCTCTGGAAGATAAATCAACTTCACGATAATCCTATACATCATGCCTTTGAAAAAAATCATTTTTGGCCATTGTCATGTGATAGTAATTTTTCTTAGTCTGGTCTCCAAGGACATGTAGTTAAGGGATATAATAATATAAAAATAAATGTTATCTGTACATCATTCAGAAGCTGTCTACACCAAATGGAACCAAAGGCTCACGCAGACTACCACCCAGAATATTACAGAGGAGAATTTAAGAAGGAAGGGAAGAAAGGGAGATCCCAAATGCTGATAGAGGAATTCTAGTAGGAATTCGAGCGTACTGACTTGCATGCACTATATTTGGTATTTAAGCAGGAAGCTGGGATTAAAGACGCTGTGTGCCCCGATGAGCCATACATGAACGCATACCTGATCCAACGTCAGGAATCTTTTAGAATCACCACCTAACATGATAGAAAAGCTCAAAGACTTCTGCTTTTTTCCTGACGGTCTCATTTTTCCACACTTCCGCTCTTTTCTGATAAAGTTACAGTGAAACCAGATCTTAGAAATACTTTATCCTGTAGGTTTTCTCTTCTGTGAGTGACATCAGATGATTGTATGCCTGATAGAGGTAGAAACTTATCAGTCTGCCAGTGAGAAAGAGAAAGACTACAAACAGGGATTTTCATTTGGATTTGCCACAAATGATAGGTGAGCTGCAACTTACATGGCTCCTGAGACCATATGCAAAAGGAATTTTAACCAAAATAGTCGTTCTTATTGGAAGTTTTGTATGTGCAAAGTGTGCTTCACTCAGAGTTTTTCCTGCCCTGCCCACTTTTAGCCTAACTGAAATTCTGGGAAACGGAAACTGAGGAGCAAATAACTTCCATTCCCGGATTGTGGAATCTGGGAATGGAAGTTATTGTAGATGGAACAAATGCTTCTCATTTCCCTTCAGGAAAAGAAAAAAGGGGGTGCCTGGGTGGCTCATTCTGTTGGGCATCCAACTCTTGATTTTGGCTCAGATCATGATCTCAGGGTCCTGGGATCAAGCCCCTCATCTGGCTCTGCCCTCAGTGGGGAGTCTGCTTGAGAGTCTCCCTCTCTCTCTGCCCCTCCCCCCTCACATATATAAATAAATCTTTTTAAAAAGAAAAAACAGAAAACAAAAGATGCTAAAAGTATAGGCCAAACCGAAGGTCAGCAAACAGAGAATTCTTGGTCCTTCCTTAGTATTTTCGGATTATAGGCTTGTCCCTGGGCTTTATTTCCTCTGCAGGCAGTTCACATGCTGCAGAGAATTCCTAGTTCACAACTTGATTCATTTAATCCTCAATGGGAGCCTTATTGTAGCAGAATCACTTGGGGACCTATTCCAAAATATATATCCATTCCAATCTCAAGATTTTGATTACTTCTCCTCACCCCAAATGTGGGAAATCAGTATTGCTTAAAGCCTTTTTTATAAAAGGGAATATGTTGAAACTCTTGGTTGTACTGAAAGAAAATTAGGAGTACTGCTTTTAGGAGTTATACAAATTCTCTTTTGGTCTCAGTAGAAAAAAAAAAAAAATATTGGGATGCCTGGGTGATCGGTCAGTTAAGCTTCAGCTCAGGTCATGATCCCAGGGTCCTGGGATTGAGCCCCACGTCTCGTTGAGCGGAGCCTGCTTCTGCATCTCCCTCTGCTTGCCACTCCCCCTGCTTGTGTGCTCGCTTTCTCTCTCTCTCTTTCTTGCTCTCTCTCTCTCTCACTGTGTCAAATCTTTCTATAAAATAATAAAAATATTACCCGGACCCTTTCCTCCATGGACTTAAAATGCCCAGACGATGAAAGTGGCCAGGTTGAGTTGTAGGAGTTGGAATGAGGAATCAAGAGCCACAAGAACACATGCAGTAAAAATGTTTCCTTCAACCAGAAAGTACCTGAACAGTCTACTATTACTACCATTCCTGGTGGATTCTTTTAAGAATTAAGGTATTTTGATGCATCAAAGTGATGCATTTCCTAGTGAATGCATTCGCCTGGATTAATCTAACCTCACACCTGCCTTCAGCAGCAGGGGATTCTGAGGGAGCAGAACAAAAGACATGTACATTTCGATCATCAGGAAGCATTGCACACACGGTGGCTTTGTGCAATGTGATAGTAAGGGGCTCTAACCAAGGGAGAGCCTTCAGGAGGTACTGGGGGGAGAGGAGAGGACTGCCATCTTCGAAGAAGAGACAAACTGTGACTAGTTTATAATTGTTGAATAGGACCTGCCTGCCAAATCATGGGGTATTAAATTGTACTTCATAACGTGATCTTCTGTAAGGTGAAACATCCAAAATTCTTTTAAATCTTTCATGATATTCTTTGATATTGTACGAATATCATTTCCGAAATACTATATGTGATTGCTTGTAAAAACAAAAAGATCTAGTTGGTAAATAAAATTTTAACTTTAGTCTCCACAGAGGATTACAATAGAAAAATGGAAGTGAGCAGAAGATATAAGAAATGGAAAAACTGTGAAATGAGCATATCACAAGCCACCTCTCAGGGCATTCCGGCTCCTCGGAGAATACCATTGTTGAATTAATCCAGGAGTCACACAAAAGTAGGAAAGTTGAACTCCCCCTGCCCTGAGTTTCCTTAGAGCACCTTCACGGTCACAGCTGTTGTGGTCCAAGCCACCAAATCCTCCCTAGATGTTCAGCTTGAAACCATGATAAATAGCATGTCACCAGATCTGCATTCACTGCGAGGTAACTGCCTGCCACATGACAGCTGGTGTAATGGCAAGACATTTAGGAGCGTCCATTGGAGCAATAATGTCGTGCGTTGTCCTGATCAGTGTCTGAAATACTCTGCCTTGAAGACATGCTTTATAAAATACATAGTATGGGCTATGATATAGCTCAGAAGCAGTTTATTTTAAATGAGGGAAAAGGATTAGTCCTTTGAATTATTTAAATTTATCTTCACCTATAATATGCCTCAGATGACGTGTTCTGCCGTAATAGGTAAAAACGGTCATAGGTTTTCCAAATTGATAATCCCTTCCCACACATAGCAACACACATAGACCTTTTTCTTTCTCTTTAAAAATACTGTTAAAATGTTTATGGTTCTTCAGGATTACATGTTGAGCTGGGATAATAAATATGTATAAATATGCAGATGCTCTATCGAATCATTCCTTATCCCATTTGTATTTTCCAAGTTGTATAAGATAACCTTTGTGGCTTTCAAAAACATCTTCTCACACCCTAGGGGGCAAATTACCTCTATTTTCATTTCCTTTAGAGTTAGATCATTTTATAATTAAGAACTTATTGAAGCAGATTCTCCCCACGTGTAAGTTACTCCCTGGGGAGTAATTTATGCAAAGAGTGCCTCTGACTTAATATCATATAAGTCTAACAACTGTACAGTGGATACCTGGTATTTTTGGTCAATTTTGTAATCATTATAAAGAATCCACTGTTTGAAAGTTTATCACTAAAAAAAAATACAAATAATGTATAGTGTCATTCAAGTTTTTCAAATAAGATTTTTAATAAAGGAATATTAACATGGTCTTTTATAATTCTTGTCCAATAGCATTAGAAATACCAGCTAACAGTAATTCTGATGCTGATAAAGACTGACATTTTGTAGCTCTTTACTATTTGCCAGGCTCTTCTACATAAAATATCTCATTTAATCCTCACAAATCTATGACATTTGTCAGCTAAACCTTATAAGCCAGAGAACAAAATAAGAATTTGATCTTGGCCATGGACCCAATCATTAACAGAGTAGAGACAGGAATCTAGGAAAACAGAATAGACTAAATCAAATCTCACATTTTTCCCCATATCACAAAACCTTGAAAACAAATACCAGTTCTTCTCATCTGAAGCTGAAGAAACAGAACCAATATAAATAGTTAAGCTAATAACTATTTTAGTTGACTTTGTCTCATCTCCTGATGTTTTTATCATTATCTCTTTAGCTGGTGCTATTGGAATAATATCAGAATTCAAAATTGTATTCATGTCGTATCCCTACAGTAGGCAGAGAAAGGGTTACTGGACAAAGAATCAGGAAAATTGCCTAATTTCTAGTTGCCATCTCCCAAATCACCTCAAGGGCATCATTAACCACTTGGATCTCAGTTTTCTCATATGAAAAATAGGGCCATAATGCTGAATTTTTTGCTTACAAAGATGACTTGAACCTACTGTGAAATTCTTGATTTCAAAAAATTGAATATGCTCCCCTAAAGCTAAGTATTATCTTTTTTAAAAAATGTAAAACAATAAGAAAAAGAGGGTTATGTCTTACATTTATGTGTTTTGTATATTCCAGGGTGAGAAACTGTAGAAAAGCATCCAAATGGCAGATTGATGTACAAAGCATTTTGAGGCATATTTTGCATAATTATTTTAAATTGGGAACGGGAATAGCAGCTCTTCCTGGTGTGTACAATTTTAACAACACTTAGAATACTACCAGAGACATAGGAATTACTACATTCTAAATAAAGTTTATCTCATGGATTCATCCATAACCTCGATGCCGATGACTTAAAATCATCTTTCCAAAAGGTTCTGTCTACAGGTGCCTACCCGTACACACAGGCGAGTTGGAAATCCCACGCCCCACCACATTCCACAAAGCAGTTGCCTTACCAATAACCCCATTTGTGTCAAACCTGCTGTTGAACCTAACCCTCAAGGGCGAAGCTAGAAGTCACCTTTGATTCTCCATCGATTTCTGCCTGTGTCCTTTCTTTCATTGATCCTGATTGAACTATCTTTCCGTTTGCTTCTTCCTCTCCATTTCTCCTGCCAGGCATGTAATCCACACTTCCATCTCCTAACAGGTTTGGAATAGCTTTTAATTGATCATCTTATTTTGGGGTGGCTGGCTGAACCCACCTTTCTAAGGGACCCACACCCCGTCTTCCATCGAGTCTTCACCCCGTTCCCTTCCTTGGATCCTTATGGGCAGCGGTATCAGGTGAAAATTCCTCTGCCTCACTCTCAGGAGCTCCACGGTCTTCCATCACTCCTCCTCCCCAACCGCGTGGCCCACGTTTCCAGCAGAGCCCAGTTGTGTGCCCCACCACTCACGAGCCAGTGTCGTTCCAGACCGCCGCTCTTCCATTCTGCTGGCAGAAATGCCCTTTGCCCTTCACATCAGCCTAACCTCATGGTACACAATCTTCAAAATCAGCCCAAATGTCTTCATCTCCACGAAATTATTTTGTTTGTCTTGAAGTCCTAGTAGCCACCTGTTTTTATCATTTTCCCCGGATTTCTCCATGTATTAATTCTGTGGTATTAGTGAAATTATTTGTGTCATTAATAGATCATATCTTGTGCCAACAAGATATTGTATTTTTTATTATTTTTTATCTTTTATTATTTTCATGGTCATGTGGAGTATGCTCAATAATATCGTCACTGTTGACGTTTTCACACGTAAACATCCAGCCCCATCATGTATAAAGCCTCCACCACCCCTTCCAGTTTTGCTTTATTTACTTATTTAAAATACTGTTGAAATAAAGCGGTGGGATAGTTCTCAGTGACCTAATGTTTGAAGTGCAAAAATAAGAAAACCAAAGCCACGGGTTTAAGGGATTTTTGAGTCAACTTAATAATCAGGTCGAGTTTAAAAAGGAGAAAGCAGTGAAGTAGGAGTTTAGAAAACTTCTGGTCCCTGGTTATATTTTTCAGTCTTAGAAAAACAAAGCAAACAGTGGTAGATAGCTGCCCTTTCACTCACAAGAAACTTCAGGAAGCCATTCAAAGAGTGGCGGGCGACCCCACCCCAGGGTCCTCAAACCCGAAGGTCATGCCGGGAGAGGTGGGAAGGGAGACAGGAGAGCCAAAGGAAGAAGCTCAAAATGTCTCTTTTCCCCTTTCAGCACAAATTGAAGTGATACCATGCAAAATTTGTGGCGATAAATCCTCCGGGATCCACTATGGAGTGATCACGTGTGAAGGCTGCAAGGTAGGAGACTTTAACACAGCACTGCCCACAGCATCATGTTTGCCTCAGGTATTGGTGTACCTCCCCGTGCACGTGGTGACATCTTTTTAAAGAGGGCCCGCTGAAGGATGCTTATGCCTACTGCTGACACGTGGGAATTTCTGCTTGGTGTGTGGGTGGGTTGGTTTTCTGTTCTTTGGCCTTTCAGCTTTTTCGTGATTGCCTACCTGGTCAGCAGCTATTTAAAAATGGATTGGTATTTAAAAGCTTGAATTAGTCACATTTACAGAGAAAGAAATACAGCTGCTTGCTGTTTTTAACAGTATTGTCTTGAGTAAACTCAAGGGCATTGATTACTAGGTGAAACAGCTAAAGCTTAAAGATGACAAGCCAATGGCCTAGATTTATTTATCTGCTTGAGAAAGAAGTCACAGGTAACAGTTGCAATATGCATATGGCCATCCTTTATTCTCACATTCCAGGAAAATAAAAGTAGAAGCATGGAATGTCAGAAGTGTACCAGATAATCTCTAAATCAATTAAAAATTATCTGCCCCAACCTCCTCATTTTTCAATGAGATAATGAGATATAAACAAGATCATATCATTTGGCCAATGTCACTGATCTTGTTAGTAAAAAAATACGGCCCAAAACACAAGATTTTTCATTCTCAATCCAGTGTTCCTCTCCAAGGAGAGATTCAATCAACCCTACCAAAGACAAACGAATTCCTATGAGGAAGTTGCTCTTAAAATACGAAGTTGAAAATAGCAGTTAACATAGACCTAATCTGAAATAAGAGAAACTTGAAAGTTCACAGTAAGTTTTTAAAATTCTTCCTTAGAAAGAAAGAAAGAAAGAAAGAAAGAAAGAAAAAAAAACGAGTGAGCGACTAAATACCACAGAGGAAATGAAAACCAGTTCCACACCTAATTTCAAAGGGCAAAATGTCACCAGAACAAACAAAATGCAGCTACACTCTGCGAGTGAAAAGTGATATTTTGGCAAAGTTATTGGCGAAAGCAATCATATTTTTGATCAAAGATGGAAGCAGGGTGAATCATTAAGATCAGTAGACTGGGGGCCCCTGGCTGGCTCAGTTGGTAGAGCACACGACTCTTGATCTCAGGGTTTTGAGTTCGAGCCCCACATTGGGTAGAGAGATTACTTAAAAAAATAATTAAAAAAAATTTTTTAAATCAGTAGACTGAAGGAGATGTAGCACCATCATAGATTCTAAGAGCCAACCTTAGTCCTAACAGATTCAAATATACATGAAATAAAACATACCATAACCATCAAATAGTGCTATGTGAAAAACTGGCAGTGTCTTCATAAGAGTCTCCAAAAAGTATGATTCCTGGAATTGAAACTGGAGCAAAGAAAAGAAAAAGAAAGAAATGAAAATAAAGTGGGAAAGGATGCAGAGAGGGAAGAATAACATGAATGTAACTAACCCATCAACATCCTGCTTCAAAGGTGATTAGTGATAATCCATATTTGAACATCATGAAACATGCCTTGCATTCTCTTCCTCTGCAGACCTACAATTGAGAATCGCATGTTATCACACCTTAATGCAGTTGTTTCCAACTCATCAGAAGAAACAATAAAGCAAAATTAGAAATAAGTAATTTTTTACTCTCCTTAGAGTAAGATATTACTACCTCTGGGAGGTAGACAAATAGTTTTCTTCGTAAACACTAATAATTTTAGAATTTGAACCCTCCAGGGAAAGGTTTTCCACCACTCTGTTGGTTTATTATGCAAGTTTAAGGCCTCTGGTCTAGTTTACAAAGTATCCACCAAATACATTTTTTTTAGGCCAGTGTCAAAGTGTGAATGTTTTGTGTTTCATTGTATAAGCTCTATTAGGAAAATGCCTGCTTTCAAAATATGAGCGTATGTTCATGTTAACAAGCAAAACATTTTAAACAGTAGTTTCCAGAAGATTTAACTATGGAACAAATATATTCCAACAGGTCAATAGTCAGAAACAAGTGTGTAGGTTCCTGTCATCTTTTCTATTTAAAGAAGAAGACACAATCCTAGAAATTACACTGCTGTTCGGAAGCATACTCTGAAGTTGTAGCCAAAATGACATTGTACACAACACTAATTTTTTTTATTTCCTGGGAAAACCCACATGTGTAAATATGCTGCATTTTTCTCCAAATAGAAAACTCAAGAAACTCTGCTCAGAATAAGATGTCAGAATCCCCACATTCAGTATCAACCTCTGAATTTTCATAATACGGTTCTTGAGTCAACATAAACAATCCATTTCAAATAACATCAATTCAGCTTGTGCACTTATTCAAATTCCTCCTCATTCAATAAAATTTGAAACAGAATCTCTTTTTCATGCCAAAGACCTCATTTGCAATAATGAGCAACAGATAAGCAAGAAATGCCTCGTAATTAATGTCAAATTGGCCTTAAATTAGGACTGTAGCTATGACTTCAAAAGTCTTCTCTGTCAGCTCTTTTGCTAAGTGGCACTAGAGTATCCAAAGATAAAAACCACCAATTCTTTCTTAAAATGTAAATTCCAAGTCCTCTTTTATCAAGACTGATGGGCCAAAGTTATGGCTTCTGACAGCTTTGATGGTACAGATCTTCCTTGACCTATGTGGGGGTTATGTCCCTGCAAACTCAGGGTGAGTTGAAAATATCTTAAGTCAAAAATGCATTTAATGAAGGGGAGTAAGTCGGAGGGGGAGACGAACCATGAGAGACGATGGACTCTGAAAAACAAACTGAGGGTTCTAGAGGGGAGGGGGATGGGGGGATGGGTTAGCCTGGTGATGGGTATTAAGGAGGGCACGTTCTGCATGGAGCACTGGGTGTTATGCACAAACAATGAATCATGGAACACTACATCAAGAACTAATGATGTAATGTATGGTGATTAACATAACAATAAAAAAATTTTTTTTTAAATGCATTTAATACACTTAACCTACCCAACATCATGGCTTAGCCTAGCCCACCTTAAATGTGCCGGGAACACTTACATTAGCTTATAGTTGGGCAAAATCATCTAACACAAAGCCCATTTTATAATAAAGTGTTGAATATGTTATGTAATTTATTGAATACTGTACTGAAAGTGAAAACCAGAATGGCTGGGAGTGCATGGGGTTGTTGACCCTCGTGATCGCCAGTCTGACTGGGAGGTGAGGCTGCAGCCCTGCCCAGCATCACAAGAGGGCACCATACCGCCTCTCACTAGCCTGGGGAAAGATCCAAATTCAACATTCAAAGTATGGTTTCTACTGAATGCATACTGCTTTCACACCATCTGTAAAGTCAAAAAATCATAAATTGCACCATTATATGTTGGGAACCATTTGTCCAGTTCAAATGAATTCATGGAGCCCTTTAAAATAGAGCTCACATCCAAGCCCCCAGGGATTAAAATGATGTATTCCCTATACAAATGGTTCCCAACAAATTATCTAAGTAATACACATGGATCTTTGGGCACCAGACTACTCCTTGTTTTGAATGGCTTGAGGCTTACAACACAAAACCGGTTGGCATTTTTTCTCTCTAAAAAGATACCAGGCTACACATCCATTTCTGTAGTTCTTCACAAGAGTGGCCAAGCTCTCTTCACGTGCCACGCCATGCCATATGAGAGCCCCAAATAATCTTGATCCTCTCTAAACTTTTTGGCGTGTTTTGCATTAATGTTGATTCTTAATATATTGTGTTAAAATATTACTTATCCTGATGAACAAGTTTTTTGGCTATTCTCAAATTTTGTGGCCAAGATGGATGCCGCACTAGCTGCAACCCTAGTCCCACCCCTGCTCTATCCTTCTGTTGATAATTGAGGAAACCCAGATTTTCCCCTGTAGGGTTTTCTGTAAGATGACCAATCCATAACTCAGCTATGGATTTATTTAGGAGGGTAGTGTATGGTCCATGGCAGTTAAGTTTGTACCAGAAAAACCCAAACTTACTTGCATAAAAACCTCGTACATCTCCCTAGCCTGAGGCCAAGCAAAGAGCATGAGTTCAGCTTTTACTTATTTCTTATTTTTATTGAAGACTTTATATACCATATTTCCTTTATTTAAAGATGAGGTTAATTATAAGGCATATCACTGGTTTAAAAAACAACCTTCCAGATGCATTCTGGCCAAATTTAAAATTTTTCAAATAGGTAAAAATGCATCTTAGAAACTAGGAAGATCGTGGTACATGCTGCGCCCGCCCTCCTCAGTACAGCTATTATGACCAGCACCCCAAGTTCCTCACCCCCACAGCACTTACCATAAGGTTGTGTTACTGTCCCCATCACGTTTTGTCCTACTTGGCTTGGCAGTGACACTGCCCTTTGCCACACCTTCTCCACTCACTGCTCTTTGAGGGCAGGAGCTCTGTTCTGTTTTTCTTTGTATAGAACAACACAGGTCACAAATGTCTTTAGTAAACATTGATTAAATGAATGAATGAAAGATACCTTCATCTCTCTGCCGATAGTACATATTTTCCCGAGTAGAAACATCCGTAAGCTAACCAGGGAGAAGTGTCAAAAAAATTTTTTTAATTAAACTCTGTTCCAGTCACTGTAGAAAATGTAGCAAAGATATATAATTATCTCCATTTTCCTTCTTATAAATCAATCTCCCTCCCTTTCTCTTTTGGCTTCTAGGGCTTCTTCAGGAGGAGCCAGCAAAACAATGCCTCTTATTCCTGCCCAAGGCAGAGAAACTGTTTAATCGACAGAACGAACAGAAACCGTTGCCAACACTGCCGACTGCAAAAGTGTCTTGCCCTAGGAATGTCGAGAGATGGTGAGACACTGACTTCCTGTTTTTTACTTAAAGGCTTTCACATGGATGCTTTGCTGGAGTCTGTTTAAACCACCAGAATGATTCTAGACAAAGGGAATTGGGGATACAAAGAAAAGAAAACCATGTGCTGGTAGTGCGTGAAGAGGAAAAGTAAGAACGTATAAAAACATTGCATGGCCTCTGAAGTAGGAAGAAAGGAAAGACTTCACTATAACTCAGGGAGCAACCTGTGCTAACAAGGTTTGGTGAGAGCCACATAGGCCTAGGTTGAAACTTATCTAGGTTTGCCCACACGTGAGCAGTTTTCTAGGATGAGATTTTCAGAGCCAAAACCAGGGAAAGTTTCAGGCAAACTGGGACCATTTGGTCACTGGGTAAGTCTGACAGGTGCACAAGTTGCTTGGTATGTGGAGATGTTAAGGAACAGCATGCATTTCTGTAGGAAGCCCAGAAGTTCTACTATTGGGCATGGACTTTTGTGAAGCATCATGAAAATTGCAAAGGCTATAACAGAAGTCCAAGTCTTAAAAGGGCTGTGTGGGTGGTGTCCTTCTCGTAATATGGCCCAAATGGGTGAGGTGGGTCCCCAACTGAATTTCTTAGATTAATGAAAGAGAACAAATAAACTCAAAGAATTTCATCGAGTGTTGCTTCCATTTTTAAGCACTCATCTCAACTAATCATTTCCCCACTGACTTTGGCTCCAGCACTCCTGTATCAGGTTGTGAGTAACCCTGAGTCCTGGGGCATTTCTGTCTTGTTCTCACTGTATCCTCAGGGTCTGGTTAAAAGCAGGCACCTCTTTAGGTTTGTTGAATGAACGGTGGAATTCTCTTTTACCTAGAGCCTGAGACACAGACAGTACCCCTGGGACTTTTTCTCTTTATGTGAATCATTGTGGATTCTCTACCTCTGGTCACACTCCTTCTAATGAAGTTCAAGGTAGTATGGATGAAAGGAAGAAAGGGAGGGAAGGAAGGAAGGAAGGAGGGAAGGCAGGCAGGCAGGCTGGCTTTCATACTTTAAAGAAATATGGGTAATTGGCATGCACCATCTCTTGGTATAAAGGGATTTTATGAGTTATTAAGTTACTGTGAGCCTTTTACTCATTTGAATGAAATCAGTTCTCCATAAGTCTTGATATCTAAACATATAAACCGCTTACTTCTTAGCTTGCATTCTCAAAATACTTATATCATAAATTTTTGTTTACCTTTTTTCTACTTCCCAACCCATCTAACTTTTCCTTGCATAAAAGTATACCTAGGAGACAAATTTGACCAAAAACATTGAAAGAAGTTTATAGGTAGCTTCTAAAGTTGCAGAGATAGAAGTTCCCAAAACTTTTCTATTAACTAACTGACTTTTTGTTTTTCTAGACTTGCTAACTGTGTAGATTACTCCTAGGGTAAATCTATTGCACTGTGTACCCCCACACAACTAAAGTGAAGATGGTGGAGGATGGGGATTTAGTGGTTTTAAGAATTTATTTGGTGAAATTGTATGGGAACTTGAGTTGATGATTTTATACCTCATTTTCACCATAGTGAGGCAGCATATTAATTGACAGTATATGAATTGGCAGTATGTATTAATAATTGAGCAAAAAGAATAAGCCATTGGTTATTTGTCTTTGTTACTTCTTCCTACAATAAAAGAAAGTGTCTCTTTTGGAAGGGCAGGTCTTGGGAGTCCATGCTGGTGAACAGAATTATGTGCAAGAAATAGGCATATGGTCCAATGTTCTCAAAATCTAGGAGATTGTCTGAATCCCATGGCATAAAAGAAATTGTTGGAAGGAAGGGTTATTTAATGGACGGAGCCCCAGTCTACTCTCAAGGGGGAAGAAATTTACTGCACATAAACTTGCAAGTAACAGCAATACAATGTCTAAGGATACTGGGGATGCAGGATAATGATTCACCTTAGATAGGTGCAGAGACAGTCCTGAGGCTGCCAGAGACATCTTCAAAAAGATGTCCTAAACCTGTCTTATGTCAAACTAATAATGAGAAGAAATGCTCAGGGATGGGAGTAGTGGTTGGGAAGGAGGCTAAGAGGCTCCAGGAGAAGCAAAAGATGATTCTTTCTAAGGGAAAACGATTCTTCTTGACTACGTTGTGTAGAGGAAGTTTCATCTGAACCTTGATTCTAAAGGGTACCTTATAGCAAATAAATTATATCAATACCAAGGTAGTTGACTAGGTTTAATCTGTTGATATGTAATGCCTTGTTTGTGGGTTGATGATTTCAAAAGCCCTAAAGTTCTGGTTGATTATCTATGTCTAGTAAGGACTCAAGAATGAGAGGTGGTACTTTCCCTGCCACTAATTTATTATACTTAGCTTCTACTGATTAGGCAAGTATTTTCAAGGTGCTTCAGTGGTAGCACCAGTAACCAAGGTAAGATGCCCTCACACCTAACTTCTTTCCACGTACACCTTGCCCATCTTCCTCCAGACAAAAAGTGGCATCTTCATTTTGCTATTTGCATTTGCTTTCTGTCAGTTATATGTGGCACCAAGAATGTAACCTGGTCGCCAAAGCAACGTGGCTACTTGTAGACAGATAGCTTGATATAACTGTTAAAATCACTGAACTTTCATTATTTCCTGAATTTCCACTTCTATAGTGGTTTATTAGTCAAGGCCCATATATGAGTAGACAAAAAACTCAGCAATAACAAATTTGCCCACCAAATCTTCTCCACATCTTACTTATTTTTCTTTTTAATGGACCCTTCACAAACGTTAGTTGCAGCATTCTTCAGGATAAACTGTTTCCAACTACTACAAACAAACAAAACCCAGAAAAAAAAATGCTTGGTGTCAGTAGGAAGATTTGGGGCCCCAAAGAGAAAGCATGGTACTCACCCTGCAATAATTGAGTGTGTGCCCTCCTATATGACGTGCATCTGTGAAAAAAACAGTAGCTGCCCTACAAGGACAGTTTTAACAGATGAGGCTTCTACTTCTCCAGAATGGCATTGTCCAATATCCAGAATGGTATCCACATGTCACTATTTAAATTTAAGTTTAAATTTAAATTAGATAAAATTTAATTTTTAATTACATTTAAAATTCACCTATTCACTCACATTAGCTGTATTTCAAGTGCTCAATAAACACATGTGACTTAAGGCTACCATCTTGGAAAGCATAGAGCACATTCGAGCATCACAGGAAGTTCTGCTGGGAAAGGAGAGGGATGAGAGAGAATATTTTTAAATTATGAATAGGGTTGGGTAGGTTGAATCTGATCTTTTCTACAAGCTTAGAGCACTATAAAAAAAGGCACATCCTTGAAATTGAAAAGAGTTAAATTAAGACCGGTTTCCTTGGTAAGCAGCAAGATGTAAGCATAGAGAACTTTACAACCAAAAGATTGTAAGATAAAATAATTTCCAAAATGACTATGATCGGGCGCCTGGGTGGCTCAGTTGGTTAAGCGACTGCCTTCAGCTCAGGTCATGATCCTGGAGTCCCGGGATCGAGTCCCGCATCGGGCTCCCTGCTCAGCGGGGAATCTGCTTCTCCCTCTGACCCTCTTCCCTCTCGTGCTCTCTCTCATTCTCTCTCTCTCAAATAAATAAATAAAATCTTTAAAAAAAAAACTATGATAGTTCTACAATTGGGTTCTCTTGAAGTCAAAAACCCATATCTAGATGTCACGTGTTGGTAAGTAGAAATCTTCAAAGAATCTGACTTTGTTTTATAATTGCTCCAAAAAACTTCTGTTCCATTTAGAACCTCACAATCCAAGAAAATATGAAAAGATTCCCAATATTTTGCATAAAATTGTTCCTTGCTAGTGTGGGATCAAGATGAGTGATAAGAGCATATCGTAAGCAAATACCATCATCACTGAATATTTATAAAGCACTTGTGATGTATACAGAATCATGCAAGTTTGAGAGCTAGCAGTTTAACAAGTGGCTGCCTCTATACTCAAGTGAAAATCATCAACAGAATAATTCAAGTTTGAGAGGGGCAAACACTTAAAATATGTGCCATTCTGATTAATGAGTAGTGGTAAGAAGAATGCTAATACTTGAAAATATAATAGTAATACGGCCTTTGTTAGAAATAGGCCTATGAGTACAACAAATGTTTTTACAAATGGTGACAAGGAATTATACGTATATATATGTCAGGAGGGCACCAGAACTTAGCCTTTTAAGGAGAGTTTTCAGTAGATTTATTTGTTCCATGTACTGGAATCCTTTTCCCCAAATATATCACTACTTTTGTTACAGGAAGGGGCACAAAACTGAAACACTGGCTCACCGAAGTTTCTGAAATGAATGGAAAATTTATTCTAAAATAGTATTATAGTAATTGTCAGCAACGTTCTTGATTTAGGATGAAGCCGGATAATTCCAAAATGTAGGAGAGCTTTAAGTTGTCTCTGAAAATATTTCAGTTCAGTGACCTGGTAAGTCAGTACCTTGGAAAGGGCATAACTATTTACCATTGAGTTTTCAGAAGTTTACCAGGGCAGAGATCTTGACAGCATACTTACTTGACATCGTTTGCTTTGATTATGAGATCTATGGTTAAGAGCAGATTTCTGGACCTAAAATTATTTAATGTAGGGTCTTAACTGGGTTCACTTATTCATCTGCTGCCAGCTATAGGTCAGTCTGTGCCTCCACTGAAGGTGGATAGCCTTGTCTGGAAAGATCAAGGTGGCTGGGGCTGGGCTTCACAAACCTTATCCTCTAGCAAGCTAGTTGAGGCACGTCCTTTTCCTGGTGAGATATTCGATCACACAAGCACCTCTGAAGCCTCTCTTTGTGTCACATGTCTATCTTCTCCCATTGGCCCCAAGCAGGTCACATGACCCTGAGACAAGGGTGGGGCCAGGGGGCCTACGGTGCGTATTTGGTAGGGGGATGGGTAAGAGGAATCAGGGTCATCAATGCAGTCAATCCACGGCAATGTATATTTCACCTAAATATAGAGTGTATAGAAATCGGAAGCAAGGTTTAAATGGAAAGGGTTTTAAAAAGAGACATTGCATTTATGTCTTCCTGAGAGAGGAGTTTCTCCCCAGTTTTTTTTTTCTTTATAGATTTTAAACAAACGCAAAACTATCCTACTAAAGTAACTCAGAAAGCAGATCTACTCCATGGGGTGCCTGGGCGACTCCCTTGGTTAAGCATCTACTTGGGGCTCAGGTCAGGATCTTGGGGTCCTGGGATCAAGCCCCACATGGGGCTCCCTGCCCAGGGGGAAGCCTGCTTCTCCCTCTCCCTCCACCTCTCCACCCTGCTCAGGCTCGCTCGCTCTCTGTCACCCTCCCTCACTCCCTCCCTCTCTCTCTCTCAAATTAAAAAAAAAGAAAAAGTAGATCTACTCCAGCCAAAATAAAATTTTAATCTACAATAGATAGAAATTTTATATCCACCTGCATAGCTCTGTAGTAAATGGCTGTTCTGAACCTACATGAATGCAAAGAACAGGTTAGCAAATAAAAAAGGGTGTCAGTTAATTTCTCGGGGGGAAAATGTTCTTTCTGAACCAAAAGTTATCATGGTTTATTTTTTCTTATACAAAAAGTTTTTTCCCAAAGGAATTTATATGTATATAAAACATAAATTTACTTATTTATAAATTTATTTATAAAATTGTTATAATGTTATATATGTTATTTATAAAGATATAATATAAAGGTACAAAGAATGCCTTCCCTAAAATTTTCTTCAGAATTTGGTCCATGGACAAACTGGAAATATCATAGCACATAAATGTGTGTCTGAGAAACAGAACCTAACAAAGACCATTTCTCTACCAACAAAGTTAATGATCTAAATGATTCCAGACTCTCTAAAAATGACAGTTGAGGTGGAAAGGGGAGTTTGGTGTGAATTAAACATATGATTTGTCTTCAGTCAGAAAACTTACTATATAATCACCCCTTTGTTTTTCTGTTTAGGCAGCGCCGGAACTTAGTCTTTAAAGGAGGATTAAGGAGAAACAGGAAGTTTGGGCTGCTCTAAATCCAGCCTTCATAGCCACAACCTTCCAGCAGGCAGGAAGGAGGAAGACAGCATGTCCCCACGCTCAGAAGTATAAGTGGCACTTCATTTACTTCCTGCCACCCAGAACTTAGTCACATAGCTGCACCTGCCAGTGAGGGAGGCTGGGAAATGTGGTCTCCATTCTGAACAGCCGATGCTTAGATAGAATTTGGTAGCTCTGTAACCAGCAGAAGGAGAAAATGAACATTGATGGAACCTGGCAGGGGACGGGGGTGTTGTGAAATGGTAGCTCTTTCACAGTAGGCAATCTCTTCTGGGGACTCTCTGTGCTGGAGAGCTCAAGCACTTCCTCATTTAGTTTTTCTCAGAAATCATGCTCACCAACGCTAGTGACTGAATCCAGGAATTGGACCTGCTTCTACCTCCACTTTCTTCTTTCTGCATTCCCTGGGCTCCCAATACCAAAAGGTGATGGGGGAGGGGGGCGCCTGGGTGGCTCGGTCCATTAAACATTCAACTCTTGGTTTCTGCTCAGGTCATGATCTCAGGGTGGTGAGATCAAGCCCAGAGTGGGCTCCACTCTTGTCCCCCTCTCTCTGCTCCTCTCCCTGCTCACTTCACTCTCTCTCTCTAAAATAAATTAATAAATAAAATCTTTTCTTAAAAAAAAGGTGATGGGAACATTGTCAGGAATGAAAAGAAAATGGAAACTCAGAGAGGAACCTCCATGTTTGTCACAGTGCCCACCATTAAACGTGAGCTGAACGACGGAGTGTTTGATGATTCAGACAAGATGGCCCCTTGGCTTAAAATAGTCACAGCCTAAACTGGGAGTTTAGGAAAACTAAAAAAGCTTGTGGGGAGGAAAAATGTCGATATCCATAGCAGTTCAGGAGGTTAAGCTCTCCTAGTTAAGAAACAATGAATTCAGACCAAAGCACCATCAGATTACCCTGTGACCACTTACAGAGCCTCTTCCTCCTTTTTCCTTAGAATGGCTAGGGATTTTTCCAGACGAGATGGGCAGTATAGAACTTGGGGCTGGTAGAACAAGCAAGGAGGGGTAAGGGGTAACAGTGGGCTCACTTGCCAAGCGCTGGATGGGCATAACTGCTATTTTCCAAAGACTCTTCGAGTTTGGTCCCAGAAGCGAACTGAAGACAAATGCTTACTTAAAATTGTGTTTATCACCCTGCACCACATCCTTGGTCTTACCCAATATGCTATTTAGAAAATGTGAAATACGGGGCGCCTGGGTGGCTCAGTCAGTTAAGCATCTGCCTTCAGCACAGGTCATGGTCCCCGGGGCCCAGGATCGAGTCCCGCATCGGGCTCCCTGCTCAGCGGGAGCCTACTTCTCCCTCTGCCTGCCGCTCTCCCTGCACGCTCGCTCGCTCGCTCTCTGACAAATAAATAAAATCTTAAAAAAAAAAAAAAAAGAAAATGTGAAATAATAGGGCCTGATCCAACAATCTAGTAACCCTAGTGCTTAGCTGGGGAAGCTAAGAATGAATGTTGGTTGACATTTTAATTTTTTTTAAATTTTATTTTATTATGTTAATCACCATGCAATACATCGTTAGTTTTTGATGTGGTGATCCACAATTCATTGTTTTCGTTGACATTTTATTTATTTGACACAGAGAGAGACAGGGAGAGCAGGAACACAAGCAGGGGGAGTGGGAGAGGGAGAAGCAGGCTTCCCGCGGAGCAGGGAGCACGATGCGGGGCTCGATCCCGGGAACGTGGGATCATGACCTGAGCCGAAGGCAGACGCTTAACGACTGAGCCACCCAGGCGCCCCTGTTTTTGTTGACATTTTAATAGCAGGCATTATTAGGTAGTTTTTGGTTTGTGGATTTTTTTCCCCACACATAAGAAAGAACCAGGATTGGGGCACCTGGGTGACTCAGTCGTTAAGTGTCTGCCTTCGGCTCAGGTCATGATCCCACGGTCCCGGGATCAAGCCCCGCATCGGGATCCCTGCTCGGCGGGAAGCCTGCTTCTCTCTCTCCCTCTCCCACTCCCCCTGCTTGTGTTCCCTCTCTCACTGTGTCTCTGTCAAATAAATAAATAAAATCTTAAAAAAAAAAAAAAACAGGATTATGCCTTCTAACTTCATGGCAATAAGAAATACATAAGTTTTGACAATCCTTGGTAGCTTAGAGTTATTTCTCACTATGCACATAAACCAGTACAGACCCTCCTGAGTCTAACCTTTCGCCAGATACGGGCTGCAGATGAACGCGCTCTTGGGCTTATGGGTGCTAGGATTCTGTGCATCTGATGTTGAGCCTTGGGCTTGCCGAAATGATAACCCCAAGCGTTCTCTCCTGCTTTTCTCTCCGCCCTCCCACCCAGCTGTGAAGTTCGGCAGGATGTCCAAGAAGCAGAGGGACAGCCTGTATGCTGAGGTGCAGAAGCACCAGCAACGGCTGCAGGAGCAGCGGCAGCAGCAGAGCGGGGAGGCCGAAGCACTGGCCAGGGTGTACGGCGGCAGCATCAGCAACGGCCTCAGCAGCCTGAACAGCGAGGCCGGGGGCACTTACGCCAACGGACACGTCATCGACCTGCCCAAGTCCGAGGGGTATTACAGCGTGGATTCCGGCCAGCCGTCCCCGGATCAGTCAGGACTTGACATGACTGGAATCAAACAGATAAAGCAAGAACCCATCTATGACCTCACGTCCGTACCCAACTTGTTTACCTATAGCTCTTTCAACAACGGGCAGCTAGCGCCGGGGATAACGATGACTGAAATCGGTAAGTGGGAGTCGCCTCCCAGCTCCTTTTTGGTAATTCTGCTTTGAAGTCGCCTTGGTCCTGTGTATTATGGTCGTGCTCATAGGTCTAGGTTCGATGGCTTGCGTGCCTGGCTTCTAGCGAAAAACACTATTTGATTTAAAAGTTTTTTGTGATAAATGTCATTGGTCCCCTGCCCCATAAAAGTTGATGTCAAGTGAAGGAAGAAAGAAGAAATGATCAACAGGAAGATGCTATCTGTAAAGAACAGATGCTCTCTGTTGAATTTGGGTTCATCACTGAAGGAAAACCGTTATTGGTATAAACAGGAGAATTTCAGCAAGTATTCAGAGTGATACCATTCAAAATAAAATAGCTAAGGGATGTAGAAGTAGTATGTAATACCTGAATGAACAGGGCTCCAGATCTTCCTCTAAGATAACTTGGGACTCGCCAGAAGCAAATGGTACCTCAGTTTCCTTCTTTTTAAAGGCAGAGGGGTAGACCAGAAGACCGCTATGTCTCTTGTAAATCTGAATTCAAGAATTCTACCTGGGAATCGAGTCTAAATTCCTGGCAGTGAAAAGAGGGTAGTCTGGAATGTTACAGAACATATGAGCAACCAATAAGTTACACTGAATATTGCAGCTTTATTTTACCCTGCTAAGCTCAGGAGTCTATTAAATGTTTAACCAGTTGATCTCATTAACTAACTGCCCTAAAAATATTGATGTAAGTTTAATCCATGAGCCTCCTGGGTCATGAAGTTGCCTGTTAACAGTAGCCTAGAAGAGCTACATGAAGAGTGGCTCTATCAGGCTTCATTGTGTTACTTGGTATGGGGGGGTGGGAGGGAAGTGATCTAGGCCTCAGGAACCTTGGAGAAGCCTCCTCCTCATGTCCTGCCCTGAGAGGTGGCAGAACCAGGGTCACTAAGAACCAGGCCACCTGAGTTCAGATGCTAACTCTGGCTTATTATTTAAGCTGGAACCCAAGTTCCTGGATCCCAGTTTGCTCATCTTTAAAAAAGGAAAAGTATTAGTTCCTAGATCACACAGTCGTAGTAAGAATTAAATGAGTTCATACTTGCAAAACAGAGCAATGTTTGATACTCAGCAAGTGTTCAATGGTTATTATTTGCATGCCAGTCACCTTCTCTGTCTAAACTATGAGTAGGAGCCCAAAGCCTACGAGTGTTTTAAATAAAGTTGATGTGAACACATAATGAAGTACATGCCATATGTATCTTGGCTACTTCTACCATCTGGTTGAGGAAGATGTGATGTTATACAGTTATAAAACCTGAAACATTATGTCTCTTTTTTAGCAATTTAGCATGTGACAGTGAGTAAAGAAGTTGTTGACAAAGCACCTGCAATGACATTCACAGCTGAGAGATATAGAAAACTAAGCATCAGCTATCATGACAAATACTCATATTTATTGCTACCCTTAACCTTGGTTTTTTAACTATGTCATAGGCACTTCACACGCATTTAATTTTCACAAACGTCTTATAAGTAAAAATATGATTCCCATTTTACAGATGTGGAAATAGAGGCTTAGGGGTGTCTCATGGCCTTTCCTGGGTCCTTTGGTTCCATCCAGGCAGTCTGATTCCAGTCCTTTTGCTTATCCATTATTCTGCTACCTGCTCTGGGTTTAATATCCACAAACTGCACTGTCAACCAACTGGGTCAGTCTTTTAAAGTGGAGTCGCTCCAGGTGCCTGGGGGGGTTCAGTCAGTTAAGCATCTAACTCTTGATTTTGGCTCAGGTCATGATCTTGGGGTTGTGAGATTGAGCCCCACATCGGGCTCCACACTGGGCATGAAGCCTGGTTAAGATTCTCTCTCTCCCTTACCCTCTGCCCCTCCCCCTTTCTCCCTCTCTTAAAAAAAAATTTTTTTAATAAATAAAGTGGAGTCACTTAGTCTTTCCAATGAGACATATTAAAAAGAAAAAGAAATAGGCACCATTTTTTGCTTTTATCCTCCTTCATATCTAAGTATCTGAGTCTGGTCTTGATTTTGAATATATGTATAAAACATAATGAGGCAGAAACTCATAATCTTTGGGCAGTCTTCTGCCCCATACCCCAAAGGAAAGGCTTCTAAGAATTCAGAAACCGCAATTTCTTTGTGATTTAGAATCAGTTAGAAGTATTAGGGAGAGAGAACTACAGCCAAAGCCATCAGGTCTGGGTGCGCATCTCCCAGTAGCTTTTCCTCTCTGGCCCTCAGTCTATTTATTTATGAACTGATGCATTTGGACTAGATGATTTCAAAACTCATCCAGAGTTTCTACAGACATCAACACCCAGAAAAAACTAGCATATATTTTTCCTATTTCTCCATACCATTAGTCTTTAGGAATCTCTAGCTATGCTATGAAGTTTTGGGGGTTTCTTCCATCGGACTTTGAGGGATGCAACTGGCTTGCCGGGCTGCTATTCCCATGTTTAGCAGGCTCCCAAACCTAAGTAGTGACTTGGTTCACATTTCGTTTGAACAACAGTGCCATCTAGTGGACACAAACTGCCGTGGGTATCAAAGGCAGATAACCTATGACAAGCCACAGAATTGCGGCACACTGTTCTTTCTTGCACCATCCAAAAAACTGTCGCTCATGTCACTAAAACACCACGTCCGCAGCGGTACCGTTGGGCAAAAAGCATCAGTGGTATGGGATGGTGGTGAAGAACTCTGGTTGTAAAGCTGAATTGCCTGAGTTCAAAACCTGCCCTTTCCCGAGGGCAGTTTCCCTAATCTCTTTGGGTCTGTTGTAAACCTGGAGCAATAGTCCCACAGAGGGTGTTGATGAAATGAGTTAATGTTCACAAGTTCTTCGGAGGGCACCTAGCAAGCATAAGCTGTATTATTATTATTAATGTAATTGGTATTACAATGTGATTCCTATCATTATAATTAATAACACTAGTGGTTGTTACAAGTAATATAATTACCTTTTCTTGAGCACCTGCACTGTGCTGAGCAAGATCCTCCGTTTAATTCTCATCACAGTTGTATTGTGCCTATCACGGAGGTAGGCGTATGTCCATTTTACAGATGAAAAAAGAAAAGGCTCCAAAGTTACAAAACCTGTAAAAAAGCAAAAGCAGCATGTGAGCTCAGGTCTGCGTAACATCAGAAGCCATTCTTTGGACCATTGTGCTGTATGTCCTCCCACCAAACAAAGGGAGCCCCTCGCAAGTTAATTGGCATTCGCACAACAAACCTGCTTAGTGTTTGCTGCCTGTCTGCCATCCTTCTAGGTGGTACAAAGAGCGCCCAGAGTGAGAACGCTGACATTTTGACCTGCCTTGATTAATGAGCATCTATACTAATCTGGCTGGTGGCAAGCTGTCCCAGAAAGAACTCTGTGCAGACAAAATAGAAAATCTGGTTTTAGCCACATTCTCACTGGGTGAATTGAAGGCGATAGGACACTAAAGAATTTTTGAACATCATTCTTGGCTATTAGAAGCCCTGGTCTTCTTCCCCTGGTTTCTGAAGGAATAATGAACTGTGTACAAGCAGGACATTATTCTGATATTGAGTTTGTCATAAAAGCAGCTGTTTTTTAAAACCAGTTTTGGGAATAGTCCATGTAGAATATGGTCTTATAGCTTGGAATTAATTTAATCAAACCACATGTGTAAGAACCATGAAACAACTGTATAAGCAACAGTAGGCTCGTCCCAAAAAAGCGAGTTGAAGGAATGTCAGGAAAGTCAGGAATATTCCCCAGAAAATCCAAGCTTATCTTTCTAAAAATATACCAAAGAAACTACAAACTTCTTAGTTTGGAGTATGGAGTATGGAGAGAAGTATAGAAAATGCATGTTAGCCATTTTGAGCCTCAGAGGTGGATAGGGAAGAAATCATCCCATTTTGCAGATGAAGAAATTAAGAGATTTCTCTAGAACACAGAGTTAGGTGACAAAGCTTAAATTCTGATGTAGATAACTCTACTACCCTAGACTACCAGGCATTCTTTGGAAAACATATTTTTGAAATGTGCCAGGCCTTCAAGACCAGCAGATCACGGCTCCTGCCCTCACCAGCTAAGAGCCAGACATGAGAACAAACGATTGCAATTCAGTGTGTCATATATTGTAAGTCTTGGATGTGGTGGTACCACAGACCCTCCTGGAGGTGAGGGAGATGGGGGGTATTGCTTACTCTGAGCCATATCTCTTAACAGGAATGGTTTATTCTCATGGTCTTGGAAATAGAAAACAAAATGCGGGTAAACAAAAATATGAAACATTTCAAGAATTATATCCTTGGGTTTCTCAAAATCCCGTAGGATAAAAAGCCATGAAATAAGACAAGGATGAAAGTAAGATGCAAATTAATATTTAGGCAGGAGTATTAACTGGGCTTAGCTGGAACTTTATTTCAAGCTGGCGTGAGGCTGTGTTATATCTTCGGGGATGAAATTTTGCAGTTGTGGGTGGCAGGGAGAGGACACGGGCTAACAGATACCCAGCGAGTGAGCAAGCAAAGAAGGAAGGGGAGGCTCCTGTATGTGCTCCCCACTGTAGCTCTTAGATGGGTTGGGGGATTCTATAGGACCAGTCCTCTTAATGAAAGCTCATTTAAGCTCAAAGATGATTGACAGCATATCTGCGAGGTACTAAACAAGACAGTTCAAATAGCCAAACAATATGCTTTTAAAAACGGTGGGGGGGGGGGGGGACATCCATCAAATTACCTGTGAGGCTAAGTGGATAAATTACCTTTTACACACATCGCCTGAATTTGTTGTTGCTTTTAGCAATTTTCTCTCCAAAGACAAAGAAATGTGAATTCCTTGGTCTCTCCTATATAATCTTAAATATAGATTTAATTTCCTGTTTCTTGTGTCCTCTATTTATGGAGCCTGGCATAAAAACTAGACATAAACCTTTTTTTTTTAATTACCTATTCCAGAGGCTGAGTGTTACTAGAGGAGATTACACAGAGATTGGTATGAAAGTGACCTAGTCCCTTTTATACTACTATTGAATTCTATCAAGTCTACATAGAAACATAGAAGATCTCACTAGCGTGCTTTATTTGGGAGAATTCTATCGACATTGGTGTTTCAATTGTTACTTATTAAGAACCTCAGGCAGGTGCTATGGTCTTACGGTGGCACCTTTAAGGGCTTATGCTTCTACACATAAATCTTTTATAACTGCTTAACTCTATCTGTGCATATCCACACGTATAGTTAACAAATATACATTTCTCTATGCATAATTAACGACTCATTCAGAAATGGTGCAGAGAATAGAATTCAATTCTAGCTATGTATTTCCTTTGTCCGCAGTGGCACTGGTAGCAAACACAACTGGGCATGTGATTCGGGAGCAACTGTCTAGTAAGTCATTGAAATAAATAAAAGTAGACCAAATTCGTGAGAAAAATCATTCAAGCAGCATGGGGAAAGGAAAGCCCGGTGTCTTTCATTCCCCGTTCCTTGCTTTGAAGGTAGACATCTTGGGAACGTCCACTGTCTTCCAGTACCTCTTGCTCCCCCCACCCCTGCCAACCACAGGCCCTTTGCAGGCAGTTTAGGGACCATATATTGAAATTGAAAATCCTTATTCCACATACTAGCCATGTGAACTTGTTCAAAATTAGTTCGGCTTTCTGAGGTTCAGCGTCTTTGTCAGAGAAATAAGGTGGGTTGGGTTAAAGGACGTTGGAGGATTATGACTCTCCCACCTGCTGGCGGGAGGTTTAGCCCTCTGTACAAATATTCCCTCTGTTATAGCCACTTCCCAAAGACAAGGATAGGGTGGTAGAGAGGAGGGACTTACAGGTAACTAGGCTGTTCTGCAAGATGCTCAAGTCCCTTGCCTGCGGCTGTAGCCACCCACGCCTCCCTCACAGCGGGGCGGACCCACGGGGTGGGGTGACCCTGTCAGTGATAAAGTTAATAACCACAGTCAAACCGGAACTGTGCACCAGCCTCTTCCCTCCATCCACCCTCCTGAAAACAAAACAAGACAAAAACAAGAAACCAGATTAAAATGAGCGTCAAAGATCACCAGAGACAGCTCAAGAAGAGGGTGGCAAGCAATCTCCAAATACCCCGAGTTCATGTTCATCCAATGTGAAGGATGGGATACTGTACAGAAACCTCTTCAGGGTAAATCCGCCTGTCCTCACTGGCCTGCTCCATCCTGACTACCTCCCTGAGCCTCTCTTGTGGGAAAAGAGGAGGCTGTAAAATGAAGATATGTTCTTGACTGCTAAGGGGCCTTAGCCTTAGCCCCAGACCTACCAGGTTACCTTGGGCACTGGAGAGGGTCTTACTTGACTCCTCTGAAATTTTCACGCCCCCTTGTTCTTTGCCACCTACAGAAGAGGCTGCTATTTCTAGAATCCTGTTTTCTATCTCAAGAGAAATTTCCCAAATATGGGGACTGGGCTAATCAGCTCCAGTGGTCACATTTCTGCGATCTCTACCATGGCCACACTCTTGTCTTAACTAGTCCATGGCTGTGCACTATTCTAGAGTGTCCTGGGACAAAGAACTATAGTTCTTTGCTAGGGTCGTTCAAATCTGTATCTTTCTAGATATCCTTTCATAACCTCACGAAGATGATCTAAAATCACCTAGTGATATGTTGTAGCCACTCTAGTACCAAGCTCTGTGCACTTACTGGCATAATGTATACAAAAGCACTTTGTGACCAGCAAGGCTCCAAACAAATAGAAAGATGGTTTACATTATAAGCGATACAAAGATATATGCTCAGTTCAAGTGCTTGTACATGTATGCATATCAGTCACTGTGTGCTTTACCTCTATTAATACAGCTTTCCTAATGTGCTAGCATTCACTCCATTAGGTAAACATTCTAACTCACATTTTCTCTTTTGAGTTGAAATTGCACAAAACTGATCTTCCTCAGTGGACTTTTCCTAGAGATACTAGTTCAGGATTAATTTTGGACTCAGAATTAGAACTTCATAAGAAAACTGTAAAATCCACCAACAAGGAAGGAAGGGAGGGAGGGGGGAGGGAAGGAAGGAAGGAAGGAAGATGCTCCTGAGAAGCTGTCAGAAAACCAATTCCACTTTATACGCTGAATTTCAAAAGCCATGGTAGATATGAAATATTCTGCAGTAAGGAAGAGGAAGGGAGATTTCAAGAGGTTCTGCCGACAACTTGTCAAGGGGGGGAAATGTTTATGCTTACGAGATAGCCTCTGAAACAGTCCCCACGATCAAACGTCATTTCTGGTCATTACAAGCTTTGACACTGGCTCTGAGCAAGAGCCCTGAATTGCTTTTCCACAGATGCGGGGTGGAGATGTACTGTTTTAGCCACATTTCCACACACCTATCTTGGGAAGAGCTTGGTTAGGGCTAAAGTACCACGAGGGCCGTCATGGAACACAGAAATGTCATTTGATGGCCAGGTCACCGGAAGTGAAGGCACTTTGGTGTTACCGGCATAGGACACAACCAACCTGAGAGGCTCTCCCTGTCAACAGGCTTAGGATTTACTCCTGTGAGGTTTGCGAGAGTAGGGGGACCTGTGGGAAATGTTCCTCGCTGGAAAGACTTTTTTCCTTGTTTGTTTTATTCTTATTTTATTGTTTTGATTTCATTTTAGGCTCTAAACTTTCCTGTGGCAAAAAACTTTCAACCCTAAGGAGAAAAAATGTACTATTTAAATTTGAGCCATGTTTCTGAGGCCCATTGGGGAGATGCTCTCTTGTTGTAGGACGACTTAGAGCTAGACTACTTAGAAAACACTTATTTTAAAACATTAGTCGACTAAAGGTATTATTTAAGGAATCAAGTAACTTTTTAAAATTTAGATTAAATGTTTGCAAATGTAAAAGTTACCTCCCAAGATTTCCTCTGAAGTAGTTCTTTCTAAAGGTCAGAAGTGCATTGACTAAATTTCCAAAAGGAAGAGGGGGGATTGCTTCAGTTTAAATTTGTGGTCAATCCAAAGGTCAACAAAATCTAAATAGTAAAAGTCAATCCTGATGATGGCCCTGAGCAATTTTCATAATTAGGTTTTCATCGTTTGCGACCCGCTCATTGTCCTTCGAGTACTGTATGGAGGCATAGTCTTTTGAAGAGAGGAGGGAAAGATTTTAATGGACTCTGGTTGCACTGCTCTTGTTTGTCCCATCTGAGACTCTTCAGTCCTCTTATGCTCTGTAACTCCGCAAGACTCCCCCTCGTGAGTCAAAACAAAGAGACATTCTCATGGAGCCCCTCAGACTCAAGTAGCCATGTTTCACACAGCCCTTGGAAGATGTCTCTCCTACCAAATCCTTCTGTAGTTAGAAAATCAAAAACACTAGGACTTTAAGATGTTAAGTGACTTCCCAAAGGGCGCAAAGTAAAAATCTGAAGGGGTCCATGTTGGCTTCCTCTGTCTTACAAGATAGCTCCCTTCGAACTCATTAGTTCCAGGACATCAAAGTAAGTTGATGTTTCCTGATTGTTCTGTGAAGGAGGTCTTTCACTATGAAAGTTAACTTTGAAATGTAATGTTTTCATAAAAGATTCTTTCTCAGTGTTATTTACTAGTTTGAAGAAAGGGAACTGTAATTTCCCAAAAGTTAGACATATACACTATCACAATAAAACAAAACACTTTTGATCCCAAATGGCTTTCCATTATGAAAGTATTAAGAAAGAAAGCACCCTCTTAGATGGTTAATCTGTTTTGCTGCTTTGTGATGCTTTTTTGTGTGGCTTATACTCTGCTTAGACACAAAAGCTAATATAGATTCTTTCAGTTTTTCTTTCTGCTTTACATTGTGCTTTCTTACCTTCTATTTAAAGTGTTCTTTGGGGCATTTGGGTGGCTCAGTTGGTTAAGCGACTGCCTTCAGCTCAGGTCATGATCCCAGGGTCCTGGGATCGAGTCCCGCATCGGGCTCCCTGCTCAGTAGGGAGCCTGCTTTTCCCTTACCCTCTCCCTCTGTGATCTCTCGCACTCTCTCTCAAATAAATAAAATCTTTAAAAAAAATTTTTTTAAATAAAGTACCTTACCTGAGCTTCCTAAAATTTGTAAATAGTAACCATTTTTATTAACCATCCATTCACTCAGTCTTTGCCCAGATATTATTATTACTTGTAGTAATAGTAATAGAATTTTTTCATTGTTTTTCTCTGTGTTCATATTTCACTGAACTATGTTGATCACATTTTCATCATTTTTTTATAGTTAATTACATAATCTCATATTTGGTTAATATAATTTTTCTGAAGAATTCTAAGAACATTTTGGTTCATGTCTACATGAAGTAAACATCTATCATTTTTTGATATAATAATCAGCAATAGAATTTGTATGAAAAGGAGACCAGAAGCTATCTTAATTCACTGGTGAGGGAGTAATGGGTGGTTAGACCATGAAACTGAGCCAACAAAGGAGTTATAGACTATTTATGCTCCCCAACTCCTTCTTAAAAGAATTTGAGAAACCAAATGCTAAAAATGTATGACTTTCCTATTGAGGCTATGCATCACTAATAGGTGGCTCTTTTAAGCTTAAATGTTATTGAGGTTTTTATGCTAACAGGACAGTTCTATTTATGCCTAAAAAATAACAATCTCTAAATAGAGATTGGAAAAATCAGAAAGGTCTTGAAATTGACACTGTCCTCCCTGACAGTCACCTATTACACCCTAACCAGTGCACTTATTCCATTTAATGACAGAAAACTTACAAAACTACTAGTCTATGGTCAAAAAGACAAAAATGCGCACTTGGTTAAATGTTTCACCTTTCAACCAGTTGTTCTAATATATTATAGTTAGTGCCTCAGAGCATGGATTCTGAGGAATCTTGATACTCTGAAAACCTAATGCAGGCACTTAAAACTTGCCTTGAGCAAGTCCGTAGAGATATCATGGCATTAATTCAAAGTGAATCCCCTAAGAATTCCACTTTCACACCCGTAGTACAAACGAAACAGAGAATTGAGTGGTTCTCTAGATCCTTAAGGCAAGTGATAAATTAAAAATTCATTAATCATTTTGATTGAGGCTGAACTAAATAGTATTTTAGGGAGAATACTTCCAAGTTTAAAAGAAATCCCTTGTGGAGGAAAATGAATAGAGGGTATAGTTCACCAAGAAGAAACCATCCTTTCTTATGAAAAAAAAAAAAAAAAAAGGAGGGAGAGGAGAAAGAATTAGGAAGTTCAGGTGCAAGGCCCTTCGAGTGCTATATATAGCGTGGAGTCTCAGCTTTCTCTCGCCTTGGTACAGTTGGGCCACGGGTGCTCTTGGTAATAGCATGGAAAGCAGCAGTTTTTAAAGATATACTCAACTCTCCCCGCTCCCAGGATGTGGGATTCTAATGAAACCACCTGTGTAATCCGTGTCAGAGATGCTGCAGCCTTTGGAGAGCACCATTTGCTGAAATGTCTAGTGAGAGCTAAAATAAGCCCCTTTGGTGGAAAAAACCCGCTGAGTGGTTGAAATCAGAGCTGCAGAAGGTCACTTGCTATTTTAGAAGCTGCAAGCTGGTCCTCATTTTATAGCATTACAGTTATAAACAAGAAATTGTCACCTTGTCAGTATACTTATTTCTCACCAAAATATACACACGTAGCCTTTTTTTCTACAAAGAATTAGGTAATTTGGATGATTTGTTTCCAAACTTCGCTTTACTCTGTGGATCAGTATTATGCAAAATTATTTTCCATGTATTTCTTTAAGCGTTACTTCAAAATACTATTTTTACATTATGTGATATGACTGATCTTTAAAACTCCATTTACCTTTGTGAACTTTATCATATACATTTCAACCATCTCTAAATGCCTTAAGGAAGGCTTCTTAGATTTATTCAACAGATGACAATGAAGATTGATGAGGATGGGGGAGGGGTGTGGAAGTCCTTTAAGTCTCAGAGAAGAGGGAGCCAGTTCACTTCTGAAATTATTTAGATACAGTCCATTTGGAAATGGAAGAAGGAGGTTAGTTCCAGCCCCAGGGTTCTATAATTTTTGCACACACTGTTGAGAATTACCATCAATTTTATTCTAGCTTTCCCTTCGAAAATTTAATTTTTCTCTTATTGCCCACATGGTAAGTGGATTTAAGATTACCCCTAAGAGTTCCAGGGAAGTGTGACAATTTTAACAATATTTTGGGGGTTTTTTTCCCCATCATAAATGATCAAGTATATTTGCTTTATATCAGTTATTTTCTAAGCCTCTTTGTTGGGATATGATTGGCGTACAAAAAGCTATACATATCCTTTAAATATACAACTTAGTGAGTTTGGAGAAAAGTACAGTCTGTTAGCCACAATCTGTGCCATAAACGTATCCCTGTATCAATTATTTTAAAGATTTCTAGGATTATTCTTATACTTGGATTGGATGTTGTTTCTGTCTCCTAAAGTTACTTAATACGAGGAGTTACAAACTTTGCTAGTCGGTTATAAGTCTTATGTTCCAACAAGCCTTCCTTCAAGAAAAGTATCAGGGTCAAAGTCCAAAAGCAAAACAGCAATTTTATCAGGAGAGGGATGTGGAGAGAAAGCGAGAGCAAGACATTGCTCATGAAATTAACAAATAGAAAATAAGGCTCATGGACTTGACATTAACCTGTAATTACACACCCAGTTTTTCTTCACAGCACCAGTGTTTGCATTTTACCTTATCGTGATTGAAAAGAAACGACTAGACAGAGCATATAAGATTGTTTTTCTCATTCCTTGACATCGCTTTATTAGCTATCAAAGCAGCCCCTGTACTCTTAGTGAATTGGACAAACCTCTGTCTCACTGAACGTATACCGAGTCTTAACTCCTGAGACAATGGAGCCCCGTCTTTATAGCCACTTAAGAAACTTCTAGCCTCATCCCTGCTCTCAGGAAGAACAGGGCAGGGTTCATGGACATTGCCCCTGAAGGCGGGAGACCTTCCCCTTTGTCAGCCATCTGGGCCATAGTCCCGTCGAAGCCCTCGTCCCAGCACAGTGCGGTGGGCTCCTGCTTGGACGTGTGCCATCCGCAGCCGAAGCTGGCTAAAGAATCCGATGAAAACTAGGCTCTGACCAGCAAGCGCAATCCAAGTCCGGGAAACGGATGAAAGGTGTGCGATTGCCCAGAAAGATTCCATATCCTCTGCTCTTTTACCTCAGTCTCTTTGTCTGGACTTCTCATGCCGTCGGTCCCTGAAGAGGACTGAGTGTACTATTACCTTTTCTATTTTTCCAGGCAAGGACTCTTGAAAGTTCCTTTGGCTCCTAGCAGGAACTTGGCATACGGCATTCTTTGTTGCTCCCTTTGTCCCTTCTTAAATCCTTCTTCCCTTTTCACAACCGCAGACTCTCAGTGCAGGCTGACCATCTCCTCTGATGGCCGTGCATCTTTCTAATGGACAGAATGAGCCCTCAAGCACTGCTCCCAGGGGCCTGAGTCTAGCTTTACCCTGTGGTTTATTGACCCACAGCTCGCCTTTGCATGGCAGACTCGCGGGAGAATGTGGAGAAGGGCCGCTCTGCAGCTGCTTCGCCCTCGTTGATATTCATAACTCTTATGTCAAACAGAGGTTTACCTTTTATTTCTTACCACAAGGGTGTGGGAAATAATAGTGCGCGTTCCATGCTTGACCTCAAAGCCATTGGCGAGTGCTTAGGCTTTAAGATCATCTAACACAGGACAGTATAAGCTTTCTAAAATCCTTTGTGAAATACAGCAGAAAATAGAATAGGTGGGTGGGTGGGTGGATGGACGGACGGACGGACGGACGGACATTTTCAGTATTACCTTTACTAACTCAACATTGGTTGAGCACCTTCCATATTTAATGCTCTCCGTCTCTCACCGCCACACACACTGGTCCTGGGCACCCCACTTCAGAACTGTCTTAAATCCAGAGCCGCCTCATATCTTGCTTGACTCCTTCGCACTACAGCCTGATTAATCTCACATACTCCCTCACGCCCCTTCATCTTCTTTGCCCTGGCTAAGGTCACCTTTGAAAAACAAAAACCCGACTGGGTCATTCCTGCTCCACAGCTTCCACCAGCTGCCTAACGATAAAAAATCCATATTCCTCGGCCTGGCTCACTCAGCTGTTGGGTCTCTGGTGCCAGTTTGCATCCCCGGTCTCATTTCTTCCATTTCTCTACGCACTCTATGCTGCCAGCACGACAGAGTTCTTGCCAGAAAGGACAGACCTGATTTCAAATCACCATTTGCTGGCTCTATAAAAATGGCTCTAGAGTCACTCTTTCCCTCAGTAAAAGGGAAATTGGTTGTAAAATGTAGGGCTTATAAAGAGCAGAAATTACCTAGCTCCTAACAGCTGTCCGTGTGTGCCTTTGTAAGATCATTCCCTCTACCTGAGGTGTGCCTTTCTCTTCTCCACGTGACAACCCCTGCTCAGACCCAGACCAACAGGCTCCTTCTCTATGGTCATTTTTCTGCCTCCCCCAGACTGAGTTAGATACATTCATCTTTGGGGCTCCCACAATAACTCAAGGGCATTTAGTATGTCATGATATGGTATCTGATATGATATATGAGACTGTAAGACCCTTTGAAAAAAGACAATGTCCTTTTCAAAAAAAATCTCTACCTTAACCTGGCATATAATAGCTTTTGTTGAATGAGTATACGAAGGCACTATGCTGGCTCTGCAGTCCAGTTCTTGAAAAGCACACACACAACCTTGAAGGGTACGGAACAAACGGATCCCCACAAATAAGCACAATGCAAGTCTGAGCGGAATAAGGGCTCAGTCGGATGTAGACTGAGTGTAACAGTGGCCGACCCTTCTACCTGAGGTCACAGAGAAGCAGGGAAAACTCCGCAGGGAGTGGACCTCTGAGCTGAGTCCTAAAGCATGCGTGTGGATTTTACTTCCAATTTTGCTTCACCTGTCTGTGTATTTATTATGCCCACCTCTCCTTATGCCCTGTAGGACCCCAAGCTTTGGTGGCAGAAGGCTAGAGATTTTTTGAACCTTGGCCAGGAGTTCCCAGGAGATGGCATAAAGGGACAGATGAAGCGTTTTTCATAATGCAGTTTTGAGTGGCACTTCTAGTATTGCTTGTAAACCCCAAAGCCTGTAACTTACTGACAAATCAGCATATCTTTGAAGATGAAAACAGACTATACCAAGAAGATAAAGGTTTAAAAACTAGGAAGCCATAGAAATCTTATGTTTTCATTATATACTTACTGAGGAAGAGATACTTTTTTTTAGATTCTAAGTAATTAGACTGCCCAAGTGAAATTGAAAAATGATGAACCATGACATACCAATCTATTTTAATATGATGTATAAAGTAATTCCTGCCCTTTTTTTTTTTACAACATAGGAGGATATTCAATAAAATTTTGAATATAGGATTTTTTAAAGAAAGGATTTTAGAATTTGATAAGCAATGAGAGTCTAGAAATTCAGCTCAATGCTGAATCCAATAGAGCGTAACTATAATCATAATTTAGCATTTTGTAGCATCTTCTACATCTAGCACTTAATGGTTCTGATTGAAAAACTCTAATAAATATTGAAATATCTTCCTTCAGTAGCACTGGTTGCAAAATTAAATATCCCTGTTTTGTGTCCGTTGGAGACATCACATTACTTCCCTGATGACAAATTCTATAGAGTGATCACTGTGGCTAGCATTTCTTCAGTGTTTATAATGTACTAGGCAATGAGCTATACAAGATTTTTTATTCGGCAAGCTCATTGGAGGCACAAGCTTGCATGTTTTTATTCTCTACAGCACCAAACCTCAATATACTTCACGCCACAGGGGCGCCTGGGTGGCTCAGTCCTTAAGCGTCTGCCTTTGGCTCAGGTCATGATCCCAGGGTCCTGGGATCGAGCCCCACATTGAGCTCCCTGCTCGGCGGGAGGCCTGCTTCTCCCTCTCCCATTCCTCCTGCTTGTGTTCCTGCTCTCGCTATCTCTCTCTCTCTCTGTCAAATAAATAAAATCTTAAAAAAAAAAAAATATATATATATATATATATTTCACGCCACATATACCAGAAGTTTAGCGAGGTAAAAAGAAGGTACCTCGGCACCACTTTGGGTGTTATCCTGTAGGAATGAAATATGGCTATTTAGAACAGAAATTGCATCTGAAATTGCATAACCGGAAACACTAGAAAAATTCTATTTCTGTATGAGCCAAGAACAGTTATTAGGCAGAAAAAAGGTTTGGTCATCTTCCTTCTTCTCATCCCACCTGTGCAGAATCCCTGTGTACCTTGGTTCCCAAGATCTCACACTATTCACGTGTTCAAATGGCTGAGGGGATTTTGAGGGAACCTCCTACCTACTCTAACTTCAGGGGACTCGTTGCGGGTTTTGAAGGAGATCTGTTATGTCTGGTTCTATTGTTCAACTTCCATACCTCCAAACCCAGAATGTTCAGTATTTAAGATACAATATCTAATACAATTCATTTGAGATGAACGGCCCCAAAAGACTGATTTTGTTCCTACTGTTTTATGAATGTAATCATTTTCTCATTTTAACCTTTTTAAAGAGAAATTTCATCTTATAAAAAATTAGAAAGGAGAATATAATGGTCACTGTGACCCAACTTCAATAATTATCACCTCATGAGTCAATACTGTCTCATTTATGTTCCCTCTCCCGTTATTTATCATGTAAGATATTTATATGGTTCCAAAGTCAAATCTACAAAAATAACATCAGAGCACCTAGCTTCTACCTTGTCCTTCTCTCTTCTCTTTCCTCTGTAGAGAACTTATCTGTTTAGATTATTGTTTTATCCTCTCTTTAAAAATATAAGCCAATAGAGTTATATTTAAATTCCCCCATTCTAACATAAACAATGGGAGTCCAGTGATTTTCAAAATATTTTAAAGTCTTTGGAGTACAAATGTCAAGAGTGTTAGTGGTCTCCTAGGCCAAGAAGCAGGAAATATAGTCATTTGTATTTATTTTAAAAATAACTATTTGTACATTTTACAACTTGTAAAGCCCCAGGTTTGTGACCAAAAGGGGGAGAAAAAGGCAGCAAATTTTGATTAAAAGACTGGAAATTGAGGGGCGCCTGGGTGGCTCAGTCAGTTAAGCATCTGCCTTAAGCTCAGGTCATGATCTCAGGGTCCTGGGATCAAGTCCCACATCTGGCTCCCTGCTCAGTGGGGAGTCTGCTGCTCGCTCTGCCCTTCCCCCCACTGTGAGCTGCTCTCTCTCTCTCTCTGTCTCAAATAAATAAAATCTTAAAAAAAGAAAAACCTGAAAATTGAAAAAAAGACAATAGTTAGGAGATACATAGGTGGATAGTAGTGTTAGACATTAATACAATCGGAGTGTCTCCAAAGGGATTCCTGTAGTAAACATTAACAGCTAGTTTCTTCGCAGAGCGGGAATTTATTCATAAACCCTCAAACTGATATTCCTTCTCACAGATCGAATTGCACAGAACATCATTAAGTCCCATCTGGAGACATGTCAGTACACCATGGAGGAGCTACACCAGCTGGCGTGGCAGACCCACACCTATGAAGAAATTAAAGCGTATCAAAGCAAGGTACTCTGAGAAAATAGGAGACCATTTTTCCTGGGATTTCTCTATTTCTGGCTTTCTCAAACCTCAGCATTACTGACATTGGGGTTGGATAATTCTTTGTGTAGGGACTGTCCCGCACATCATCCCTGGTCTCTACCCACCAGATGCCACTAGCAATCCCGTCACACAGTTGTGACGATCAGATGTCTCCAGATACTGCCAAATGTTCCCTGGGAGGCAAAACTGCCCCAGTTAAAAAACACTGCCCTATTTGAGGGACCAGGGAGACTGTGCCCACATCAGATGACTTTACGACCTCTCATGATGGCTTCCAGGGGCCAGGCAAGGAAGAGAAACAATTGAGAAATTGTAGCAATAATAATAGTTGCAAATTTACACTACAAAGATATGCAATAACGCATCCTACATGTTTTTTCTTGCCCTAAACGTCAAAGAAAAACAGGATAACTCACCTCATATTATTATTATTTATTATTACTATTATTATTATTATTACTTTGTATCCATTCGAGAAGTTTTTGAGAGAAGGAATTTGCTATTGTTATATAGTCACATTACTATCCTTTGGGATTGAGAGCCACAATTACAAGATCTACCAGTAAATGAAATTTTAAATAAAATACATAAATGTGTCTATATCTTAACATATGCAGGTCTCCTGGCTTGGTCATTCAGTAGAGCATGCTTGATCTCAGGATCGTGATCTTGATCTCGGGATCGTGAGTTTGAGTCCCACGTCGGGTCTAGAGATTATTTAAAAATAAAATCTAAAAAAAATATGTAAATGAATAAATGTATGATTATAACATTGATTTTTCTCCCCTGGAACAATTAAATCTTACCCGTCTTATATAAATAAGGAGACAAAAGCACAGGTATTGTTAGGATCAATAAAAAGCAGAATCCATACACTTGGATTTACGTTTCCCGTTCCAAGGAAAATAATGCAAGGATCAAAATACATTTCAGAGCTTCTAAATTACTTAAGAGAGTGATTTGATTTGAGGTCTTTCCCCGTGCAATTCTTTTTATACCAAACAGCACTCTCCGTAAGTTCTGGAAAAAGAACACAATGTAAAAATCTTACAAGTTTAGTGTTCATTTAGGTGCCCACGAACATGACCGGATCAAAGCCTGGGAACGAAATTACTGCTCCTCAGTGCGAGAGTTTGTTTTCCCAAAAATGGACTAAGAGCTTGAGTTTGTTTAGGGGAAGAGGAAGGGAAAGAGCAAAGAAACTATAAACTTCTATCTTTACATATTATTTCAATGCTTCCCTTGTTTTAGTCTCAGTACCTTGACAATTGTGGTGTATCAAGGTTCGAACAGGTCTGAAGAGTACATTAGGAAATATTGTCCACCTCTTTTAAAGGAACTGGGTACATTCCGGCCTTGGGTAAGCACCAGTAGGGAAACCCTATTTCATGGACTCTGCACGTTGTTCTTTGCTCCATGTACATTCTGTGTCTTCTCTCCTGAAGTCCAGGGAAGCGCTGTGGCAGCAATGCGCCATCCAGATCACGCACGCTATCCAGTATGTGGTAGAGTTCGCCAAGCGGATAACGGGCTTCATGGAGCTCTGTCAGAATGATCAAATTCTCCTTCTGAAGTCAGGTAAGCAAGCAGAGGATTCATGGGGGGCCTGTTGGAGACCGGGGTGTGGTCAACCCTTCACTCAGTGTTCGTTCTGGAAAATCGTCCTTCCAATATGTAGTTCATTTTTACCACCCACACTGTCAGCCAACTCCCAGAGGAAACTCTTGGTAATAAAAATGCCCTGATACTCATTCAGTTCCCCTTTGAAGTCAAATACAATTTTGCTTATTGAAAGTAGAGCTATTAATTGCGGAGGTTCAGATACCTAGCCTGACAGGCAGTGCAAGTAATTAGCGTGTCAAGGTGGCTGAAATGCTGAGCTGGCTCTAAAACGTGCTACTTGCCTTCTGGGGGGGGGGGGGGGGGGGAATCCAGGCTAGCAGCACGCTGCCTCTGTGGTCATTTCCCATCATTTTAATGAGGATAGCCTGCAGCCAGTATATACCCGGAGAAACTCCCTGAGCGCTAATCTTCCCCTCCCCTTCTCTCACACATGCTCTCTGACTCACACACAGTCACTTAGGAAAGTCTGTGCGTGAGTGACTTTGCAGATGCTATTACCCAAACAGGAAACAAATTTTCTTTCTTGACCCCCACCCGCCTTTGAAAATAGAAAATAAGAACCATCATAATGTTTGTTAACCTTCATGGACCTGGGCCATGGTATATAGACTTGTGTGTGTCATAACATACTTTATATATGTTCATGTTTACTCACGCCATCTCATGGAGTCTGGGGACATTGGTATTGTTTCCATCTTATGGGAGGACTGGAAGATTCAGAGAAGTGAAGGGCTGAATTCAGTATCACAAAGCCAGTATGTGGCAAAGCTGCCATTTGAACTTGGGCCAGGTAGAATAGTTAGAAGTTGCTGTGCTGCTTTACCACATGATTAAAGATGAAACAAACCTTGACTTGAACATGAACTTGGTCTATCAGTTATCTATTGCTGGGTACAAATGACCCTGAAGCCTCGTTCTAACGACAGTCATCACGGACTTTGCTCCCAAAACTACACTGTGAGTGGGGCTCAGCAAGCGATGGCTTGTCTTTTGCTCCACGTGGGGATCACTGAGGTGACTTGACTGAGGACAGCAGGATCCCCTCACATGGCTGGCAGTGTGTGCTGGTTGAGTCCCGAGTTCAGCCAAGGGTCTGGGCAGCAGCCCAGCTCCTATCCATGTATGTCAGCCTCTCCACAGCCTCTCATAGCATGCTTGCTAGGTTTCAAAAGCTAGCACTCCAAGAGAACAAGGCCAGAGTGCAGAGCATTCTCCTGGCTTAGCTGTGTTACTTCTACGCCTCCCTATTAGTCAAGGCAGCATGATGGCGCACCTGGACTCTAGGGTAGGAGATGTGGATCCTCCCCCCCCTTTTTTTTCCCAAAGATTTTATTTATTTGAGAGAGAGAGAATGAGAGATAGCACAAGAGGAAAGAGGGTCAGAGGGAGAAGCAGACTCCCCGCTGGGCAGGGAGCCCGATGCGGGACTCGATCCCGGGACTCCAGGACCGTGACCTGAGCCGAAGGCAGTCGCTTAACCAACTGAGCCACCCAGGCGCCCCTAGATCCTCCTTCTTGATGAGGGAGTGGTAAGGCTCTTGAAAAGCATGTGGGATGAAAGATCCTTTTTTTTTAAATTCTTTTTTTTTAATATTTTATTTATTTATTCATGAGAGACAGAGGGAGAGAGAGAGGGAGAGAGAAGCAGGCTCCCAAGGAGCAGGGAGCCCAATGCAGGACTCGATCCCAGGACCCTGGGATCATGACCTGAGCCGAAGGCAGATGCTTAACCATCTGAGCCACCCAGGTGCCCTGGAAGATACTTTTGTGACTCTCTCTGGGGAAAAAAAAAAAAAAAAATCTGCCATATTTGATACGTGCCCTTGAGCTCACCTCTCTAGATGGCAGTTCCCTCATTTGCAAAATAAAATGAAGGAGTAGAAATGATGGATTCCAAACTTACAATTGCATTGGCAGCATCGGAGGAGCTTACTGACTGTTCTGAATCGTAGGCATCATCCAAAGCCCATGGATCGGAATCTTCTAGAAGGGAACCCAGGTCACTGTATTTCTAAGTCTCAGATACAACCAGTCCATAGATTGCCACTGGAGAACCACTGTGCCATATACTCTTCTGACATCTCTGCCTGCTGTAAAAAATGTTGACTCTAGTATGAAGGGCAGGGTACTTAACCTCCTTAAGCCTCCCGTAACTCACCCATAAAAAAGGGGGGGGGGCAATTAAAACTCACATGAAATGGTATTGTGAGGAGCAAATAAAATAATGTAAGGGGCCAAGGAAAGTGCCTTCCACCTTATAAATACTCAATAAATGGTACCTGTTATTGTTTTTGTCAGAAAAGCACTGTTTTAATTAAGATGTACAAATCTCCTTCTATATGGGAGCCCCTGTGCTAGGTGACATAGGAGGGAAAGCAAAGAGAAATCAGCAGATCAAAGAAAATAAGACACAGACCTAAATATTAAGTGGCAACATAAGAAAGGCACCACGGATACCCTGGCAAACACCATGGTGTAGCCAAATCACCTGTATGGTAGTTCCTCGGAACGTCAGTAAATGTTCAGAGGGCAAAACAAAGGCAGCAAACTAATTCAGTAAATATTTCGGGGTGCCTGGGTGGCTCAGTCAGGTAAGTCTCTGACTCTTGGTTTCAGCTCAGGTCACGGTCTCATGGGTCATGAGATGGAGCAGCGTGTAGGGCTCCACACTCAGCAGGGAGTCTCCTTGAGATTCTCTCTCCCTCTGCCTCTCCTCCCACTCACGCACTCTCTTCCTCTCAAATAAATAAATCATTTTTAAAAATAATAAAAATAAAATAGATATTTAGTAAGCACCTACTAGGTGCCAGGAACTTTTCTAGGTCCTGGAGATATAATAGTGAATAAAGTAGCCACAGCTACGTATGTTTGCGGACAAAGGTCCTGCCCTCTCTGTGCTAACAGGGAAGTCAGAGAAATGCTAGCTAGCATCAAGGTTGAACAAGTTCCCTCATGTTGAGGCTTCCCCAAGCCTTTGACCTGTGAATGTTGATTATAACTCTCCGAAGTGAGATCATATTCAGCATTTTGCCAAAACTCATTTGACCAAGAAAACTTCATTTCAAAGACATCAGAGGTCAGTGGTGCCCTCCAGAAACACCCTGAAGGAGTCCCTATGTAAAGTCGTCCTGTGCTGAAATATGCAAGGACTGTGGTAGAAACCGAGGCAGGGAGCACATGTGGCCGATAGCAAAACTTCTACAAAAGTGAACAAGCTGGACTTGCGTGCTTCTGAGCTCCTTGTGAATTCATGAGTTGTAACTACCTTTAATATTAGTCAAAAAAAGAAAAATATGTATGCTTCCCAAAAAACAGGTCGTTGCTGCCCTCCATTTTAGCCACCTTTACAGTCTATGTTATCTTTAATTCCTCACACAAGCATGAAGAGAGCTTTATTTTTTACTCGGGAAGGAATCTTGAGGTATTTCTGAATGGGTGCATCTGTGTGTCTGCGTGTGTGTGTGTTTTCAAGGTTTTTTTTTTCTTTTTTGAAGTCTCGTGGCCTTTACCTAATAACTTCTTTATTATCTCATGTATATACATATTTTATTTTTTTATTCATAGGTTGCTTGGAAGTGGTTTTAGTGAGAATGTGCCGTGCCTTCAACCCATTAAACAACACTGTCCTGTTTGAAGGAAAATATGGAGGAATGCAGATGTTCAAGGCCTTAGGTGAGTTTACCTTTGATGGTGACACAATTTTCTTAGCTGCCATCAGTTTCTCCACTCAGATCGAAGTTGGTAAATGAAATGCTATGATTCTTGAATGTGAACTAGCATCTCATGTGGTAAGGGCTGGACTAGGTGAGCCTCTAGTGTTTTATCTAACCCTTCAGATCTTACAGTTGTGCATCCTAGTATGAAAGGCAGGGGAGAACCACAGACCCCGTTGAGATTGACCACACCTCATTCAGAAATCAATGAAGACCAGTTCTGAAAGAACTGAATACATTCTAGATTATTCTTTGTAAGATCAGCTTTTATTTTCCTTCTAGCTCACTGCCTCATAGACCAGGTGTGGTCCATGGGTGATCTCTCAAGGGTCTTCTGTAAATGTATAATCATTAGTTAAGATATTTAATGAAAAGAAGAGCTCCTTCACTTGCTTCTCACCCACGGCGGTGACTTTCTTCCTGTTAATTGATGAAGTTCTGGGAGCACAGGGAGAGTGGGTGCCAGCCTGCCCCCAAAGGACCCCCAGACCATTCCTGTGGGTGGGCACACACAGAGTCAGTCTTTGGAAGTGTTGGGTATCATTCACATCCAGGCATCAGTACACGGTGCAGATAAGAATGGTAGCATAGATGGGCCAATGCCAGGAAAGGTTTAACGACTGGCAGTGCCATTTGCTCCATCCCTGGCCCCGGACACCACAGAAGCCCAGTGCCCTTTCACCTTTTGTGCTGTCAGTTGATACAGCGGCCAACAAGCAAGTCCGTCCGGCTGGTACTGTTTCCCTCCTGCAGTTGATACACATCCATGTCGTCTACAAGGCTCGATTTTCAAGAAAGGAGGAAAAGCCTTGGCAAGCAACTTGGGTATATTTCCAGCCTCATAAAATAAACATTTACCGAGGATCAGTGTGTAGGGATGAAGCATTCTTTTGCCAAAATTCACCATTGCTAAGCAACTGACCTACAAGGCATCCAGGAGAAGGTAAAAATAAATGAATGCCTGCCCCTCCGTAAGATTTTCAGGGAAGTTACCAACTTGAAAGCTACCTCCGCTTCGTTCTATAAGAAGATTTGAAAATCTCAGTTTGAGGGCGCCTGGGTGGCTCAGTTGGTTAAGCGACTGCCTTCGGCTCAGGTCATGATCCTGGAGTCCTGGGATCGAGTCCCACATCGGGCTCCCTGCTAAGCAGGGAGTCTGCTTCTCCCTCTGACCCTCCCCCTCATGTGCTCTCTCTCTCTCTCATTCTCGCTCTCTCAAATAAATAAATAAAATCTTTAAAAAAAAAAAAAAAAATCTCAGTTTGAGGCCTCTGGGCATTCTATGCTGCCAGGTTCCAGGGCCACTAAGACTGATAGCCCTTAGCCCCTTATGCACCATGTTTTCAGTTTTCTCTGAATGCTCTCTCTCTACTGAAGGATCCCCAGATCACTTATTTAATTTTTTTTTAGTTGGAACTAATTTCAAACTTACAAGATTAGATTTAGTATATATATTCCCAGTTGAATATTAGGGTGGGCACACACCATTCCCATTGGCCCCTCATTGGTAATGTTAACTTTCAGTACTTGATCGAGATTGTTGCCCAATTTCCTCATTCTGTAATTATTAGGAACTTGGAAATATTTTTGCCTAGTGTTTAAATCCCTGAATACCCTTTGGATTACGGGGCTTTTCTTACTATTGCCCCATTCCATTCAAGTATTCTCATTTAATTTGCCTTCTTTTATAGGTTCTGATGACCTGGTGAATGAAGCATTTGACTTTGCAAAGAATTTATGTTCCTTGCAGCTGACTGAAGAAGAGATTGCTTTATTCTCATCTGCTGTTCTGATATCTCCAGGTAAGGAAGTCTGAGGTCCTGTCTTAAAAAAAAAAAAAAAAAGTTTTTCTATCTTTAACATGGATTACACCTACCCAAGCCTATGTACTAAGGAGAAATTTAAATTTTCTTTAGCAAGCTTGTGCTATTTTTGAACAATTCAAAGGAAAGTAGCCTTAAATTAATTAAAATATGAGCCATTTTGCCCCACAAGCAAGAGAAGGGTGTGTGGTAAGTTTCACTCCAGATTCAGATAAGCAAAAGTATTCCTTAACAGATTAATGAGGATGGATGGCAGCCTGAGTTATAGCAAAGTCCTATTTCAATTTTAAGAATAAAGGACATCAAAAACAAATGTCCAGTAAGGTGTGAGACTTAGTAGAAATAGATTTAAATGAAAGATCCAGTGTGAGGACAAAAGGAAGTAACATGTACACCCTCTCCTCTTTAAATACCTCTTTTGTTGGCTTTCCCACCAAAATTAGCAATATTGGGGGCTTTGAAAGAGGTGAGGACAGCAGAGGGAAAACTGACTCCAACTAAAGACTGCAAAGGAAGACCCTCTGATAGAGCAGCTGACATTCCCATCCGGGGATCTGTCATCATTTATCTCTGTGACTTTAAACGCTTGCCCACCGCCCCCCCCCCCCCCCCCCCCCCCGCCGAGCTTTAGTCTCCTCATCTATAAAGTAATAGGTTTGGACTTCATTAAAGATCATGGGGAGCCTGGGTGGCTCAGTTGGGTAAGCATCCGACTCTTGATCTCGGTTCAGGTCATGATCTCCAGGTCCTGAGACTGAGCCCCATGTCAGGCTCTGCGCTCAGCTCAGCGTCTGCTTACGATTCTCTCCCTCTGCCCCGCCCTGCCCCGTGCTCTCTCTCTCTCTCTAAAATAAATAAATCTTAGACAAAAGAATAAAGATCATGCCTAGCTCTGAAATGTAATAAAATATCAAAATTTTCAAAGAAAGTAAGGTGTGATGTTTATAGATCAAATAGAACCATAGCAATTGAAGTGCTATTTAAAATATATGGCAGCTCGGGCGCCTGGGTGGCTCAGTCGTTAAGCGTCTGCCTTTGGCTCAGGTCCAGGGTCCTGGGATCGAGTCCCACATCAGGCTCCCTGCTCAGCGGGAAGCCTGCTTCTCCCTCTCCCACTCCCCCTGCTTGTGTTCCCTCTCTCGCTGTGTCTCTCTCTGTCAAATAAATAAATAAAATCTTAAAAAAAAAAAAATATATATATATATATGGCAGCTCGAAAATGTCTAGAATCTTAATAAGTACTTGGCTCCTTCTTCAACCAGAATGAGAACTCAAGAGTCACTCAGCTGTCTGCTTGGTTAGATTGTGGGTGAAAGGATTACCAGTGTCATTTACAGTTGTCTGTTGGAACACATTCCTAATAATTTTTATGGCCAAGAGACTCATTTTTTCTATAAAATTCATCTTAGAGAAGAGAGCTCTTCTTATATCCTAACACAGTTTTCAGTGGGGCTGGAAGAAATTAATCTTACCTGTGATTGCACACATTGACATGTCATTGCAGCTGTGTCTACCAATAATACCAGTCTCTACACTTTTATTTTAATTTAATTTTATTTTATTTGAGAGAGAGTGAGCAGGGGGTAAGGGGAGGAGCAGAGGGAGAGAGAGAATCTTAAGCAGGCTCCATGCTGGGCACAGGGCCTGACATGGGGTTTGATCTCAAGACTCTGAGATCATGACCTGAGCTGAAATCAAGAGTCGGACGCTTAACCAACTGAGCCGCCCAGGGGCCCCTCAGCCTCTACACTCTTTATCAGTGAGGCTTCATTGTAAGTTTATTTTTAAATTTTACGAAGATTTTCAAATTTTCCTTCTGTTTTTTATTTATCACGTTATCAAAAATGGAAATTATCACTTGGTATGCTATTACTAACAGTTTCTTCTGTGGCTCTGTCTACAATCAAGTTGTTCCTCTAAGCCTTTTTTTTTTAATTTTTTTATTGTTATGTTAATCACCATACATTACATCATTAGTTTTTGATGTAGTGTTCCATGATTCATTGTTTGTCCACAACACCCAGTGCTCCATGTAGAATGTGCCCTCTTTAATACCCATAACCAGGCTAACCCATTCCCCCACCCTCCTCCCCTCTAGAACCCTCAGTCTGCCCTTCAGAGTCCATCATCTCTCATGGTTCGTCTCCCCCTCTGACTTACTCCCCTTCATTCTTCCGCTCCTGCTGTCTTCTTCTTTTTCTTTTTTCTTAAAGTATGTTGCGTTATTTGTTTCAGAAGTACAGATCTGCGATTCAACAGTCTTGCACAACCCACAGCGCTCACCGCAGCACATACCCTCCCCAATGTCTATCACCCAGCCACCCCATCCCTCCCACCCCCCGACCACTCCAGCAACACTCAGTTTGTTCCTGAGATTAAGAATTCCTCATATCAGCGAGGTCATATGATACATGTCTTTCTCTGATTGACTTATTTCACTCAGCATAACACCCTCCAGTTCTATCCACGTCGCTGCAAATGGCAAGATCTCATTCCTTTTGATGGCTGCATAATATTCCATTGTGTATATATACCACTTCTTCTTTATCCATTCATCTGTCGATGGACATCTTGGCTCTTTCCACAGTTTGGCTATTGTGGACATTGCTGCTATAAACATTGGGGTGCACGTACCCCTTCGGGTCCCTACATTTGTATCTTTGGGGTAAATACCCAGTAGTGCAATTGCTGGATCGAATGGTAGCTCTAATTTCAACTGTTTGAGGAACCTCCATACTGTTTTCCAGAAGGGTTGCACCAGCTTGCATTCCCACCAACAGTGTAGGAGAGTTCCCCTTTCTCCACATCCCCGCCAACATCTGTCATTCCCTGACTTGTTAATTTTAGCCATTCTGACTGGTGTGAGGTGGTATCTCATTGAGGTTTTGATTTGGATTTCCCTGATGCCGAGTGATGTGGAGCACTTTTTCATGTGTCTGTTGGCCATTTGGATGTCTTCTTTGGAAAAATGTCTGTTCGTGTCTTCTGCCCATTTCTTGATTGGATTATTTGTTCTTTGGGTGTTGAGTTTGATAAGTTCTTTATAGATTTTGGATACTAGCCCTTTATCTGATATGTCATTTGCAAATATTTTCTCCCATTCTGTCGGTTGTCTTTTGGTTTTGTGGACTGTTTCTTTTGCTGTGCAAAAGCTTTTTATCTTGATGAAATCCCAATGGTTCATTTTTGCCCTGGCTTCCCGTGCCTTTGGTGATGTTTCTAGGAAGAAGTTGCTGCGGCTGAGGTCGAAGAGGTTCCTCTAAGCCTTTTTTGTTTTTTGTTTTGTTTTGAACCCTACAAAATTTCCCAGGCCTGGAAGCACAAAGATAAATGGGAGAAGTGACAAGAAATAGTTATTTCTGATAGCAACCGCATGCCAAATACTTTTCCTCCCACCATTTTCTCATTGCATTTGACTCTTTTCATGGAAAATAGTTAAATAGAAGACTCGTTCTAAGCCTATGGGACTGTGATGAGGGAAGCGGTTCCACTCTGGTTCCTGCTTGCTCAAGGAAAGTGTTGCAAAGTGTACTGTCCTTGTTAGGTATGTCTATGTTTAAGTCAGTAAATTCCTAGAAGCAAATACTTAAGACATGGCATATTTAACCTAAACAATCCATGAAGATAACTGCCCCAGACTTAAGGTAAGCCTGTTGTTTATGGATCAGAAATCAGCTGAACTGTGAGGCTTTTTCTGAAAAGAACGTACTATGGCCATCAAATTGTGCTGAGTTTGGAAGCATGGCATTTGGCTTAGTCTACCTAGCAGCGAATCTTCCAGCCCTGGTAGCAGACCCACACTCAGGGTCTTCTGCAGCTCCAAATACCTCGTTTGCCACCCTGGCCTAGTGCCATATTCAAAAAAGAGAGGAAAGACAGATGTCCAGCCTCTGCTGGCTCTCTTCATGCCAGACCCCACCCTCCCCCAGTTCTTGTCATAAAAGCCACTGTCTGTTCAGCTCCAGATAGTTTAGGGAACGGAGAGGGAGGGAAACCTAATTTATTCTGATTGACCATTGTCACTGAAGGCTTTTGTGCTCACTTACATAAGGGTTTTGCTTCACTGGTGGCTAGACTTGTCCTTGCCCTGTCTAGGATTACAGAATTGAGTTTCTCACCTGACCTGAACTGTGTTCAGATGGACCATTTCCAAGTTCTTTTCCATGAGCATTTGTTCAGCATTTGGAGACTCTAGATGTCTCTTCATGGAAGCGCCAACCCGAGGCATTGATGCTGGGCTGCATTTTATCACCATAGTGTATAAAGCTTCTAGGAAGAAAGGAAGGAAGGGGGTGGTGAAGAGAGGGATACAGGAAGGAAAAAAGAATATAGGACCGGAGAAAGGAAAGGAGGGATCATCCTACCCACCACTTAAAAATTCCATGTACAAAAAGAGCACACAGTATTAAATTTTTGAAATTGATTCATGTTTATGCTTTGCATTATAGCTTAGCTTATGGGAAGGGGGATCCTGAATACCAAAAATATTCCTGTGCAATAGATTTTCTTCTGTAATTCATTTTCTTCACAAGTCATTAACTTCTACTTTGAAAGAATCTAAATATATGTCCAAAAAAAGAGAGGTGTAAATTGTCACAGATAATATGAAACATGCCATGTTTATTAGAACCATTCATTGAGCCCTTCCCTCCATCCTCCTTTCCTGGGGTCAGTGTATATCCAGCATTACTGTCATCCAGGTATTTCTTATAAAATATTTGTGTTTTATGTAAATAACTATATGTCTTCAGAAGCAAACTAAAACTAAGTGATTGAAATGGGTCTGAAACTCAGCACGTATATATGCAGGTGAAAGCTTACCTTCCTACTCTTCTTACCTAATTCTTTTCCTTTGTCAGACCGAGCCTGGCTGATAGAACCAAGGAAGGTCCAGAAGCTTCAGGAAAAAATTTATTTTGCACTTCAACATGTGATTCAGAAGAATCACCTGGATGATGAGACCTTGGCAAAGGTAGGTCCTCAGAGAACAGACCTAATGTCACTGAAAAAAAAAAACACAGTGACTAGTTATAAAGCAAGGGCATTTCTCAGCAGCAACAATTTTGGGAAGTTACCAAAGATGCATAAAGGTTGAGGTGCCCCCTTTTAAAAAGGAGATTAGTAAATTATAATAGATTGAGGGGAGAATGACTTTCTTCGGGAAGGATGATATTGATGGATCTCAACCACAGGCGTACAAAGACCAAGGAAAGAAACTAAGGGTGTTTCATATGAAGAACAAAAGCTTGAAGCGAGGAATCAAGTCTTCAGAATTGACATGTGATAAAGGAAAAGACTTTGTGTCACTTCAGAAGTCAGATGTGGGCCAACCCGAAGAGTAGGTAGATTTTTTATTCAAAATCAGAACTATGAAATGATAACAATTGCTGAACAAAGGTATAAACCATTGTGAGGTAGTGAGCTCCCCGGCATTGTTCGTATTCTAGTAGATACAGCTTGGTTTTCCGTCAGATGTGCTGTAAATCAGAGTCCTTCCCAGAGTAGAAGATTAGACTGATTACTTGTAAATTTTCCTTCAATTCTAATCTTTTCACACAAGATTTGCCCTGGGGTTCCTTCAAAATGGTCAAGTATCCCAAGGGCAAAATGCATGCAACCTGCCATCAATTTCTTTGTTCAGCTTAATTAAGAATAGTGATCTTTAAGAAGAGTTCTGAGAAGAGATGTTTACCAGAGTAAAATTCTCATAAGGGGAAGAAGTAATTTCCTAATGACTGAAAACTCAGCATTATTTTAGATCTTAAAGTATCTTGGATTTCTTAAGAACTGGAATTTTTTAGAGGGCAAGCAACTAGGAAATGGAGCATATTCTTGGTTGAAGACAATAGGAAGCCTAGTCTATATTTATAATCATTAAAACCCTCCCATTGCTCTTAAAGTTCTTTATTTTCTAAAAAGGGGGAAAATTCTATCAGAGATATTACTTTGCACATAAACTCCTATAAAAAAAATCTATGAATTACATATGCTGTTTCATGATGGTAACGTTTTGTTAAGATGAACACCTTACTAGGAGAGACATTTTTACACTATAGAGTGATAGTTCTCTTTAATAGAAATTCTTACTTTTTATGTGGGCAAGGACAAATCACCTGCTCTCTGCACGTCAGTTTTCTCCCGGTCAAGAGCAAAACTTCTCCATGCTTTCAGATACATTGGGCAGAAGAGATGGTTATGGAAATATATTCATCTGTCTCTGTAATTGCTCTGCAGAATATACCATAAATGCATCTGGCCAATTAATGGAGGGGGATGTTGCCTGCATTTTGGATCTCCCAAAGACCTTGGTCCCCATATCTACCATCCTAAAATTAAGGTCTTGATATGGGGATAATGAGGATTATCTTTTTTTTTTTTTTTTTTTTTGCATCTGTACAGTTGTTTTGAGGTTCAAATGAGATACACAGTGTGTAAATTCTCCTGCTTACACCATTTTCTACCTCCTGGTGTCCTGAGGGTGGCAATCAGAGGTATTTGTGGTAGAAAGGAAATAAGAGAAAGTATTAGAAGAAAATGTTAGAAAGTGTATAAAATTCACTGGAGCCAGATGACAAAGCATTGCTACCATGCGTGGATGTAGGGTTTTTGTGTGGCCCCTTGCTCGTAAGCCAACATTTTAATAGGACGCTCTGTGAAGTAAGGGGGAGGGAGCATGAAAGAGAATGAGCACTGGACTCTAGTTGATCCCAGCCCTGAACTTTGTGGCTTTGGATGAGTCACTCTATTTATCTTAGTCTTAGATTCCTAACCTGTCAAGTGCTGGGGATGGGGGGGTTGGGAATGGGCAAGTGTCTCGAGTTCCCAACCGCTTTAACACTGTAAGGACAATGGTGCCATCGACGTTATAGGCACAATCTCTCTCATGAAGCCCATCCTCCCTAAAAGGAATCATTTTATTTGTATCCAGCAAAGAATATTCTATCCCACCACAGATTCTCATCTTTTCAGAAATGTTCCTCCTGCCCGCATAGTCATGGAGGTCCTCTACCGTGCCTCTCAAACAGTGGCAGCCATTCTTAATATTTGTAATTTATAGACACCTTGGGGAATCTGGCAGACATCATGAAACCTATCTCTAGAAGAATGTGCACATCCCCAACTGTGGTATTCAAGTCCAGGGGCTCAGGTAAATCCACAGTAAGTGGGGTAGGTCTGCCTTCTGTGTAATGTGCAAAGACTATTTATAGTGCCGACCAGTTTGACCCTGAATGAGTGGAATGGGCATCAGGTGAGAGGGGCAGGGCTCAGACACAGGCATTGGATTTGATCCTGAAAGAACAGTCTCCAACACGCTTCCGCCATGCCCACTTCCTGAAATTAAAGTTCAAGCCTTATACTTTTGACCAAATTTGGACATAGGAAAGGTGTGAAAATTAGGAATTCTGTATCCATTACCTAGAAGATTTCAATCCCAATATATTAATCAGCTTATTTTTTAAAGCCTTATTAAAGAACCTAGTTTCCTTTCCTCATAGCATAATAATATGTAGCATATTTATAATAAATCATCAGAACCACTTCCTAGCTGAGTGACCGTGGAAAAGTGACCTAACCTCTCTGTGCTTCGGTTTCCTCACTTGTAAAGTGTGCCTAAAGATAGTGTCGAGGTTATGTGGTTATTTTGAGGACTAAATGATATTCAATATCAGCAAGGTACATGCTCCATAATGGGTCTAGTATGTGAGTGCTACTGTTGTTGCGGACAGAAGAAATGCTATTTTGGCCGGGAAATTTTTATCCAAAAGGTGGCATATTTGAGCTAATCACTAATGGATGAGAACTATTTCAAAAAAAGGAAGTTGGAGGGTTGAGGAGATGGAGTATGGCCTTCCACATGATGGAAGAAATGATAAGAGGTAAGAAAGTATAAGGTATATTTCATAGATTTGGCTGGATCCTGGATTTGAAGTCAGGAAACAAGATGACACTGGTCACTTTCATTAAGCTTATGACCCCTGCCAGGGTGAGTGAATATTTGAACTGCAGAGACTGGCGACAATCCTGTTCTCTGGTGTATGGGCTTTCCTTATTACAAGTCGCAAGAATCTGGTATTCCTATTGCTCTGGCCAGAGGATGGAGGGCAAAGGAGAAAAAGGAGTTAATCTAGCTCGGGCCAGGGTGTGGCAGCACACTCACCATCGAGGGCAAAGCTTGGATCTGTCTTGTTCACATCCCAGCCCTTCCCTCAGTGAGACCTCTGGGTCAGGGCCGTAGCTGGAGGCTTGTTTGATAAAGTCTTCTCCAGCCCATCCCCTCCTGTTGCATCTCCTGGATAATTAGAGTCATGAAATCTCATTAGGTACTCTCTTTGTTCCTAGCACTCCTGCAAATACATGCAACACTCCTGGGTTCTTGCCCAAAGCTTTACTGAGAAGTTTGAGAGTAGCAAACTCCATAATGACACATATCTGACAGGAAGGCACGGAGAACTCCTGGCGGGAGTCGGACCACCAAGCCTGCTCGCTCCACCAATCCATTTCTCCAAACAGTGTTCAGTTGCTTGTGCCTGGCCGTGCGCTATAGAGGGACCACATCACCCTTCTGGGTGTTTTTAAACACACAGTTCTGTGCTAGTAGAAATTCTAATTCTTCTAGATACAGAGGAGTCTAGTGATGATGCTGACGCTCAGAATCTCTTTCATGCTTCTCTTTCCTATTCCTGAATGGCCAGAAAGTTATTAACTTGTCCCCCATGGCTCTCTCTATCCCAGTCACTTTTTTTTTAATTTTTTACTTCAATTTAATTAACATATACTGTATTATTAGTTTCAGAGGTAGAGTTTAGTGATTCATCAGTTGCATGTAACACTCAGTGCTCATTACTTCAAGTGCCCTCCTTAATGCCCATCACCCAGTGACCCCATCACCTCCCCTCCAGCAGTCCTCAGTTTGTTCCCTAGAGTTAAGAGTCTCTTATGGTTTGCCTCCCTCTCTGTTTTTGGCTTATTTTTTTTCACTTCCCTTATGATCCTCTGTTTTGTTTCTTAAATTCCACATATGAATGAAATCATATGGTATTTGTCTTTCTCGGACTGACTTATTTTGCTTAGAATAATACCCTGTAGCTCCATCCACATCATTGCAAATGGCAAGATTTCATTCTTTTTGATGGCTTGGTAATATTCCATTGTATATATGTACCACATCTCATCTGTCGATGGACGTCTGGGCTCTTTTCAAGTTTAGCTATTATGGACATTGCTGCTATAAAAATTGGGGTGCACGTGCCCCTTCAGATCACACTATGTTTGTATCCTTTGGGTAAATACCTAGTAGTACAATTGCTGGGTTTTAGGGTAGCTCTATTTTTAATTTTTGAGGAACCTCCATGCTGTTTTCCAGAGTGGTTGAACCAGCTTGCATTCCCACCAACAGTGTAGGAGGGTTCCCCTTTCTCCACATCCTCGCCAACATCTGTTGTTTCCTGACTTGTTAATTTTAGCCATTCTGCCAGTCACTCTTTCACAGCCTTTGCTGCCTGTGAAGATGTCCCACCACATCCCCTCATCCGTAAGGTAGTCTAAGGTTGTACCATGTTAAAGAAGACACAGTGGAGAGCTCAAGTCAACTGTGGAAAGAGACTATCCTGGACAAGAAGAATGGCTGCACCATGTGGTGACAGATCTTTTTCTTTGAGGTTCATCTCCTTCTTAGCTCTGAAAGGTTCCATCTTCCCAGGGAGAACGTGAGGGGTTGAGCTGGGTGACGTACAAGCCAACTGATACACTAACTTCTTAATTCCTAAGCCTGTTTCTAGCATAACAATAGCAAAACTGCATCATCAACATAAAGAGCGAAGTTTCTCCTTCTGTTATAACAGAACCAAGTTACGAAATAAAAGCTTACAAGACGGAAGGCTTAGACAGCCCTATTTCACATGTTAAATAATTGAAACTTTACCTGAAAGAAATCATCCCTGGTCAGTGTAACATTAATGGTGCTCTTTTGATACAGGTCTAGGAAAAAAAAAAACCAACCAACCAACCAACCATGGTGATTTGCAGATAGAGCCTGTGAGGCAAATACTGAGAGATCTGTGAAAACTGCACAGGGTCATTTCCATTGATCTTTTTGCTTTCTCAGTGAGGTCAAAATAGGCTATGCCCTGATTAGTAATGGGATGTTTTCTCTAAAGACTGCTTTCTTCTTGCAAGAACTGGGTGTTAAACTAGAATTCTTAGTCGGTGGCTCTAGGGATTTGGGGTCAATTTAATCTTGAAGAGCAGTCTGTCCAGTGAGCACTTGAGGAGCTCCTACCTGTGATGAGCCTCCCCAGTCCTCTACTTGGCTAGGAACTTGTTTCTTACTTCAAAATTGCTATGCTTTTTAAAAGTATAACACCTGCTGAAGAGTTCTTAAATCGTAAGTAGATAGATAGCTCCGTGAATGATCACAAAGGTAACATAACCACTGCCCAGGTGAAACTGGGCACCCGAGAGCCCCGCTCAGTCTTCTTGGGCTTCCTCACGATGGTGTTATGCTTTAAAATGACCCAGATAGGCAAAACTATAGAAAACAATTCAGCATGTCAGCCAAGTTTATAAATTCCGAATCCATACTCAAGAAGCATAGCTTTGTCCTGGGCCCATTTTCTACTTCAACACACGTTTATGACGAGCGTGTCCTCTGGACCAGATGCAAGGCAGAAAATGGTGATCACATATGGTCTTGGCCTTGGGCAGTTTCCTTGCAGAGTTCCTGTGAAAGACCAGATTATTGTGGTCCATTTTAGCTGTTCCGAGTTTGCTGGCATCCACTGCATGTCCACCACCCAGAAATTCCAGGGGTTCTCCATCAGACTAATGGTCTGTAAGAAAAAAGAGAGGTCTTGAGGTGCGTGGGTGGCTCAGTCAGTTAAGCATCTGCCTTCAGCTCAGGTCATGATCCCAGGGTCCTGGGGTCGAGTCCTGCATCGTGCTCCCTGCTCAGCAGGAAGTCTTCTCTCTCTCTCCCTCTTGCCTCTCTCCCTGGCTTGTGCTCTCTCAAATAAATTAAAAAAGAGAGAGAGAGGGGCGTCTTGATGTGACTCCCCATGCATCAAGTCAGAAGTTGATGTATTCGTTAGAACTCTTTGGTAACAAGTAATAAGAACCAACTCACACTAGCGTAAGCAAAAGGAAAAGAAAAGAATGGAGAGAGATCTCCTGGAACCTAAGGATGAAAATGCAGAATCGAGAAGCCTTCATAATTCTCCAGCTCATGTTTATCTCTCTTCAGGCATCTCCTTCATTCTTCTCCCTCCCTGAATACTAGCTAACTCTGCTTCCCTGGTTCACATGGTGAAATATGGCTTGCTCTTACCTTCTTCGATTACTTGTGATTTCTGCTGCATTTAGAAAGTAACTTGCTGGCTCTCAGTCCGATGCCAGCTCCCAGCCCCAGCTGAATCAGTGTCCACTCTCATTTTAGCCAGCCAGTTCAGCATTGATGCCAAGGATGGGGTGAGGAGGGGAGGGGGGTCTTACAACCGGACAGATATCTCAAGTTCAATCTTACAGTCTTAATCCAAATGTCCAGGTTTAGCCAGACAAACACCCAAAAAAAGAAAAGCGAATGGGCACGTTAAATGGATGTATTGAGCCTCACATGATGTGCCCAGTTTTTATCAGTGCTTCTGAAGTTTCCTCCACTTTGGTCAAACCATTGTTGGTTTCCTGCTTCAGGCTGGAGGGCATCTTGATGGCCTGGAAGCCCCTGTGAACAAGATCACTAGTCTTACCTTCTGCACGTTCCATTTTTCCACATCAAACGTCCTCATTATAAAATTGTGGATTTTCTCATAAAACCACCCTCTGGAAAGAAGCACAGGATTATTACCTCTTCTCCAACAGCAGCTTTTTCTTCTCGTAGACCCCCGTAGGTATAAGCTAAAGCTTCCTTCTTATAAGAAATGCTCATCATAAGAGAGAGATGAATGTGAAAATGCCTTTTTCTAGACCCTCTGTCTACTCCTGCTACGGGGATTATTTAAACATGAAGAAATTTCATGATGATTTGAAATCGACTACTCCCTCCATCTCCAAGTGCTTCTGGATCACTTCCCCAGCTGTTTAAAAAGTTGTTGAGCCATTAACTGCCACTGAGGCTGCTTGGAGCTCCCTTTGAAATGGGGGTCCCCCAGCTGCAGTACATAATATTAATGAGCAACAACTGACTACCTGCTGCTTCCTCCGCCTGCCCTCCTGGCCCTTCATGCCTCCGGAGTGATGGATGCCCCTGTCAGCATTTCTATTTCTGCAGCTGATCGGACGCCTTTAAATCAGCCTCCTCCAAGAGCACACAGGTTAGGGAAGCTCTTTGCCTTCCTTGGTGCTCTTTGCTCATGTGACCCCAGTGCTCTTCACAAAAAGCAATTCTCATCATCTGGCCCATTATACAGATGAGCAGCAGGGACAAGATCCAAATCCCATAAAAGAAGGAAGAAGTGGGTCCTGAACCAGATGTTCCTTGAACCCCAGTTTGGGGCAGCTAAGAAGCAAGAGTCCATACTCACTTTCCCAAAACTGAGCACATAGTTAAGTATTTCCAAATGCACATGAGCAACTATAGAAGGGTTGTCCTCTTATGCATTTAATGAGAAATTAATGCATAAGAGGACAATTCCTCCCCTTCCCTGAAGGAGCAAAAAAATGCTTTTAAGAATTGTAGTATATGGGATTCCACTTTATAAATCCCAGTTTACTAAATGAGCAGGTTACTTTAATTGCTATGAGAAAATGAAAATATGATTTTGCTTTTTTCACTTCAACAAAAGTAAATGGCTGATTTCCACACACATTAACACATGATGCAATTTCCCGTGCTTGGTTAAAGGGTTAAGTTGGGTTCTTGCCCCCCCCCCACCCATGTCATTGGGTTGAACAAGCATGGCCTTGACTGTTCCTTGAAGGAAGCATTATGTGGGAATGGAAGCATAGCACCGAACCCATATATCGCCACCATGTGCCAAGCACTGCTCTAGATGGCTTGTGTTGACCCAGTTAACCCTCCCAACAACTCTCTGAGGTAGGGACCATCTGATGGATAACGAAGCTGAGAAATTAAGTGACTTGCCCAAACTCACACAGCTGTAAATAGCACATACAGGATTCAAACCCAAGCAGTCAGGATTTAAAGCCCTGTTATCACTAGGTGAATCCTCTCTATGGTCTGTGTCCCATAGGGAACTCAGGAATTCTATTACTTGTCCCCCACCAAACTAACAGAGCCAAGCAAATGGAACCTCCCCTCTCTGAGGATGATAAACTCTGTCTCTGTCTCCTGAAAAGGAGCTAACTTTCCACTCAGCTCCCAGGGCTGTTTCAGATAATGATACAGAATTTACTTTTCAATTTTGAAAATCAGTTGTAAATTTGTAAGATTTGGACCTCTGTAAGTTTTTTTTTTTTTTAATGTCCATTCCACGGACGCAGTCCATCAGCATCCCAAGGGGTGTTTGTCTCAAACATGGAGGCTTAGCGCCACCTAGACTTACTGACGCAGAGTCCCTAAGGGTAAATCCCAGGAATCTGCATTTTTAGGAAGCGCCCCAGTGATTCTTACGGAGAGTAAAGGTTGACAGTCATTATGGAATCGCATCTGGAAGTTTTCAGAGCTCTGCATATCATCAGTTCCACTGCAGATGATTATAGAAAGCTTTCAAAGCCTCTCTGCATTCAGTAGCTATTTCAGGGAGATTGTAATGTGTAAGAAGTGTTCCAAATTGTTGTAGTCTCCGTCTGTGTGAACCAGCTGGTTGAGAGAGCTTGGATAATTTCCCAAGGGACTTCAGTGAAGTGGACCCTCGTATACTCTTTACCTATGAAAATACAGAAAAGACACTGTCTTCCACCCTGGGCCCAAAGCCACTCTTTCAGAATGCGATTCTGATCATCTCTCTTTTTTGCTGAAAAACCCTTCCAAAGAGCCTTGACGTCAACTCGCATATACTGGCCATGTCCATCTCTCCCGCTTTTCCGTCAAACATGCTCACTCACCGCTCCGTTCTTCCAGTGCGCCAAGTACCACGGCAGCATCACACATGGCTCCGGGGCATAGCATGGACCTCAGCATCTAGTCAGCATCCACTCTCCCTTCAGAGCTCAGCTTACGTGGCTCTTTCTCAGGGAAGCCTTGAGAATAGAATGTTCTGTTCTCTACCACTTCTAACCCTTTCCTGCACGGCGCCCACCGGTTTTCCAGTCTGCTTTTGACTGCGTGATGCCATTATTCACATCTGTCTTCACAAGCAGGTGATAAGCAAGAACCATACTGTCTTGTGCACTTTGGTGTCTAGCAGTGCCTGTTGCAAGTTCAAGTAACATCCTGTTGGAAAGAAAAGTCTTGATTCTCGGTCTAAAAATTAACATCCATTCTATAAACAAAGATGTCACATTTTTCATTTCTACCCCTGTCATTAAGCAGCTGTGGGAACGGAAAGCCTGAACCCCAGACTTTTTTATGTGTTCTAGATCCCTTTAAAGAATACATCAACAGCTCTGATCCTTATGCTATTTTTGAATTGCTCATGGTGTGGTTACACAGTCATTCGTGGTTAAAAGAAAACTTAATGGAAGTGGAAATTTTTGATTTTGAAGAGCCACAAAGTAACTAATTATCTATTTCCTCTTTCACTTCAAAGGCTGAAATGGTTTCTTATTATTGAATAGGGCAGGGAGCACATGAGCCTAACTGGTGATTAGATGGGGTTTATTTAATTTTATTTTATCACTACTTTCAAGTGTACCTTTGGTCAGCTATATGAACTACCAGGCTTATCTTTTGTGAAAAGGCACATCTTATTCCCACAGTAATTTGATTACAATGACACTTGGTTTTAGGCTAATTTTGACACGAAATGATGAATTCTAAGTGTTCCTAAATTATAAATATGTTAAAAGCCAGAATTGTTCATCTCTTAAGACCTATGTAACAGCATTTCGCAAACTGTGGACATTTTAAATTATTATAAAACACTGTCTTCTGGGTATGTGAACTCAAAAAATCACATCCCACATAATACATATATATCAAAATCTAGCAATTACAAGTGGCTGTTCCCCCACGAGTTTTTTTTTTTTAAATGCCTCCCTGAGGAAGCAAGTGCCAGTGACCTCCCAAATTCTCTCTTGATTAAATATAGGTCTCATTTTATGCATTACCGCGGAAAAGAACGAGAAAGATTCAGGCAAGCTAGTGAGCAAAGCAGTCCCGAGGATTATGGATCACGCCTCGTACAGTTTAGATTACACCTTCCTCACATGGTCGCCTTCCAAAACCGAAAATCTCACATTCATATCAGAAAAGTCTGTGGGAAATGATAGATCATATTAGCTAACAATTGCGATTCATGCCTACACTATTCTTAACACTTTTATATGAATTACCTCCGTCCACACAACAACCCAAGGAAGTAGGAACTGTGAGTAAGCCCATTTTACAAACGAGAAAACTGAGACAGAGTGTATCACAGCCACACAGCCATTTAGCTATTTTGGACCCAGGATTCTGACTCAGTCAGCCTGGCTGCAAAGCACCCACTCGTAGCGATCAAACCCGACTACCTACCATACACACTTTAAGAGCAGTGAATCAGGATGCTTGGCCCTGCGTGCTTGCTTTCTCTATTTTACCTTTCGAGGATGGGGGTGGGAGGCGCGTTTTGTTTTGTTTTGTTGGAAAGGAGAAGCCGAGAGTGAGCCTTCTTTCTTTCAGAACATCTTTTTCCAAAGCCATTTGCCTTCATCTGAGGCCAGGAACGACACTGATTCAGAAGACAGAGCACTAATGAGCTTCCTTCCCCCCTCTGTCCCCTCCCCCGTCTCTCCCCACTCTGCAGTTAATAGCCAAGATCCCCACCATCACGGCGGTCTGCAACTTGCACGGGGAGAAGCTGCAGGTATTCAAACAATCCCATCCAGACATAGTGAATACACTCTTTCCTCCATTATACAAGGAGCTCTTTAATCCTGACTGTGCCACCGTCTGCAAATGAAGGCGACCAGAGGATTGTCTCCTAGTCATGGAATGCATCACCATTAAGACAAAAGCAATGTGTTCATGAAGACTTAAGAAAAATGTCTACTGCAACATTAGGAATGTCCTGCACTTAATAGAATTATTTTTCACCGCTACAGTTTGAAGAATGTAAATATGCACCTGAGTGGGGCTCTTTTATTTGTTTGTTTTTGAAATGACCATAAATATACAAATAGAGGACACTGGGTGTTTATCTTTTTTTTAATTTTATTTTATTCGGGTATGTTTTGGGAGACAACTGTTTATAGAATTTTATTGTAGATATATACGAGAACAGAGCAGTACTTTACATGATTACTTTCCCTGTTAATTGTTCAAATATAATTTAAGAAAATTCCACTTAATAGGCTTACCTATTTCTATGTTTTTAGATAGTTGATGCATGTGTAAATTTGTAGCTGTCTTGGAAAGCACTGTGCATGTATGTAATAAGTATATAATATCTGAGAATATTATATATGACTATTACTTACACCTGCACATGCACTGTGGCTTAAAATACCATACCCACTAGCGAAGGAGGTTCAGTCAGGCTCTCTCATATTATTTCCCTTCTGTGTTATATGTTACCTTTATGTTAGACAATCAGGATTTTGTTTTCCCAGCCAGACTTTTCAACTATCATCTATGGCAGGATGGTACCAATTCAGAGATAAGTCTATAAAGGAACAAATATAATGCACAGCCTCTGTATAAGAACTCTAGCTCTATCAGTGACATCAAAGCCTTGTCAGGATGGTAAATATTGGCGGGGGGTGGGGGGAGAAGTATTTGGAAGCCATTTTCCTGTTTTAAGAATTAGGCCACAGTTAATATTGTGGAGTCCAGGACTTTTTTTAACCAAACAATCACGGTTTCCTATTTTTCACCAGGACACGCAAAACACTTCTTTTTTTCCTTTGGATTTCAGGCTGGGAAAGAAACTGATTTTGGTGCTCACTGTATCTTCAGCAGAGAAATGCAGTCTGTAGGTTTGACCACCAGCAACTTTTTCTAATAAAATTAGAGTCACAGCGGAAATCAGAACCCAGGGTCTGGATGCCATTTCATGTAAACATGTTCTCTCTAACCTGTTTTGGTTTGGTTTGGGTTGGGGGGGGCTTTTGGGGGTTTTCTTGTGTTGTTTTTTTGTTTTTGGCAAAGAAGAAGTAGAAAGAGCACCTACAAAGTAAAGAAGCAGTTCTTTATGTGCATTCTCTTTGCTCAGTTTGTTAGAAAAAGCAGCAATAAAGGGGGAGGCAGGATTTTATATGTCCTTCTAGTGTGGAGCGTCTAATTTCTCTCAACTCCAAAATGCTGTACTGTAAGCCTACAGCAAGAACTCGACAGATAATGAAAACACATCTGAGTTATTCTGTAGAACTAATACACCCCAAAGCCAAAACTCTTTCCTGTGCAGTTTGACATTGCATCATCCATCTAGCCTGGGCTTACTTTTTTTTTAGCAACTTCTACAAAGTACAGAATGCAAGAGGCGAGCTGAGGCTTAGTGAATTCAGACTTCCTAGGACAAGTGTCCCCTCTCCACCTGCTCTGCAAGCCAGCTGAGTACCAGGAAAACGTAAACCCCAAGCAGCCTGTTCGGCCTGGGCTCTGGAGACCCAATGCCTTGGGTCGTAGCTGACCCCAAACCAGAGTTGTTAAAAAACCTAGAGCCGAGCTCTGTGTAAAAGACAATGACATGCATGATCTCCCGTAAGCGCAGCCCAGCCACCAGCTGACGAGGCCCCGCCATTTCCTCCTCGTCAAACACACACGCACACCTGCTTCATAAAGTTTCCATTGGTGGAAACTTTGATTTCCTTTTAATCTCTGACGCTCTCCTAAAGTTACATGGTCTTGAGAGCCATCTCTGTGATGCCACAGAACCCCTCCTTGATGATCAGACCGTAGCGCTAGTCTTTTCTTCTAGAGAACAGAGCCTTTTCGCACCTCATGATTGATGAATTCCAAACCCATGGGGAAAAACAAAAAGGCTTTAAAATAATGACTCTCTTTCTCAACTACTGTTATATTCAATTAATTTAACTACATTGAACCAAATTACCTTCGGTGTCTAAGAAGACAGCTGCAGACTGCCTATTATGCCGCTGCAGGGACTTGGTTGTTTCTGGTGTAAATGTCACTCCTGCTAGCTCTTTGTATAAAGAATTAATTCCAAGAGTCATATTTCCTTCTAATGGAAAGATTAGTTTACTGATTGCTAGGAAAACAGGGTAATGGAAGGCGCTCAATTAAACCAAGCCGTTTCCAAACGCAATGTATGTTTTATGATTGGCTTGTGATAGGCAGTGCTTAATGTGTCTACTTGGTGTTTCCCTTTGAGCTTTGAACTTATGTCAGACTTTGTTTTCATTGTTCTGTTGGCCTAGTGTTTTCCGTTGGCCTGAAATTCCTGCTCCGTTGCAAAGGGAATCATTTGTTTCCTCCAGTCTACCTTAGAGGATTTAAATTGGCTCAATTGATGAAGTGGCTGAGAATTTTTTCCTTCCCTGTCCCATGGGTGATGTAGGAAAAGGATTGCTCCCCACATTTTGCCTCAGGAGGTGCTGGATTTGAGTTTGTTTGCCGTTTCCACCAGTGCAAGCATTTCACTGGGACGGCAGGAACCTTTTGAAGCGAGGGGACGGGAAACGGCTAGCGATTGAATCAGAACAAAACAGTGGAAACCAGTATGTGCTCAGCCCGCCTCAGTAGAGAAGAGAGATTTCCATTTTGCGCCCCAGTTGCCAAATCTGTCCCTGAAAAGAGAACCCGGTCATATTTTCAGTGGTAACAAAAGCCTTTAAAAGCTGCCTTTTGAACATCTCCCATGACCACATCTCAAGGTATTTTGAAATTTGGTTGAGGACAACTTTTTTGTACCACATGCCATCTTTGTCCCTTCCCAGCACCTTCACACTACAATGCGCACTGGACGAAAGAACCCATGAGCTTCACTTCATGCTTCGTAAATGACAATCACTGCTTGATGCAGATGTTGCACTGTATCCACTCAGGGATGTTTCATTTAAAAAAAAAAAAAAGTACATCAAGGAGGAGGGGGAAAAAACAGGAAAATGACAACAAAATGTAAACGGCATAAATTAAATATGCCAACAAGAGAACCTCTCTGACAAGGCTTTCAGAACAATAAGCAGTAACTTTGTGTTGTTAACTGTGTGGACTTGCTGGGAAGTTGCACACAAATAAGGACAACTTGGTCTCATTTTCTAAAATCTGCTAAGAGCCAGATAATCCAGCTGCCCCATTAATGGGAATATGCATCTCCCGAGCAAACCCAAGCTTCCTAAACAAGTCCTGAGCAGGGAAAATACAGAAATCTAAGTGGCGTTAGCGGACTCTGCCAAAGGAGGTAAAGTTGTGTGAATTCGAATTCCAGTGTATCTGTGATCTGGAAAAGGAAAGGCGAATTCTGGAGGGAATAGAGAAGAAGGGATTCCAAATCTGGCTTGATACGCCACACATATTCCTATTGTCCACAACTTGGGTCGCCTTTGTATCCCTTATTCTGTAGCTTCCCCTCCCTCCCCCCCAGAGAATGAAAGCTGAGGGTAGAGATGTACTCTACAAACATACCCTTTCTGGATTTCCCTCATTTGAATACTGTCTTCAGCGTTCTGGAATAAAGGACCACTGTGTAGGTATAAACAGAGAATATAGTGGTCTCTTGGGTAATGTGACTTCTTGGGCAGAATCTGTGACACCTTAAATCACAGTGAACTCGACATTATTAGCAAGAGGTGCCAGGGAGACCATCAGTACATTTCCTACCACAGCTGCCTTGTCCAACACCTAACTTCACGGCAGTCAAGCTAAATTGTTTGTAGAAAACCACACACATGACTAGTCAACTCATGCTCACTCTCCACAACCCCATGGGTACCAGGTTTGAATGCAAAAGCGATTCTTCCGTCCCAAGGACAACCTAAAACTTAACGAGCTTCTTTTGAAAACATCAGTCAGATGCAAACGATGTCCGTTTTGTTGCACGTGCTTTGTTTCCATGTATTGTAGAAGGAAAAATTCCACAGCTATTGGAAATTAGAAATAACTTTTTCCTGACTCTCTTTTCTCTGTAAACGTTTGCTTCCAGTGAAGTTACTACAGTTGGCAGCAAATTCAGGCAAGGATGCCTGTGCCCTGACAGAGCCACCATTCGATAGAACAGCAATAACTTGAAAGTACGCATCTGTAGTGAACCTTTGCACAGAGTCCCCTGTATCAAGAAGATGAAAAGTCCACCATCTGCTTTAGATGAAGTGATATTTAATTTTTTGTTTCCAACTGCCAATAAACAGCAGGCTGGTATGGGAAACCAGGTGGGTCATCAGACGGGAGTTGACAACCTATTTTGTGGAAGGGCGCGGGGACAGGTCTCAGGACCCAGAGGTACATGTTCATTTGAAGCAAGGGTTAAAAATTCAAAAGCCTAAAAGGGCCAGGGAGTTGATGCAAATGAGCGAGAGCAGTTCAGCGGCCAGCCGGCAAGGAAATGCCCCATCTGAAAAGGGATATCCGAAGGCCAGCTAAAGCCCAAGTGTTGCTAACACTTCTGAATCTTATAAAATCTCCCTAGTTGTAAGTGATGTCAGTTGATTCAGAGCTGAGGGCAGACCAAACAAATACATCTCCGAGCAGAAGAGGGTCCATGGTGTGCAACCTCTGGTTTAAAGCAAAATTGAATCTAGGGGCCTGTTTCCTGGAGTAAGTCTGGCCAGACAGGACTCCTAATGAATTAGAGAGGGGGGTGGGGGTGGGCGCGGAGCTCTTGCCCACTGATACTCAACTTGGTTTCCACATCTGACTGTCACTCCCAGAGGATATAGTAAGAGTTCAGTAGAAAAAAAAAAAAAAAGCAATCTAAAAATGCAAGTGATTCAATTTAACGATGGCTTATGAGAGACATTTCTATTTGTCTTGCCCAGACTCCTAGCTTCATAGAGCCAGGTGGCTAGGTTTCTTGCCACTTTCTTCTTGTCAAACGCATGATCTTTACATTTTTGAGTCTCGATATGTCTCTTTAGATATGTGGCTTCGATATCTGTGACACGTGTTTACTTTCCCTTAGTTGTATCTGCAGAATGTACTCTGTAGTCATGATCACGCAGTCCTCCATGTTCTGAAGTGCAGGACCTGGGATTCCTATGCAGCTGATGGAGGTTGTCTGTGCACTTTTTGCCTAAGCTGCTGAAAATCCTCCGAAGTGAATTGGCCATAGTAATCTTTGCCTCCTGCATGACTGTAAGCACGACCTCCAGTGGATCAGAAAAAGGAGCTCAGTGATTGTTCTTATGGCCAAAACTAAAGCACAAGGTGACCAGCATTGAATAGACCCAGTTGAGGGAGGCGCAGAGTGTCCACACCCCAGCTGGGCAGCATGATCCTTCTCTTAAACCCTACTCTTCTGGCGGGGGCCAGTGGAGGGCATCTGCATGCCTCCATCCTGACCACACGCACACACATGTTAGGTATGTCTGAAAAGCTACAGATCGCACATCCAAGCACAGTACTGTCTGCTTCATTTGAGGAACACACACACACACACACACACACACACACAGTGCAAACTACACCCACAGAAAACTGAGTATGTATTGTAGAAATGTAGAGGAAAAATAAAAATATTTTTTCAAATGTAATTACTTTTAATATATGCTTGTGGAAGGTCTAATACAATGTATGCTGTCTCTAATTTTTGCTGTAAATAACTGGAGACAGTGAATACACTGATTTTTCTATGTCTCTGTTTAAGCTTAAGACTTTGTAACAATTTTTTTAGAGGGGGAAAACCAACAAAGAGCAAATATGTACTTGCTTCCTTTCTGCGTGTTCTGCGTGTTATGTACTTCTCAGAAACTGGTTGTTAACCGTTTAAGCATCTTGACGGGTCATTGGTGTTAAGTGTATGCTTCTTTTTGTAATACAGCTGAGAAAGGGACAGGGCTGTCCATTAAATCTGCTCCAAAGAATTTGTATTGAAGACCAGCCCAAGACCTGCAAACACTATCTGAACTAGACAATGTGAGGAAAGAAAGTTAAAAAAAAAAAAGTTGCCTCAGTAAGTCATCTTTCCTTATAGCAAGTGGCTTTGTCCAGATCCTTTCTGCATGGACTAGCTTAAGGAACAGAAACCCTGCTTTCTGATGAACAAACTATTTTTGTACACGTTGATTTCTTATGAATAACCTGAGGTCAGATCACTCATTCGCTGAAGCCATAACTGACCTTCACCAAATAAATGTTGCAAAGAACCTGGGGGAGGGTTGGGGAGACACCGAGTGGGAGGAAGATCGAAGGTGTCATGAGCTGTAACCACACAGGCAGGAGCAAGTCTGATGAACCTGATGCTTTTCCTGCATCCCGAATATGACTTTAAAAGGCTAGTATTTTATGATGATCAATTTATAATTAAAAAAAAGATATTTAGATTTAAATGAGACTTTCCAATATTTTTTAAATCCCTGACAATGCTTCCCTGCTTTTAGGATTGAGAGAAATGATTTTCATCTACTTCCAACATTCAGAGATTTGATTTTTATGTTAGCTCCAGCCTACACGAGTAAAGTGAAAAACGACTCCAAGTCCTCCAGCGGTTGGAATCATGGGCTGCCAGGGGGCTCAGCTGTGCCTCCCAAACAGGATTGCACCTAGAGAGGCCACCGTGAAGCGCAGTTGATACGTCTTATTAGCATGCACACCACGGTTGGCAATGCACAAACGTTGCACTGCCAAATACATGTAAAATAAAAGTATTCACTCTAAGATGCATAATAATTATACTTTTTAAAAAGAATAATGCCTCCTATAGTCACCATTGATTTTTCTGGAGCTTAATCACATTATTACTGGCCTATAGAGGCAAAAGGCAAACTACAAATAAACCCCGTGACATCTAGTTTTAAAATCTACAATTTTCTGATCTCTCTCTCCTTGTTTAATATATAAGCCCTAATTTCTGTGTACGTGAGTAAAACTGCAGCCTGAGTCATTTAGGAAGTAAGCATTGAGTTGTTTTTTTTAATTATTATTATAAATATACTAGAATAAAACAGCACTCCCTAACAATTAAAAAAAAGAGTTTTATATTACTTTAGAATGTAATAGGTTTTTGTCCTTATTTTATGTCCTGTAAATTATTAGTTGAATACTGTTAGCATTCCCAGATAATGCACACATGATTTCTGAATGTTTTCTGTAAATGACAATCAATGTTTATGAAGTTCCCTCCTTTAATGCTGAACAAAATTAAAAGAAGAAAAAGAAAAAAGTCTTGCCTAATCGTTTTCTTTCCCCTGACAGGGAACAAGGAGGGGATGAAGGAGATAGACAGATTTGCCTTTGAAAACATTATCCCATGGGCTCTTAAGTTGCCCTTTTTCCAGAATCTAATGGATAATTCTTTTCTGGAAATTCTTGTGTCCTCATGGACCTGGCCTGGGTTAGAAGTGCTCACTAAGCAAAGACCCACACTTCACTGCAGCCTCATAGCTCACCGAGTTGCAATTAAAATAGGAGCAACAGCTCTCAAAGATGGTAGCTCTCCTTTTCTAGAACTTTCACAAAAGGAGGCCCCAGCCAGCAGAGCCATGAGCAACTCCTCTGCAAACATTTTGTTGGAACAAGTCGCCAAAGGCTTGCAAATAGATGTAACAATCCCTACACCTGATGAAAGCTTTCAGATAATAAATAACTGATGACTAAGTCTCTAGGTCTGATTTTTTTTTTTAATAAAGCAGCACCAAGCTACTCCACCACCAAAATCAATGCCCACTAACATATGAATACTCTGAGTTTTATGTGAAGATGTAGTAGAAAGTCATTGAGGATAATCACAGACTCACAGAGATGCTGAAAAAGGCAATTCTAAGAGAGGCTGGTGATTTTTTGGGTGCTTGGAGGCCCTTGCAGGTTGGGGTCCCTAGAACTGAAATGTTCCACTAGTAGTTTAAAGCAAGAGTTAACAGATTTTGCCCTGGTCCACACAACAAGATGAGCCTTACAAAGCCTTATGTCTTTGGAACCAGTGGTGACCCATGCAGTGTGTTTTGAGCAGTGTCTCTATTCCAGACATCCAGATCCCACGTGGCCTTGATCAGAGAACACAGAAACAGAGAACTGCCCCCCATCTTTCTGTTAGAGCACCATTGTGTCCCATGGTTTCTAATCAGGTCTTCAAATGACTGGTCAGAGACAGCAAATATATGATCTCAACCTATCCTGGGTTCCTGTCAATTGCCACCAACAACTGATCACAAAACTCTTGACTATAAAATTATCTAATTCTTTTCCCCCAGAAACCTAGATCTAGGCAGCATTAAAACACAGAAGGAAACCACTTTTAAACTCTGGTTGGACCATAGAAAATGACAGTTATTAACCTTCAATAGCATTATCAAAATTTACAAATGAAGCCATTTTTGTGCCCAAAGCATTGTTCCATTCCTAGATCCTCTTCTCTGTTTAAGAGTAAGAACTGGCAACATGTTTCCATAATCACACCAAGCTAGTGTGCATAAGACATTTCAGATACCGAAGGAGTAGCCAGCATTTGGCCCCCATCCCACATGGCAAACAGCTCCTTGACCCAATTAGAGAAGACGTAGAAGTGAAGCAGACCCCCTAATGCTATCTTGGTGGGGGAAGGGAGTGTCTCATATGCCCAAGCCACCATGCTATACAAGCTTTCTCTCACTGTTGTCTGAACTTGAACTTGCTAAGTTTAACTGGTTGAATAAATATTACTATAAGATGCTATAAAATTCTTTGCAGCTATGTCTCCCAGATCTTTAAATCTCCCAAGTTCATGAAGCAGGGCATGGCATTGTGTAAGCACTCAATAAATGTGTCAACTACATGTATTGAGATCCAGTCTTCTTTTGTAATTTTAGCTTCCCAACTATTTGCTGTCATTTCACTGGTTTACGCTGGAGCAAATGACCCTCTTGAAGAGGCATCAGATTTAGATATGCTTTTTTACCATAAGCAGTGGAGAGGGGAAATGGCAGCCCCTTGGCAAAAGGCACCGGAAGAACGCTCTTTCCCTTCTCTTCTCCAAAGATTTAGCCAAAAGCAAGAAGAGAAAGAGTCTGAATGACTATTAGTGGTTAAACACAACTTCCTAGATTTTCACAGAAGACTGAGCCGGGCAGGAAACAAAAAATAGAGAAATCAGGGAGCCCAATTTGTAAAACAAATTGGACATAAAAGCCTGGCCTTGGCATATCCCTCTCAAATTCCCCCAGTCTGGTCTGATCAAGTCAGAGTCTCAATCAAAAGGAAGGGAATCTGGAGAACTAATCACTCCTTGTGCTATTTCACCATACAAGTAAGAAATTTTAGAGAAGTCACTGCTTTTTAAGAGACGGAAATTATTATAGTTGTACTCATGCACTCCTGATGCAGCAGTCAAAATGGGGAGCCCAATATCACATGTCACCTTCATCACTGGATACTTTGCATGTGGCCAGAAGATGAGGCAAGCAAGAGAGAACATGTAAGACTACATAATAGGTTTGGACACAGTAGGCTTATCCACCTTCCACCAATCAGAATTATTCCCATGATGCCACATAACAGCAAAGGTTATGGGAAATGTAGTCTACTTGTGTGCCCACAGAGAAAAGACACCAGGTTTTGGAAACACTTCGCAGTCCTGACACAAATGTGAAAAGAATCCAAGACAGTCTATAATTTCCTATCAGGTACTGTAACAAACATTTATTCAACAAATATTTACTTCCACTACTATATGCCAGGCACTGTTCACTGGAAATCCAAATCATGAAGTATGACAGATAAAGACTCTGCTCTTATGGTCCAAGAAAGGTGGATATACAAGAGGACAAAGACATAATATAAATAACTATAAAAGAGAAATTTTATTACAACCACTGCACTAACTACCAAAAAAAATTACAAGATGCTCCTATACCTGATCATTTATTCTCTATTTAACTCTACTCTTTGAACTCATTATCACTCATCATTCACCCATCATTGCTCATTGTTTTAAAAAAAAATTAAAAACTATGTTAATTATTTAATTTCTTAAGAGTGAAACAAAATCTTCCTTAGCCTATCTTTTACCCCCGGTTATAACTGGTTCAGCTCATTGAGACTAGGCAGAGCAAGTGTGTGTCCACACAGCTTTTCCTATCAAAGCCTTAAATAAAGTACATCTTTTCCTCCCGACTCCCGGTCTTCCTTTTCACAAACTAAAAATTCTCAGTGATCCCAGACATCTCTGGCAATGTAATCTGCTCATAGAGACAAGTATTGTTCACTTGAAGAATCTCTTCAGAACAACCAGCAACACAGATCAATGACATGAGGGGCAATTACAGATTCTCTCGATATCACCGATGGGAGTCATCTGTGCATTTAGAACATGGCTTTTACAGACACCTGAGTTTTAAAAATGTAGGTTTTGTTACTATTCAGGGACAGGGAGGCCAACAGATCAGGAGAGGATTACCCCTGAAAGGAGTTTGATGCGAACAGTTCCCAAGAGAAGGGGGCACCCGTGCCATGCCACGCAAGGCCACGTGGGGAAGCACCAGGTTGGTCAGGAGGCAAAGGAGTGAGGGAGAAACGCAGGAAAGAGCTTTTCTTGTGGTTTCCATGGCAAGGAACTGATCGGGGAAAGGTAAACAGGTTTAGGGTTGGCTAATTTGGATAATTGGATTTGGATCCTTTCAGCGGGCTCTGGGGTTTAGGAAGTATCTCCTCTCCTCCTCAGTACCTGGCCCTGAGGTGATTGGGGGGGGAGGGGTAGTGAGCAGAGTGTGAGAGCTCAATAAAAGTGGTTGGGGCAGGGACTCTGAATTGGTCACTATGCATTTGAAAGAGCCCACTCAGGGGCATCGCTTACTATCCTAAGAACTGGCTGGCCCTGGGAGTGGGGGGCAGTCTTTAGTCTTTGCAGGGTCAGCAAGGCCACAAATGTCAAAGCATCACAATAAAAAGACATGCTTAATACAAATTGATTTGTGCATATTGACCCACAAGGGAAAATACCGGATCCCAAATCTTACACGTGAAGAACAGAACAACTTCTGTCTTTCATGGAAAGACATTTTTTGAGATAATCCTCTGTGTTTTTCCATTTTCCCTCCTCTGGGTTCAGATTCACATCTTAGGCTCTTTGTAATTCCTTCCTTCAAGGACTTTTACAAGGTAGAAAGCTGAGTCCCAGGCTCCTGAGTCCCTGACTCAGCAAAGATTATTCTTTCTCACATAGAGCCTCAAGGAAGAGAATTTTCATCTTCAGGGTGTAGATCATGAAGAAATATGCAGTGATTATGCTGACTGGCGCGCACACACACACACACACACACACACACACAACTCCCATTATCTAGGCATGACAGAGACCTCCCTGTGAGGAGGGCACCGTGATTACTTCATTCAGCTCTTACTTATTAGGCACCTACTATGGCCAGACAGTGTGTCAGTCATCACAATAAGAGTCTGCTAGGGCTGCTGTGAGCAAGAGTCACAAACTGGATGGTTTAGTGACAGAAATGTATCATCTCCCAGTTCTGGGGGCTCGAAGTCCAAGATCAGTATGTCGGCAGGGTTGGTTCCTCTGAGGGCTGTGAGAAAGAGTCTGTTCCGTGCCTCTCACCTAACCTCTCAGGTTTTCTGGAAATCTTTGGTGTTCCTCAGCTTATAGAAACATCATCCCGATCTCTGCCTCCCTCTTCACCTGGCATGTCCCCTGTGTGCGTGTCTGTGTCTAGAGTTCTCCCTTTTAGAAGTCATATTGGATTAGGACCCAACCTGGTGAGCTCATTTTAACTTGATCCCCTCTGTAAAGTCCCTATCTCTAAATAAGATCACATTCTGGGGCATCTGGGTGGCTCAGTCTTTGCTCAGTTAAGCATCTGCCTTCGGCTCAGGTCATGATCCCAGGGTCCTGGGATCGAGCCCTGCATTGGGCTCCCTGCTCGGCAGGGAGCCTGCTTCTCCCTCTGCCTGCCGCTCTGCCCACTTGTGCAATCTCTCTGTCAAATAAATAAAATCTTTTAAATAAATAAATAATAAATAAGATCACATTCTGAGGAACCGGGGGGTTAACACGCCAACCTGTCTTTTTTTTTTTTTTAAGGACACAATTCAGCTAATAAAAATTAGGGAGAAAGTCATGAACAGACAAGTTTCTTCCTCTCAGAGAGTGTGCATCCCTCTGATATTTTGTCAAGTTCCGACCCATTCAATGAGAGGTTACTTCTAAACTGATCTCAAGAAAATAAAGGTTTTTTTTCCTGAATGTATGAACCAACAATACACAGATCACACAACTTGTTCATAATGCAAAGGAAAGAGGTCAAAGCAGCATTAGAAAATAACAGGGCAGAGGGAAGAGATAAGGTTGTTTAAAGAATGCTATAGGAGGCATTTAAGGGGTAAGTGAAGTAAGTGGGAATTCAGAGATTCAAATATGGCCAGCCAATCCCAAATCCTCCGCCATCCTTCCATGCACTTTTCCCGGAGACCAAATGTCCCACTTCTCTATTCAAACATGAACTGAGAATTCATACTTTCTCACAGCCGGCTAAAAATGTTTAACCAGAAGGGTGGAGAATGGAATTAATAATCCCTCTACAGCTCCAAGTGGCAATAGGAGGGACCTGCCAAATGGCGGGGAGGTTTTTACTGGAGCTGTGATCCATGCGGATACTACTTAGTATCATCTAGAATGTGTTCACCACTTCCTCCTTGGTACTCTCCATCCTCATCACACTTTACAAACCTAAAGCCCTGCGGTGTTGTTTTGTTTTGTTTTTGCCCTGCAGTTTTCTAACACGCTTGGGTAAAATGCCATTTTACTGACTAAGGGTTGGGGGTAGGTAAGCGGGGGAAGCAGTCAGGAAAGATTTTGTCAAAATAACTCTCATGTCCCTCAGTCTGCAGAAACTTTCCCTCCACAAGCCCCCCATCCACATCATTGGCCTGGGAATTCTTGTTCATGAAGCCTGGAAACTCCCTATGCACATACTAGACAAGACAGAAACATGACACACATGGAAACTGTTGTTTTGTTCGTTTGTTTGTTTTGTGCTTAAAGCCACTGAGCTCTAAGATGTTTCTGGTCTTGGAAGAAAAAGCCAGGAAAATATTGGTCATTAAAATAATACCCCCGCCCCCTGCAAAAAATCCCTTGGTGTACATCTTAATTCTACATCATCCAGCTTAAAAAAAAAATCATCTTTATTGATTTTTTAAATTAAAACTAATTATTCCAGGTTCATGAGGGGATAGGGGCTTTAAGTTTTCTCTAAGTTCTCCCTTCCAAAACACCGTCCCCCACCCGCCCCCCAGAAATTAAGAATTAAATTCCTAAAAGTAATGTTATAGGAATGTGTGGACACTCATCCCTTGGATAGTTAAATGGCTTCGTGCTATGGGAAATACTCATCTACTTCTTAGAATTTAAATCTCTCATCCAGACAGATTCAAGGCAAGAGTCAGGCTGCTCTTTCTAATTCATGTTTCAGAGAGGACTCCCAGTTGCCATCTAGACAGTTCTGCCTCATGTCCTGCTTTTACCTTGCTCACGCCTTCCCCTTCAGCCCACGAGAACAAATGCCTGTCCAACTGCCCTCAATGGACTGTGCAGTGAAATATTCTTTAAAAATAAACTCTTCAGTGAAAGAGCCCAGATATTTGCTCAAAACGACCAGTAAATTGTTTTTTACCACACTAGATTTTCACAGAGATGGTATTAACTATTTTGCTGCTAGTCCCCAGAGGTCAGGGATAAGAACTGCCAAAAGGCAAGGCATTGTGATCAAATGTAAAACAAAAAGCAAAAAACAATCTGAACGATAAGCAGATTGAAAGAAAGCCGGGCTCAGGCCCCACATCCCGGAGTCACGTCTGTTTCCCTCATCCATTCAACGAACACAGAGTGCTTGCTATGTGCTAAGCATTATACCAGACACCAAGGATAAAAAGATGGTTAACATGGTCCCTGTCCTCAAGGTTTTCACAGCATAGCAGGGTTGGCAGATGGACAAACAAAAGCAGCGATACATTTCAAAAGAAGTATTTACAGAGAGGATTCTGATAACTGTAAAGAAGGAGTCATTTTCTCTATTTGGGAATAGCTGTAGGAGAAAATGGGGGGATCTAGAGAAACGGTGCCATCTGAACTGAGCCCTGAAGGGTGACAAGATGTATGGGAAAGAAGCCCCAGCAAACTGAAAGCGACGAGTCTAGAACACAAAGCAATGTAGCTGCATTCTTACTGTCACTCCCAGACGTGTTTTGCTTGGGTTTTACTTAATGAGTAAATTCGGTATAAAACTAGAATCTCCAGATGCTTGAAGATCTAGCAACATTGTGCCCATATTCCCAGCTGGAAAAACTCGCTTTTAGACAAGACATATTTTCTCTAGTTTTGCTCTTTACTTTTTTCCTACCCTGCCTGGCCCCTTAGACAAGCGAGTTGATGGCAAGCAATGATGGACGATCAGTGGAGAAAAGTCAAAAGTAGGCTGGTTACAAAGGCTCTGGGATGCCTACCTGAGCAGCTTATTTTTAGCTCAATGTTTCTGTGACTGTGCCTCACAGAACTGGTCACCCACAAGTTGGATCAAATAGCTGATCTGTTTTTCCTTAAAAATCTTTTTTTTTTTTTTTTTTTTTTTTTTAATATTGGGACTGGTTGCCACTCTTCCATGTTGGTATATTGGGGAAAAATGTCTGTTACTTATAACCCCAACTACCTGCTCAGGGAGACAGTTTCTGTTAAATAGAAAACCCTTAGTTCTATTGAGGGTTTGGGATTTACAAGTTTTGGAAAATACAGAGTTCCCAAGGCTCTCCAAGACAAAGGAAGGACACGAGGAAAGATGGGGGAAAGACACCAAGAAAGGAGTCAGTGAGACCTTGAAGCTTGGGCACCAATGGGCCAAAGGATCAATGAGAAACTCTCAGTGGCAGAATGTCCCAAAGGACTTTTAAAGCAGGGATGGTGAATGTATGGTTTCAGGTTATTTGCTGCTCAGTGAACAATGTGGGACACACACACCCCACGCCCCGTTGATGTGGCTCCTGCTTTTCAGTAATGTCAACCTCAAAATGCTTATGTGGCCTTGAGGACTTAGATATCCAGAGACTCACAGAAGTCTTCTGAAGATGTTTAGACTTCTTTAATTTGATATTAGACAGAGACATGGAACTGGCATGCTTTAAACTAGATCTCGGAAAAGAAAAGCTCTGGCCAATATTAAGTTTATAGAACTTAATCACTGATGAAATAATATTTAAAACAAAATTATGTATTAAATTATTTTATGACCAGTCTTAATATTTGATAATAATGTATTATTTTTCTGTAAGGAGCAACACGAGTCCCAGCAGCTCTGACATCCGAACACATCTGATGAGCATGAAGCAAAGAGAAGACACTCTGAAGCTCTCCAGTTCTCTGGTTGGGAGACGGTTCATGGAACTCAACCTAGGAGGAGCCAGAGGATATTTTCTCCAAGTCTCCACTTGCCTCATGGGAAGATAGTGCTCTTTTAGGCAAATAGCCTCACCCTCATAGGTAAGGTCACTGCCAGCTTGCAGACTGCCCTTTGTTAATGAGCACAACTCTACCTGCACTGGACCCGAATCACTAAGTCTCACCCGCTGGTGAAACAGCTTTTGTCCATAAATCACCTGCTGGCTCCTGGTCCTTGTGCCCAATGGATGCAAATCCCCATGCTTCCCATTCCAAATGGTGCCTATAGTAAAGCTTGGGTCTCACAGTAAATCATCAGCTCATAATCCTGCCTTCAGCTGCAATGAAATGTGTCCCTTGGATTTCCTACTCTGGAGACTCTTAAGGAGATAATAAAGGCCTGCCAGGTGGTTGGGGCTCAAGCAAGCATCTGCTCAGCTTTGTGTTTGATCAAAATGACCACAGGGATGCATGTAGTCCACAGATGTGTTATCAGAATCAACAGGAAAATGGGGGGGGGCAGGTAAGACCCTAATGTCTGACTTTAAAAGGAAGCTTTATGTGGTCATTCATTTCTAAATAAAAATTTTCACAGACCTCCTGTGTCCCTGGGCACAGGATCTCATATGCCTTTTGAAAAGGGCACAGATAATTGAAAAAGGAAATATGTGGTAAAGGTGGCCAAGTAAAGGTGATTCAAACTGAATCAGCACATATGGACTGAGCACCCACTCTAATAATACTGCCCAACCATGACAGAGTTCTTTACACCTTACAGTGCCTCTCACATATATTCTTTACTTGAGCATCACAACAGCCCATTATGGGGAAAACAGGTGTTACAGATGATCATCCATATTTGTAATCAGTACTTGGAAAATTCAGCTATGGAATGCAAAATCATCCTTATATCCTACACAATATCTAGAAAATCCAAAAGACTACTTCTACAAAATCTATTCAAATTAAAAAGATAATTTCACTAGCTTCATGGATGATAAATCTGCAACAACCTAAATTTTAAACTGCTCTATAAGTAAGAAATGAAATGGAAAAAGATCTCATTCACTACAGAAATAAATACTACAAAGTTCAGTGAACAAATTAACAAAAGTACAGAGCTCATATGAACAAAATTGTACACTTTCTCAATAAGGCAGAAAGAGACTCACCACACTGCATCCCTAGAGGAAGAATGAGAAAAGAAACATCAGAAAGCATATTTGTAGAAAACATAATAAAATGACTCAAAAAGAAGTTTATGGTAGTGATAATTTATGTTTGTGCCTAAAGTTTGAGGCACAAATCAGGTTTTTTAAAAATTTAAATATACCATGTTTTAAGAAAGCCTTAAAACAAATTGACACAGGAACATTGCAAATAAAGAAACTTAAAAAGATGCCCTAGATAATGCTCACAAAAAGATGATTTAAGAATGTAGAAATAGTAATCAGACAAAAAAGGATTCAAGGACATTATAGTATGGACTATTGAGCATTTTTTAAAAATTAAAAATCCACCTAGAAGATTCAATAGTCATCTATTTTTTAATGTATCTATCAATGTAGTTTGGAAATATATACATCAAAATCTATTAGAGTTCCAGCAGAAACTGAAAAAGCTACAGTGAACAAAAATCACACAGATCTCAGATCATAGAAGATCACATTTTTTTCAAGAAAATTTAGAGAAGATTTTAATAACAGTTAACAACTTTGATCTAAGAGATAAATATTTAACTCTGTACCCAATAAACAAAGAATGCACATTATTTTCAAAAACATGGAACATTCATAAAAATAGACTATGTATTGAGTCACAAAGAAACTCTCAATGCATTCCAAAAAGAAGAAAGTCACCACCACAATGGAAAAAACTAGAAGTTAAACAATAAAATAGAGACACCACCACCAAAAAAAAAAAAAAAAAGAAAAAGAAACAAAGAAAGAAAGTACCTAGAAATTTAAACATTTAAGTAATTCCTGGATAAAGAGGAAATCAAAGCTTAAATTACAAATGATTTAGAAATAAAAGTAATCTAAGCTCTAAATGCCAATATTTATGAGATGCAATATATGTGTGTGTGTACATATATATCAAGAAATAAATATATATGTGAATATATATTCATATATTTTAAAAAACAAAACTAAGCTTTCAGTCAAAAAATTAGAATAAAATAAACTCAAAGTTGAAAGAAAGAATGAATGCAGATAAAAGCAGAAATTAATCAAAATTAAGGAGAGTTGATCAAGAAAACAAAGAGTTGACCCTGAAAAAAGCTATAAAGCAAACAAACTTCAAGAGAGGCCTCTCTTGCCCAATCCATCTACAGGAAGAAGCACCTCCACGTCCCTCCGTATCCCCCTTCCCATGCTTTATTATTCTTTGTTGCATTTATTGTATACATATTTGTGTGAAGTGAAGAATTAACCTCACCCCAAAAAGAGGTCTGGATTTTGCCCTTGGCTACTGGGAGATGAACAACAGAGCCCTGGAATGTCCTGATAGGAATGTCTTTGTCTGGAAGTCTTGGTCAATGGAAGGTCTAGCATGATGGGCGCTTTGCACTATGCCACATCAGCCAACTTCCAGACGGACAGAAGACTAAAGGCAGTAGCCCGACCTCCAGGAGGGGATAGGGACTAAAAGACAGCAAGTCAGGCTACATATGCGATTGAGCCCAGTAAAAACTCTGGACACCAAAGGCTCAGGTGAGTCTCCTGGGTTGGCAATATTCTGTGCAAATTGTCACACAGTGTGGTCAGGAGGAGGTAATGCCACCATTACTCCATGGAGAGAGGACAACCAGAAGTTTGTGTCCCTCTAAGAATCTTCCCTATGTGTCTCTTCCTTTGGCTGGTTCTAATTTGTATCTTTTCCCTGAAATAAACCATATCCACGAATACAGTAGCCTCTAGCAAGTTCTGTGAGAACTTTCAGTGAATTATCAAATCTGAAGGTGGTTTTGTGAACACCCTAAATTTATAATTGGTGTAAGAAGTGAGAGCAGTCTTGTGGGACATGTTCCCTCAGACCCTGGACGTTAGCTAACTCTGGGTAACTGGGTTATTGTCTTCCTCCCGCCCCATACCCCAACGAGGTTGTCGGCTTCACCAGGTTTGGTTCACTGCTATATACCTAAAGCATATAACTGTATCTTATACATAGAAACAGCATAATAAATATTTATTGAACTGATTAATTAATCCAGGAAGATAAAACAGTTCACTTTCAAGGGACAAAAATTGCATTGACTTTTGCAACAATAAACCCTAGAAGACAACAAAACGCTATTTACTAGCTTTCAGGGATAAAAATTATTATCCAAGATTCCTGCTCCACCAATTTCTTGTTCCTATGTGAGGATGCAAAAAAAGTCACATTCAAATATGCAAGACTGCAGAATAAGAGCAACTATATACTTTCTCTGGATAAAGAAGAAGACACTTTCAAAAGACATTTACCAAAACACTGGAGGATGAGCCAAACATAAAGAAAAGAGAAAATAATAATAGCTAATAGTGCTTGCTATATGCTAGACACTGTCCCAGGTCCATATAGTAAATCACTGAAGCCTTTCTGTGCAAACCAGTGAGGTAGCTACTACTATTATTCCCCATTTCCAGTGAGGAGGGTGATACATAGAAAGGTTCACTTTCCTGCTCAAAATCATACAGTCAATAAGAAATGGGGGGCACCTGGGTGGCTCGGTCAGTTAAGCGTCTGACTTTGGCTCAGGTCATGATCCCAGGGTCCTGGGATTGAGCCCTGCATTGGGCTCCCTGCTCCATGGGAAGCCTGCTTCTCCTTCTCCCACTCTCCCTGCTTGTGTTCCCTCTCTCACTGTGTCTCTCTGTGTCAAATAAATAAATAAATAATCTTTTAAAAAAAAAATTTAAAAAAAATGGTACACCAGTATTTGAACTGCAGCACTCTGGATTTGAATTTCAAACTTACAGACCTTACACCTTACTGCCTTTAATAAGGCTGTGAACATAATCACAAAAGTTAATTGATGAATCTAAACATTTACTTCAGTTATTATTACAAAATTGAACACTAAAAAAAGAGTTTTGGTTTCAAATGATACAATCATTTGAATGTACAGAATACAATGAAGAATCCCAGAAAAAAATTAATGGAGATTAAAAAGTAGAGAACACATTTTTAAAACAAAGATACTAAACCCATTGCCTATAAAGAATAAAAATTAACTCTTTTGATTTCGATATTGATGATTGGATAAATATAGGTTTAAGAATGTTCTTTTTTAGGGGCACCTGGCTGACTCAGTCAGAGGAGCATGCGACTCTTGATCTTGGGGTCATGAGTTCAAGCCCTGTGTTGGGGGCAGAGATTAAATAAATAAATAAACCTAAAGAAAAATAAAAAAGAATGCTCTTTTTTAAAAGCTTTGATGTAATCACTAATAAGGTATTTAAAAGAATGTCTAGCTATGATTCAAATCAAACTTCCATGGAAGACATCTAAAAATGCTAAATAGCTGACAGGTCAGGAGTGTCAGGGCAGAAGGACCCCCCCCTGGCCCAGGACTCCTGGAACATGGGGATCAGCCTGTGCCACCTGGAGTAAAAGTGACTCATAAAGATAAATCACTTAAAGTTATGGTCCAGGATGGTGACATAGGAGGCTCCTGAACTCCCCTCCTCCCATGAACATACCAAATGTACAGCTACACATAGAGCAAGCAAATTCCTTTGAAAGAAATCCAAAAACTAGGGAAGCAATACCTACACATCAAAATGGCGGCTGACTGCCATCCTCCCCAGAGACTGGGGAAACCAGCAGATGCGTCCTCCATCTTCTCCCTCTAGCCCAGTCTAAATCACCAGTAACTACGTGGATGGAGCTTAAACACATGTCTGTGCCCCAGTTTTTGCAGCTGCTGCCCAAAGGATGGATCCCTGGATCCTGGCTTTCATAGCCAGTGGGGCTTGCATTCACAAGTCCCACAAGACTGTAGCAAACAAAGAAGCAATTCTTAACAAGCGTAGGATCACTCCCCTACAGCTATCTCCCTAGGCCAAGTAGAGACCAAGCAGGCAAAAATACCCATCTCCCGATTTCTCCCTGGAAGGGGCTTAACTCCATACTTTCCCAGCTATTGTCCAAGGGTCCAGCTTCCGATCAACTTGCATCTAGGTCCCCCCCCTGCAACCCTCCCCTTTTGGACACTGGAGGTCTTGGCATACCCTCAAATACTGGGAGGCACCAGGAACAAAGGAAGTGGCTTGGACAATCACAAAACTTTGTGAGATAGCCAAGAGCTGGTGCCAGGCTGATCAATGAGGTTCATCTCCTACATGAAAACACTCTGTCAAGACTGAGAAAAGTGGCTGTTTTATCTAATGCATATAAACCCACACAAAGAGGGAAAATGAAGAAACATAGGACTATATTCCAAGCAAAATAACAAGATAAAACTCCAGAAAGAGACCTTAATGAAATGGAGATAAATAATTTATGTGATAATAGGATTCAAAAGATGGTCATAAAGTGTCCCAGGAGAGCAATGCATAAACAAAGTGAGAATTTCAGCAAAGAGACAGAAAATATTTAAAAAGTACCAAAGAAGATCACAGAACTAAAGAACACAATAATTGAATTGAAAAATTCAATACAGGTGTTCAACAGCAGACTAGATCAAGCTGAAAACAGGATCGGCAAACTCAAAGACAGAACAGCAGAATTCATACAGAGGAGCGAAAACTTAAAAAAATAATAAAAAAGAGTGAATGTGGCTTAAGGGACTTACAGGACCATAAACTGAATCAGTATGTGTATTATATGAATCCTAGAAACAGAGAACAGAAAGGGGCAGAAAGCTTATTCAAAGAAACAATGGCTGAAAACTCCCCTACCCTGGAGAAAGAAAGAGACATCCAGATCCAGGAATCCTAGAGAATTCTCAAGAAGATGAATCCAAAGAGACCCACCCTGACACACTAAAATTGTTAAAAATTAAAGACAAGGACAGAATCCTAAAAGTAGCAAGTGAAAAGCAACTTGCTACATACAGGGGAACCTCCATAAGACTATCAGCATATTTTTCAGCAGAAACTTTGCAGGCCAGAAGGGAGTGGAATGATACATTCAAAGGGCTGAAAGAAAAAACTGCCAACCAAGAATATTCTATCTGGTGAGACTGTCCTTCAGAATTGAAAGAAAGAGTTTTCCAGTAAATTTCCAAGTAAAAATGCTAGATAAAATACATAAGATGAAATATAAGAATATCTGGCTAACAAATTATGACTAGATAAATAGGACCAAAAGACAGCCATATAAAATGAAATAGACAAAAATAAACTATTCGGACTTCATCAAAAAAAAGCTTCTGCAGAGTGAAGGAAACAATCAACAAAACTAAAAGGCAACCTTCAGAAAGGGAGAAGATAGCTGCAAATGACATATCTGATAAATGGTTAGTATCCAAAATTTATAAAGAACTTATAAAACTCAACAACCAAAAAATGAATAGTCTAATTAAAAATGGGCAGAAGACATGAATAGACATTTTTTCCCAAAGAAGATATACAGATGGCCAACAGATACATGAAAAGATGCTCATCATCACTCATCCTCAGGGAAATGCAAATCAAAACTATAATGAGATATCACCGCATACCTGTCAAAATGGCTAAAATCAACAATTCAAGAAACAACAGGTATTGGTGAGGATGGGGAGAAAGGGGATCCCTTTCACACTGTTGGTGGGGATGCAAACTGGAAAACAATACGGAAGTTCCTCAAAAAGTTAAAAATAGAACAACCCTAAGACCCAGCTATCACACTACTAGGTATTTACCCAAAGAATATAAAAAAACAAACACTAATTCAAAGGGATACGTGCACCCTGATGTTTACTGCAGCATTATTTACAATAGCCAAGATATGGAAGCAGCCCAACTGTCCACTGACTGATGAATGGATAAAGATGTGGTATATATATCTACAATGGAATATTACTCAGACATAAAAAAGAATAAAACCTTGCCATGTGCAACAACATGGATGGAGCTAGAGAGTATTATGCTAAACAAAATAAGTCAGTCAGAAAAAGACAAATACCAAGGATTTCACTCATATGTGGAATTTAAGAAACAAAACAAAAGACCAAAGGGGGAAAAGAGAGAGAGAGAGAGGCAAACCAAAAAACAGACTCCTGAAACGGCTGGGTAGTATAGTTGGTTAAGTGTCTGACTCTTGGTTTCAGCTCAGGTCATGATCTCAGTGTCGTGGGATCAAGCCCCCCACCTCTCTCTCTCTCTCTCAACCTCTCTCTCTTTCTCTCTCTCTCAAATAAATAAATAAATCTTAAAAAAAAAAAAAAAACAGACTCAACTATAGAGAACAAACCTGATGGTTCCTAGAGGGGGATGGGTGAAATAGGTGATGGGGAAGGCATTTGATCGTGATGAGCACCAGGTAATTAAAATAAACAAACAAAAAAAGAAATAGAAGAAAAATGGAAGTAGATATTTAGGGGAAACAAAAATAAGCACAATCATGAGTCAACATTCAGTAATGACAAAATATTAGCAAAATAAAATCAGAGATGAGGCATCTAATTCAATCTTATTTGGGGAAGCAGGTAAAGCTTTCTTAAAAAGTTATGATGTTTGTTTCCTGTTTGCTCATCCCACCCCAATCCATTCTCCATTCTTCACTATGCCGTATCTCCATTAATTGAATTTAATTGAAATTTAAATAATTGCTTTTAAGCCCTTTTTAAACTCTTTTCACAAATGTAATTGCTGTCAGTACACACACACACACACACACACACACCACGCACACTCATGCCTATAACTGAAAAAGCTTCACAAAACAATACTTAACCTTACCATGTATGAGTCTCTCTGATGCATTCTATGATCATTTGTCCTATTTCTCTTTCCTTTTTTTTCTTTTAAATGTGGCTTACAACCAACTAAACTTTTCATGACTCACCATTGGACTAAACCTGTAGTTTGTAAAACATTGGTTTAAAGGAGAAATAAGCCAGTATGCACAGGAAAAGACATTTAACATCATTAGGCAGCAGGGAAATGCAAATTAAAACTATGAGATACCACACTACCTACAATATTCATGTCTAGAAAAAAAACAAACAAAACAAACAAAACAAAACTCCTTATAACATAATCACATGGAAAAAAATCCCCAAAACATATTAAGCAGAACAAGTCAGACACAAAAGGGTATATACCTTGTGATTCCATTTTTAAAAAATTCAAGATTGGCAAAAAATCATCTACAGTAATAGAAATCAGTACCAAGGTAGGGGCTGGGAACGGACTGGAATGACACATGAGAAAATTTTCTGTGGGGGATGGAATTGTCCTCTGTATTGATCGAGATGATGTCAAAAATTCATCAGTCTGTATGCTTAAGATTCGTACGTTGACTATATATCAAGAAAGAAATATTCGGATTTTTAAAGGCTAAACAAGACTTAGCCATCAAAGAGAAGGTGGAGAAAGCAAGCTCCAGGCAGAAGGGGCAGCAAAGCAAAGGCAAGAGGAAGGAAGCAAAAGGCAGAGAACACGGTGACCTGCATCCAGAGAGGTAAAGGGGACCCGTGTGCCACGTTAGGAAACTGGGGCATTACTGTAGGTGCAGTAGAAACCCTCTGGTGGGCCAGAAGAATGGCATTAATTATGTTGCCAGATTTCTATATGTGATAAGTCAATCTGGTAACAAAGTGGGAGACTGAAATAAGGCATCAGGGAAGCCAACTGAGTGTCTTAAATACGTTTTTGGGGAGGAGGTAGGGAGCATGGTTTTAGGGCAAGATGGGTTGTTTGCTGTAAGCTGACACACCGAGGGGGTGGCGGTGTCTAGCCTAAAGAAGCTGGGTCACAAATGTGAAGGCCTTCTATCCCAGTTAAATAAATGCAAGGGAGCGTAAAAATAATTACAGAGCACCTACTGTGTGCCAGACTGTTGCTACTTAGCGTAAATTCTCTTAATCTTCGTGAGAGTCCCAGACGGTAAATATTCTTTACCTTGCTTTACAGATAAAGAACCCAAGAGACTCAGAAAATAAGAGAAAATTTCCTAAGGCCACACAGCTAGTAACCATTACGACCAGGGTTCAAAGCCAGGCCTCGCTAGTGGTAAATACCTGCTCTTTCCAAAATACCTCGCTGTCACATTTTTAAGGACATAAAAGCATGTGACACTCCTCGAAGGCAGAGTTTCCTCATATTGCAGGCAGGAGTCAGAGGGACCAATAGGAAGGCTACTGCAGTCATCCAGGTGAGCAGCGATGCTGGAGACGGTGAGCGGTGATCATGTTCTGAATGTATTTGTAGGCAGACCCTACAGCATGTGTGAATAAACCAGATACGGGGTGAAACAAGGAAGAGGAATCAATGATGGCTCCAAAATTTTTGACCTCAGCACCCAAAAGGATGGATGGCATTAACTGAGACGGGAGGGAATGCAGGAGAAATAGATTTGGGGGGAAATCAGGAGTTTAGGTATTAAATCGCTTAGGATGTCTGCTAGATTCTGAGGCTAGCGCTCAGAGTCAAGCAAGCATCGGAACACAGGGGACTGATACTCTAGGGTGGGTTTTTTGTTTAAATGTGTGTGTTGTGTGTGTTCATCTTATATAAATGGGATCACATTTTCCACAGTGTTCTAACAACGTTTGGATTTGCATATAGACACAAAATGAATGAATGCAGCAATCAATAAGGTTACATTGATAGAGAAGTCTGGATGAAGTTTTAATAATCGGAATCTGTAGGTGGTAAGATAGTGGGTGTACATTCTTTTTGGATTCTTCGCTGTACTGTTTGAATTTTTTTCTACAATGGGCATTAGACTGTTCTTCCATATACAATAACACTTTCAAAAGATAAAAGAGGAAATTTACATGTAATAAATCCTGAGAGTAAATATGTTCTCTGACACAGGTGGTGTACCATAACTAAACCTTAGCACTTGTCTTCAGTTTCACACAAAGAGCTAGAATGAGTATGTACTGACATGAGTTTTAAACATTGCATATTACCCATTTTCAGATTATGACTGGACAGGATGCCCTTTTTTGGCAATACTAAGTTAAGCCTGAGTCAGCCTGTGGAGTAGGTAGGTGGGTATGTGTTATGTACGTAAGTTTCTATGCGTGTGTGTGTGTGTGTGTGTGTGTGTGTGTGCGCAAATCTGCATCAGGACTTGGCAGGTGCCTTCCCTACCAGAGCTATAAGCCTCCTTGCTAGAGAACCCTGCCTTTTAATGAGTTTACCATTAAAAAAAAAAAAAAAAAAACTGGGACACTGCCTAGTTCCACAGTGTTAAATGAAAATAACATTCAGAGTTGAGTTATTCTGATTGCATGGGATCTATTTCCCCCCCTTCCTGCAAATCAGAAGAGTTTTCTAGCTAACAAGAACAGGCGCCCTACTTGAACGGGCAGCGGGCATTGCTGCGAGTCAGGGCAGCACTGAGCGTGGCATTTTGCCATCATAACATCCCCAGGTTCGCGGCGATGAAACTCCGGGAGTGGCAAAGTCAAATCAGTTCAATTGTCTGATTGTTCATACTCATAAAGCGGGGAAGCTGGCAGGGGTCCGGCATAAAACTTGGGAGTTCGGCAGTGGAGCTCCTTTAAGGTAATTCATTGCCCTCTGCAGTAGCTTAAATCAGAAGGGCCAGCACGGTCCCAGTCAACGCAGTTCCCCACACTGCTTGAGAGCAATCTCACAGATAGCCGGCTGCTATGCCAGATGTCAAAGGTGCACTAAAAGCACTTGGTTTTGATCTCCCCCATTCCCGAGAAGTACAATGGATGGGCCTTTAAGTACTGCCATAAAAAAAAAGATTGTGATTAATGAAGCAGCACAACTTAATAAACCAAGCTGACTTCTGCTTCTTTCTCCGAGGCGTTTTCACTGTCCACAAAGCAGTTCTTTTACTTAGCAGCAGGGACATGTAAAATGTTAATCATCAATCTGTGGGCCATTAAAGAAGTTGCTTTCCCTTTCTCAACTTGAAACCAAGGGGGAAAGATAATAGGTTTGGTTAACAGAGCTGTTCACATAATGGAGATGTGCGGAGGAAAGCTTTGAGAGAGTCAGCGTGGGAGCCCTGAGCGCTAATCCATCCCGCTCTTGGGACCACAAGTTCAAGAAGTCCGTGCTGGGGCTGGAAGGCTCAGTGTGGAGGCTAGGGTGAGTGCCTTGATCTGGCTGGACATGCGGGAGGTAACTGTACCTGAGTGAGGCCAAAAATAAGAAAAGAAGGCATGGGTGTTCTGTGCGTCAGAAGACAGGGACCTGAGCCACTGGTATTGCTGATTTATCTGGTCTCCTACCCCCCAGAAAAGAGGGGCAAAGTAGCCTTCCCAGAGGCAGGTGGCCATGAGGGAAGGCCTGGGGAGTAGAATACTCCCTCGCCCAGAGGCCAGTGGAATTTTCAGCTAATTCTCCAAAATCTCACGAAATACTTCCTCTGCAGAAGTCAGATACGTCAGTAAAAATTTTCTCATGATATAAGAATTGCTTTCAACGGAGGCAAGAGTCAGAGACTCAAGGCTCAGGCACAAGGCCCACAAAGGTTTGATACAGTCAATCAGTGAACAGTGGTAGGAAAAGAGATATTACTGGAAGCCAGTGCCAGATTAGGGCATTTTGAAATGGCCACAGTTGGGAAAGTTGATGCTAAAGTAAAAATAGTTCACTGCATCTCTTTTTATTCCTTTCAGTAAACTCCTGCTCTCATCTTGCCTTGGTAAAGAAAGCTTAGACCACACTGTGACCAGAGAGCATGCATCAGGAGATACCCCCCGCTCCTAGAGAGCGTGTAGCCGATGGCCCCAGTGAGGAGGACCAATGGTCGGTCCATGGCATGTGGAGAAACCCTCTCTGGTCAGCTGAAATGCTACTTCCCTGCTAGAGGCTTTAACCCTCTGCTTTCATTGCTTTCTCTAAAAATGAAATGGGGCAAGGCCAGTTTCCATTGTTTAGAGTCACGGATATCTTCAGTTATTTTTATTTTTCTCAGGAAGCTTCTCTTGAGTCCCCAAGTTAAGACCCTGAGGTACAATGACACTGGTCTCTTACTAAACCAGTTGGTCCTCTTAGTCTGAGGAATACTAACTAGGCTCAAATATGCAACATTCAACTTCTCAGACCAGGACACACAGATCATGAAAGACATGCCACAACCTTGAAAAGCAGACTACGGCAAAGAAATCTTTGGCAGTTTATACTGGGGCCCTAATGTTTTTGTGTGTTTGTTTTTGCTTTTAAAGATTTTATTTACTTGAGAGACAGCATGAGTAGGAGGGGCAGAGGGAGAGGGAGAGAGAATCTCAAGCCAACTCTGGGCTGAAAGCAGAGCCGGACGCGGGGCCTGATCTCCCAACCATGAGATCATGAAACCAAGAGTCAGACGCTCAACAGACTGCGCCACCTAGGTGCCCTGATGTTCATGGTTTTATGAGATTTCTTGGAGCGAGAGAATGAATTTATGGGACAGCGAGGCTGCGTCAATAAAAGTGGGCTTCTTTCCCCACCCCTGTCCCTGTCCCCACGCATCTCACTTAAATAATTGTATCTAAGGAATAGATCTTGGTCAAATGAGCCTTTCTTCAAAACCTTTCATTTGTCAAGGTGACCACATCATTCTCCCACCCTCAACCTCCAATCTCTTCTCCACAAAGCAACCACAGCAGTTGGTCCAAAACACTGATGCTCCCGTTCCCTGGCATGCCCTCTGCTGGACACGCTCTCCCCCTACTTCCCCAGTCTTCTCATTTCCCAGGACTCAGTGCAAGTTTGAGCCCCTCCAGTAAGCCTCCCCTTGCCATGAACAGTAGGCGCCCACAGGAGAGCTTCTGCACACACCTGCCCTCTCTCGCCCCTGTGCTATAACAATTGATTTGGTTCTGTGTATCCCTCAGTACACACCTAGGAGAGCCCCTTGTATACAGTAAAGCCTGTCATTGTTGGCTGCTCCAGACTTCCTAGGCGGGGCAGGTACGGAGAAAGAGCAATCTGATCAAAAGAGACTAGGGATCTTTTCTTGCTTGTTTCTTAAGGACATTGTTTTCAAATCAGTTTTATGCTGTAGGTCAATAAAATAGCAGTATTTTCCAAAAATGCCCTTGACAGGAGATTGAGAAAACTTCTATCAGCCACGTAAAACAGAGTTAATGGTGATATGAAGTAAATTTGGAAGGGGTTGACGGCATGAGCAGTTAAAGCCCTTCCCAAAAAACCCCTAGAGTCATCTCTACTGGTTGTCATCGCTCACCAAACTGCAAGTTCCTTAAGGGCAGAGTCTACATTATACTCAGTGTTGTACTACTAAGGCCAAGCAGTTTATACTCAGTGGATCGTTAATTAATTAGTTAACCCAGTATCAACTGTGTTGAGAACAGTTCCTAACTTCCCTAGCCAGCGTGGTAAAACTTAATTCCTTAAAATTACATGAAAGGCTTTTAACAAATTTCTCCCCTCTCCTCACCTTCGCGTCTTGCCACCTCCTACTTTATTCCATGATAAAGGAATAGCCACCCGTGTACTCATCAGTCCCCAAACATTTCTTCTGGCTGCCATTCCCTTCTCCAGCTAAAATTCTTACCATTCTCTGTAAAGCCCTCCCTTCCTTGTCGAGTCAGGGAGTCCCTCCTTCACTTGACTCCAAAAGCATTTTGCCAATGGCTCAATTGTAGCTTGTGGTGCAGTGAGGTTTTTAAACATGTCTTTCTTACCACGGACCTGTGAGTACCCACCTTGCTGATCTTGGCACAGTGCCCGGCAAATGCTAGGCACTTAATGAATCTTAGTTAAATCAATAAATTAATGACTCAACCAATAAAGTAATTGAGCAGCCACTGGGGAGGGGGGGGTTACAAAAAGATCAAAAAGATCTAGTCTAGTCTACATACGCTCTTTCAGCCATGGTTCTTAGGCAGCTTAAAAAAGAGATCATAAATTTTCACAAAAGTATTCTAGAAATGTCCTCACTTTTAATTTTTTTTTAACTGAAGTATTTTATTCAAATGCTCCTATTCTCCCACCCACTGCCCTTCAAGAAATGATCCAAGATGATTCTTAAAAATTATTTTCAAGCATATGCACCCAAGCTTTAAAATCAAAGCACCCTTTAAGGTCTTCTACTTTGTGGGAAAGGTACACAATAATTAACTCTCTTCATAAAATGTAGTCAATTCCCATCTCTTGTGTACATTCAAGTTTTCCACCTCCATCTTAGTTCTTGCCATGATAAAAATTTATAGTGATCATGGCCATTTGGTGTAAGAAATGAATTAACATTCTCCACAGGACCCTCATTTGTATAGTATATTAATAGGCTCCTTATGTAAATTTCTACTCTTACCTCACTGCTTATATGCCTGCTAGCTGGTTGTATGCAGTTTAGAAATGAGGGTAAGATATGTTTGATTTCACATGATGCTTAGAGGGACAGTAAGGGGGAAAATGGGTGGGGTTCAAGCAGTGAAAGGAAAGTTATAATGGACATATTTTATAGCTGTCACCAAACTAACAGTGCTCGATAAAGCCTACTCTTGTTCTAATTAGATTTTACTTCTTGTGTCCAATAGATTTTTGCCATTATAAATGAATTATGGGAAAATAAAAAGGAGTATATCTGATATTTTGAAGATGCCCGGTGTTAGATATGGGGAGTTAGTCAAAAGTGTGTCCCGTCCTAAATAAGGAGAATTTTTAATTAAAGATCTCTGAAGAAGGAAAAAAAAAAATCCACTCTCCAAAACCATACCAAAAAACATTCCATCTTAATAGCCACACTCAATCAAATGAGGAATTGAACCAGACTAGATAATCCCTAATTTGGCAGAGATTTCTAGTTATTCATCACATTCCTGTTTGTCTTTTTCTTAGATATATTGCTAGACTGCATTTCTTAGCCTTTTTTGCAGGTAGGCATGACCCTGTGATTGACTGAGTTCTAGCCAAGGGTGTGAACAAAAGGATGTGTTTCACTTCTAGGGATGGCCCATAAAACCTCCCACGTGTCTCCTCCATGTTCTTCTCCCCTTCTGGCACCTGTGCTGTGGATACCCAAGGGCAATCTTGGGATCCATCTGTTAAATATGGAAGAACCACTGTCAGCCTGGGCCCTTGACTATTAAGTAAGCAAAAAATAAATGTCTATTGTATTAAGTCACCACATTTTTGTGTTTACTGTTGTTGCCTAGATTTCCCTGATACAGGACTCTTTCAATTTTGGCATTCTAGAATCAATCTCATGAACTATCATATCTTCTGCTTGAAAAGAGAAGCAGATGGAGGAGGTTCTGCATGTATTAGGGCAAGGAGTATATGGGAAATCTCTGTACCTTTTGTTCAACTTTTCTGTGAACCTAAAATTGTTCTAAAAAAGTCTATTTTTTAAAAAGAGAGAAAGCAGCTCCAGCTCCACCAATCTTGGGTTGGAGGTTGTTTTGATGAGGAAATAAAAATGTCTTAAATAATAATTATTAATAATTCTCAGCATGCCTATTTTGTGCCAGACACTGTCCTAAGTGCTCTATGTACATTATCTTTAATTCTCAGAATAATCCTGCTTGGTAGAGTTTAGGTTGCAGAGATAATGTTCTCCACAATGCTCAGGTACAAGAAATGGCACATTTCCTTATTTTTCTAAATCTGGAAAAGAAGTCCCTCTCTAAAATGGCAAGAGTCAATCTCACAGTCATATTTTGCAATTATAAAATACGTACTAACAGAGGTAGTTTACTGGGCACTTAGAAAAGAGGGAAGGGCTTCTAACCTGTAGGCCATCAGGCCCATGGTCCCAGCCCACGTGATTCACTGAGAGGCAAGAGGCTCCATTTGATCCATGACTAGCCTGGACATGTATTGCTCCCCGTGACTTCTCAGGCCATAGCTCTTAGTCTGTCCTCCTGATATCCATGAACTAGCCCTTTCACAAGTCCTACACCCCTCACTGAAAAAACCACCATCTTTCCTATCTCCAGGAATGAATCCCTCTTCTTTTTCCTGGGTAGATTTCCTCTGCCTCATCAACTCCAAGTTCCAGCCCCCATCAATTTTCCAGAAATCTTAGTGAGAGGTTGTCATATTGGGACCTTGCAACTTCTGCAGTAAGCCATCGGTGCCCTGGGGCAAGTACATCCACCTATCCTCTTGGGATAGAAAACAGCAAGAAACACAGGTCAGTATATTACCAGATTATCCTGCCATATTCAGATAATAAAGGTTCAGAGAAATTCAACGAGTTGCCTAAGGTCACAAACTATTCAGTGCTAAAGCTTCAGTTCAAACCTAAGTCCACTGGCTCCAAAGTCTAGAGAATTTTCTACCATTCTCCGTAACCCATCCTGGGAAAACTCAAGGCATGCCACAGGCCTAAGAGGCTTTTTATGGTAATAGGAAATGATCATAAATCATCCTCAATAAATGAATATTTGACAGACTCGTTGAAATCCAAGTCTTAAAGAATCTTTTCACTTAGCATCCTCAATGGTTACCCACGTCTGGTATTCAAATAGCTACTTTCCACTTACACAAACACACATACACACATACAAATAAGGAGAATTGCTAAAAATCATTAATTTGCAATATCACTTTGCAACTAGAATTCTGAAATCACATAGCTAATGTATTATCCTTACTGAAAAGCACAGACGATTAAATCTCATTTGACTCATCTTAATGACAGCCATATAAAGATTTCCAAGTTCAAAACTTAGTCACAGAAACATCTGAGTATTTTCCAGGAAAACAGAGAAAGGTTTTAATACAACAAGAGAACACTATTTGCCTTAGCACAAATTCGGTCATTATTAAGCTAAATGATGATGACTTAGAAGGCCTGAGTTCTAGTCCTTCCTCTGACCATAGTTACATTAACTTTGGATGAAGCACAATTTCTTTGGATCTTATTACTTTCATCTATCTTTGTAGCTATCACATTTTCTAATTCTACATTTCTGGAAAAATTGGTACCTCACTTGTAAAATTAATGTTTCTTGGTCTACATTTGCAGTCAATGTAGTGTAAAAAGATGTAACATAAATAGTCAGAGAAAGGAAAATGTGGGAGGGGAGAGGAAAGGAGGGGAGGGGAGGAAGAAAGAATGGAAGAGAAGAAAAGAAATATTTTCTCATATGGCCCACATTTCTTAAGGCCGATCATCAATTGAAATTCTGTTGCATCCTTTGTAATCAGTCTGCAGTTTTGTAGGCTTTGGTATTCCACTCCCCCTAGCAGGCCCATCCCTCTGGAGAAGATGGGATGAAACAGGATGTCTTAGCCCAACACCATTAAATATTTGATTTATCTAACTCTCTTTGTTCTGATTCCATGCACTTCAAGCAACCCTCTGATTATAATCCATCTTGCAAGGCCTCCAAGTGTGATGGTCAGGCTGATTAAGTTTTTATAGTTTGCATAGATTCTACTTTTCACTATAAGGTGATAAACTGGAATGTCACTAGATGTTATCCAATAGTTGGTGTTGTACTGACAAAAAAAAAAAAAATCTAATTGTCTAGGGAGGCAAAAAAAAAAAAAAGAAGAAGAAGAAGAGAGAGAAAGAGTACAGTAGAGGCAGAAAATTTCACTGGCAGACACAATGCCGGACTCAAGAGAACCCACTCATCCTTTTGCACTTACCTTGTGATGATGTCAAAAGGGAGTGGCTTTACCACGGACTCACATAGTCTATAAATGGCCATTAACCATGCAGGAAAGATTCCCTTGATATTGACAGATGTGGAGGACACAAGATAACATTCCACAGATGCCAGTTTGGATTTTCTCATCTGGTGGCCTAAGTTAGGTCCTGACTTTCAAATCTGCATTTCAACCTGTTCAGGAATGTATGCTCTAGTAATTTTTTTTTTTTAAGTTTCAGGTGTAGAATTTATGATTCGTCACTTACATACAACACCCAGTGCTCATCACACCAATGCCCTTAAGACCCATCACCCATTTAACCCATCTTTCTACCCACCTCCCCTCCAGTAACCCTGTTTGTTCTCTATTGTTAAGATTCTATTTTATGGTTTGCCTCTTCTTTTCCCCGTTATGTTCATCTGTTTTGTTTCTTAAATTCCACATATGAATGAAATCATATAGTATTTGTCTTTGACTGACTTGTTTCACTTAGCATAATACTATCTAGCTCTATCCACACTGTTGCAAATGGCAAGATTTTGTTCTTTTTATGGCTGAGTAATATTCTATTAGATATATATAGTTATATAGATCACATCTTATTTATCTATTTATCAATCGATGGACATTTGGGCTCTTTCCCTAATATGGCTATTGTTGATAATGCTGCTATAAAAATCGGAGTGCGTGTATCCTATCCAATCAGTGTTTTTGTATTCTTTGGGTAAATACCTAGTAGTGCAATTGCTGGATCATAGGGTACTTCTATTTTTAACTTTTTGAGGACCCTCCATACTGTTCACCAGAGTAGCTGCGCCAGTTTGCATTCCCACCAACAGTGTTAAGAGGGTTCCCTTTGTTCCCCATCCTCATCAACATCTGTTGTTTCCCGTGTTGTTAATTTTAGCCCTTCTGATAGGTGTGAGGTGGTATCTCATTGTAGCTTTGATTTGTATTTCCCTGATGATGAGTGATGTTGAGTATCTTTTCATGTGTCAGCTATCTGTATGTCTTCTTCGGAAAAATGTCTATTCATGTCTTTTGCCCATTTCTTAATGGGCAAAATGTTTTTTGGCCGCTGAGTTTTATAAGTTCTGTATGGATTTTGGATATTAACCGTTTATCAGGTATGTCATTTGCAAATATCTTCTCCCATCCCAAAGGCTGCCTTTTAGTTTTGTTGACTGTTTCCTTTGCTGTGCAAAAACTTTTATCTTGATGAAGTCCCAATAGTTCATTTTTACTTTTGTTTCCCTTGCCTCAGGAAACATGTCTAGTAAGAAGTAGCTATGGCTGAGGTCAAAGAGGTTGCTGCCTATTTTCTCCTCTAGGATTTTGATGGTTTCCTGTCTCACATTTACATCTTCCATCCATTTTGAATTTATTTTTGTATATGGTGTGAGAAAGTGGTCCATTTTCATTCTCTGCATGTAGCTGTCCAGTTTTCCCTATACCACTTGTTGAAGAGACTGTCTTTTCTCTGTTGGAGAGTCTTTCCTGCTTTGTCGGAGATTAGTTGACCGTAGAGCTGTGGCTCCATTTCTAGGTTTTCTGTTTTGTTCCATTGACGTGTGTGTCTGTTTTTGTGCCAGTACCATACTGTCTTCCTCACTACAGCTTTGTAATATAACTTGAAGCCCGGAATTGTGATGCTTCCAGCTCTGCTTTTCTTTTTCAACATTGCTTTGGCTATTCAGGGTCTTTTGTGGTTCCATACAAATTTTAGGATTGTGTGTTCCAGCTCTGTGAAAAATCCTGGTGGTATTTTGATAGGGATTGCATTCGATGTGTAAATTGCCTTGGGTAGTATACACATTTTAACAATATTTGTTCTTCCAATCCATGAGCATGGAATGTTTTTCCATTTCTTTGTGTTATCTTCAATTTTCCTTCATAAGCATTTTACAGTTGTCAGGCATGCTATAGTAATTCTAAGTGCGCTGGCTAGTATTGTCTAGCCTTCTATGTTACTGATTTGATCTAGCTTTAACTCCTAGCTCCCCCCTGGGTAGCTGATTTAATCAAGTTACTTAACTTATAACCAGCATTTTCAAATCTTTATAATGAACATAGCCATCAGGTTGCTGTTCAGATAAATGAAATTACGTGTAGTGTACATTTAGCACAATGTCTAAAACATAATGAGTGCTCAATACATGTTGCCTATAAAAAAGATATTAAAAAGTTACCATTCTAATTGTTATTACTGCTGGGCAATGATGATCAGCACTGTAAATTTACAGGAAGGAATACTGTAAATTCCTTATTTGTCCTGGAGACCCTTGAAGACAGAAATCGGTCTTACCTAGTAAGTCTAACCTTAGTGTCAGGCATAAGACATGGTAAGACTCCATAAATATTTCTTGAATAGGATATACACCGAACTTAGGATTACACCTCTCTTCTCACCCTATCCCCTAAGATATCCCCAGAAGCCCTTTAACAGTAAGCAAACATCCAACCTCATGAAGCCCAGCCCGTGTTTGTTTTCATCTGCAACATTCATGTGATCTTCCAGAACACACCACCCTCTACTACTCTCTCAATAAAGCGTTTCACTAGCCCTACTACCACCCACAGTACTCCCTGTCCTCACCCCCCGCAGATGCATACACCCAACAATCATTTCTCCTCCTCCTCCCCTGTTGTTACCAGCATCTCGGCTCCCCAAGTCCCTATCTACAAAATTTCAAAGATAATAGAGAATTCCAAAATATGACAATAAACTATAATAGTTTTCTAGGGCTGCCAAAGCGAAGTAGCACAGATTGGGTGGCTTAAACCAAAAGACTTAATTCCCTCACAGTTCTGGAGGCTGGAAGTCCAAGATGAAGGTGTCGCCAAGTCCAGTTTCCTCTGAGGGATCTCTCCTTGGTTTGCAAGTGGCCACTTTCTCTCTGTGTCTTCACGTGATCTTTCCTGAGTGTGTCTGTGTCCTAATCTTCTCTTCGTATAAGAACATCAATAATACTGTATCAGGGCCCACCTTAATGACCTTATTTAACCTAATTACCTCTTTGAAGACCTTATCTCCAAATACAGTCACATTCTGAGGTACTAGGGGTTAGAATTTCAACACATGAATTTGGGGGTGAAGGGAGGGGAGGCACATTTCAGCCTGTAACACACACCAAGAGCTTCTTCTGGTTACCAAAGCATCCTGAGGCTCTGTAATCTCTTAGTTGGTGACCCATAGGGAAACAGAGAAAAAGATTCACTGGAAGCCAAAATGCAACCACATGATGCCAATAATGATTCCCCCAAATACCTCCAAGGAAAGGCATTTGGACAGTCATTAGCCAAAGGGTTTCTATCATAATACTTGTGAGGACTTGGTGATACTAATGTAGCAAATGGGATTTCTAAAGGTTCACACACACACACACACAAAAAAAAAATCACTGGAAAGGTAAGAATTCTAAAGGAGGTTACAGTTGACCTTGAACAAGGCAGGGATTAGGGGCACCAACCCTCCTTGCAGTTGGAAATCTATGCGTAACTTCGGACTCCCCAAAAACTTAATTACTAATAGCCTACTCTTGACCGGAAGCCTTATCAATAACATAAACAGTCAAACAGCGGCTATTTTCAACATTATATGTATTATAAACTCTATTTTTACAGTAAACTAAACTAGAGAAAAGAATATTATTATGAAAATCATAAGGAAAATACATGTATAGTGCTATACTATAAGCAATCTGCGTATAAGTGGACCCATGCAATTCAAACCACATTTTTAAACGGTCAACTGTAGTTGCTAAAAGATGCTGGCAAGCTAGAGGCCAAAATTTTCTTATTACTAAACAGCTCCATACTGACAAAATTTAAGTCACCATTAATTAAAATTTTTGTAAAACATCCAGCTTTACAAACATCAAGATTCTAAACCTGCTCTCCTTTGATTCCCAAAAACGTCACCAATCACGGTGTCAGATTTGGGCTTTACTTGTTCTGGAAGCCTTTCTTTTGGGCCGAAGATGGCAAAAGAAATTCACTGCATAAACCTAAATACATCGAAAAGCAAAATAAATAGGAGACACGTGAAATGGTGAACTTCCTGGTTTTCAGCTATTTAATTAAGCTTCAAAACAAAAAGGGAGCAATGAGCTTTTTCCCCTTGGAAACGGAGAAATAGCAGAGCCCACTTTTGTGTTTACACTGAAACAGGTCCACTGAGCATCCTCTGTAAACATTAAATAATGATCACATAATATCAAAAATGAAAACCCTTAGTATTTATTGAACTGGAGCCCATGCTCTCAAGAAGCCTTAAATGAGATTCTCAAAGGGTTTTATAAATGCTCTCTCGTTATTGTTCACCTTTGTTTGAAAAGGTAAACATCTCATCTCCATTTCAGAGTTGGGGGTTAAGAGAAAGGTTTAACAAATTATATAAAGTTATACCAAAATCTGCCAACGATACAGACCAAGGTCTGTTACTCCTTGAGGACTAAAAATCTCTCTTTGAAACATTAAGCAACTTACTAATTATTTTTAGGAGGGTATTTCACAAAAATGTATTTTATCTGTACATCATGGTCTGGAAAGAAAAGTCACAAAATAAAAACTGTGCGAAATTAAAAAAAAAAAAAAAAAAAAAACAGTGTGGTTTCCAGAATGCTTTTTATTCTATGGACCCACCCATGTGGCTGGAGATTTGAAATGCTATTTTAACTCTCATTTTCCTTCAGAAGCTAACCTCTGTGGAATAAAAGACTGTTAAGGGGAAAAAAATCTTTTCTGTCATTTGACTTTAACTTTATGATAAATTAGCTTCAACTAGTTTCTTAGAAAATTGCCCAAGAAATGACTACAGAAAATTAAATACCAAGACTTCAAAGAGGCAAACACACAGCCTTCAAATTCCGACCTCAGAGAATAATCCTCCCTTTCTCATGCTTTGGAGAGATGTGAGTAAAGAAATCAGACTAGGGCATGGTAATGAACCATCTTTCAAATGACTTTTCTATCAATCTTCTTTTCAAAAGGTAATAAAGTGATGATTATTTCTAGGCAGTTTCTGGGAAGTTATAATCTCATTTCAACGGTCACCAGTAAGAAGGACCGTACTCTGGTATCACAACAATGTTAAGGGCAAGAACTGGTTGAGAATTCAATAGACAAGGTGTAGGTTGTTAAAAGCTATTTCCTGGAAAATTAAAACAGAGAGAGATCAAAAGAATTGTGTGGGGTCTTAAGGAATTGGTAATCGTTCCCTTCTAGATTAAAAATGCAAATCTGATTTATTACCTAGTGAATGAAATCCATTACCATTTGAAGGTTTTATTATTTCTTTCGACAAATAATGTTGGAAGCTTATGATGTGCCATGTTTTGTGCCAGATGCTGCTGACTAATGGAGAAAGACAACGAACTATGACCGGGGCATCTGTGTCATGACTTCTGGAACCTCAGTGGTTCGTCTCCTCTAAAACAGTTAACAAACAACTGCCACCAAGAAAATGAAATTATTTTTTAAACATCCAGTAAATGGTTGTTTGGGAAGTCTTAATCACCTAGAACTTGTTTTGCAAAGCCACAGAAAATAATAACAGGGTGAGAAACACCCAAAACTATATCTGATCTTATTCCCCAGAGCTGTCAGAGGCTTTCAGATGTCATGGGGCAGAAGTCACTCCAGGAACATACAGCCTCATCGAGAGGAACGCCTTCAGGAAGGGCTCCTGCGAACCCAGCTGCTTCTCCTATGCCCCGAGTCAGATCCCATCCGTGAGAGGGGCTTTGTGCTCATGCAAGGATTGTACAGCTCATTTTTCCTGAGTGGTTCCTAAAATCAGCCCTAGCTAGGTCTTCTTATTTGCTCTAAATCTCTTATCCCAGTCGGAACCTACTGCCCCCTGGCAGATGAAGCATGGGACATATCATTGGATCCAACGTTCTCCCAGAAGTCAGTTTTTTTTAGTATTAACCAGAAATCCAAAGTTGGTACCCAAGAGGGGGGGGAAAAAAATCAGAAAGAAACACGAGACATAAAGGTTTTTTAAGGGCAAAGAAATGCTTTGTTCACTGCATCCTCATCACTCACACAGTACAGAGAAAGCACTTTGGTAAAACTCTGTTGAATAAAACTGACCAAATGAATGAATGAATACCCACCCGTCTGTGGTCATGAATCACTCAAAAGTCATGACTGTCACATCGGTATTTGCATACAAGCAATCCCACAGGGATCTCTGCCCAGCACTTCGTCTTTTTAATATATTATTCTGGTGATTTTTCTGAAAGAAAAGAAGGAAAAGGAAAGAAGAGGAAGAAAGAAAGAAGCACAACACAGAAATTTGAAGTCAAAAGGCATTTGTTTTCAAGTTCCAGGCCAAGTAACAAATATTTGACCAATCAATTAATGCCTTTAGTTTGGCTCTTGGACAGTAAAACTGGCTCTTTCCACAGTTCAACACAGCACCGAAGTACCAAGAGATTCCTCATTGATTTGCAGAATAGGATAAAGCAGTTACGCCCTGAAAAAAGCATTAACATTTTATCCCCATTGCCAATCAAGAAATCACCCAAATGTCCTGCCCACCACCACCCCCCAAGACCAAAGTACAAGGGGTATAAATTAGTCCTTTGCAACTCACACAAGAACCAGACGCAACCCTTGGCAAATTAAATCTGCAGCCCTCTGTGCCTGGGCCACATTTCCCCTGAAGTATAATCTAGAAATGCAGGCATGTCGGTGAAAAAGCAAACCAGCTCATGTAAGGGCTGAAGACAAAGAGGAGTTGACATTTTTCAAGCCCTCCATTCCCTCCTTGTGTGAAAAGTGTATGCTTGTTCTGAGGTGGGGTGACCCTGACCAGTGCACAAGAGAGATGGCTGGTCCCTCAAAGGTTCTGGGCAGTGAGGCGTCCTGGGAGCCTTCCTTCGGGACTTGGAAGCTGATTACATGTTCTCAGGCCATCCTTAAAATGCTCACCAGGGCACTCTTTTAAGCCACTGGCCCTCTGCATTGGGACGAAGCAAACACCTTCGGAGCACATTTCCAGTCAGAAACCCCATCTTTCCCCCAGAGGACCTGACAGAGTAACTTAGCCTGTAATATTATATACACAGTTTTGGAAAAGGGAGTCCCGTTTTAGAGGTTGGCTCAGTCAACTCTAACTGATGGTACCCCTGAGCTTAAGGGAGGGGAAAATATTTCGTGGCAACTCCTAGTTCCACATTATCCCTTGGTCCCCTTTAAGAAAAAGAATTTAAAAAGGACGCAGGAGCATTTGCTTTAGATTTCCTTTGTCCTTGCTTTCGGAGAAAACTGAAATGTCCAGGCATCATGTGGTTCGCTGACAAAAACCTCAAATCCATCTAGATTTCACCAGGACACTAACTTTTTCACTGGCGAGACCGTGCAGGAGGGTGCTCCAATCTGTGCAAAGACACCCCATTCCATTGTTTTCCTTGTTGTCGCTATTCAAAGCCCTGCACCTCGGGGAAGGAGGAAGTCAAATGCCTTATTTATACACATGTACATACATAAACACAATACGTGGGTGAGGTAATGAACAGCAGTGGGGGCTCGAGTCAGTGCACACAGTGAGAAAATAAATTAAATTAATCTCCCTGGTTCTTCAGTGCCCACCATCCGGCTCCAAGGGTTCTAAGCAACCAGCTAAAGCAATGAGGTATGAGGGAGCAGTATTCCCAGCTGGCTCGTCTGAGTGTCTTCCTACCCAACTACAAGAGGACAAACACACACAGGTCGGTATCTGGGAGAACCCGTTCATCCAACACCAGTGAGGTCCTTCGGCAGGGCGAGACACGAGGCTCAGAGGCGTGTCTCAGGGAGGGCGCGGGGTCAGGCCATCCTGACAGAGGCTCTGCTGTCACCTTTGGTACTCCAATCAATCTCTGTTACCAGAGTCCTCGGAAAGGAGGGGAAGAGGTGGTGCCCTCTGGCTTCTCTTTCCCTTTTTACAGGCGGGTGAGGTCTTCCGGAGAATTACGACCCCTTTCCCTTGCTGGAGGCCCCTCAGCTGGTTCTATTTTGCTATCAAGTCCCAAAGTGGAATTTATCCTTCCAGGAGAATAGTCATTTCTTTTTAAATCTGCAGGGAAAACAAGGAGGACAGTTATAGGGGATCCTCAAGAAGGTAGAGTTCACACAGACAAATTGAATGTTAGGTCTGGCCAAGTGCTCAGAAAGGACCCTGCTTCCTCAGGTGGCAGATACGTGAAACTCGAACCCTCCACTGTGTCCAGACTAACCCCTGCCCCAGAGTCCTCGCGTCACCCTAACTCCCCCGTGCAGCTGTCGGGGCAGGGGTGGGGGAAGGTTTGATGGCTGGATTCCCACATGCAGTGCCCCATAAAGCACACTCTGGCTGGAGGTAAGTGAGGCCAACCTGAAAACAGGGCGTTTTCATTGCTGGATGGATGTACAGGATCAGGGAGTTCAGCCAAAAAGGTAGATATGAGATTTCAGGGGTTAGTGCTCTGTGACAAAGTTGTCCCTCAGGTTTGGAAGTGCCGAGGAAGGTTTCATCCAGTTATCGGATCCTATGCCCCCTAAAGCCCCCTTCTTCCATTTGAAAGGGAAATTATCAAACGAGAACACTGATAGGGGTACAACCTTTGGGGAGAAGCTTAGGGAGGAGGGTGGGCTTTTTATGTTTAGTGCTGTATTGATTAAAGTTGTTAACCTTAAATATGTATTCCTTATGTTACTTTTTAATGTTAAAAGGGGATTATCTGGATATAAAACTAATACATATTACAGTTTACTGATAACCAACATTTATTGAACATATCCATAGATTACTTCAATCCTCACATCAATTTTATGAGCTAGGTGCTATTATACTCACTTTATGGATAAGAAAAATCAAGGCTGAAAGTCACAGAGCTAGTAAAAAGCATTACTGGGATATGAGCTCAATCTATCTGGCTCCGGATTCCATGCTCTTATATCTATTCTAAACCACCTTTCCTTTAAAAAAAGAAAGGGGGGGGGGGCACCTGGGTGGCTCAGTCGGTTAAGCGTCTGCCTTCGGCTCACGTCATGATCCCAGGGTCCTGGGATCGAGCCCCATGTCGGGCTCCCTGCTCCACGGGAAGCCTGCTTCTCCCTCTCCCGCTCCCCCTGCTTGTGTTCCCTCTCTCACTGCGTCTCTCTCTGTCAAATAAATAAAATCTTTAAAAAATAATAAAAATTAAAAATTAAAAAAGAGATAAAACATAATCAAGAGCAAAGAAAAATCACCTGCAGTTGTTTTCCTAAGCTTTTTTTAATATTCATATTACCAAATGTCTGAATAAATGAGGATATTCCTTATTTCCACTTAAATGTGTTAACTAAAGTGTTGAAAACAAAAATTAAGCCTATAAATGGAGGATACTGAGTTACTCAAAACCCACCATCATGGGGTTAAAAATAAATAAGTAAATAAAAGATCTCAACCTTCATCATGCGGAAGAGCTAACGTGGGCTCAAGGATGGCAGCAGTGAGTTACGCCTCCCGTCTCCTGTTCTCCCGGCTGATCAGATACAGTCCCTGTGTCTTCCAGAGAGGACGCCATTGGGCAGCGTGGCCAGTGTGCTGTGGACTGATCTCTCTGCCCAAGTCGGCCACGTATCTGTGAGACGGAGTTCTGAGCCTCTGCAAGACAGGAGGGATAGGCCCCTCCTCTGCTGCTCCAGTCTGATCCCCCCACCCCCACCCACACCCCCTCTGCCACTCCTGGCTGATGGGCTAACTCCCACTGGAACTAGAAGCCTGCTCCCCATTCCCATCTTTGGCTATGCCCTGCTCACAAGAGCTTCTCAACCTCCTACCTCTACTTCCAACAGGATTAGAAATTGCCCTTCTCTGTTGTACATTTACACCTACTCCATCCCAAGTTACCACGGATGCTGATCTTTTACTAATTTCTGATCCGGAGCATGATCCTTTATTCTAAAAAGGGAAGGGCGACTCAGCTTAAAACACGTGAGATTTCAGTCTAAGGACAAGTTTGGTATGACCTAAGAAAAACAGTGAACAAGCAGGGACAGACATGAAGCATCCCTTCTGGAATAAAGGAGAAGAATTCGACGGAGCTGGGACTGCCAGTCTGGGGGACACAGACCTCTAGCTGCTTGCTCTTATGCTAAGAATATTTTGTCCGTGGTGACTATGTCAGTTTCGGAGAAAGTGTGCGAATCTGTCAAATCAGATTGATTTTTTTTTTTTTTTAAACACACATTGCAATGGATGTTTAACGTGGCAGGCTTTTGTAGTGAAAAGCATGACTTTAACTGACGGGCTGTTGTCTCCCTAGAGACTCCACGGTCCCAAGTGTCCAACGAGCAGGTAAGAATTGAAATCCTGTGGACGCCACACAGGACTCAGAGTGGGAGGGGCGGGGGCGGACCTGCCTCAGTTCAATTTTACCCCAGTGAAGCACTGGGCCCAATGTGGTTTTATCACATTCTGGCAGAACCTGAAGCAAATCGCCATCCTTTTAATCCCTTCAGAGACTTGAAAAATTTGCAGTCAGAAAGTCAGGCCTCGACTGTGAATGAGATAAAAATGTGATTGAGATTTTCGACTCTATCCCAGGTTACAATGGATGTTGTTCTAGGAGAGATTTACTTAGAGAGAAATAGAATTGTCTGGGGGCATACCCGGGAGTTTGAGCTTCCGGCAGCAGGAGTTGCAACGATGTTTTGCAATGAAGTTTCTAATTGCATCTTCCCCTAAATTGGCTGGTCCAAACACCATTCCTCTTGATCTAGAGGAAATATCAGAATATCAATGAGATCACAGCGAAGGAAAAGGAGCTCAACTGGGATTCTCTGAGATACCGAACAGTATCCCATAGTAACCCAGTAAATCTGAAGGAGCCAACAAAGAACAGAGCACTTTGGGGAAGCAACAATGTTAGGTTTGCAAATTTAAAATTCAAATGCACTTCAATCTTTGTACCCAACTCCAAGACCTGCTGTGAAACTCATTTCAACGCTAATCTGATAGAAGAGTGAATTTTCTATGTACCACAGTAAAACAAAATACAGTGAGACCCTTTTCACCGCATATGGGGTGAGAGAATGACATTCATCACCAAATGTTCCTTCTACTCGCGTCCCCGAAAGGTGAGGGAAGACGTAAAAGAAACTTGCTGTCGGAACACACCTTCTGAAAAGGTTCATATACCTTGTTTCAACCCCAAATACTTTGCAGAGAATAACCGATGTCCTCAGAAAGTGCCTGAAACAACCCTACTTCTAGTCACAGCTCTTTCAACAGTTGGTTTTTATCCTGCAAACTGCTCCTTCTTTGTGGAAAGACAAGACCACTAGGAGACAGTGACTGTGGAAGTAAACTACGTATGCGAAGTGTAAGTGACAAGATTATAAACAGAACCAGCGTATTTTCGGCACATTTTGAATACTCGACAACACGACAGATTCCCTAGCGGATTCGAGGATGTTCATCCGTGATTAGATCATGCACAACGGTCTCCTCAGGCGGACACTCTACACACCGTGGAACAGAGTACACCAGAAACACTTCCAGAGAAACTTTATGAAAGCTAATAGTTTAACGACATGCAGAGTGGAAACAGCACATTCTAAAATCTGAACTCAATTACCACTCTTAAATACCACGACTTAAGAAAAAAGAAAAGCAAACTATCACAAAAGGAAACAATAAACTTCGCTTCTAAGGAATGTGGTTTTTCAAAAGGGACGTGGTGTAAAAATGGACTTTTTTTTTTCCATCTGAGTATTGAAACATTTATCTCAATTTCCACTTCCTTTTGGCAGAACAACAGTACCGCTCTGAAGATGTGCCAAGCTCGGAATGAGGGCTGATGTCAGTTTGCTCTCGGATTGCCTCGTTGCTCCGAGGCGAGTAGGTGGAGGAAATCTCTTGGGAGGACAACGTGAACAGACACCCAGGATTAACTTTCCTGGTCACTCAATCGCCCCTACAAAGTGCAGCTCTGCTGGGATCTACCCGGCTGCATAAGCTGCCTCTTGTTAACTACTCCTCTTTTGCAGTGCATCTGCTAAGGAACCTCTTCAATAAGATGAAACCGAATGTGGCCAAAAAAAAAAAAAAAAAAAGTAGAACCACTCGCTATTTAGTACCAGAACTCTTATGATGCCAACTGAGTGAAAAATGAAGTTGTTTCAGTCATTCAAATGGAAGCATTCTTTTTATATTCTCTCTAGCGTGACCCCTTTGGATTACTTCACTCCTGTGTTCCACCTGCCATTTCTTCCCTCCCTGGAAAGCAGAAAATCACCCCCAACTTAGAGATGTACCCCTGATTCTCAGATAAAAGCTGTAAGCTAAATGATTTCCCTCTGTGAGCTCTGTGAAGGTTAACACAAAAGAATCAAAGTTTCTCTACAATGTCTATATAAGGGGCGTGACCACTCCCGGTGCAGGGGAGAGGGGGAGGGGGTCATGGAAACTTTCATTTGGATCTGTTGCATCTACGATCCTACAGCACGCTACAGACTTGCAGTCTCAGATAGCCAAGGGAAAAAAAACAACAAGCTGTTTTCCAGATTTTCCACAGCACAGGAAAAGCAAGTGGTAGCTTGGTTCCACGAGTGAGGGAACGCTAATTAGTGCCAAGTATACACAGATTTCCTAAGGAACATGTAATCACCATCACCATCATTTTGTACTTGCCACAGGCCCCCATCCAGCAAGGCAGTAAGTGGAAAACCACCCCAGACTGCCTGTCACTGAGGCCACCTCCACCGAGGCTCAGTGACCCGAGGAAGCGCAGTAAGCGGCCAGACAGGGTTCGGGGGAGAAGCCAGATGACCGTGTCTTCACATGCACAAGTGTGGGGAAGGATGGGGGACAACAGGCATCACAGATATCAGAATCTGTACCCCAAAAAACTCTTCTCCTTTGGTAGAGGATTCTTCCCTTTCGGTGACCCTTTGTCCTCGTAGGCAAGTTAACCATCTCCACCGAGATTCAGTTTTCTCCTTTGGGAACGGGGACGGAAGAGGCCTACTCCCAGTGTGGTAGTGAAGGGTAAAGCAAACACGTGAAAGCACTTGCTTAAACGGGCACTTTGCAAACTTCCGTTGACACCAGATCACCTGCGGATCTTGTCACAGTTCAGATTCTGATTCAGTAGGTCTAGGGAGGGTCTTGAGAGTTTGCATGGCGGACAGTCTCCCAGGTGGTGCTGCTCTAACAGGTCTGTGGCCCGTGCTTTGGGTAGCGAAGGTTCACCACACACGGCACTCAAAAATGTGTGTCTCGGTGAACCAAGTAGACACCACCTGCCACCAGTATGAGAAAAGTTATCTTCACCAGGGAAACCAACAGCACCCCAAATTAGGTGACCCCACAAAACCAGGCAGGCTCCAGTGAAACCATCCTATCAGTCTCCAAAGTTCCTATCTTCAAGTCATAAACAATCAAGTTTCCCCCAAGACAAGAGGTTCCCATCCTTGGTTGCCCAGCAGAATCACACAGGGGAGCTTCTCCAAAAATACAAACATCAGGGCCCCATCCTCAGAAGTTCTGATTGGATACTTCATTCTCAGAAGCGTTTTTTTTTTTCTTTTTCTTTTTCTTTGTTTAGTTTCCTAGGTGACCTTAATGGAAATTGAGACCCACTGGCCTACAGAATGCAATTAAATACTCCACTGTCATGTGTGACAATATAATCTTAGAATTCTAAAAGTTGGAAATATTCAGGTCATATTAAACGATACCTCCCAAGGTCAAAATGTAATAGATGACAAAGTATACGTCGACTTGGTTCATTCTATATGCAAAACATTTTTCACTGCAAAACTGTGAAGGAAGTACTTATAGTACGAGTTTCCTACTACAAACCCCTAGGCACACAGGGCTATTGAAGAAATAATATCCTTAGCTAAAAACGCTTTAGCTCTGCTAAAATAAAAAAAATAATAAAGACTTTATCTGTGCCCTAAGGGTTACAACATGAAGTCCATGCTCAAATACCATAGAAGTTGGATGCATAGGGGCATTATGGGTCACCTTTACCTTCTCTAACTCACCTAGTCCAAAGAGATAGCTAATATACTTTTAGATGGACCTCTCTGCATAGATGTCTACAGATGAGAAGATATTTAGAGTAAATCATTGAGGAAAAGAAGAGCATTAAAGCATGAATGTTTACAGTATGAGTGCTGTGGGTGAGAAGTAAAAATTTCAGATGTTATTGTATGAACATTGCCCACATATGTAACACCTTTTATATATTTTTTTTTCTACAACCCAGGGGCCAAGTGCACACACATAGGACAACTGAGAAGTAAAGATACCATATGCTAGCAGTTCTCAAAGTGTGGTCTCCAGGCCAGCAGCATCAGAATCATCTGGGAGCTTGTTACCTTATTTGACCTCACCCCAAACCCACTGAATCACAAACACAGCAATCTGTGGTTTAACAAGCTCCCTGGCTTATGTTTGAGAACCACTGTTGTCTGCCATACTGGTCAGTCCTTAATTGGCCCCACCACTACTTTGCCCTCCACCTTCAACAGAAGAATACAACCTCAGACCTTCCGCCATGTCTTCCCAAAAGCCTCCGTATGGGATCAAATGCCCATGGGAGTTCAAAGAACAGGCAGACGATTCATTCTTCTATATAACTTAAACTGCATCCCTGAATTAAGTCAGATGATCTGATGCTTCATACGTAAGCCCCATTGTTTTGGCCTCGTGTAGGTTTGCTGTTACTGACCGGCACACTTTAGGCCTTTTGTTTTATAGGCACGTGATGGAAGACCCTGCCCATGATAAGACACAGTGACTCCATTGGGAGGGCAACAAGGGAAGCTGGTCTCCTCCTATGACATTAATTGTTTTCCTGTCAAAGCCTACAGAAACTGAGCTTGCCCATCTTTCCCATTTGCTTGGGCCACCAGAAAACTCAGAGTTAAATATGCAACAAAATCGGAGTTACTGCATTGGTCTTTATACTTTCCATTTATGTGTATTAACTCCAAATTTCATCTTATTTTATTTCCATATGGTCCTTTTGCCCCCATTTCCTAATCTATGCATTTTAAAAAAATCTTATTGTATTGGATATAGATACATAGACATCCAATACAGATATCCAGCTTATATGTAAATATAAGCTATCTCAAAATCTTTCTGGGATCTAGGCAAGAAATATAAATGTTTAAAATTATTTTTAAAAAAACCATATCCAGGGGCACCTGGGTGGCTCGGTCCTTAAGCGTCTGCCTTCGGCTCAGGTCATGCTCCCAGGACCCTGGGATCAAGCCCCCCATTGGGCTCCCTGCTCGGCAAGAAGCCTGCTTCTCCCTCTCCCACTCCCCCTGCTTGTGTTCCCTCTCTCACTGTGTCTCTCTCTGTCAAATAAGTAAATAAAATATTTTAAAAAAACAACAAAACCATATACAATGTGTTAAATGCAATTTTCTAAATGATAACATCATCAATCAACTTACTGTTTGTCTTCAGGTTTTATAACAGATGGATCAGTCAAATTTTCTCCAACACCTCCAAAGAAAAAATGAAATGCATTTAGCAAATGGGGATTTCATCTTCTCAGAAATTCAAGAAAATAATAACCAATTCTTAATTTCTTTCTTTAAACTTACATTCACCCTGCAGTAAATTCGACATTATGTGAATTCAACATACCATAAAAATTATCCAGGTGTGCTTGAAAATTTTAGTAAATTCACTGCCTTCCGCAATTCCCTCTGCTATGCTATAATAAACTTCGAGGCCACAAATGAACGCTTTATTGGTGTGTTCACAGTTACTGATAGTGGCATCCATCATTCATTTACCATTTGTCTATACCAGACATTCTAATTATATTCTCTGTAATTCTCAGCAACTCTAAAGGAAAAGTATTAGCATCCTCATATTCTCATTTTGCCAACGAGTACGTTGATGTTCAAGAAGATTAAGCAGCTTTTTGTCAGAGGCTGCACAGTTCACGAGTGATAAGAGGATGCGAGCCAAAGCTTGTGTCCCTCCCATGAGGCCATGGGCTCTGTAGGTGGAGTCCATCAGTGCCCAGCAAGGCACAAGGGGCTGCGAGGTTCTGCAGGTACAACCTCTCTTCCATCAAAGACGCCCATATACACTATATATATATATATATATGGCATTTATCAACAGTAGCCTATAAACCCAGATTCTTGACCTGGATGCTGGTTACACACGTGTTCAGTTGTGAAAATTCCTTGAGAGGTATGCTTCTGCCATGTGCACTTTCCTGAACAAATGTTGTTTTTTTTTTCAATTACATTTAGTTTTTCAAAAACGGACACCAAAGCGTAAAAGGACAGCGGGAGTGGAATTTAGTGCCGACATCGATCGAAACAGCAATCGTTCCCAGAGTGAATCTCTGTTATAAAATGCGATTGGGGAGGAGCCGTTTTCCATCAGCTCTAACACTTACAGGCAGGCTGACTGGACGGAAACGCACCATTTGGGTGTACCCCAGCCCCTTCGGAGATCAGCCTCTAGTCTGCACTGGTTCTCTTTGCTTGGAAGAGAGCAACCTTGCGGGAAAACGATTTAAAAATCATATGAAAGGGGCGCCTGGGTGGCTCAGTTGGTTAAGCATCTGCCTTCGGCTCAGGTCATGATCCCAGGGTCCTGAGATCGAGCCCCACATCAGGCTCCCTGCTCCCTCTCCCTCTGCCCCTCCCCCCTCCCTGCTCATGCTCGCGCGCTCTCTCTCTCAAATAAATAAATAAAATCTTTTTTAACAATCATATTGAAATGTAGAGCTTTATTATGTATTTCTATTCGGTAAAAAATATTCATGTTTTTTAACCGTTATTTTAAAAAGAATTTTTTTTTTGCCATGCTCGTTTTACCATATGCTAAACCTTTCATAAGAAAATGTAATCCTTGGAATTTATAGACCCTTCCCCTAAGAACCTGACTTCCTTAGAAAAATAACCTGCTTAGTGTAGGGGTTTTCAACCATGTTTGTGTCAGGACCCTCTTTGCTTGTCTGGGGAAAAGAAGGGACCCCCTTCTCAGAATAATGTTTTAAAAATGCATAATTTAAATACATAAGATGACAAAGGAAACCAGTGATACTGAAATACAGTCATCAAAATATTTAAGTTGTACTGCAATACATGTGCTTCTTTATTAACACATTAAATAACAGAATCTAGTGCAAGTGTATAACTACCATAACATCAGTGATACATATAAACAGTGTTTTGCCATATCTGCCAACACCATAATGTGCTATGTTAATATCAGTAATTGCTATTGCAAACGGTCATGGGTACTGCTAATGCCTCTATGGTTTGTGGTCTCCCCTATAATCGAAGGAAATGATGAGTTTCAGTTGTAGGTTAGTGAAAAGAATGGTGTAATTTGTTTTCTCATCAAGGTTCACAAACCCTCTGAATTCTCTTTCTTTAAGAGCCTCTGGCTTACAATCTTCGTACACGGATTTTGTATGGGGGAAAGGAAAAGTAAGGCTGAAACCAGGCTCAAGGGGAGGTGTGTCAAATGTGATTGGCTCAGGCTTTATTCTTTTTAAAGAAAAAGTCACAGGAAGAGACTGGGCTCTTTATACTTTTCTCATTACAGACACAAGGAGGAATAGCCTCGAATGACTCCACTTTCCTAATGATGTAGTAAATAAACAGAAAACCAGAAAGAAAAATAGTCCGAGGCCATCAGTAGAGAGACTACAGAGGCTAAAAATCCTTTTCATGCTTAAGCTCAGACCTAACTTTAAGCCTGGACTTCCCAGCAATGATGAAAGCTTTCGGCTGGTGGCTATGGAAACTGTAAATTTAAGCTGGGAATATGCATAGTACCCAAAGAGGTCATATCAGTTGGGGAAAAGGAAGTTTATAGGGGAGAAAAAGTCTGATCAAAATAACATGAGCTCCAGTTTACTTTAAATCTTGTTGCCTGTTAGATAGGCAGGAGTCAAAGGGTCCCACTCATGTCTCCGTCACCTTCCAGTTATGTGACCTGGACACCGTCTCTAATGTCTCTGAATCCCAGTGTTCTCATCTGAAAGTGTGAATAATAATGGGCCTTATCTTATATGCTCACTGAGGATTAAATGAACTATTGTATACAAGCTGCTTAGCAAAGTGTCTGACCCAGAGGAAGCTGAAAAAATGTCAACCGCTATCTCTAATATCTTTATTCTATCAAGACCTCTTCTGAAATAAAATTCTATTTTCTTACCACTGGTTAAATCATGTTCTGATGATCTCATTTCCCTAATGAATAAATCTCTCTAAAAGAATGAGGGTAGAGTCTCCAAAAACCTTTATATCCCTAAACCCAATCTGACGATTCAAAGCGTAACTACTAAATACATATTTTGGGGCCCTCTGATGGCAGAAGGAACATTCTAGAGAGAGAGAAAATATGGAAGAGAACTATGCATTTCAACATCCAAAATTCCCAATCACACCTGTTTACCTACGTTAGTAAGGTAAATGCCATGTGCGGGTGTATGCTGCAGGCCCTTGTGAGAAACTCAGAAACATACATTCTGATCTGAACCACCCTGGGATACATCTGTGAACCTCTAAATCTGTGGACCTAAGTTACCTTCTTTGTAGCAGCAGAATTCATGATGATAGCGTTGATGGGAATGCTGACTTATTCTGCAAAGTGCTTTGTTGAATAAAAAAATCTACTATCTCCAAAGTTCTTTGAAAAATACAATGAGCTTTTAAGAAAAGAATGCTCTAGGGGCACCTGGGTGGCTCAGTCGGTTAAGCATCCGACTCTTGATTTCGGCTCAGGTCATGATCTCAGGGTTGTGGGCTTGAGCCCCACAAGGGCTCTGGACTGGGCATAGAGCTTGCTTGGGATTCTCTCTCTCCTTCTTCCTTGGCCCCTCCCCCAGCCTCTGTCTCTCCCTCTAAGAAAAAAAGAGAGAGAGAGAGAGAAAATGCTCTAGACCACCATGATGTGAAGTGTAATTGTTTTTCATTGCCATTGCTGGGAATCAAATGTTGGATTTCACATGTAATGATGATGGTGCAGGCCCTCATATGTGGGATTTCTAAATGGAAAGAAAGTAGAAAACTATAGTATAAATTACAAGTGAGCAGAAATTGGTCAAGCCTTTCCTTAGAGTTCAGCTTCCAGGCCCGGTGTGGCAGTTCCTGTGTTAGTGGCTGGCACTCCCTTGGAAGACAGCAGAAAGGAGAAGAAGAAGAAAAACTGCCAGAGTGTTTCTCATTCCTCTTTTCCCCCAAAGCAATCAGGAGCCACAACAAGCTGGTGAAGAATCACTGCTGTGTTAAAGAGCCACATGGAGATTAATACTAATGACAACAATAACTAACATTACAGAGGGCTTACTATGGGGCAAGAACTTGCCTCATTCCAGCTCCTTAACATGAGGGATTAACAAGGAGTTAAGTGCATAGTATTATTACCCTGATTACAAATGAGGGAAGTGGGACTCTGGGTGGTTACCCCCTGGTCACACAGCTAATTCACGGTAGAGCCAGGAGTCAGACCCCAGCACTGCAACTCCAGGCCTCTTCCTCCAAAATTGCTGCTACCAGGCCTCTCGGTCCCCACGCCCTACCACCTGAACAATGTAGGTCATCAACTCTCCAAAGACTGGAAAGACTAATCGATTAATTACAAAACCGAACCAAAAACCATTATGGTACTTTTAAGAATACATATATGCTCCCCATGTTTCCTTTCCAACTTGGTTTGGATTAAATATCAGAAGGCACTGAGTCTTTACCCAAGTGCCTGACAGAAAATAAGTGCTTGGTAAGCGTTAGCTAGTAGCTGTAGTCATGTAACCGCTCATAGTTACTATCATAGGATTTATCTTCTTCCATAAATTCAGGCCTCATCAATTGGCCAAAACTCTCCAGGAAGTATCTCAATTTCTTCATGCTCATTCTATGAGGCCCACTCTCCTCTGCTTTGAAGGTCAATGTTTTGACATAGTTTCTTTGTAGTGGCCTATTTCTGCAATTCACATAATTGCCCAGTAAAAGAATAAAGTTAATTCCATTTTCCCCCCAAGACTATCAACGTAGCATTTGTTCTGTTTAATGTCACTCTGGATTACTCAGAGACATAAAAATCCCCAAACATAAACATCATTAAACAAAAACCTATTCAAGTGGAATACAAAACACACTAAAGAGTCATCATTAATTCCTTAAAGTTTTTCTTTGGTTGTTTTTTTTGTTTGTTTGTTTGTTTGTTTCTGTTTTTGCTTTTTAAACAACTCCACCCAAAACTCAAAGTGCAGACACTCAAATACAGATGAAAACAATCAACCTCTCCCCAACATGAGCTACAAAAGCAGACGCCGTGGGCATCAGCATGCTGAGCTTACATGGATCATGTACTCGCTGGTTTAAAAGCTGAATCATGCTGACTGTTTTAACTTTGTTTATATTGCTTCCCTAAATATTGTGTTTGAGGGTTAGAAATATAACTCAACTCTGAATAGCACAGATCTGAAAAGACAGAGAGACTTATGTGTAGTTTAAAAAGTCTATACACATCCTTGAACACATGGTATAAATTTCAATCAGAATTTACTGGACATCTCTCACAATGCCTCAGGATCATGTATCTCAGCTGTGCCCAGCCTCCCAGCCTGGCTTTCGGTACAGAATCCCTAGGACTGGAGAGATGGGAAAGTCAGAAAGGACAAGGAATATGCCCAATCTGTTTAAATGAACCATAACACGGTTATGTCCTGTGAAACTCATAAAGAAATAAAAGTACAGTGAGAAGGAAAGAACATGGATGGTCAGTTCACATCCTGGCTCCCTCTTCAGTAACTGTGCAACCTTGGGCAAGTTATTTAAATTTTCTGGGCCTAAAGTCCCCATAATATCTACCTTGAGGTGCTACTTGTGGGATTAAATGAGATAACTCTTGTGAAAGTTCCTAGACTAAATCCCTTATTTCAAACCAAAGCCCCAGTCGGTGAGCGCAAGGACTAAACTTTGACCCGAATACATATTTCGTTCTGTGTCTGCAAGGAAAGCCTGCTAGAGATACTCTTGTTTTGTGCGGCAGGATTATAAGTCACATGTGAGGTGTTGATAGTGGGGAGATGCACTGATCAAAGGCTTGCATTAAATATGAGTGTACTGTGTCACCTCTCTCAGGCGGAGTTTTGTACTTTTGTGAACTGTCATATCAAGGTACACAGCAAAGAGAGCAAGCTAAACTATAGACTGCCAAAGCACTGAGCTCAAAATCATGAAAGATGCCCAGAATTTACACTCTCCTATGTGTATAAATTCATGCCTAAGTGTTATTATGAACATTAAGTTCAAGGTAAAGCCATAAAACTAGAAAATTGGGTACAAAAATCATTCCCCATTTAGGGGCACCTGGGTGGCACAGTCTTTTGGGCAACCGACTCTTGGTTTTGCCTCAGCTCTTGATCTCAGAGTCTTGAGATCAAACCCCACATGGGGCTCTATGCTCAGTGCTGAATCTGCTTAGAGTTTCTCTCTCTCTCTCCCTCGGCCCCTCCCTGCTGCATGCACGCTCTCTCTCTCTAATAAATTAAAAAAAAAAAAAAACTCATTCCCCATCAAAGTTTTAGATGTATTTAAATTTTAGGCAGCTAATCATCTGCCTATATTTTTTTCTTGAGCTAAGAGGGAAACAACATAGTAGGTGCTCGTGATCATCACTGCACAATGTCTCTGAAATAAATGGCCTCACCTCCCTTCAAAACTAGGTAGAGCAACTGCATATATTACCCATCCTGGTTCTCCCAATATTTCTTGGGACACCTGTCTGGTTCCTCACAAGTTGGACAGTTTCACAAATAATAAATAAATTCAGAAAAAGGATACCATCTTTCAGTTATCAAATTAAGAAGAAAAAAAAAAAAGCACACACTCTTGGGGAATATCTCCACTGAAAAACCTTAACTATGGCTTTGGGAAAAGGTCAGATGTGGGGGACAATGACATGGACAGACCATCCCTGGTCAATGGTTCCTGAACTGTGCCTCATGCTTGCTGTATCAATCACACCTGTGCTATCAATTACCTTGCAAATCTAAAACCAGCAGCTCTCCCCGGGTATACTCATAGGTCCAGTGAGAGAAAGCCAACATCAGCTTCTCCAAGGTGTTGCTGGGGGCAATTTCATCACCGTTGTTGTTGTTGTACTTCCGGAACTCTCCCGTCATGTACTTCTCAATGGTCAACCATTGGTTGGCCGAATGGCAGTAGATTAAGAAAACTTCCAGGAACCTGTGAGGGAGGAAAAGGAGGCCACTGAGTCCCCACAAGGCAGCAAAGGTGAGACTTACATTACCAGTCAGGAGCAGAGGAGAATATCTAACTCTGGCCCGATGAAGCCTCAGTGCACATGTCCTGCCTTTCTAAGGCAGGACAGAATGCAAGGATTGGGAGTTTTCCCCACACTTACCCACCTTCCTTCTCTTTGAGGAAACCTTCCAACTCCTTTATGAGTACTGGACTCAACTTTTCTTGCTGTGCTCTATAAAGTTCCTTGTAACTGAAACAATAAAACTTTACCATAATCCCCAGCACCAAATTATGATCTATCTTGCTAAATGAATGCAAAAGTCTTGAGACACTCAAGCGAAAGTAATAAGAGTTCATTCTTAGAAAGTTCCTTATTTCGCTAGGATAAAAGGAGAAAAAACTGTGCTTCCAATAGAAATGTTTTCCTTCTGTAATGCTCCTGGACATTAGTAACTACATCTAGGGTCTGCCCATTTCACATAACTGAGAAGTCAGTCATGGCCGCTGCCTGAACTTCTCTTTTCCACTCACATAAGTTCAGTGTTTAAGCCAAGATATTACTGGGACATCCAACTCTCTTCTTACCAGTCTCCTCCAGAACTATAGAAGGAAGAACCCAAAACTAAGATCATGGGGAACTTCCCCATGGCTCTGGCATTTCTCATGACTAACAGGCCTGAGAAGAAATTGAGAGAAATTTGTACTTAAAATGAAGGGCCAGGGTACCCATACTCCCTATACTCACCTTGGCGTGTAGGGAATGGTTTGTGGTTTCACTTGGTTGAAGGTATACATCAGTTTTTGAGCAGCTCTTTGTTGTTGAATTTCCTACACAATAGGGAGCAATGATAAAAATATTGGTCTGTTATCCCGTGTAGGCTAATCAATGACACGGAAGCACTAGAGGCCTCCCCAGTGTGATTTTTAGCCTCATTCAGCTCCCACCACACTCCTCTCCAAAAGCAAAAGCTCTACAAAACAAAAATAAGGAAATACCACCACGTCCAGAACAGAAAGGCTATCCTCTGGGTTAAAAAAAAATGGCCTCCAATCAGGATGTAGCCAGAACTGCTTTCTTTGACCTATCCCTCCGGGCTCCGGGCTCCGGGTCTCGGACTTACCCTGAGGCAAAGGTGAAGCACAGTACTCTCCCGGAAGATTTTGTGCCATGATTTCACAACCTCGGGAAGAAAGGACTTCATGATGAAAACCTGCCCCGGCTTGAGAACGTCACCCTCAGACCAGGTGCTGATGACTTTCATGGCTTTCCGGAGCCCGCCATCCATCTCCTCACGGGACAGCACCTGGATCATTGCAGCTCTCCCTCGCTGGGACCAAGAAGACATGCTCTTATCCAGGTTCAAAGGGGAACTCTCCTCCAGCCTGTAGACAGTTACTTCTTCTCCTGCTGCAAAAAGAAGTACGGATGAGAAGTTCAAGGACATCTCATGTCTGTGACATGTTCTAGCGTCCGAAATAACAGCTCAGAATCAGTTCAGCTTCCCAAATGATCAGAAGAGAATGGAATTTCACCTGGGCACGGACAAGTACAGAATAAAGGCCTGGACATTGGCCATGTTATTGTCCAGTAAAGGGAGGGGGCAGGAGAGGGGAAAAGGGACTAAGCATCAAATGATATATAAGAATTAAGTTGTTCTTATTATAAACTGTAACTAGACAAAAGCAAAATCAAAGTAGTGGGGTTATGATTCCTTTGTTAAAGACAAATACTTCCAAAGAGATAGTCTAACCCCGTGTTTTCATTATCATCCCCTTTACAAGACTTATTAGACTTTTTTTTCCCCTAATTCCTTTTTTTTTTTTTTTTTAAGATTTTGTTTATTTACTTGAGAGAGACAGAGATAGCAAGAGAGAACACGAGCAGGGAGGAGAGGGAGAAGCAGGCTCCCCGCTGAGCAGGGAGCCCAACGTGGGGCTCGATCCCAGGACCCTGCATCATGACCTGAGCCAAAGGCCGACGCTCAACCAACTGAGCCACCCAGGCGCCCCTCCTAATTCTCCCTTCTATATGACATTTTAATACCAAAAATATACTATATGTATCTACATATACTGTACATATATTTGTGCTTTATAGAGAAAAAGATGTTTCTGCTTCCTTGGGGGCGATATTACCCCCACTGAGAATTCATGGTTTAACACAATTGGAGTTAGACCCAGAGCCTCTCTCTCCCTCCTTTGTGCCCTTGGACAAGTTACTTAAAGCCTCACTTCCCTGATCAGTTAAATGAAAGTGTTTTATAACGCTCACCTCACTGGGTTGTTGGAAAGATTAAATATGTGAATTTGGCTAACATGAACTAGAACTTCAGATACAAACTCAATCCCACTTAAAAGATTTTACACACAAAATGCTCTTTAACTGCTAGGCAGTTTCCACTTTTAGGCTCTTGAGCAGGGAACAAGTGAAGCCTAGATTCCACCTACTACAGTGTTTAATGCTTCATAACAGAAGTAACATATTCTATACACAACTTCTGTCCAGTCTCTGTTTGATTTTCTCCTTACACCTCTGTTTCAATGCTTTTCTTTTTCTTTCTTTCTTTTCTTCTTTTTGGTGAACACTATACTGGTTCACCAAGAAAGGAATCTATTTGCTCACTCTTGCACTGAATTGAAAAGAACATCTCTAGGTAATTCTTAGTGACAAATTTTCATACATTTGTTCTTTGTGCCCAGATAAATGCCACTGAAGGTCTCTTCAGAGTTCTAAATACTTAGAGGATTTACAGCACAGCTCCTTAGTTGCGAAACCAGCCATGGAGCCGCGAGGAAGGAGAAGGCATTTGCATCCACGATCGGGAGCCCCCTGATTTGTCCCCGTGTGAAGAGAATTAAGATCTAGGACAGAGTGGGGACCCTTGTTATATTGTCAATTGGCTGGACAGAGAGACTCTGGAAGCCTTGGCTTAATGCAAGCTTGTTTTTCTTTACTACTCCAGCCTTTAAAAAACGACATTTACTATCTGAGCTAAGAGCAATTAGTTTACATGAAACAAACTGAAAACAATATACAAAGCATTTCTTTTCAGATGCCTGTTAGTTTTTACTGTATTGACATTTATCGCTTTCTTCTGTGTTTATTACACACGGTTGGTTGGTTCTTTTCTTTCCTACTTACTTCCAGCCCTAAATCACTGAATGCCAGGTGCAACATTATTGCTTTTTTCCCAACTGCTGCTCATTATAGGTCCCATCCCCACAGTACTAGATTTTGACCCTCGATGACGGCTGGACAGTTAACAAGAGTTTCCATTTTAGAAAATTAATCGCACTAAACTGCAATCACTGCTAAAACAAAAATTTCAACTAAAATGATGCAACATGGTTTCTCCTCCTGTGATTTGCTCAGATGTATGCCTCTGCCCTGGCACAGCCTCAAGAAGGTAGAAATGGCGCACTCACCAAACAGTTGGATTGGTGTAAATGGTATAGTCTGAGAAAGCCTCATTAAATTGTTCCTTTCAATGGCTGCAAACAAAAACAGATTTACTATTTTAAGTATGCATCAGTGGATTGAACTTACAGAAAGCCTCCCCCACATCAACCTATTCATATAATGCTAAAATATTTCATTTCAAAGACCCCTGATTTTTGTCTTCATCAAAATATTTTCCATAATCCAGCTTTTAAAATAAACTATGCCTTAAACAGGAAGGCTATGCCCCGGTCTTAGAAATTATATGAGATTATATAACATGGTCTGAGTGGGGCTATCACCTCCCCTCTCCTGAATAACAAATCACAGACTAATCCATACATATGTGGAACTTCCTTTTCAAGAGCGCTCTGTGATCTTCATTTCTCTGGTTTTTCTTTCCCAGAGCAAATCTAATGCACAGTGGACTGTGGGGACATCTACTGTTGACTTTGCACAGTTCACCTTCTTTTCCCGGAGAGAACTGACGGCCAATTTTAATTAGAAGCAAGTGATCTGCATTTTCCTGTTGAGAGCCGTATCCTAACAGATCAGAGTCAATATGAGTTACAGTATTTTTCACCAGACTTTCTAAAGTTGACAGCTGGAGTCAAAATATTGGATTACTGCTGAGCTGAAAGACCCAGTTATAAGGGCCTGGAAAGCAGAGTCTGGAATCCACGGAAACACTGTTCGCTACAGGGGAGAATTTAGGAAAAGGCAGTCTATTACCGGGCCCTGACAACATGACCTTGATCTGATAATAACGGTGAATGTCACATCACTAAACTCATACTCAGGTGCTGAGCTTTTAGACTGTGTAAAAGACCTTGCCCACGTCTCATCTCCTCCAACGCTGAGAGCGATGACACACAAAAGACCAACCAGTGGCACAAGTCCAGTTGGTTGTTCTATTGCTTTGCATTTCAAAGTGTTTCCCTCTTAATTCCCAGCTAGCCCTTTGGCAGATTGTTCCTCAGGAAGGGCAAGTACAATTATTCCCACTTGGAAAGAAAGACAACTGAAGCGCTGTGAAGCAATGTTGCTTATGAGAGTCAAGACCCTCGACATCTTGTTTAATAACATCCTTGTAAGATGTCTTTGTTGAATTTACTCGATGGGGCTGGCATTCATTCAGTGGTTATGTTTGCTGAGGGCCAGTGAAGGTATAAAATCTTCCTTCAAAGAACTCGTTTCAGGCCCCAATCCAAAATATGGAGATCTCTGGCTTTGGGCTTATAAGGAATTTTGAGACCTCAAGGTCACCCTTCCTCACCATTTGGAACTTGCCCGAGCATTTTTTTTTTTTAAGATTTTATTTATTTGACAGAAAGAGAATGAGAGAGAGCGCGTGCACATGAGAGGGGGGGAGGGTCAGAAGGAGAAGCAGACTCCCCACTGAACAGGACGCCCAATGCAGGACTTGATCCCAGGACTCCAGGATCATGACCTGAGCCCAAAGGCAGTCACTTAACCAACTCAGCCACCCAGGCACCCCCAGTACATATTTTGTTTTGTTTTGTTTTTAATCCCACATTCTCTTAAATCCTAACAACTTGTTTTCCCAAGTAAATGGCAAGGTAAGAAATCTGAATGTTCTTCTCATGAGAGTGAACAACAGGCTTTCAAGTTGGGAGTCATATCAATACTTTGCAATTCATCAATATTTCTGTTTACCACTGCAGAATCACAGACGTTTAGCTCGGCTGACATGTCAATGCGCACATGCTTCCTACCTGAATAATGATGGCGAGGCTCTGGAGGGCTTTTTAAGGAGGCTGAGATTTCTGAAATTATAGAGAAGATTGGCATTTTAATTACTTGGCTGGAGATAAATACATGCTTATGAATATATTGCCTTCAAAGTTATTATTGAACAGATTAATCGGAATGGCTTCTCAGTATTTGAGAAAGATTGCCTAATATCCTTTAACCACATCATTGGGCATGGTATCCTGACACCTTCCAATCATCAATGTAATATCTCCAAACATATTTATATAGGGAATTGAAGAAAGACAGGTAATATTAGCCTCAAAGATGTATTTCCTCTGAACCAATTACACCTCTGGGTTGCAGAAGGCACTGGGCTGCCCATCACACTTCATGACATCCCCAAAGCACAATTCTCTGAGCTCCCACCAAGATGCAGTACCCATATGAAGACATTATTAATACCAAGTTATTAGCAGCCTCCTTCACTGACCTAAAATGACAACAAAGTGATGAAAACAAATTAAGAGGCATATACCAGAAACAAGGGAGTGGGCGGAGAATAGGAGACCAAGGGGCTTGTTTGTTGGGCTCACCTCCTGCAGGTTTCACTGGCTCTCCTCTATCTGCTCAAATCCTAAATTACAAGTCTCCAGAGAAATCCTTTGCAACAGTTTTGCCATCTCATAAAATTAAAATTAAAGTGGAGAGCTTTAGTCTCATGGTGGTAACTGCTTTATACCTAGTAGAGTAAGCAGCATAATTAGAGCCCAATTTCAAAGGTCTCTCTGGTCTCTTGTTGCTGGATAAGGAAAGGAACAAAAATCCCTTCCTTTGGGGGTGCTTAGTAAAAAGTAAGATCAGCAGAAAAGACCCTTTCTTTTGAGTCCATTCAATAACAAAAATAAAAACGTATTCAGCTCCCGCTATAGGTCATGCTAGCCAAGACAGATGTGGGTAAGTAGTGGCTCCCGCCCTAGAAAAAAGGAAATGTGAAATACTGGGAGCTAAAGACATGTAGACCATAGTCACAACACAGTTGGCTAAGTATTTATAATAGAGGTGTACACAGAGGCTTATGGAACCTTCATAGACAAGCAATGTGATATTCTTTTGTTGTTGTTGTTTTTTTTTTTTTTTGGTGGCTGGGTGACAGACCTGTACCTCTGAAGCAACGTGATATTCTTAAAGAGCATGGGCATCTGAATCTGATAATGCTGAGTTTCAATCCTGGCTCATTTAAGGAGCTGTGAGAATTTGTTCACATTCATTCAACACACACTTACTCAATACCTACTAGCTGCTTAAGAGAAAGACCAGTGTAAAAAACAGATAAAGTCTCTGGCTACCTTCCAGTGAGAGGAAAGAAATAAACAAGTAAATATATAGTGGATACAGTATTACCTATATATATCAAGTTAGGGGGCTAGAAAGTGTGGGAGACAGAGAGCTTATTATTTTAAGGATGGCAAGCCAAGGTCTCTGTAAGAAGGTGAAATTTGAGCACAGACCTGAAGGGAGCAATAGGTAAGTCATATGGAAAAATGCGGGAAAATTCCAGGCAGAGGTGACAGCAGGTGCAAATGCGCTGAGGCAGGACCATGGAGAGTGTGGCCAGAGTGGACTGTGCTGAGAGGAAATGGGGTTGGAGAGTTAGAGGAAGAACAGCAGATCTACAGGGCTTTGTAAGACCAATTTGGACTTCACTTTTAGAGAGTGAGATGAGATGCCATTTGAGCAGAAGAGTGACTCGATTTGACTTTTGGTTTCACAGTGTTATTCTAGCTGCATTCTGGAAATAGACGTTCAGAGAGCAACAGTTTGGAGGTCATCCTCTAATCCAGGGAGGAGATGAAGAGTGGTATGTGAAAGTAGGAAAGTGATCAGGTTCTTGATATATTTTGAAGGATTTACTGATGGTTTGGAAGTGCAGATGTGAGAAAACGGGAGCCAAGTATGATGGCAAGACTTTGGCCTCAGCAACTGGAAGGACGGCGTTGCCATTTCCTAAGGTGGGTGAGGCAGGAGGTGGCACATTTTTTGGAGATGGCTAGATCCCCGAGTGAAGGGATGAACAGGTAGGTGGTCATATTGTGCAGGGCAGAAATGTTGAGTGAAAGAATGAACATGAGCCTGTATATCTGGATGAGTGCCCTCATCAACAGTTGAGAAAGATTAAGGGATTTGCAGCCTATCCTGTAGGTAATGGGAAGCCACTGGAAGCTTCGAGGTAAGTGACAGTTTACTGTTCAGAAAGGTAACTCCAGTGGGAACACGGGGAAGTGCAAAGGGAGAGAAACCAACCAGAATGCTAGCATAAAATCAAGGGCAAAACTTTTTACATCGGAAAATAAATATCAGAGGCTCTAACGTGGAAGCCATGGGATAGAGCAACACAGACAGCTCCTAAGGATGGGGCTGGGGCTGGTACAGAGGCAAAGTTGATAGCTAAGACGGGCAAAGTTGGTGACTGGGAACCAGAGAGAGTGGGATACACAAGGCTGTGGAAGAGAAGGGGCCCAACGGCATCCAGACGTCAAGAACATGAAAAGGAGCTCATCGGCTGGGGTCAAGTTTGAGAACAGCCTCGACAGTGGCTTTGCCAGGGAGTGTCTCACATGACCCAGCCCTACTCAGCCACTTGGGGCAAAGTCCTAGGGAAGCCACAGAGGAAAAGGTATCCGTATACAAGATGAAAGGCTCTCTGTGAGCGATATGTAAAAGACTGACAGAATTGTCGAACAGGCGAAATGAGCTCAGCGGCAACACCCTCACTCACAGAGAAAACTGGAAAATCACCGTCAGAAATAGGCAATTCAAAAAAGAATTGTAAACCAGACATCAATCCTGATTTATGTGGAGAAAGACAATCAACTTTCTACTTTTCTATTGAACTTTCTACTTCGTACAGTAGACAAAAATCACATACAGAATTTCAAGGACTACAAAAATCTCAGCAGGAGAGGGAAGCTCACCATTAATAAGATAAAAAAGTAACATAAAAACTTACTGTCAACTCCACTTGAACTTCTCAACCTGTTTTAAAAATTAAAGTTGTTTAGATAATGCTTTAAATTTTTCAATGACCAAAGAAAGGAGTACAATAGTAACAGTACAGAGTCTCTATGTCTAGAGGCACGTATGTGTATGTAGATTTTCTTTGAAAGCAAAGTGCCATTTGACCCCTGTTTCTATCAACAGAGAAATGGTCTGCAACCCTACAATTATTTTTCATAGAAAAATGAGCACCATATCTGCATATAATTCACTTACTGTGCATGCCCTAGGCTAACCAAAAAGCAGTCGTTTTTGTTTTTAATTAGCTATATGATCAAACGACATATATAAGATTTAACTGTGTTTGTGTTATTCTGGATCAATCAAACTAAAGGGTTCCTGAACTATGCAAAGCAGATGCCTACAAATGAGTCTGCGAATGTCTCTGGACAAGCCTACAAATCAGTTTCATTAGCCCACGTGGCCCCTAAATGTTCACGGGCTGAAATTAGCTCTCTGTAAATTGTTACTTGCCCTGCTCAAGTGCACAAGTGGCCATGGGCAAGTCTGAATAAATTCGTTCAAAGAATATCTCCAGTATTGAAGGTCCTTAGGGAAGAGAGTACAATTACAATTATTGTTTAATTTCATGCTGCAATAACTCACTACTCTGCATGAGCACAAACTACCGAACCTCTGGGAGGAGATAGTCATGTGCACTTGAAGTCTAGAGGCAGGCTGGCACACAGAGACCTCGATGGTAGCACCAGAAAAAAAGGCCATCTCAAATGGAGCTGGCTGTAAACTTCAAGTCACATTCCACCTGCTTGGTATCAACTGGCCCTTCATACACTAGACGGTTTTGAATTCTGCTCCCATAGCCACATGGATCATTTGATGATGTAACCAGAAAAGTCCAGGAAACACTACAAACCAAATAGAATCATTTTGCTTTGGTTGGTTTTCAAACTTCATTTCTCTGAATAAATAAAATTCCAGGAAAATACTCAAGCCTACAACCATGTGAGTTCTCTAGCTCCTCTCTCTTTTGATCCCTGTCTTCCCTTTGCTTTGTCTCAAACCTCAAAGGGTTACTGCTTTGATAGACACTTAGGATGCTCATGAGAAACCAAAAATAAAAAAGATCAACCTCATAAACTAAAATTAAAAATTTGAAAAAAAAAAATCTAAAGAGAAAACTATCAGATCTTCAGTCTTTCTTTAGGCCAGACAGGTTTGTTCCTAGTCTTGAATGCAAATTTCACAATCTTATCTGTCAGAAAAGATAGGATACTCATTATTCCGTGTGTGCTTTTTTGACACTGAAAAGACAAAGGCTTAATCTGCTGTGGTAGTACGTGTTTCATTATATTCTTAAAAGGCACTGAGGTGGGATCTTATTGCCAGAAATGGGAAAACTTGGGAGAATAAATGATTTTCCTTCTTGCTGACAAAAGGAAAATATTGTCATTGGAAACATTTCTTTTTCCCCTCTTTTTCTGACCCAATTAAACCTTTGTTACAAATCAGTTTAAAAATCAAAAACAAAAACAAATCAGGTAAGAAAAAAAAAAAAACAGAAGCCAAAAATGCTTAAAAACAGACATTTAGAAATACTCACGGGGAGTTCCTATTGAGGTTGGTGCTCCTGGAGTTCCACAAAGAGTTTCTGCTCAGATCCTGAGCAGAAAGGAAAGGTCATTACATGTTTACCCAACATTCTCCTACCCCAAGCTTCCAGAAATACATTTGCAAAACATACCCTCCCCCCCAACTCAATATTTCTCTTTTACTGGACGCACTAAACTCAAGTTAGAAAGATGCATAATGTTAGCACAATATCTGAACAATTCAATGTGTTGACTGACTTTAACAGAATGAAATTACTTGTATGGGGACATCATAGAGAAAACATAATATACAACAATGGCTTTTGCAGAAATGAGAGTGAACAGTTAATGATAGGAAAGAAGGAATGAAGGTCTAAGTTGACAAGAAATATCAATCATTACATCTCTGTGTCCTCTATCAGGACACTGTTGTTTCAGTGGATGATAATTTAGAGTAACATTACTTTGAATTTATCATTCTGTTTCCTATTTAGATTCAACTATTACTTCCTGAAACCTACTACATTCCAGGCATCACTCTAGGCATTTCCATTGGTCTTATTTTTGTTATCCACTACCAATAATCTCATAAGGATGGCATTAACCCCATTTTAGAGACACAGCTAATGAAGCTCAGAGGTTAATTACTATACACAGCCCTGAACCCTGAGACATAGCAGACAGGTTCTCGCCACCACTCACCTCCAAGCAGTCTGACGGTTTAGTTTCGAAATCTTCCACAGATTCCCTTCATGAGGTTATTAACGTACATTCATACAGGTAATACGGACACAGTTCCCGAGTTCATAGAAATTAATGTTCAAACCAAGACCAAAACCAGATTTCTTGAGTTAGTCTAACTAGATCATGCTCCCCACATGGTAGATGGCAGTAAAACGGGCACGTAAGAAACAAAGACCGTAAAATCAGAGAACCTCAGTGTTGGAGGCTCCTTCATCCTGCAGGGTCCAAATCCCCTCCAACACATCTGCAAAGAGGTTGACTCGGCCTGTTTGACTAACCACACTAAGTGAGGAACTTACTACTTCCAGAAATAAACCAGTCCATCCTTAGAAAGCCCCAATTGCTAATAATTCCTCCTCAAATTGGGCTGAAACTGCCTCCCAGTAGTTTCTACATGTTGACCCTAGTTCCACCTCTTAAAATGTAATGAAAATACCTATTTTTCTTCCACCTGGCAACATTCATAAATTTCAAAACAGTTCCAAAAGTTCCTCAACTATTGATCTTGCAGGCTAAAAACACCCACGATAAATTACTGGGTGGACCAACAAATTGCCCGGAGAAAAACAAGGAAAGAATAAAGGGTGGGGGGTGGGGCTCGAAGGGAGTGAAAAAAACTGAGCATATATTCAAAGCAAGGATTTAAATGTAATACCAGTAAAAAGGAGAAGCCAATTAAGGGACATAATGGTAAAACAGACACAGTCAAGGAGTTAGAGAAGTGTGTGCATAAATTTTTTTTTTTAATATCAAATAAGATGTCTTTACCTCTTGAGACTGCTTTAGATAATCACTGACTTGGATAGCATGCTGTTCCATTTCTTTGGTTTTCATTTTCTGATATATAGAGGGTTCCAGACCTTGTTAAAAGAAAGAGAAAAACAGAAATTAGAGAATACTTGAAAATGTGTTACATTCAAATCACATTCCTAAATAGGAAGATCTGAACATAGTGCATTCATCTAAATTTGAATATAGTTTCTTTTTCTCTTTTTAGCAAGTGTTACCAAGATTCTTTTGTCCTTTTTTTCCTCAAGTGGTTGAAAGCTATATATTCTACAGAATTTCTATTCATCAGTAGTTTCCTTCACATTTATAATAATTTATGCTCTCTAATCAAAGTCAAGCATTAAATGGCCCATAACTTGAGTCCTCCCTACAGAAGAACACCTTCAGCGATTCTTTTTGTCCATGCTTTATGTAAAACACATGAAATTTTCATTCCAAATTGTTAGGCATCCTTCCTTAACAACTGCACCAAGCATCATAGTAGGCTACTTGAAAAAATAAAACAAAACAAAAACAAAAGACAGAAAAGAATACCCAGACAATAAATTTCATTTTCAGCTCTTTCTTAAAAAGGATGGCAAGGATCATTATTGTCACAATTTTTTATACCGGTACCTGCAAAGTCACTGGCATATAGTAGGTGCCCAGTAATAATTTAATTATTGGATTGGATTAATTCTGAGAATAATGCTTATTAAGAGTCCCTGGCTAAATGTAGGAGATAGGAGCTAACAGTAATTTTTTTCTCTAATGATTTTGTGTCAAACACACACACACACACACACAGAGTACAAGAAATCTATTGGAAAAAAATCACAAAATGTCATATGATATTTTTGAAATATCATAAAATTATGATCAATATGGTTTCAATAAGAGCGCAGAATTAAAATTAAAATACCTATAGGAAAAGTTAAAAATATACCTTTGCTTTTCATAAATTCCTCAGAACTTTTCTTTTTGCATTCAGAGAGAGCTACCTGACAGGGTATCACCCAACCTTCAAACTTTTATTTTTAAATTCTTTTTCAATTAATGCTTAACTCAGATATATTAAAAAAAAAAAAGATTCTTAATTCAGGATGCGGTTCAAGGTAGATAGTGGGCCTCCTTTGTCTCCTCAGATTAACTAGGCACCTGGAGTCAGCCTATTTCCCTACATCTTCTCTCCCTTTCATCAGACTTGAGATTCTTTCCCAGCACTCTCCTGCCACCTGCATCTTTTTCTATTTGAAAGTCACTGGAAAGGACGTAAATAACTTGGGAGTGGGGGGGGCGGTGAGTGAAATGGGTGAAGGTGGTCTCAGGTACAGACTTCAAACTGTAAGATAACTAAGTCCCAGGGAGGTAATGTACAGCGGTGACTGTAGTTAACAATACTATATTGTATATTTGAAAGTTGCTGAGAGAATAGAGCTTATAACATTCTCACTACAAGAAAAAAAAATTGTAACTATGTGAAGTGATGACTGTTAACTTGTTGTAGTTATCATTTCACTATATATATATATATATATATATACTCACACACCAAATCATGTCGTACACATAAAACTAATACAATATGTCAAGTATATCGATAAAAAAAGAACTTGAATAATTTAAGAAAAGCATACAACTTAAATATCAGATTATTTATAAAAATATGAAATATAATATAAACATTCATAGATAAAATAAATACATTTGTAATTGGACCTAGAATCATATCTTTAGGTATGGGATTTGATTTATCCAATATTGTAGGCTCTTAAAAACTGTGTGATTTAAGGCAAGACAAGCTCTCAAGTCATATCTATAGATTAAGGGGGTTCTGAATAATTTAATTTCTAATGTCTCTTTCAGCTTAGAGCCCACTTGATTCTCAGTGATTTAACAGACAATTGAGTATTTTAAAATATAAATCAGGGTTTCTCAACCTTGGCACTGACATTTTGGGCTGGATAATTCCTTGTTGGGAGGAAAGAGATTATCCCATGCATTGTAGGAGGGTGCTTAGCAGCATCTTTGGCCTCTACCCACTTGAAGTCAAGAATACCTGTACCTCCCTTAGTTGTCATAACCAAAAATGTCTTCAGACATTATCAAATGTCCCAGGGAAGAGAGATGGGAGGTGTACAAAATTGGCCCTTGGTTGAAAACCACCAACCCAAAGACAAAGCAAGGTTTTAAAGAAGCATAATAACATAGATTTCAATACAGTGTCTATTTGTACCTTAAGTGTAGTATTTCAAATAATTTTAAATATTTATGAGTCCTGATCACATAGTTCCTTCTGTTTAAAAAGGGAGTGTGAGGAAGATGGCAACAGAGTAGGAGGACCCGAGGCTCACCTCTTCCCACAAATACAACTAGATAACTATCAAATCATCCTAAATACTCCAAAAATTGACCTGAAGACTGGCAGAGCAAACTCCATAACTAAAGGTTGAAAAAGGGCACATCAAAGAAGATATTTGCACACCCATGTTCATAGCACCGTTATTCACAGTAGCCAAGAGGTGGGAATAGCCAAGTGTCCACTGATGAATGATTGGGTAAACAAAAGATGGATATCAACTGCATTCCGTCTTGCCATGGCAGCCACGGAGGTGTCCTACAGAGATCTTGGGAGCCTCATGTTGAACACGATAGAGCTACAACATGGGTGGAACATGGGTCCCTGCATCCCTGGATGGGAGGCTTCCTGTCAAACTTTGCATAGGGCTTTGCCTAAGTGACAATAAACCTCAAATGTGTGAAAGCAGGGGCGCCTGGGTGGCTCAGTCGTTAAGCGTCTGCCTTCAGCTCAGGTCACGATCCCGGGGTCCTGGGATGGAGCCCCGCATTGGGCTCCCTGCTCGGCGGGAAGCCTGCTTCTCCCTCTCCCACTCCCCCTGCTTGTGTTCCCTCTCTTGCTGTGTCTCTCTCTGTCAAATAAATAAACAAAATCTTAAAAAAAAAAAAATGTGAAAGCAAATAAAATTTAAAAAAAGGAATTGGTAAAGGTCTCTTATTGTGTAACACAAGAAGTTCAAAGTTCTGATCATTGCTCCCAATTCTGTTCATAATCTGGCCTTATCTTACTTGTTCAGGCTTATTCCATGTTCTCTGCCTCCCTCACAGTTTTCATTTGTAACTAGTTGATCCATCTTTTCTCTTTTACAAACCACCATTAAGGGATACTTGCCCATGGAATAAATACTGTATGTCAGTAGCAATAAATAACCAACCACTACTCATCCCACTGAGTTCTGTGTGAGGGTCCATATCAATGTCTCATGAACCTTAAGAATTTATAACATTAGACAACCCCACTCCATACATCAGATTACATGAATACTCCCTGAGCCAGGTTTAACAGCTCTGGATAGGGGACTAACTGAACCTTGTTTTTCTTTCCTCGATCCCAACAACTATTCCATTAAATGAATGGAAATTTTGTCCTTTTCCTAAAAATTAAAAATCAAAAGGAGTTATTTTTTCTAAATGGATGTTGCCACCCTCTCATTCTTTCATCTCCACTTGAAAGAACAGCAGGGACCACCGGTGTTCTGGGAACACAGTGAGGAAACTTCCCCAGAGTTTCTGAGATCCAAGAGTCTAGACTGTTACATACTTATCTGACTAAATTTGGACACTGTGAGCCGGTTCTTGCTGTAGGCCTCTTCTTCTGAGATGTTATTTTCTCCTGGCTCTGAATCCAGCTGGTCATTTTGAGAGCAGGTGTCGACCTTTATGACCTGGAGAGAAAGACACTCGTTGGAACACAGTGACATTAATCTAAAAACATTCTGAGTCATTAATGTGACTCATACAGGTACTATAGTGAGTAGCAGTTGTTGTTAACATTGGCTGCACATTAGAATCACCTGGAAATCTCTGAAAACTCCCATTAGTCAAGTTGGCAGGACACAAGCACCCATGTCATTATTATTTGCGGTCATGACTGAGAACCAGGGTGGGGGGCAGCAGCCGTCAAACTTGAGTGTGCAGCAGAATCACTCAAGGCTATGCTAAACCACAGATTGCAGGGTCCCACCTCCAAGACCCATCATTCAGTAGGTCTAGAGGGAGAAAGAATTTTAATGTCTAGTAAGTTTCCAGGTAATGCTAACACTGCTGATAGAAGACCACAATCTGAGAACCAGTGGCATAGAGCAAAAAAACATAAGGCTTGGATCCAAAAAGAACTTGTGTTGGAATTCCAGATCTATCACTTAGAAGTTACGTGAACTTGGGTAAATCACTTAATGCCTGTGAACCCCATTCCCTTTGTCATTAAAATAACAAGTAGCCAACAATAATGGTTTCCATATGTACTAACCAGGGACAGAGAAGAAATGAGATAAATTGACAAAATGCAAGCAATAAACAAATGCAAGTTATTAGTACCTAAGCCCAGTTTCAATTTCTAGTTAAATTCTGGCCACTTTAACCATCGCAAAAAACAAATCTACTGAAATCATATTTCATAAGATCCCAGCAACTTATAGCATTTTCCCTGTAAAAGAGTCTTCTTTACAGGCTAAATCTCTCCCCCCAAAAGGTAATTTTACATAATTGTCTTAATACTTATCTCTTTGCTTCTGCTTCTCATTCTTTTTTTTTAATTTTATTAAGTTATGTTAATCACCATATATTACATCATTAGTTTTTGATGTAGTGTTCCATGATTCATTGTTTGTGTATAACACCTAGTGCTCCATTCAATATGCGCCCTCTTTAATACCCATCACCAGGCTAACCCATCCCCCTACCCCCGTCCCCTCTAGAACCCTCAGTTTGTTTCTCAGAGTCCATAGTCTCTCATGGTTCGTCTCCCCCTCAGATGTCCCCCCTCTTCATTTTACCCTTCCTACTATCTTTTTTTTTTTAACATATAATGTATTATTTGTTCCAGAGGTACAGGTCTGTGATTCAACAGTCTTACACAATTCACAGCGCTCACCATAGCACATAACCCCCTCTACTTCTCATTCTAAAAAGAACTGAGGTGCTTTTAAAAAATGCATCCAGATTATTATATGGAGAAATGAACAGGGCATTAAGATCGGGAAAGGTGAAGCCCTATAAATTACTAACTCAGATCTGAGACTTCCTAATTATTAATAAAAAGATTCACTAAATGAAAATGCAAACATAATATATTGGAATTTGTGGGAGACAGCTAACACAATGATTAGAGGGAATTTTATAGTACTAAATGCTTGTATTAAAAAAGAAGACAGTCTCAAATCAATGACTAAAACTTCTATCTTAACAAACTAGAAAAAAACAGAGCAAATTAAAACCAAAGTAAACAAAAGAAATAATAAAGAGCAGAAATCAATAAAACAGTATTCAGAGATAAATCAATGAAACCAAGAACTGGTTCTTTGAAAGATCAATAAAGCAGACAAGCCAGTAGCCAGACTAATCATGAAACAAAGAAAGAAACACAAATATTAAGATATTAGGAATGAGAAAAGTGATGTCACTACATACCCATAGACCATAAAGGGATAAGAAAAGGATATTATAAATACCACATGCCAAGAAATTCAAAAACTTAAATGAAATACACAAATTCTTTGAAAGACACAACAAAGCTCACTGAAGATGAATCAGATAATCTGAATAGTCCTACATCTATTACAGAACTTGAATTTGTAGCTAAAAACTTTCCCACAAAGAAGGTTTTATTGGTTAATTCTACCAAATAATAAATGTTGTAATGGTATGTATTCTATACAAGCTCACCTAGAAAACTGAAGAGGGAATACTTCCCAACTCATTCAATAAGCCCGGGATCACCCTGGTACCAAAACCAGACAAAGACATTACCAGAAAAGAGATCTATAGACAAATATTCCTCAAGAACACATGTGTAAAAAATCTTACTAAGATTTTAGCAAAATAAACATAGCATACAAAAAAGATAATACATCATTGTCAAGCAGGGTTCATCCTAACCAGGTTGACTTAATATTCTAAATAGTACTTCTACATTATAAAATTAATATAATTAATCATAGTAACATAATAAAAAGGGAAAACCACCTGATTGTATCAAGAGGTACAGAAAAAGCATTTGACAAATGCTCACCTCTATTAAAGACAAAAATTCTCAGAAACTAGGTATAGATAGGAAGTTCTTTAACTTGATAAAAGGCATCTACATAAAAAGCTACAGCTAACATACTTACTGGTAAAAGCCTAAATGCTTTCCCCCTAAGACCAGAGAAAAGGAAAGGATATCTGCTTTTGCCACTTTTATTCAATATACTAGAGATTCTAGCCAGTGTAATAAGACAAGAAAAATAAAAAAAAACACATCTGGATTTGAAAGGTAAAAAGTAAATTTGAAAAGTAAAACTATCTTCATTTGTAGATAACATGAACATTTATATAGAAAATACTAGAGAAGCAACAAAACCTACTCAAACAAATTAGCAAGTTTAATAAGGTTGCAGTGTATAAAATCAATATTTTAAAAATATATTTCTAGGGCACCTGGGTGGCTCAGTTGGTTAAGCGACTGCCTTCGGCTCAGGTCATGATCCTGGAGTTCCAGGACCGAGTCCCAAATTGGGCTCCCTGCTCAGCAGGGAGTCTGCTTCTCCCTCTGACCCTCCCCCCTCTCATGTGCTCGCTCTCTCAAATAAATAAATAAAATCTTTAAAAAAAAAAAAAATATATATATATATATATATATTTCTAGGGGCATCTGGGTGGTTCAGTTGGTTTAGCATCCGACTCTTGGTTTCAGCTCAGGTCATGATCTCCAGGTCATGGATCAAGCCCTGTGTTGGGCTCTGTGCTCAGCAGGGAGTCTGCTCGAAGATTCTCTCCCCACCACCACCCCCTGCTCACATTCTCTCTCCCTCTCCCTCAAATAGTCTTTAAAATATATGTATTTCTATATACTACCAACAAATAATCAGAAATTGTTTATAATTGCATTTATAAGAAAATAAAAATACCAAACAGGGAGACATTTTTAAAGACATGTGCGAGAACTGAACACTTTTGGCATCTGGGTGGCTCAGGATGGTTAAGCATCTGCCTTCAGCTCAGGTCATGATCCCAAGGTTCTGGGATTAAACCCCACATCGGGCTCCCAACTCAGCAAGGAGTCAGCTTCTCCCTCTGCCTCTCTCCCCTGCTCATGCTCTCTCTCGTCTCCAATGAATAAATAAAAAATCTTTTTTTAAAAAAAAGAACTGTACACCGCAAACTACAAAACACTGCCGAGAGAAACTGAGGAACATCTAAATAAATAGACATATCATGCTCATGGATCAAAAAACTTATTATTGTTAAGATGCCAATTCTCCCCAAGTTGATTCACAGCAATTCCACTCACCCCAGCAGCTTCTCTGTAAAAACTGTCAAGCTGATTCTAAATATATGTGGAAATGCAAAGAAACTAGAATAGCCAAAAAACAAAACAAAACCATACCACTTTGAAAACAAAGATAACTTTGACAGACCTACACTACATGATTTCAATATTTAATATAAGATACAGTATTCAAGATAGTATGGTATTATCATAAAGACAGACATACAGATAAATGGAACAGAATAGATCCAGAAATAGATCCATACGTATTATGGATATATATGGTCAATTTTTGACAAAGGTATCAAGGCAACTCAATAGGAAAAAGACAATCTTTTTGCCAGAAAATGGTAGAAAAAAACTGATATTTGTATTTAAGGAAGGAACAGGGGGAGAGGGGGAGGGAGGAAGGAACAAAGAAATACAGGGGAGGGGGAGAAAAGGGAAGAGAGGGAAGGACCTCAATCCTTACCTACAACCATATACAGAAGGTAACTCAAAATGGGCGCTAGACCTAAATATAAGAGCAAAATCTATGAAACGTCTAGAAGAAAACATGAAAGAAAAATCTCAGTGATCTTGGGTTATCTTAATTTAAATTTTCTTAAATAGGATACAAAAGCACAGACTATTAAAAAAAAAAAAACAAGCAGATTTCATCAAGATAAAACAGGTATGCACTTCAAAGGACACTTAAGGAAAGTAAAAGGCAAGCCACCAAGAGAAAATATTTGTAAAACATATATCCAACAATGGGCTTATATTTAGAAAAAACTCTGACAACTTATTAAGACAACCCAATTTTTTAAATAGACAAAATATTCAGACCGACAGGTCACAAAAAAAAAAGATATATGGATGACAAAAAAAAAGCACATAAATGATAGTTTGCAGCACTAGTCATTCCAGAAATGCAAATGAAATCACCATGAGATCCCACTACATACCCCCAACTATGGCGAAAGTTAAAAAGACTGAGCATACTAAGGATTGGTGAGAAGATGGACCAGTGGAACACTCATAAACTACTCCTCGTAAACTGGTTAGAATGTAAGATGATACAGCCACTTTGAAAAGCAGTTCGGAAGTGTCTTCTAAAATTAAACAAATACTTACCATATGACTCTGACATGCTACTCCTAAATATTTACCAAAGAGAAATTGAAACATATGTCCACACAAAGACTTGTGCACAAATGTTCATAACAGCTTTGTTTAGAATAGCCCAAACTGAAAATAACACGTGTCCTTCAACATGTGAGCTGATAAATGAGCTATAGCATATCCACTCTGATGACTCTTAAATTTATATCTTCACTCCTTCCAGTCCAGGGCCATTTTGTAGTGTGCCTGGCACTTTATGGAGAAACTGAGCTAAGACAGGCTCCTACCTCAATTGCCAACGACATAAAAGACACTTACTGGCACCTGCAGTCCTTGTGTTTTCTTCTTTTTCTTCGACGATCTCTTATCCTTGATTAGCATTTTTGTTTTGATCCATGCTGACTGCCCTATCTCTGAGGATCTTGAAAGGTCTGTAAGGGAAAGGGTTTGCGTGAAAAGTTTAAGATTGCGCTGGGAGCCATTTGGTTTTACAGACGACTGAGAATGGGGAGAATGAGAATATAGTCAAAGGTGGTCAACTTACTAAAAATCATAGTAATGCATAGAATTTAGTAATTTAAGAGCTTATTTTTTTAAACAAAAAAATGTTCACTTACTTTTTTATTGTTATGTTAATCGCCGTACATTACATCATTAGTTTTTGATGTAGTGTTCCATGATTCATTGTTTGCGTATAACACCCAGTGCTCCATGCAGTACGTGCCCTCTTTAATACCCATCACCAGGCTAACCCATCCCCCCTCCCCCTTCCCCTCTAGAACCCTCAGTTTGTTTTTCAGAGTCCATCGTCTCTCACTTACTTTTAATCTTAGAGATCTTCAGTTTCTCCTCCTTGTGGAATCTCAAACTGTGACTCCGAGTGAAGGGCCTATCTCTGCGGAAAGGATTGATCCAAAAGGATGTGTTTGGCTGCAGCCATGGTCCCACCTCCGAGCAGTCACTACTATGGGCCAAGCTTGATGAGTTATCAGAGAGGGATCTGGCTCGGATCTGCCTCTGGCTTTGGCCACTCTCTTTAGAGTCGCTATTACAAGTGGAGGCCAAGCAGGTCTGCCATTTTTTCTTGATGCCAAACACACCAGTTTCATCACCTTCTGAAAATGCCCAGTTCACATATCCACCTTCAGTTCCCATGCTCTCGCCTTGGGAAGGGAGGGAGGTCACTTTCATTGGTAGAGACGTACAAATCAAAGTGGGTAGAACTTGCTCCCCCTTGTCTTGTCTGGCTGGTATCTGAGCTCCTGACGCGTACTGTGCCTCGGGTTTGGCCACTGAGCCCTGAGCTGAGACAGCTGGGCTCTGCCAAGTCAGATGAACAGGGACCTCACTCTGGGTGACCTGTTCAGTTGCCAGCACATCTGTACCTGCTTCCACAGAGGGTCTGAACAGAGGCAACTCAGTTTCTGCAGAAAAAGGAACTTGCTTTAAATAAGAAGGGACCAGGAGAAACTGGCCATACTTTCGCTGTGCTTGCCTGTTAAGGGACACTCCAGAAGCAACTATGGTGGTTTCTGTTTGTTGCCTTTCCTGCTCATCTCTTACATTTGAAGCCTTTCTTTGACTGTCTGTAATCTCAAGAAGGGGCCCCCTCTGCCCTCTCAGGGTACACTGGCCTCTGGCCAGGCTCCGCAGCAATGAAGGAGGCATGCTATAATACTGGTATTTCTTCTCCCCAGAGATCTCCAAGCTGCCCGGAACCCCTGCACAGATGACATTGCTCCAGCTGTGGGGAAGTTTTCTGCACGTAGGATGCTTTCTGTTAGCCAGGAGAGCCTCATCCTCTTGTAAGGTGTCAACAGCAGAAAGGAATTTCAGGGTATCCACTGTCAGGGCAGAGAGGTCCTGCAGGTGTCCCACTTGGCTGTCCAAGGACAGTAAAGAGTCCTTTATGAAAGACACTTTCTCATTCATTTCTTTCATTTGGAAGTACATCTCTGTAACCCTAATGGTAAAGGGGGGCAGAAAACCAATAAACACGTTAAGCCAGTGGGAACTTGCCTTGCTCTCTTCCTGTCCTAGGTCCATCCTTAGGAGGCTCCTTGGCCCCAGAGGCTTCCCCAAGTTGGGTGAGTCCTCTGCCTTCTCATCTCAGGTGGTTTCACGCCATCCTATAATTCCTACTATCACTCCAATGAGGAAACACCATACATCTACTTTTCTAGCCCTTATTTCTCTCTAACATTCCAGGACCACGTTTCCAGCTTCCTGCTAGTTCTCCCTCCAGTGTCCATCCACCATATTCATTAATTTACATGACAAACATCCAAAAATCTCCTACTGACAAGCACTATGTTATTTTGGATAGAGAAAGGACATCTTGAGGAAGAAGCCAGAATGAGAGGAACAGAATTAATAATTAAATATGTAATTAGAAAAAAAATTTATAGATCTTTAAAAAAAAAAATCCACCTACAGATCAAATAGGCTTCCTAAGCTTGACACAAAACCCATTTTAAGAGACTTACGTTCTGAGAAAGCCTGAGGCAAATTTTTAAAAGTTATTTTGAATACTTTAACCCAACATGATGATGTCCAGCCACTGAGTTACGTAAAAGCAAGATATTTTCACCTATGAAAGTCAAAAGTGGGGCGCCTGGGTGGCTCAGTCGTTAAGCGTCTGCCTTCAGCTCGGGTCTTGATCCCAGGGTCCTGGGATCGAGCCCCGCGCCCACATCGGGCTCTCTGATCCACAGGAAGCCTGCTTCTCCCTCTCCCGCTCCCCCCTGCTTGTGTTCCCTCTCTCGCTGTGTCTCTGTCAAATAAATAAATAAAATCTTAAAAAAAAAAAGTCAAAAGTTAAATTGCAGGTAGAATCTAATTAAATGTAATAACTAACTTAGAGACACAGAATGAAGGAAATGTTGGTTAATATTATCTGTATATCTATAAATTTCTCTATATGGGGATAGGTTTCGTTTTGTGCCCCCCCCCCAAAAGAGATATGTTGAAGACCTAATCCCCTAGTACTCCTACAATAGGACCTTATCTGGAAACATGGTCTTTACAGAGATAATCAAGTTAAAATGAGGTCATTAGGGTAAACCCTAAGCCACTATGGCTTGTGTCCTTATAAAAGGGAAATTTGGACACAGTGAGAAGATTATGTGAATATACACAGGGAGAAGACCACCCTACAAATTCAGTGATGCGTCTACAAGCCCAGGAATACCAAGGATTGTCAGTAAATGCCAGACGCTAGAAGAGGCAAGGAAGGATTCTCCACTGGAACCATCAGAGGAAGCACAGCCCTCCCAAGTTCTTGATTCTGGACCTGTAACCTCTAGAACTGTGAGCCAATAAATTTCTGTTGTTATAAGACACCCAGTATTTGGTACTTCATTACGGCAGCCCTAGGAAACGAAGACAGCTTTCTAAGATTAACAAAACAATAAATTACAAAACATCTATTTGGTTACATTAAAAACAAACGCATACAAAAATATATAAAAATTTTAAAATAAACAGTAAGTTAGAAATTATTCTAATAAATATGATGAGGTGTTTGTATCCCTTAATCAAAAGCTTTTACAGGGGCGCCTGGGTGGCTCAGTTGTTGGGCGCCTGCCTTCAGCTCAGGTCATGATCCCAGGGTCCTAGGATCGAGCCCCGCGTCGGGCTCCCTGCTCGGCGGGAAGCCTGCTTCTCCCTCTCCCTCTGCTGCCCCCGCTGCTTGTGTTCCCTCTCTAGCTGTGTGTCTCTCTCTGTCAAATAAATAAATAAAATCTTTAAAAAAAAAAAAAAGCTTTTACAAATTGTTGGGTGGCAAGAAGGGGGGAAGAAAAGAAAAGAGAAAAGGAAGGAAGGAAGGAAGGGAAGAAAGAAAGAAAAAAGAAAAGGAAGAGAAGAAAGCAAGCAAGCAAGCAAGCAAGGAAGGGGATCTCATCAACAGTTTCACAGCTGACAGGACCATACGCAGAAATTAATAATGATCCCTGGTCCTATGTGGGGCCTGGAAGAAACAGTGTGAGATATCCCCTCTCCAGAATGTATCCCAAGTCACATGGATTGAGAAATCCTGCACTCCTTCCTTCTGGGAGCTTGGCAGACAGGAATTAAAGAACAAAAGGAGTGATGTTTTCCGTGTTTGTTATATGGGGGTGGGACCCTCTCCTTCTTACTTCTGCTACAGAATCCCACTTCTGTAACTAAGCAGAGGTTTAATAAATGCTTCCTGACCTTCTGGAACCTGCAAAACGAGAATTGGCAGAGATGATGAGGGAAAGAATACCAAATATATGTATATTCCCTTCCAAATATGCTTATTTAGAGCCTCTCCACTTAGTGCGCAGTTTCATCTAATTCAAAAACACAACAGTCTGAACGGCAGTAATGGAGGCTCATTAAGCTCCATCAGCAGCAGTCACATCAAATGGATATAACAGAAACCAGCAACTATTCACAGCAACAGGTAACAGGCTACAATAGGGACCTGTTAGACGAATAACCTGGTCACCCTCACATAGGGTCTTCCTGCTTTCATAGGCATTTTTTTTCTAAAGCATTATGTCCCATGAAACATATTTTAATTATATTCTTCAACCACCAACTACATTAATTTAATCTAGATTTCAGTCATTCTGATGTGTAAAGAAAAAAACTTCTTGTAAGTTTAGTTTCCCCTGTGTGCGATTTGAGGCTGGAGGGAAGACCAGTATGGTTATTGTTTTTCTGTGGGTCTTTGGAGAAGATATTTTAAAGTAAGATTATAAGAGGGGCGCCTGGGTGGCTCAGTCATTAAGCGTCTGCTTTCAGCTCAAGTCATGATCCCAGGGTCCTGGGATCGAGCCCCACATCAAGCCCCGCATTGAGCCCCGCATCGGGCTCCCTGCTCAGTGGGAAGCCTGCTTCTCCCTCTCCCACTTCCCCTGCTTGTGTTCCCTCTCTCTCTGTCAAATAAATAAATAAAATCTTAAAAAAAAAAAAAGATTATAAGAAGTATACGTATAATCATCATGATAATAATATTCACTGAGCGCTCACTCTGTGCCAGGTGTGTTACAAAGGCTGTACATTATTATTTTAATTTAATCCGTGTAACAACCCCATAATGTAGGCATTCCTATTACCTCTTTTATAAAAGAGGTTGGGTCACGAGGCCGGTCGCAGGGTTGGGGATGGAGCGAGGCTTCGAACCCAGACAGCCTAACTCCACATTCAGGGGCATTGAGCCCCCCCATCCCCACCCCGCACTCGGGCACCTCTGAACAACTCATCAGGGATCAAAGTTCTCACCAGGGCCTTAGAGGCGTGGGAAATGCTAAATGAATTATACCAACATTTCCCAAGCTGAGAGGTGCTCACAAATGTTCCTCAGTAAGGTTTCACGGCAAAATAATGACAGGACCTGCTCCAACAAGGACTGTACGGAGTCACAGTGTGACTTGTTTTAAAATGTAGCATTTGCCAGGGGTACCTGGCAGGCTCAGTTCATAGAGCGTGCAACTCTTGATATCAGGGTTGTATGTCCGAGCCCCACAGTGGTTGTAGAGATTGTTTAAAAAATAAAATGCAGCATTTCCCAAATATAACATGCTTATTATGGGGAAATATCCACTTAACATCTTACTCCACAGAACAGAGAGAGGGTCAAAAAGTAGCCAGTGTTCCAGAGAAAGGAAGACATAAAACAACCTAGTTTCACAATTCACAATTCACTTAATTCTGTAAGGATATAGGTGATCTCTTCTCTACAGGTAGGCGATCGTGCACATATCCTAATCTTTCGCTTCCTCTTCAAACTCCCGCAGCTGCCTCAGGGAGGTTTTCTTCCCCTCCCCCATGCCTCTGGCGGGAGCTCCCCGGAGATTCTTCCCCTCCCCCATGCCTCTGGCGTGAGCTCCCCGGAGATGACCTCAACGAGGCCCACCGTGTAAACAGAAGACTGGTGGAGAACTGATGGACGATGTTCTGAAGAGTGAAATCAGGTCTTCATAATCAGATTCTAGAGCCCACGAAAGCCTCTTGGATATTGCTCAGAAGCTACATACCCATCTACCTTCTACTCCTTCCTCTACCCAAGGGAAAGACTCCAGAGGAATACAATACGTGATGACTGATGGTGTTCATCACACTACACCACCGCCGCCATTGCTACAATGATTGAATTACTTGTTCATAAATGTCTAGTTTAGTTTTCACACCAGATCCATTTGACTCTTCCTATTTCCCTTATCCTCCTCTGATCGATTCTGGTTAATCCTCCCCGTGAGCCCTTCTTCCTCACCCCTCTGCCATGTAAAGATCACAAGACAGGTCTGCAACCCAGAAGGGGGCTGTCACCCAACATTGCTGGCATGCTGGTCTTGGACTTCCCAGCCTCCAGAACTGTGAGCAACTCACAAGCCACCCAGCCTCTGGCACTTTGTTACAACAGTCCAAATGGACGAAGCTACCTCCTTTCAAACGTACCATGGCTAGTTTGGCTAGTCCCTGAGACTCATCCTCCTGCTGTCTCCATACTTCTAATTCTGACTCTTCAAATCCACACTGTAACAGAAGGAATCTGCCTAGAACTTGAATCCGTCCATATCTGACCACCTAAAACTCCTTCCTTAGTTTTCAGTGTAAAGTAAGGGGCTCTCCGTGACCTTGGCTCCATTCATAATCTGGGGCAAGGAGGTCATCTCATCTTATGTATTTATTCCCCTTTTCTTAAGATTTGAAAGAAAAGATGTATTTAAAAAGAAATCACACTCACAGTTTTTGGAGCCTATTTTTACTTTCACTGTACCCTTACTATCGATCAGCACTCTGCCATGTGGTTCCATCTATGTTACCTCAGGTGGTCCTCACAGCACCTCTAAGACGTAGGTCTATTTTTGTGTGCATCTTACAAATAAGAAAACAAAGGCCCGGAGCCAATTTGCCCAAGTGCATAGAGCCAGTAAGTGGAGAAGCAGGTCTTCACCCTGGTTCTATAAACTCCTATCTGGGCATGTGTGTCCTAGAAAACAGAGAGCCAGGCTGGCCCACAAGACTCAGTGAGCGTTATCTATAAAGGTGGCAGAATGTACAGAAGAGGAAAAAGGGAAGAGAAGCTCATCAAGCTCTGGCCTAAAGATATTATTTAAGGAAAATAAAATTTGTGTGCTCACAAATCTTTATTTGATATTTTTTCTCAATATAAAATTTGGTCTGAAATTCAATCAGCCACCTAAATACATATTTACGTAATATGATACCACTTGAAAAGTCCAGAAATATGACATATACCCATAGCAAACCATTCAGAGAGTTCTTCATGTAATTCAATTTTAAATAAAGCCATATTTAAGGATCCACTGCCTATCCATTTGGATGTCAGAAAAAATACATGCATAATGAGGTATAACATTTTATAGTCAGGTCCCTGTATATTCGAAAATGAAGGAACGCATTTAAGTTCTGTCGATTTGCTTCTGGTTACAAAAACAATTCTGTGTTTTAAAAAAAAAAATGCATACGGGGCACCTGGGTGGCTCAGTCATTAAGCATCTGCCTTCGACTCATGATCCCGGGGTGCTGGGATTGAGCCCCGCATCGGGCTCCCTGCTCGGTGGGAAGCCTGCTTCTCCCTCTCCCACTCCCCCTGCTTGTGTTCCCCCTCTCGCTGTGTCTCTCTCTGTCAAATAAATAAATAAATCTTTAAAAAAAAATAAAAAAAATTTTTTTAAATGCATATAATCACACTCAGTCTTCCATATTCCAACACAATGCCATGTATCCACAATTATCAGTGGAGCCACAGTGGCTTTGATCCTACCACAGTTTCTGAATATGTTCACTCTCTCCAACACATCTCTTTCCTCACACCTCAGAACAGCCTCCCTGCACTGACCCTCCCCACCAAAATCACACATACCCACAGGCACTGGTCTGATAATGCCTTGGCCTCAAGAACTGTGTGCCCACACCCGAGCTGCAGCCTCCTGAGCACTGGCCACCCTCTCTCCTGGTCCCCCGACTGGGAGGGAAGCCCAGGCATTGAGCCCTCTCGTGGGGCAAATCACCTCCTCCCTCCGGCTCCTGCAGTTCCTCCCTGGCTGGTGAATCATGTCCAGGACCATACACATTTCTTCTGTTATCCCCGCATGAAAACAAAACAAGAGAACCTCACCTGTGCCCCGTCTCCCCAGCGCAACGAGCACGCAGCACTTGGCCTTCTCCAGTCCTACCTGCCATTGGTGGACGCACCTTGCGGCCTCAGGCAGCTGCACTGGCTATTCCTACAGCCAGGGGGCACCATCCCACAGGATGTCTCTGCCTGGCCTGCCTCCCTCAGGCCCCTCCTCCTCCAACTCCTCAATGGCCTTCCTGCCCCAGGCTACCCCAAAGAGTCCAACCCAACCTCCCCCCACATTCTGTCAGACTCCTCACCACCATCGTTTTCGATTCCCTTATGCAACTTGATTTTTCATCACTCTTTAACGGACATTAAATTACATCTTTTTATGTGTCTCCCAACTTATTATTTGTCCTCTACCCCCCTCACCCCTCTACCTGCACACACTAGAACACGAGTCCTATGAAGGCAGGGACTCTCATCTCTTATTCACCATTTATCTCCAGGGACGAGAGGGACACCTGGAATGTAGTAGGCGCTCAATAAATATACATCCGTTACAGAAATACTATATGCTACTAGACAGAACTGGAGAGAAACCAAACCTCTGGGTTCTGAAAGTCCATCTTTCTACTTCTTCAGACATTCTAGTAGAACCACCTTTGGGGAGGTGGGGAAAAAAAAAACATATATATATATATATATATATATCTCGTACCTCTCTGATGTCACTCGGATTCGTTCCTCACAGCTATAATTCAGACTTTCCATCTTCTCGTGGAAGTATATTTCCACACACTGCTCTTCGAAATCATGAAGTCTTTTCAGATCCTCCTCACTCAGGTAGAGTTCTGTGTAAATAAGTATGGTACATTTTAAAAGAGCATTATTTGTCAATAAAATGAGACAAAAATATTAATTTTAAATTTGAAGATGACTCATGTGGAATAGACATTTTCTGTCCAATGTGCTCATAGGTTAGACTGTTTCTACACATTAACAAAACTTCACTATGTTTATATGCACATGGGGAAAGAATCTGATTGTCTCCCCCCCCCCCCCCCCCCGCTGTTTGGTCTATCAAAATGACAATAAGTAACCTGTATGTTAAAATCAAGGTTAGATGAAGTCTAAATCTGTTAAATTAATCCAGCAAGTGTAAGAAAGTTTCACCTTGTTACACTGAGTTTGTAGATACAGTTGACCCTTGAACAACATGGGTTTGAACTGTGTGGGTCCACTTATATACGTTATGGGGTTTTTTTTCCCCCCAGTAAATACAGCACAGTGCTGTAAATGTATTTTTTCTCACTTATGATTTTCTTAATAACCTTTTCTTTTCTCACTTTGTTGTAATCCTCAGTATACAACACATATAATATCCAAAATATGTGTTAATTGACTATGTTATCAGTAAGGCTTATTACTAGTTAGGTTTGAGGGGAGTCAAAAGTTATACACTGATTTTTGGCTGTGCAAGGGGTTGGCACCCCTAACCCCCATGTTGCTCAAGGGTCAACTGCATAAGTTACTCTATTGGAAACAGAGGCATTATTACCAGCCAATGGCTAAGGCTGTCCACTTTCCTTGACATAATTATTATTAACTCACAAAAAGACACATTGTTTCATGATATTATGAAGCTAATACAATTCAATGTCAGCCTTCAGTGATCACATTCTGCCCATTACCTTGGCCCTCATTCTGATCTAACAGAAAAATATATTAGCTTATGAGCAAGTTTCTAATACTTGAAAAATACATAAATGGTGCTGCAAAAAAAAAAAATGGAGCATTCTCTTCCTTCAGTGGTTTCACTTAAATCAGGAAAAAAAAAACATAATTTTCCCTCAAACGTACTAGAAATCCAAACGTTTCATTATTTTCCAACAAAATGAGACAAAAATACTAATTTTAAAATTGAAAAACAGGGCAAAGAGAAAACAATATTCAGCCATAAAAATATGTCCACAGCTCAAGTGCATAAGTGTTTTCTGATTTTATGGTGTGGAAGAATTACTCAGATACTGAAAAAATCCAGTAACCACCACCCCTAAGCTCTAAATGCCTGTTTGCATTAAAGAATCTCTTATGCTTGGGGCGCCTGGGTGGCTCAGTCGTTAAACATCTGCCTTCGGCGCAGGTCATGATCCCAGGGTCCTGGGATCGAGCCCCACATCGGGCTCCCTGCTCAGCGGGAAGCCTGCTTCTCCCTCTCCTGCTCCCCCTGCTTGTGTTCCCTCTCTTGCTGTGTCTCTATCAAATAAGTAAATAAAATCTTAAAGAAAAAAATCTCTTATGCCTGAGAAACTTTGCAGTTACCATGATTTGATCCTTCTGTGGATTCCTGAAAGCTAACAACCCAAAGACCAATTCCAGTGACAGGTGTGCCTTGCATCTGTGGAGCATTCTTGTGACTCTCCACCAGGTGGCACTGGTGCCCCATATGCAAACGTCAATCTTCGATGGATGATTGGAAGAAGTTTCACAAAAATTCAAGAATTTTCCAGAACTCAGGGTGAACACACCTCTGTGCATCAGAAATTTACTTGAGTTATATAACGGAATCATCCTATAAGCCCAGATGAAGGTGAAGCTGAAATCTGGCCAAATCCCAGCCAATTCCAGGATCTCTCAGCTGGCTTACACTCTATTAGCTTGCAATAGTTCCGCAGTCAGTGCCCAGGATGGCTATTAGAAGCCTAAAAATTATAGTGAAATTATAAGCTTTTGAAATAACTTCATTTGTGTGGTGCCTGGGTGGCTCAATTAGTTAAATGGCCAACTCTTGATTTCAGCTCACGTCATGATCTCAGGGTCACGGAATCAAGCTCCGCATTGGGCTCCACACTCAGCACAGTCTGCTTCAGATTCTCTCCCCCTTTGCTCACCCTACCCCCCCCCCAAGTCTCTAAAATAAATAAATAAATCTTTTTAAAAAATTAACTTCAATTGTACTTTCGCTTCCTCATCCAGGCTGAATCTTTGGGGGCGGGGGGAGAGGGTGGAAAAGAAAAGTAAATCTCCAAAGGGACTCAAGAAGAGAAAAATACTTCACTTAGCCAATTACCAGCAGGAACAAAAGCATATCAACCTATCAACCTTGTAATAACACCTGTCCCCCTAAATGCCCCGTGAAATGTATAAACAGTGCACAATCCCTTATCTGAAACTCCCAGAACTGAGTGTGTTTTAGAATTAAGAATTTTCCTTGTCTCCTTTTAGAAAGGTAATATAGTGCATACACCATAAATGAAGTAAAATCCCTAACTGAGGCTAGGGCAGTACCCTAAATTCCAACACATTATTATTTTTGAAGCAAAATCAATGAATATTCATGCTACAAGGGATAAAGAGAATGAATGGCTTCACATTAGTCCCATCAGCCTTTTTTGTCCAAATGAGTCTCTAACTTAAGAAGAAAAAAGCTTTCTGCTTTCAGGGGTATTTTGGATGTAGGAATTGAGATAAGGATTGTGGATTTATGCCACCATTTCCTCTATATATAGGAATTATCTAGAAATGGGCCTGGTACCAATAGTGAAATTGCTTGAGAGGAACTACAGTAGATCTGTGAAACCACAGTAAGAAATGTTCTATTACAACAATTAGCATGAGAGTCATATTGTGCTGTGAAGATATGGATAAGCAAAATGAACTAGGAGAATCTCAAAATATGCAGATTTAAGCATTGCAAAAAAAAGAAGAAGAAGAAGAAGAAAGGAAAAGTGAGAATCCACATTTCTGCATCTTGTATTGAAAACATGAAACAACCATACAGAATCACCTCCATCCTCAGTAGATTAGGAAGCAGAGAATCAGGACTCCGGTTAATAAGTGAAGCCAAGTCTGTCTTATCAGTTTCCCTCAGTCCACAAGACCTCCTGTGACTCCTTTCTGTTTGGATTCCATCTTCGACAACAGGGAAATGAACATGGGTCACTGTGACTCCCTAGGAGTTATTCTGATGACTTCCCAGGTGAAAAGAGGAAACACAGGTTTTCCAGGTGACATAGAGCCTTTAGCCATTCAAGCAGAGATTCTGTTCTTACCCCTTCCTTTCTTTCAAAGTATTGGTTAACCTCCCCAAAAGGTACTACAACCACGTGATGAGATCAATGTATTTCCTTAGACCCAGGGCCTCAGCTGATATGCTATCGTGAGCGAACTCCCAGAGATTTCCATCCTGTGCCCTGAATTTAACTGCGTATTTTCACCTTGGATCTCTACTCTTTACTCTCTTCCTAATGCCCCCATAAATGAACACTTACTTAATCCAACATCACCCTCTTCTTGGTCATTTGGAGCTTGATGATAGCAAAGGCGGCGAAGGAGGAGACCAACGTGGCTCAGCAGGATGAAAGGTGGGGGCAGCCAAGGCTTCTTGTGGTAGGTCATGATGTAACGATAGCGATTGTATTTCCACAGTTTATGGGAAATGGATTTCATATCTACATAAACGTTACTGTAAGTTGTAGTGAAGAGAGGGATAATGTTTTAATACAGCATCCTAAAATATAACAGATTCTTTCTCTATTTTCCAACTTTTATGATTGGTTCACCTGACATTCCCAGCACTCAGTCAACAAAAATAATATCCGTTGTATTTGTGATTCTTCTTCTACCCAAACAAGATACATTAATCACCTTCTACAATCAAATATGCTAATCAGAATAATAAAAAGATAGAAATTACAATCAGAGAGAAAATGCTAATGTTTTAAATGCAATGAACATAAAACTGCCCTCTGGAACTTATCACTATTCTTGGTTCACCACCTCTTCTCACATAAGCAGCTCTTTTCAGCCCATAATTTACCATTCATGTTAAATACCGTTAACGTTTCTCTATACCATCAACCAATTAGGAGAGGTTCTCTTAATGTCAAATGTGAGAACTGAGAGAATAATCCTAGTTAAAACACTCAAATGAAAGAATATTAATGAAGAAGAGACAGGGAAGAAATTTCAGTTCATCCTAAAATAATCAATAAGCAGAGCTATTTAGAAACTAGATAAAAATTATTTACGTTAACTTTACAATGAAAATCACCCCTTACTGGCAGACCACCTTGGATTATTGCTTTAAAGACATCAATTTTAATATGCAGATAGAATGTATTTGTTCTGTGAGACCACAGAACTAGCAATGGAAGTTGTGGTGGGTGGTGCAGTTACTCTAAGTCATCCCTAACTACGTAACTTTAAGTCTATAACATGATGGGGGTGGGGAGAGGACACAATGGGATGTCTATGCTAACATTCTGCTTAGGCTAATGTTTATTTTGTTTAGAGAAAGATGGCAAAGTAGTATTTGAGGAGGACAGCCAAAATTAGCCAATAAAAATGCAGACAGCCCTAAGCTTGAGCAGTGATAAAGAGAAGAAAACGGAACTCTCCTGGAGAAAGCCAGCCTAGGATAAGAGGAAGGGAGAAGTTTCACAGAATCTATAAAGTAGATGATGGGAAGGCAGAAAACTGGGTTTTAACAGTAGTTCTCAAAGTGCGGTCGCAACCACAGAATTAGCATCACCTTACGACACGTCAAAAATGTAAATTCTCAGGCCCTAGCCCGGAACTACCAAATCAGAAACTCTAAAAGAGACATTATAGCAATGTCACAGCAAGCCCTCCAGGTGATTCTCCAGTACATCAAGTTGGAGAACCACCACCATTAAACACTACTGTCACTCTCAGTGTGACTACAGTTTGCTCACCAGCAGGTGGCGATCTTCACAGTGTATTTTAGGGGTTTTGTAATTATTGCTACAAAGAATCTGGAATGGGCCGCCCCTGGACAAGTAGTCAGATCTGGGGTTTCTCAGCTTGTTTGGTCCTCACTGTGTTCCTCTCTAGAGTGAGACAACTGGTCTATGTAAGGATTTCTCAACCTCTCCTTTGACACCTGTCATTTCTGAGAAACAAAAATCTCATACCCCCTCTGAATGTTATTTGAAATGTCAAAAAAACAAAACAAAAAAACCCCAAAAAACTATATTTACTAAACACCAGTAAATGTTAGAACTTTATAAAACGGTAGGGCTAAAAGAGATGACAGTTATTCTATGATCTCGTAACAAGCAGGAAGGTATACCTTCCCCACATTTTTATAACAATAGTCTTTTTTTTCCTAAGTGTTCTGATTTATTTTTGTTTCTCTCCAGCCTTTAGCTTCTCTATTTTTTTTATTTATTTTTTACTTAGATTCCATTGCATTGATATCTCTTCTCTTATCTTGCCCTCTTCAGTGGAATAATCAATGAATAAAATACCTAGCACACCGCCTGGCATCAAGGAGGCATTCAAAAAAATACTAGTTTCTTCCCATCTCTTCACCGGATTTTTTTCGTCCATTAAGCAACTATGTTTATACACTCTTTCTGGTACTTGGGAAAAATTCATCGGCAAAAAAAGACAATAAAATATCTTGTTCTTGTGGCACTTATATTCCAGTAGAGGAGACAAATAAACGGGAAAAAAAAAATAAAGAAAGAAGAGTAAGGGGGACCAGGCATGCCACAGAGACGGCTGAAGGAAAGGGGGCTGCACTTTCCAATGTCATCCTTAGGTTAGGCCCAATGACGAAGGGAACATGTGAGCAAAGACTCGAAGGGAGTGAGAAAAGGGGCCACACGGATGCCTGAGGGAAGAGCACTGCAGGCAGAGGGAACAGCATCTGCAAACACACCTGTGCTGGTTGAAAACCTCCGAGGGGCCAGTGTGATCGGAGAGGAGAGGGTTAGGGGAAGATCTGTGTGATGCGTGACTGGAAAAGCAGCAGGGAAGCCAAGTCACTGAGGCTCTCTAGGTCATCATAGGAACTTTGAAATGGGAAACCACTGAGGGTTTGGAGCAGAGTGGTGACATCATCTGACATATGCTTTTATAGGATCACTAGGGGCTACTGTGTTGATAACAGAATATAGGGGCCCAAGATAGAAGCAGAGAAATACGTAAGAGGCTCTCTGGTAGCAGTGGGGTGGTAAGGGGTGGTTGGATCGATGATGTTTGAAGGCAGAGTCAACAGGCGTTCCTGATAGTTTAGAGGGAGAGATAGAAGTGGCATTAAGAATGACTCCAAGGCTTTTGATCTCAACAACTGGAGAAATGGAGACCTGACAGAAACTTGTGGTCTCCTCCATAGATTTGGGAAAGATGACAAGTAGAATAAGTACATGCTGGGAAAGAGAGGAGATCAAGATTTTGGACCTTTAGAATTGTGGAATTCTATTATACATCCAACTGGTGGGGAAAGGGGCAGTTGGATCTGTGAGACCGGAGTTTGAGGAAGAGATTTGGGCTGGAGATATAAATTGGAATTTGTCAGCATTACAGCAAATTACTGGCCAAGATCACCAAACAAAATGTAAATAAGAGATGAGCAAGGTCTGGGCCCAGGGGATGTTCCAGTGTTACAAGATTGAGGAGAAGGAGATGATCCAGAAAAGCAGACTGAGAAGAAATGAAAAGTCCGATAGAAGAAAACAGAGAATAAGATACAATGGAGCCAAGAAAAGAAAAGCCATCAAGAACTCCTCAGCCAGCTTTTAATCTCAGCAACTGTTATTCCTTCATGATTCCAACTTATTGCTTTACTCCAATGCATGATCTCCTTTCATTCTGCTTGTATTGCTTTCTCTCCATTTATTGTTTTTCCTCTTTTCTCGTGCTCTGCTCCCTTCCTACCAGTAGTTTCATGTCCACATGCTAAAACTACAGTGAAAAAGGGAAAAAAAAAATGGAACACACAAAAACCAAAGGTGACATACTCAAAATATGAGAATCTACTCAAAATAGATTTTGATTTAAATGAAACCATCTTGATGTAATTTTTATTTTGATTTAAATAAAATAAGCACACTTAATTAAAACAACCTACTTGAAAAAAGCAATCAACAGGTTCACCATGATGATATACTGCACGAAGAGGTAGACAGCTTGGAGGAACGGAGTAAGAAAAGAACCAGGAGGGCAAGACGGATGGCTTGCACAAACTACAAATAAAGAATTTAAAAGAGTAAGAGATACAGCGAATCACAGTCCTGTGGCTCTACACAAATATTTAGCACATTAACTTAGCAGAATACCACAAATTTTTGACATCTGTACGATCTAGATGAATATTTTCCACGTTTTTTTTTTGGTTTTGTACTCTGAGTATCTACAAAGGTTTGATTTCGGCATGATGGCAAAATCTCCTACACACCATCTATATCTGAAGCATAGACTTCTCCATAAATCATCCAGTATGGCTCAAATACAATGTCTCGAGCAAGGCTCCAAGATGGAAGCTGCTCTGGCGAAAGGATGGCCTTGCGTGCCACTCCAAAGCTCAGCAGGACTATGGCCATCAGGATCACAATGTAGAACATGTTTGCTGTCTGCAAAATAGCAAGGCACAACCAGAATTTTACCACAGATTTGAAATTTAAAACAAATCAAACACTAGCAGCATTCATGATGACAGCTCCCCATTAGAAGACGGTCTAGTCATTAAGCACAATGCCCCAGGCCATGAAGAACTGGGCTTCCTCTGGCTAAGTCATCTCCTTCTCTCGGCACATACGTTTCATGTCCAGGTGGTCTATGGAAAAAACGTAACTGTACTCAGTGTAAAGAATCTGTGCTTAAACAAAACGTAGGGAGTATTCAACTTAGTCAAATGAATCCTGATCCCCAGGATTGTCTTAAGGAGTTGATGAGAGTCTGAGAAATTGATCAGGTCAGGTTCATTTCACTCACTAAATGTACATCAACTCAACCCATTTGTTCACGGTGGCACAGGCAATTATGCCATGAGTATTCCACGCGTTCCTCTGCATTTCTTAGGCTCCCTTCCACAAAGCTGGGACCGTAGGACCGAGTCTAGCCGATGGCCTGTGGAGTGACGGGAAGCTATTTTACTTCCTGTCCAGAACAGTTAAAAGCTGTTAGACTTTCTCCATCCCTGCCATTCCCCACCACAGGAGACCTTGGAAACCATCCGCTGACATGGCTCCATCACAAGATGAAAGATTCTGGATCCCTGAGTTACAGGGTAGAGGTCAGTCCCCATGAAGACTCATTAAACTTTGCACAAAGGAGAAGTAAACTTGTGCTAAGTCACTAGATATATTAGTTATCTCAGTATAGCCTATCCGATAAATACCAATGTCACCAAAACCTGAGAAAACATTGCTCGTCTAAAAGTGTAAAGAAAAATCTGTCTTTGGAGTCCTGAGGGCTCTTCTTTTTCTGTTCTCCTTTGTTTTTGTACTACCCTTCTTTCTCCAGAGCTTGCCCCTTCCCCGCCAGTGAGAATTCCAGAAGAGCCAAAGATGATCTGGAAGTACTGTACTTCCTAGAGGGTAGGTCTCAGGCCCTGTACAAAGCCCGCTGGAGAAGGCTAACCCGATTGCAGAGCAGGCTCAGATGACAGAGCTGGGCGGTCCAGATTTGAACCCTGACTCCCCTGCTTATGCCCTGTGGGAGATTTGCTTAATCTCCATTTCCTTATATGCAAAATGTGGATAATAATAGTACCTACCTCATAAAGTCATTTTGAAGATTAAACGCATTAATAGGTACAAGGTACTTAGAACAGGGTGTGGCCCATAATATGGATTATTTAAGAATTGGCCAGGGGTGAGGAGATAAAAAGAGATATTGATATTTTAGCAGAAAATATTACCGGTGATAGCCTCACACAAATCTCACCCTCTAGGATTACTATGCTTAGAGACAAATTTGATTCAGTCATATGATCTGGCCCCTACCCAAAAAGCTAATAAGCAGAGTATCCAAATCAGTCACCCAATATGCTCTCCAAGGACATTTGTTAAATATGAGTTTGTGGTTATAAGGAAAGCCGAGAGGAAATGAGCTGGATGTCTGTGCTTTTATAAATAATTCCAAAAGTTAAACTGTTGAATGCAAACCACGAAGTAGGTAGAACCATTACAAAGGACCCCAGAAGGGGTGCCTCAGTCAGTTAAGTGCCTTCGACTCAGGTCATGATCCCAGAGTCCTGAGATTGAGCCCCTGAGTTGGGCTCCTTGCTTAGCGGGGAGCCTGCTTCTCCCTCTCCCTCTGCCTGCCACTCCCCCTGCTTATGCTCTCTCTCTCTCTCTGTCAAATAAATAAATTTTAAAAATAAGTAAGCTTTAAAGTTCAGAAATATCTTAAACCTACAAAAAAGAAGATAATATTAAAACAAACAAAGGATGCCAGAATATACAAGCAGACTATACTCACCATTTTTGCAATCATGGTCACGTATGGACCTACATGTTGATTCACAGCAAAGAAGTCCAGGAGCCGTGAGAACCAGAATATGATGTCTATACAGTAGATTAGTCTTCCTGCTGTGTGCAAGGGAGGGTCGCCCCACCGAAGGCCAAAACCAACTGAAAACAGGCCGATAGCCACAGTCTCTACTACGTTCCAGTACTCACTAATCCATATCTTCACCTTTTGAGTAAACTTCCCAGGTTCTGAAATACACACCTAAAAGAAGAAAGAAAGAGGGAAATTTAAAGAATGGGGTATAACCCATAAGCCTCATATTAAAGTTCTTCGGTCCATCAACTGCTCGCTTAAAGAGTAATTTGAATCCCACCAAACCTTAGGTCACTTGGGTATTTTAGAGACTTCAGTGATCCTTGGGTAATGAATGATTAAAACAATTCTACAAGTGTGTTTAAATGTCATTGCTAATGTTAACCGGCTATTTGATAAACAAACCAGAAGTTAAAAAAAAAAAAAGAAAAAAGTTTTTCCTAGCTTTCATTAATCCTAAGCTAACACAGGGGACCAGAAAGACATTTTAAAACTCAATATTACAGCAGATCTATACACCTACAATTCTGTGATTGTGAGGGATAGCCAAGTGTAGAGGAGACTGGTTTGAAACCAAGGAATCTTGCAATGTAGTCCTGCTACTGCTAGTGAGTTGAGAAATTACTAAGAAGGCCATGTTAGAAGTCACTATTAAAGAAATGACCCCTGCAACAGAATATCAAATTCAAATGTAAAATAATTAACTTTCTTCCCCTGAAGCATAAAAAATGGTGGAACTCAGATAATGTCTTTCTCCTGACTTGTTTTCTATAGATTCCACAATAGTAACTAGCAGGCGATGTAGGTATAATTATTAAGAATACCTTTACTGTCATATTAGCTCTAGGACAAAATAAATGTATATAAATATATAGACACAGAGGTAAGTACACACTAAGATACATACACACTGATACATAAAACAAAGTCATAACTGTACTGTACGTAACTGATTGCAGTTACAACAGCATGGATGCTAATGCATTTTTTTAAGTGACTCATTTGCAAAACTAAAAATGAAAATTTTGTTTTGTTTTGTTTTGTTTTTTTGGACTCCTGGCCTCAGGGATTTGCAGCTTCCATTTTCAAAGGTGTTTAGTAAAATAATTCAAAAGCTATAAACGAATTCTTTACCTATTCACAACTCTGGCCATTTCCGTGCCTAGTGTGAAATGGAGCTGACAATATGCAAGCAATGGTAGGCTACAAAAATCAGTCTCATTAAAAAAAAAAAAAAAAAACACAACTTCTGGGAAGTCAAATAGTTGGAGGGTCTAACAACAATTAGATAGCATCACTCTAAGACTGATATACACACTAGGACATCTTCAGAAATAACTGTTTTTAAAGAGCAGCAACCAGCAAAGTATTTGGCAAGGAGTAAGGGCTGAGGTCTGAGATTTTCCCCTAAATACCCTTCCAGCAAGCAAATTAGGATCAGCATTGCCTGTCTCACCCCCACCCCTGACCCATCTGTCCCTTTTCATTATGAGCCTAAAACACCTCTCTGCAGAGGTGTAGAACACAAAGGTAGAAGGCACGACTCACCTCCCTGACTTTCTCAATGGCATTGGTGAAGATATAAATGATAACAAGCCACTCTTGCACGCTGGGCTGGGGCTGCATCTCTACCAACACTGTGTAAGTGAACAGCATGAGGAATACCAAATACGCCATCTATGAGGGGGACACACATTCCCTGGACATGAGTGAGAGTCATAATGGAGGATGCCAAGCAGAAACACACCCGGGAACTTCAACGTCATAACATGGAAATATAACTGGGACCGCCCTCCGATTACTGATAACTTGATTTCAAGGAAAGCACAAGAATCTGCAGTTTTCTATTCCAGGATTAATGGAAGGAATGAAGGTCATTGTTTCCAAATGCATGGAAGGGGGCACTATCTCATCTTGCTGGCTCCTGACCAGAATTTCCAGAACCCTGCACATGCCAGCATGCCAACAAGCCAAGAGAGAATCACACACTGTCCCCTCCAACTAAGCACAGAAAACGTGCGTCTCCAGTACACCAATGAGCAGTATCAGTAGGTGCCCATTTTCAAATGTAATAAATTGTGACATTTACTTCTGCTGGGAGGTGTTTTTGTTTTTTTGTTTTTTTTTTAAGATTTTATTTTATTTTTTTCATTTGAGAGAGAGAAAGCATGAGAGAGAGCACAAGAGGGAGAAGGAGCAAAGGGACTGACTCCCTACCGAGCAGGGAGCCCGACTCAGGGCTCGATCCCGGGATCCGGGATCGTGACCTGAGCCGAAGACAGACGCCCAACCGACTGAGCCACCCAGGCGCCCCTTCTGGGAGCTTTACTTTATGTTGATTAAACCATACTAGTCAGTGGGAAAGAACTGTCCAACCGTGAGTCCTTGTAATTAAAAGACCATTGACATTTGTACCTTCAGCCCTCAGCACTTGGCCTAACACACGGTAGACATTCAAGAAATGCGTATTTAATTACTGTTTATATTAAACCTAGATTTCCAATATCTCCAAAGAATTAAGACACAGTAAGCACACACACACATATACATATTGTGATTAACAGCCTTGCAATCTTATCTAAAGTCCTTATTTTCTTAAGATATATTCCCAGAAGTAGAATCGCTGGGCATACACAGTTAAAACCGTGACTTGTATTACTCAATTGTCCACCAGAAAGGTTTTACCCATTTCCACAAAAACCAACAATGCATGAGACAGTGTAGTTCTTTAAATAGCCTCAGTGACAGAGCATGGGGTTCACCGATCGACAGATGTATTAAAGCTCCAGATCAATGGAGAGATGTGTGTGTGTTCATTCTCAAGGAGGTGAATCATATTATTTTAACTTGAATCCCTATTTCTCAGATCTTTTTGAGCTCTACCTAAGTTTGGTACATTATCCACTCAGTACAGTTCTACGTAGAGAATGGCTAAAACCACTTCCAACTACACAGCCGGGATGATATATATCCAACAGGCAGTGCTTGGGGCAGGCATGATGGGTAATGCTGCCTCTGAGATCAAGAACCTGGTAGAAAAGCATATAAGATAGTTAAGGTAAACTCTATTAATTCTATATTTCTCTAGGTTTATGCCTCAAAGTCTAAGCATGTTTGATGACCACTTAGACACATGTGTTAATTTAACAAATCAAATAAATGTGTTCTATCAAGCAGTCAAGCAGTCCCCCCTCCCTTTTTTTTTTTCATTTTTGCCATTGGCTTCATGGTGGCCAGATACTAAACCACCATAGATATTGGTAATATTGCTCCTGACACTTGATTTCTTTCCTATCTTAGGAAAAGATCCAAACATGTTTACATTTTTGCTTCTTCACCATCACATGTATAACAAGACATGCTTCAGTAAAGCACACACATTTTTCATGTTCGTACAGAAAGGGTGCTTTTTCGGGGTGCCTGGGTGGCTCAGTCATTAAGCGTCTGCCTTCGGCTCAGGTCATGATCCCGGGGTCCTGGGATCGAGCCCCGCATCGGGCTCCCCGCGGGAAGCCTGCTTCTTCCTTTCCCACTCCCCTTGCTTGTGTTCCTTCTCTCGCTGTCTCTCTATCAGATAAATAAACAAAATCTTTAAAAAAAAAAAAAAGAACTACTTGAATACTCTTTTCCCAATGATGTGACTACAGTTAAAAATCTCTTGGAGCTACTATCAGAGCCTTTGGGATATTTTGTTACATATTCACAAAAATGGTAAAACCTCATCATCTGAAGAAAGATCTGATTTTTGAAAACAAAGCAATATACATATTTAATAAATATATGCAATAAAAATTTGGATAGGCGAGTAAATATTTTGAAATACAACACATTTAGATAAATGTCCTTTTATAATCATACTTCAAATGTTTTAGAAATACACAATCTTGGCCATGAGCAGTTTAAAGTATATATAAGCATTAAAAAAAAAATAAATGCTATTAAATAAATGTGCAAAGCACTCACTGCATTTAAAGTGCAGTTCATAATTTCTCTGTATCACTATGATCAATTTAGATGTAGTATTTGTTCATAAATTTAACTTCTACAATTTTACTGTCCTCAAAAAGGTGGGGGGGAGGGTGTCAGAGGGGAAAATATAAAATAAAATTTTATTGTCCTCTATATATTTATAATCATGTTACTGAAGACAAAAAGCAAACACTTTGTAATTTCTGTCTATATTACACATTATTCCTAACAAATAATAATTCAACTGCTGATTTCTTTGCCCAAGATGAGAAAAGAATCCACCCCATCATTTAATTGGACAACCACTATCATTAACTGCTTGTTCCACAAAGTTTCAAGTGCTCGGTCCCAGCAGAGCTAATGGGAAGCACTCAGGAAAGAAAAAAGTGCTTGCTCTTTCAATCCCATAGTGGGAGAGATCTGCTCTAACCTTTCCTCACTTGCCTCCAATCTTCTGTCCTACCCGCTTTGTCATTCTCGTTTGTGTTTTTTTTTTTTCTCCCTGCATTTCTACATTTTATCACAAGTTGACAAACCAGGCATATCATTATCAAAATCATGATCAACTACTGGCCAGCACAAAGACTATATTTAATTGCTGCAATGAGACCAACCGTATAAAACCAAAACTTGACAATTGGAGCATTGTAGAACTCATAGATTTTCCTGGTCCACGGAAGGCTTTGGGGATTGCTCTTTAAGTCAAAATGGTGATTTTCATCTAGTTTCTCATCGGGGCCTCTTTCCAAATCACAGTCTTTCTGCAAAATAAATAATCATTCATTGTCAGAGCCTTAAGTAAGATACTGACATTTGCAAACATCCAAAATACATCATATATATGTGTATATATATATATGAATATAATAAATATATTAGGAATTAATTGGGCACCCACTTGCCAAATTATAATCTTAGTCTTGGAAGGAAAGAAAACTGTGTGTATTGTATAAATCTTTGGCTTTTAAGTAAGGAGCACAGGATATCTCTCAAATGCAAGCTAAGTCTCTAACCAGGAAACCTAGTCAAACTAAGAATAGTTCCAAGGATTTAAAAATCGTACCTGTTCCTGTTCTACTTAGTCTCCTTTATTGGTATTTAAGAACCTAAAAATATAAAATCCCCATGAAATCATTAACAGATAATAAAATTATTTCCATAATAGAGGAGGACAAAATGGACACCCATTAGTGATATAGTTTCCAATTCCTAGGAAAGTCGGGCACAGCATTAGTTTTAGAATTCCGGCTTGGATAGCAGACGTGCTTTGCCTGAAGTTCATGAACTCTCCGAGCTTCCAGAGTTCCCTGAACCTCCTGTGACTATATCCAAGTATTTTTGTTGTACATGCATTTTCCTAGGGAAAGCATCAAATCTTTCATCAGTGTCTCAAAATGTGTGTGTCAGTCCAAAGAGGTTAGTTAACCCTTGTAGGTGATGAGCAGTAAGTATCTCTGTGGCAGACAAGTGGTTGTGTGACGGACTACACAGGTGTGCACAGAGAAAAGCCTTTAAAGGGGGGGGAGGGCAAAGAGGGAGGAAAGAACTGAAAAGAAAAGAAAAGAAATCACTTGTAGCCCTGTTGCTTTTGGAAAGAGGGAACTTAGGGATGGTAAAAGAGAAGCAAAAGAGAAGTCACCCTAGTTTATAGAGCTCTGTGTGGTTCTAATCTTTAAACAGGAAATCCACTACTTGTGTGATCTGAAAAAATATTAAAAGAAAGGAATGTTCTCGGATGCCTCTTAGACGAGTACATTTCTTCAACCTATCCACAAAAGAGTCTCTCTAGTGTCACACCTGCAAGACTGGTAAGATTTTACAAGCCAAGAAATAAAGCAAGTGTTGCTTGAATTGTCCATAAAATTGATCAAATGTAATTTTTGAGGCTTCAGGCATTGGAATGGGCTATCTCAGTGCCTGAATGCTGTCATTCACATCATTTTGGGGCAGTGAAATTGGCACTGTGACCTGAAGGTGTAGGAACTGACCTGGTTCCTAACAGGTTTGAACCTGCCTAGAGTTAAAATAGCTTAGAACCAATGAGAAAAGTCATCATTTACTGTGATTTCAATGACATCAGTACCACTTCAAAAAGACCCCAGTAAGCAATTTCAGTAACGACTATGTAAATTAAATAACTTCTCTTACTGTTTTTTTTTTCTAGGAGTTTCTCATTAGGTGTTACTTACTCTTGACAGTTTGGTATGGATTGTAAAGTTCTAATTAAGCCTCTCTCTGAGTTGAACTCCAAGACACCAACTACCATGATGAAGACAATGTAAGAATATAAATTCAGATTCAGGACATCTGCCCCCCTCCCCCCACCTTAGAAGAAGGTAAACACAGAAATATTTCACTTAACTAGCTTTTATTTGACTCAAATCTCCATATAACCAAACTCTCTCTCTCCCTCCCTCCCTCCCTCTCCCCCAGCCCTCTCTCCCTCCTCTTTCTAACAAGAATCTGATCAGCAGGCACACAGAATAAAATTATAACTACAACAATCACCTCTACCACAATTCATACCTATTTTCCATTGTTATAACTATTGTCATTCCCACTTAACAATGTTCTGATAAAACAGATCAGTGTTCAACTTTAGAAAACACTTTTTTCATTGTGGTTTATCAACATGTCTAAGACTAAACGTGTCTTTCTCCTTCCAAACCTGCTCCTTTTCCATCCCTTCAAGATGGCCTTGTTTTAACCATCAACCTCTCAGTCGTATTTGCTATCTTCCTTTCATCTATGCCCCATGTTCAAACATTATCCGACTCTTCACTTAAGATCTCTCTTTTCCTCTCCATGCCCACTGCTGCCAACTCCGGCCAAATCCCTTAATCCTCCTCATCTGGATGGTTACACCTGCCCATGCTCTCCCTGCTTTCAGCCGATCTTCTTGCTACATCATCCTATACACTGGAGACAGAATAATTTTCCTAGTGGTCAGATCATCTTGCTACTCTGGTCATGTGCATCCACTGGCTATCCATTACCCTCAGAAAAAAAACACCACATTCCTTCACAGGATATACAAGAGTCTCTATGATCTAGCCTCAATCTACTGTCCCAGCCAAACCTGCAAATACTCCCTCCTTGTCCCATATCCACTACAACCCGGACTCTAGCCAAACCATAGAACTTACGATGCTTGACATATGCCTTGCATTTCCTGCCTCTATACCCCTACTTACCGTCTTCCCACAGAAATGCTATTTCCACACATCGTCAAGTCTCAGCTTATCCACCACCTCATGCATGAAGCTGCCAACAATCTGTAATCCTCGCTGACTGACACCAAATGAGACGAATCTTCTTCTTCCTCTAGTTAAGCCATTCTGCCATCTCGCTACAATCTGTTCCTGAGAAAGCTCATGTCCTCAAAATTCATGCTTTCCAAGGATTAGCAGCTAGAAAAATCGGAAGTTCTCATGGCAAAGTTCTTTCGCCTGTAGAGGCTTCAGTAAGGTTTTTTTATAAAACCTCATGAGGCAAATGTAGAAGTTGAGTCTATCCAGCTTCAGGACAATGGCCTTCCTTCTCCAATTACCAGTGGTGCTTTCATTATATGCATTACCCCCTCCTACTACCACAGGGCCAAAGCATGAAGACCTGCTCAAAGAACATCTATGTCTTACCTGTCCTCACTTTCCTTCCAAAATGTATAACACAATTGTATTCCTCAACTAATCAAGCACATCATATTTAATCAGCATTGTGAAATCTTCCATGTCCCATGCTGATACCACCCCTCTCTGCTTAGCAACATTCCAAACACAAAGCAGGTAATCAAAAACTATTGCTCTGGTTAAACTCAAAAACAAAAGAACATTGTTACCATGATTATAATCCATTCATAACAGAGCAGGTTTGGGATACTTTTTAGTAAAAGTTTTAAATTGAGGGTGCCTGGGTGGCTCAGTTGGTTAAGCGACTGCCTTCGGCTCAGGTCATGATCCTGGAGTCCCGGGATCGAGTCCCACATCGGGCTTCCTGCTCAGCAGGGAGTCTGCTTCTCCCTCTGACCCTCTTCCCTCTCGTGCTTTCTATCTCTCATTCTCTCTCTCTCTCAAATAAATAAAATCTTTAAAAAAAAAAAAGTTTTAAATTGAATAATGCTAAGGTATCTATCATGGATATTCTGATTATAAGCTCCATGGTGACAGAGGTCACGTCTGCCTTAGTTACTGTAGTGATCCAGAACATCGTATCTTGTCTGGCACATGGACAGTGGCCATTAAATATTCAATGAATTAATAAATCAATATGGCCATGTCCAAGCCATCCAGGTGGGCAACATCATAAACAGGACCACTACATTAGAGCCAAAGTTTGATATTTCAGGGAACTGTGAGAACTTAGTATATTTTTTAATGTTAAAAGCACATTATTTGCCATTTAAGGAAGGACTTCCTTCTCTAAAAGTTTCCCTTTAAGAACAACTACTTAGTGGAATGTTCCAGCCATCTACAATGCCTTAAGTGTTTGTGAGAGCTTATCTTTCCATGAACCTTGGAGAAACCAAAAGTGAAGTTACATCCACTTACAAAGTACTATTTGCTACCAACTGCCAACATATTTACATATTTGTTCATAGACAGATAGGTAGGTAGGTTTATCTGCCTAGATAAGCAACTCTCTCCATTTTTCATTTCAACAAACTAAATGTGAACGCATAAATAAGCAAAATCAAACAAAATATCTCACATATAAAGACTTCATTTTATTTGTAAAGGTTTTAAGTCAACACTGCATTTCTTATCTTTCCTTTGAAAATTTTTGAAATGGTCTAAGCTTATTAGCCATATCATTTAGCCAGTACAATCACAATTGTAACAACTTGATTAGCCCAGTTTCTAAGATAATTGATTACACGTTCCACAGAAGTTAGACTGTACCTGCCAACTTGTATTCTGAGAATCCCAGATAGAACCATCAGGCTTAATAAAGTGAGGATGGAAGGAAGTGGGAGAGGGTGGAGGATAGGAATACATACATACCCAGGCAGGCACGATAGTCAAAATACTTAACTGATCTGGTAAAGGCATTAACCAATTAGAATGGATGCTCACCCAATCACAACAGATGTCAGCCATACAAACTAATTATAGTTACTTATTTTTCATTTAATACTTATCGAGTGCATTTTTAAATATTGTAACAAATACTTCACAAGTGCAAAAGCATATCCAACAAGATGCTGGCTAAAGATGCCTCATTAAAGTATTAAAGACCAGGGAAGACATTCACTACACCTACAGTAATAAGTTTGTAAGTAATGATACACGCTGAGACATAAAAAGCAAAAAATACATGCACAGACAGCATCCTGGAGACTCTCCAGTGAAGACAGGTTGCAAAAGCAGTAGTTCACACATTACTCGGGAAAACAGATACATCCGGGCACTCAAGTAAAATTATTTGGCCACAGGATATAAGAAATGAAAAAAAAAATTGTGGAGTGGAACAGTGAAGATAATGCAAAACCTAAACCTGAACCTTTACAAATATTTTTAAGGATATGAGGCATTCTTCATTATAACTTTCTTTTTTTCTTTTCTTTTCTTTCTTTCTTCTTCTTTTTTTTTTTTTTTTAAGAGAGGGAGAGAGGAGGGGGAGGGACCAAGGGAGGGGAAAAGAGAGAATCTTAAACACGCTCCATGCCCACCACAGGGCCTGATGCAGGGCTGATCTCACGACCCTGAGATCATGACCTGAGCCAAAATCAAGAGTCTGACACTTAACCGACTGAGCCACCCAGGCTCCCCTCCTCATTGTCACTTTCGAGAAATGGTAACTCTATTTATTCTACTAGTCACAAAGGAAAATGAAAAGTTGAACATCTGTCAAGATATAATAAAGACATTCTTTCCCAAAGAAATGGGATATTTTGCTCAAGCGTATATGGGGGTTAATTAGATGTATCATACATGCTATACCCGATCACAGATAATATGATTAAGATCATTAAATACATTGTTTAATAAACTCTGTGCATGTGTATGTTGGTGTGAAGTCAATATTATGAAAACCAAGCTCACTATGATATCGTACTAACCATATAAGCACTTTCTTTTGCGCTGGGGTTCTGGTCGCCATAATACCACGCAAACTGGAAGTCCTGGGACTGGGGAACATGGGACATCTCTGCTCTGCTCTTAAATTCCAACGACAGAATGGTGGGTGGAAAAAGAATACTTATGATGATCTTTAAGAGAAAATAAAGCAAAATAAGTAGTGAGGATTACAACACAAGGCATGAGTAGTAGTCAAATCGCAAAATGAAGATTTTAATGTACACAAAGCACCAGACCAATCCCTAATTCAGTTGATACCCTGCTTCTATACATACTTCTTGACTCAATTCCAAATCTAGCAGCGTCTCCCCTAGAAATCGTTATAAATGCAAGCATATGTGTATAGGGACATGCATTGCAGGGTTATGTGTAATAGCAAAAAAGTCTGCCAACCTAAATATCTATCTATAGAGGGGTAGCAGGTGTGGGACAACCTAACGGTAGAATACTACGCAGTCATTAAGAAGATAAAGACACTTTTTAGTATAATGAAAAAGTATCCAAGTTATATTGTTAAATGAATAAAAGCAAGTTATATAATAATATATATGGTGTGATCCCATTATTGTACAAAAAGAAAATTAAAAATTAGAAAACATGTGCATACACAGATACGAATTTAAAGGTTTAAAAATCTGGGGGCGCCTGGGGGGCTCAGATGGTTAAGTGTCTGCCTTCGGCTCAGGTCATGATCCCGGGGTCCTGGGATCGAGTCCCGCATCGGAGCTCCCTGCTCCTTGGGAGCCTGCTTCTCCCTCTGCTTCTCTCTCTCTCTCTCTCCCTCTGTCTCTCATGAATAAATAAATAAAATCTTAAAAAAATATATTAAAAAAAAAAGGTTTAAAAATCTGCATACCACACAGTTATTATTTATCCCTAGGGGCAGGGCAGTGAGAAGTATTATTTTTCAATGAACATGAGCATGTTGCTTTCATAATTCTTTAAAGCCATTAGGTACTTATTATCCCATAAAACACATTAAAATTTATTCATATTATAAAATCAAGAATAGGGACGCCTGGGTGGCTCAGTCAGCTAAGCGTCTGCCTTGGGCTCAGGTCATGATCTCAGGGTCCTGGGACTGAGTCCCACATCGGGCTCCTAGCCCAGTGGGGAGCCTGCTTCTCCCTCTGCCTCTGCCTGCCACTCCCCCTGCCTGTGCTCTCTCTGACAAATAAAATCTTAAAAAATAAATAAATAAAATCAAGAATATAAAAACATAACAAGTGTCACCTGTTAGATTCATCTCACATCCTACGCATTTATTTTTTTTTAAGATTTTATTTATTTCTGAGAGTGAGAGAGAGCATGAGCAGGGGGGAGGGGAAGAGGGAGAAAAACTCGTAAGCCAGGCACTGATGAATTAGGATCTAGGCATGGAGAGCAATGTCCTGCAGCTCAGAGATTTTAAGTAGCTAACTCAGCCTTCTTTGTTCACTCACTACTTTTTGGGGCGAAACATTCAGTCTCGCTTCAGTTAGGTCTCTCTACTGATATAAGATATATGAGGAACAAAATGGTATTAAGCAAAATGGTATAATTTTCCCCACAGCTGTACAGAAAAAACAGTCGTGGGGAAAATTATTGCTCAAACTTCCAGTCATCTATACCCCATCTTGTTCTCTACACATTTAAAAAGAGTTATTGTCAGAGATTCTGTAGCTAGAGGTGGACCCGTTCACTTCTCTGCTTCATCATTTCCAAGGCTGAAATCAAAACAGATCAAAGAACTTCTTCTACAAATAACTGTTACTTCTTCAGTATTTTTTAAAGAGGAATCTGTGTGAAATAATTTTTGGTTCACATCTCTCTTATTTTTGCAGTCTCATTGGTGGATTTAAAACATGCAAGTTCTTTTATATATTTGGTATAGTATGTCTTATTTCTTTGTGTTTTCTATAGTGTGCCCAACAAAAAAAATATTTTTAGGGAAGTCATTCTATTTGGGACAGACATTTATAAGAACTGTAGGAAAAGTACAATTAAAATATATAGTCTTATGTTGGGGCGCCTGGGTGGCTCAGTCATTAAGCATCTGCCTTCGGCTCAGGTCATGATCCCAGGGTCCTGGGATCCAGCCCCGCATCGGGCTCCCTGCTCGGCAGGAAGCCTGCTTCTCCCTTTCCCACTCCCCCTGCTTGTGTTCCTGCTCTCCCTATCTCTCTCTGTCAAACAAACAAATAAAATCTTTAAAAAAATAAATAAAATATATAGTCTTACGTTGCTCTTAATGCTCATGCTTTATCCCCTTTTATTCAGTTTTATAAGCATATGTACTTCATAAGCTTGACCATAACCTAAAGTTTTAGGCTTAGGTGTGATGTCAAAAGTTAAATGTCTTTAGGAGTTAACTAAGTTATTCTTGATAATTCAAGATGAGAGGTGAGGCCAAACTATAATGGATAGAAGAATCTGGAAATAGGTGTTTCAGGGCAGCTTTATGAAATGAGCATCTATTCCCTCAAACATCACACTGGATGAACAGAACAGAAACTGCTAATTTTATTTCGTGTGTTATTAATATTCCTAAACTGAAATTATTTTCGTTAAAAAGGTAACGTCGTTGTCAGAGGTTCCACCGGGGAGATCCCAGCTCATCCGTGAGAACCAAAGACACTAACTGGTTTTCCTGAATTGATTCTTCCAGAACAAGGGAAAAATGAACTCAAGAGTACAGACCTTCGGAGTAAACAAATACTAAATTCTAGAAAGTAAATATACTTTTTTAAAATTGAAGTAGACACACAAGGTTACATTAGTTTCTGGTGTACAGAACAGCGATTTGACACGTCTAGGTTACGCTGTGCTCACCGCACATCATAGCTGCCATCTGTCTCCATACAACACTATATAATGCCACTGACTCTATTCCCTATGCTCCACCTGTCATCCCTGTGACTTATTCACTCCATCACTGGAAGCCTGTGTCTCCCACTCCCCTTCACCCATTTTGCCCACCCCCCCTCCCCCCTCCCCTCTGGCAACCACCAGTTTGTTCTGGGTAAGTCAGTGTACCTTTAACCAAGAGTTCTTCCTCATTTTCAGGCGCCCGGTCCACATGTCTGTCAGTAGCATTTGGGTGCAAGTATGCGAAACGAAGGGCCGCAATCTTCCAGACGCGGCCAGTTTCAGACAGGTAGAATTGCTCCAGTTCTTGAGTTCATAGGTCAACAGTTTCATGGCCATTCTTTCATTCTGCTTGAATGCCTTCTCCAGCACATCCAGGGCGAGCTGGCCGAACTGTCTGTAATGACACAGTGGTGAGTGGCAAAAACAAATGCAGGTCAGAGTCCCAGAAACATTTAAAAAGATTAGCTGTGAGACTCGGGAAGGAGCAATACAAAAGAACGAACAGCAACATAATAACCTCAGACTGCAGAAGCTATTTCAAAACGGTTGCTGCTGAGGAAATGGACGTTCTCCCTTTGCAGGAGGGTTTACACGGCAGCGTACAGAATTTGGTTTACACCAGGAGTGGTTGAGCTATCTACCCATGGGGAGAAGCCTGTCCACACCGCAAAACATACTACACATAGCTTGGTTTGGGGCTCCCCGACAAAACCAAATAAAGAATTTTTTGACAGAAAAGACTGTTCAATATTGAGTAAGGAATGAAGGGAAATCGTGGGGCCACATTTTTAAAAAATATTCTAGAAAATACATAGATGACTTAAGTAAGAAACTACACGTGGAGACATTTTCTGGGAGGTTGTTTTCTCTAAAAAGTAGACACTGCTATTCTCCAGAACTTTTAAAATCACAATTAGACATTAGTTTTTATGAATTCTAGCTCCCCTTCTTTCCTCACTATTATAATGCTTGAGTATTCAAAAAATCAAAACCATTTCCAACTTTTCTATCTTTTGCCATCATGCCCTGGTTTTTTGGTACATAATACATTTATTTGTTTCCCTGCCTGAGAGGTACTAAAAGTAAACAAGTTTTCATTTCACTTAGTGTCAAAGAGTTTCAGAGTTGGAAGGGACTTTCAAAATCATTAACTGAATCTTCTAGTGAGGAAACAAGAGTCCCCAAATCTGGCCAGCTGAGTTGCCCAATTATTAAATAGCTGGATGAGGACCAGAAGCCAGGTCTCCTGACTGGAGGCCACCTCTCTTCCCTTGATTCCACAAAGCGCCTTGAAATACCTAAAGACCCTGATTTATGGGAGAGCCCAGGAAATGCTGGGCAAGTCCACGCATCTTACAAGTTCTAAGGCAAGGGAGATAAAAGTGTCTAACCATTCTAAGAACTGTTGATGTTTAGTATGAAGTGAAAACTCCTACTTTGAGTAATTTTTCAGCTCTTCTGAGGCATCATCCATCATGTTGCTCTCCTTGGCTTCGTGGGCCATGGCTCGGTAGAGTTTATAGGCAACCACTGCCTTGACCGTTGCCTCCTCTCCATGCTGCCAGAAGAACATGGCCATCTTCTGCCTTTTCATTAGCACAGCCCAAACCAGCAGGTCATTGTAAGGGTACATAAAGCCAGTGGACTCAGGGTCATCTGATATGTTTTGTTCTTCTTTTGACTTCTTCCTTGATTTATGAAGGACTACAGACTTTTCCTGTTGGAAAATAAAATAGGAATGGATTCCCAAAGAGTCAGATGCATGATATTTGACCTAATGAAACATATCCGGTATCCTAAGAATATTTTTTAAGTCTCTGAAAAGAGATGGAAATAACAATACAATTTTATAAACCAGAAACCAAAAGTTTAGCCTTTAGGTGATCTATTTTTTGTTGTGTCCGATAGATCCAGGGTCCACACACTGAGATAGCTTGTGTTCATTCAGCACAACTTGAAACACTACACCTTTGGGATAAACTCAATAACTACATGGCAATTTTCAATTTCTCAAGGAAATGGGCTGAAATAACTATTGGATAAATGAGAACTATTAAAAAAAAAACTCTAACCTCACTTTATAAATATATTATCTTTCCCTTAGAAAAATGTCACTAGCATTGCCAACATGCATCCAAACTGATTGGTTTTAAATTTCCTTTCCTTTACTCTGATTATATTCCTCTAGTAATAGTAATATGTAATAATGCAATACTATTCTCCACCAGGTAAACTAACCCTTTACAGCTCATCTCTAATGTCACTCCCTAACCCCCATGTTCTTCTATATCACTACGTATGTATTTCTATTTCAATATTCATCATCATACGGCAATATGGCTATTACTTTTGGGGAGAGGGGGATCATTTCTCAGTCATTATTATACCTTCTCCACCCACCTGCATCCCAAGTTCAACTAAGCACCCAACGTAATGCCTGGTAAATAATAGGATTCGATAATTACTCTTTTTAATAAAAGGAGATAAGAGAGAAAATTATACATTTCCTCTATTTCTGTAAATAAAAGGAAATTTGTATCCATTGATGGTGATCAAGGGTAATTTTATAAAATATCCTTTCATCCTAGGAGCTATGGAAAGCAAACCTCTTTCAGCCAATAGAAATTATTTATATAGAGACTCTTGAGCAAACACATTCATGCCAAGAGGAAAGTGGGACTCAGGTAAAATGGGGAGAGGTGGATTAACAACGTTGCTCACATTGCTCAGTTGTTACTATGCTGTTCACTTGCACCCATCTGTTTATGGTACTTATAACTGGCCCATTTGTAGCTCCCTTCTCCAGCTTTAAATGAAGAAATGGTCTAGCCTGCAAGAACAATTTTATTTTCACACCTAAAAAGAAATAAGTGGTACCTTGAATTTGTAAGGCTGGGCAGTTCTAATGAACTGGGAATGCAGCGTGCTTTCTGCAGATTCATTTCTATTTCCTGAGGGGCGTCTTCGGTGAAGAGGGGTCTGGGAAAGGCTTTGAGCAAAACTGGTCACTCGCTGGCAGTAGTTATTTTATTTTTAAAATAAAACAAAAAGGGAAAAGAAGATTATCATGGTAACAATTAACATTTCATTTCTAGACAGTAATGAAAACAAAGTATTAATATGGTATCCCACCAAGGATCCAAAGGTTCTGTCTCTAGCCCATGATCAGTATTTAATTACCCAACAAAAGCCTCTAACGATCTCCTACTTATCAAGAACACTGTTATTTCCTAACATCCTAGAGAACATGCTCTTTTGTTCTCTATTATACATCTGCATTCCTTCTCTATGTGGAAATTCCATTAAAAATCAATGGATTTTCTATACCTGAAACAAGTTCAGAATAGGCAATAAAGATTCACAGTTCTGATAAGAAAAAGTTCCCATTCACAAACAACTCCAAGGTTAAGTTAGAAAGTTATGGAACTTCTCCAGATGTTATGCATCATCACTGGAATTCCAGTGATCAGGCCCAACAACAACATAATTTATTGCTTATCAGCATGAAGCTTTCATCAATGAGAAACTAAAAGCTTTCTTAAAGGGGCTGATATAAAAATGGATGATACAAACCATGGGCTTTGAGCTACTTTATTTTTTGAAATAAGGCATCGAACAGACTACTGCTTTATTTCAACTTCCAACACCAAGAACAAAACGAGTTAGTCCAAAGTAAACAACCAGCAACAATAATTTGCCACCTCCTGCTAATACTTAGTATGTTGTCCCAAACCAGTGGCTTATTTTTGCTATCCTCAGGTAAAGGACCAGGCTGACGACGAAGTAGTCTGTCTCTTTAACCCACACAGCATCGTGCGCATTTTTCCTTCTGTGTCCACACAGTCAACATAGTAAGTCTGTCCCAAGAAATGAGGACCGTCAGAGGACCCAGAAATCTCATACAAACCAGGGAACTGAAACACCAAAAGGGTTTTCCATATTCATCCAAAAGAGTTATGGCCATTATAGATCAACTCTTTACACAGCCACTGAAGATACCAGTTCTCTCCTTGTTCCATGTTATTTTTAAAACTTACAACAAGCTTCACATATCCATTTTCAACGTATCCTTTCCTGGTAAAGAGATTGAGAAATGGGCCACACAGGTAGAAAATTCCACCACTGTGCATATCAGCATGGAGTTGGTAGCCACGCAGTCCGTATTATGGGTTGTCATCCAAAAGGGGGCTTTGCGGAGGGAGCTCATAGGGGACAGTGGCTGATACTAATGTGCTCTTTTCCACATGGTGATGGAAATGAAGATTTGCTGTAACAAAAGCCAGTTCTTCCTCCCTCTTCCATAGCCCTACCAGGAGGCCTGGGTGTAAGCAGAAGATCCAAACAAGTCTGTCCCAGCCAGTTGTGGTGGATTCAGTTAACTCAACTCAGGTTGTACTTTGCAATTAAAGAATGCCACCAAGGTCCATTTTTGGAGGGGGTTCTAGACTGAAAAAACTGGTGTCATACCACACAAATCTAAGGTTGACAATGTGGCTAGCTGTGGCCAATTTTGGCCATACCACATAATGGTCACTGATGAATCATTTATGGAAAGGTCAATGCATTCCATGATGTACTCTTTTCCACGTTTCTCTTTCAATATAATTACCCAACCTAAACCAGATATTCCGAGGGCCTCTTCGGTTTGAACTGGAGGGTCTGTGTAAGGGTTGACAGGTTTCAGAATCTGAGCTAGCACTACTTTTACAGAAGCTCTTTGTTTTTGTGACAGATTCTTTCTTCCCATACCCAGTTTCTTTACCCACGACCAAGAGTAAGTTCACAGATACAGCGGTCTTCTCTGCTGAAATAAGTTTCCAATTAGATCTTTAGGTGAAAAGGCAGTTGAAGAGATTCTGATGCAAATAAAATGGTCATTGGCCAGATGATAAAAGCGCCTATTCACTCATCCAGTACACAGCAGGGTCCCGGCATCCAAGTGGGAAAAGATCTTCAGCAAGATTTCTGAAGGCATACTATCCAGAGACACAGAAAGGTTAGCAGATGACTTCTCACAGTGCTTCCCCTGCCTCATACACTGCCTCATGGAAGTGCTGCCCATGGCATATCTGAGGCCTGGCCCCTTTCTGAACCCAGTGGCCAGCCAGTGGCCTCCCAGGGGACGCCCTGGCTGCGCCGAGCCCACGGGGCTCAGCGGCAAATGCAGCGCCTGGAGGCCACGTCAGTGCTGCCCAAGCTACTTCATTTACTCATTTATGTTAGTTTGCATTTTATGGATATAAATTAGACAAAGGAGTGATGGGGTCCGGACTTCTAAAAAATATACTCAATTTATTATCAGGAGTGTTGTGATACAGAATTAATAGCATCATCAGTAGTGATCAGGACTATTATTATTAACAGTTACTCGGTACCCTCTATGTTCCAGGAATATGGGTTTTCCGGGTATTATTTTATTTAATCCCTTTGACAAATTTATGAAAGAGATATTATTATTCCCATTTTATAGATAAGGAAAGTGACGTAGAGAGAGGTTAAGCTTCTCACTCAAGATTTCGTAACTACTAACAAGCGAAACTAATACTCCATCCCAAATCTCTCGGGACTCCAAACCATGTGTTGGTAACTGCTATGATCTAACTTACTACAAGACTTCACTAATAGACTCTACTTCACTAGAAAACTGTCAGAGAAATGGGTAGTAATTTCTCACCATTTCAAAAGAAAAAAAGCACTAGAGGTACTTGCCTAGCAAACTCCCCACCGGGCTACACCAAGGGCACAGTCGGTCCTCATACCTGTCACAGGCAACCTCAAGTGCATCACCATGCCTTTGAAAGCTCAATGAAGATCATTTTCTGTGAGATTTGAGTTTCTTTTTGTTTTGTTCTTTTATTTCTTAAAGACAACTTGGGCTTTTACTTCACCTGATTCTTTAAAGGTCAAAAGTGGCTTGATATTCCGGACTCTTCCTGGGATCCCATCCCAAACCACCTTTCTAGTTTCATCCTTCACAACCTTCTAGCACATCGCTGCCAACAAAGGGCTCCTTGTCACTGTCACTGATGTCCACAGCACTGTGCCTTTCACTGTCCCTGCTCTTCTCTCAACCCCAATGCCCCAAACTCCCTTTTCTAACACTTCCATTATCCTCTAAGAAGAAAGGCTCTCTTTGGAAACAAGCCATGTTTTCTCTGCTAATCAACCAGGCAGCAACTCTGACTTTACATTCCTAGACTTTCGAAATCTTGATGGAAAATAAAATACGTACAATGTGTATTTTTACATAGTACACTCTGCATGCATTTTCCAAAAGAACCCCTACACACCTGTCCCAAGTTTGTCATCTCCAGGTTATGGACTACTATGAGTTTCGAGATGGAAGCCCATTAGGCTTTTGCCTTCTACAATTTCAAAAGGAAAGAAAAGAACTGGTCATCTCTCCCTTAAATCCTTCTCAAGACATTACTTCAATGTCAACATAGCACACATTGTATCCTGTTCTGTATGCCAGTTATTCATAAGTCTGTTTGCTCTGAGAGTTTCTACACCCCTGGTCTTTATGTTCATCCTATGCCAGCACTGTAATTTACATGCAGCAGAGACTCAATAAATGTCGATAAATACAAATGTCCATTTTAGAAGCTATTCCCATCTGAACTTCCTAAGCCATTTTTCTAAAAGTCTAACTCCTAGTTATGGCATAGTTTACGAGGGTACTTATCAATTGTGGTACCTTATGTTTTCTGTAGAGGTTGTTGTAGAGGGCTCTGAAACTTTTTCTAGTATAGCTGCTGCGATACGCTCCACCAATGAGGTATTCGATTACCAATCCAATGTCGATGAGTGTTATTCTGTAGCCCGAGAGAAGGGCATGCTGAAACAAAACCATGCAACATATTGTAACTTTCAGTTCCTGTTTTGCGTTTCCTTTGCCATCTGTTAGAACATAACCCAATCAACTGCAGAGGTAGACTCATACTTTTCAAGCATCTTTACAAACAGATCCATTAGGGGTGCCTGGGTGGCTCAGTTGTTGGGTGTCTGCCTTTGGCTCAGGTCATGGTCCCAAGGTCCTGGGATCGAGCCCCGCATCGGGCTCCCTGCTCTGCGGGAAGCCTGCTTCTCCCTCTCCCACTCCCCCTGCTTGTGTTCCCTCTCTCGCTGTGTCTCTCTCTGTCAAATAAATAAATAAAATCTTTAAAAAAAAACACACACACACACAGAAAAACAAACTGATCCGTTAATGTGACCAACCACTGATAGAGGCTGCTTGTTTATAAGGAAAAACAAACCTAGCCTTAATGTGTTTTTAATTTCACAGGAATCAAGTGTGTGCTTATATTTGTTCATTCAACTCTCTTTTTTCTCTTTCTCTCATGCATACATATACTTTGTAATAAAACACACTTAAATATAGTATAAAAGATTGTTTTTAACTGGAAATTATATAACTATTACAACAGAAGTAAAATCACTGGAGTATATCGCCAAAATGTGCCATTTTGACATATTATTTTAAATAAAAGTTGCTTAAGAGACAGCCTGTACAAGAAGGACACTCAGACCCTCCTCTGCTCCCCGAAAGCAGGAAATAACTCCCCCATGTGAAAGGTGCCCTCCTTGTCCCAGGAGGTAAAGAGACATCTTTATCACCAGAGATGGGAAATTTAAAGCAGAGAAGGCTGTTTAAGTGACCCTTGTTACTTTTTACTAATTTACTACCCCAGACGAAATTCTGTTTAGAATTCCTTATTAATTGAAGCTCCCAAAGTTTTCTTTGTCTTGTCAATTCTTCACAGATTTATTGTCTTTTTGTCTGAAAAGTATAAAAACTGCCTGCCTTGGTCGTTTCTTGAGGTCTCAATTTCATCATTGGGACTCTGTGGGCACACGATAAAACTTTGTGTTTTTTTTCTCCTGTTAATCTGTCTCATGTAAAATTTAATTCTTAGGCTAGCTTGGACTGAGGAAAATTTCTTCTTCCCCTTCAATATACTGAATGTATGTGATCCAAAATTAACATTGGCTATACTCTGGTTTCTCTTCAGATCGTATAAATCTTTCGCCTTTTACAAAATTAACATTGGCTTAGATCTTCCATCTCTCTATTGAAATGGCTATAGCACTTTGCACTGTGTTGACTACATCATACACAAAATGAGAATATGGAAGGAAGTAGAACAAATAGAAATAAGGAACATGGAATGTCAGAACAAAATAAGATATCAAAAAATGAGGTTGTGCCAAAACAAATGCTATGGTTGGCAAGAGGGCTGAGCAGCAGATTTCCAAGTACATGGGTCTTAGTCTAAATGAAGATAACTTTGACCACTTAAAACCCGCCTTACTACCTCTTCATAACTGTTACTTCTCAACTACCATTCACAGTACATTTTTTTCATTAAAGTATAATTGACATACAATATCCTATTAGTTTCTGGTACGTATCTTAGTGATTTAATATTTTTATACACTATGAAATGACCCCACGATAAGTCTAGTTACCATCTGTTGCCATATAAAGTTATTACAATACTATTGACTGTATTCCCTAGGCTATACATTACATCCCCATGACTTATTTATTGTCTAACTGGAAGTTTAAACCTCTTAATCCCCTTCACCTATTGAGCTTATTACATTGATTCATATATGAATCAATGTAAATACATTCATAATTTCCTTTTCTCAAGGAACACCATAACTAATGTTCTTTGTTGCTACTAGTTGAAAGCATAGGGGCGCCTGGGTGGCTCCGTCGTTAAGCGTCTGCCTTCACCTTGGGTCATGATCTCAGGGTCCTGGGGTTGAGCCCCGCATCAGGATCCCTGCTCGGCGGGAAGCCTGCTTCTCCCTCTCCTGCTCCCCCTGCTTGTGTTCCCCCTCTTGCTGTGTCTCTGTCAAATAAATAAATAAAATCTTTATAAAAATAAAAATAAATACATAAAAGCATACTTAACCTATTCTATTCCTTTTTCTTCAGGTTACTGTAAAGGAATCAAAGTTCAAGGAAGTAATAAGGAAAATCATCTTGATCTGGCATCAATCATGCCAACTAAATTTACATCAGCAGGGACACTTTTGCTTACTTCTGATTTGCCAACTAAATGTCTTCCTCTGTGGTCCTTTTATTCCGGCTCTCCAAGCTAGTCAACAGAGCCAGAAAGCCCACACTCTCTCCGTCAAGATACCAGACTTCCATGAAATGAGGAAGTACTTTTAAAGTGTGCCATGGATGGAGTTTACTCATGGGGACAAACAAAGTCTCTCCTAGTTTCCTGCAGATGTGAATAAAAGTTCTTGGTGACTAAAAGAAAAGGAATTAAAGCATAAGAGACTGTTAAAGGTTTGGTAACTAATAGAAGATGATTTTAAGTCTGATCTAACTCAAAGTTCAGTGAAAACACCATGAGCAAAATATGAGCAAGGTTATAGAGTAGTGGGATTCATCCTGGCTCCCGACAGCAATGCTTAGACTCACAAAAGGAGGTAGGGCGCCCAAGCCATCGTTCACAGTCAAAACAATAACAATGAAAATCATGTAGCAGTCCTCCAATAAACATGACAAGACAAGGAAATTTCTTTATTTTCATCAAGTATTATCATCATTGGAAATACTGTTGTATCATGTTGAGGTAAAGTTCTGATTGAGAGTTTTATATGTCTCCGATTCATATTTTATAAGAGAAAATAATCATTAGTTAATGCCACAGACTTGGTGGATCAAATCTTTAAAAATATAAATTACAAGGAAACAAACTTAAAAGAATATGGTTTGGTGATGAAATTGCTCAGAGCCCCAGGCAAAGAGGGTAGGTAACTCACTAGAAAAATCCAAATCTACATTTTATGAAGCAAAATCAGGCAATGCCTCAATCACAAAGCTAAGACAATACACAAACAAATTTGTACACATTCATAATTATGTTACCTGTTTTACATCTTGGACAAGATGATGCAAGAGCATATTAGTGGGTCCTTGTTTCTGTAATAAAGAAGGAAAGAAAAATGTATTCCTTTTAATTACCATATACTAGGGGGGAAATATTTTATTTCAGAATGCACAAATAACCCAGAATACTGAAAATTTTCTTCAGCAGCTTTAGTAATGAAGTTTACCCCAATTAATTGTAAGTTATTTCCTAAGAGAAGATATAATTAGATTGAAATATTTTTCAAAGATGTAAAAAAAAAAAAAAGATATATATGTGTAGGTAGTAAAAATATACTTAACCTTAGTTTTTTCAAGAGACAAAAATAAATTTTAAGTCATTTGTAACTATCCTTTATCATATATAAACTACACCATGACAAACCCCATCACATAATTACATTGCATCAACAATTACTTATTGAACACTCCTATGTTCAATCCAGCTTTCGAGGGAGTCAGTTAAGAATGTAAGTACTTTCTTCATAGTTTTTACAGTCTAACTGAAGAGAGGGGGGATTTACATGAAAAACTAATTATGAAGATGTGTGCTCGAAAAGAGTTGCCAAAAATTTGTACCGTAGGAATAGATCACTGCAAACTGGGAGTATTCAAAAAGACTGGGCTTAAAGGGGGCTTTCAAGAAAAGGTAAGATTCAAAGGACAAGGAACTACATTTCAAGAAGGGTGCTTGGCTTGAGCAAATGGTGTTTTTACAAAGGGTTTACGCAGGAAAGCAGAATTTTTAACAGTGGCTGTAGGTCGAGATGCTTCCAACAATTCAATAAAAGCAAATTGTTCTTATTCACATCATTGGCTTTAATTATGGTCTTACTGTTGTGTTTTCTTAACTTAGTTTCTGTTTCTATCCTGTGTAATTAATTAAAATAAGAAACGCAGAAATGACCATAGGATAAAATGGATTTGGTAAGAATGTTTGTCCTCTGGTTGAGAAATCTGTCTCTCTCTAGGCTATCTTTGTATTTCAATATTCAAGGAAACTTGAACATTCAATATTTAGCTTAAGCTAAATCTTAAGCTAATTAATAAATGAATCTTAAGGGAGGCGATTGATAGAATATTCCACTACTCACTGTGTTATAGAGCTCCTCCAGTCGGGGGATGGTAAGAAAGCGATGGAGGTTCACTCCGTATTCTATTAAGAGCTTCACAAAATCCACTCGATCCATTACTAAAGCATCTAACATTGCTTGTTCCAGTGCACCAGCCTTCAGAAGGTAGAAATACATGAGAGATGGAGATAATTAAGAAAGAAGTTTTTTTAAAAAGTAGAAATAACTAAGAATTATAAAGATCTGAACTTAAAACAATGCAGATAGAACCATCATAAAATACAGTCTTACTAAGAAATGTTCAGGACCTGATTGAAGAAATAACGAAAAGTGAACTTGAAGGCATAAAAGACACTTTAAGTAAATCCGTTCTTGTACCAGAAGACTGACAAGTGTAAAGATCTCACTGCTTCCCAAATTAATGTATAGGTTTAATGCAATTCTAATAAAATCCAAGGTTTCTTTTTTGTTGCTGCTGCTATTTTAACTTGCCATGTTTTCACTTAAACTATACCCAGTTCCTGAATATATACGGGAAATTAAACACACTCATTTACTTTTACTCTGACCTAAAATTTTAGTAAAATTATAGTAAAAAGATTTTTTTTTTTTAAAGAAATGAATCCACAAGAACAAGGGGGTCCAGGAGTCACATTTTGGAAGCTGGAAAGCAGATGGGCAAGTGGTAATTGATTTAGCAGTCCCCAGAAACCCAGAAGGTGAAAGTCCCCAGAAACTTGAAACTAGAAAAAAGCTAAGAACCAAACAAATCTATGCCACAGAATTCTGGCAGCTCCAGGATGAAATAAATGTACATATACCGAATCCCTAATGTTGAGATCTTCCCCATCATCTTCCCCCATTTGACTTCCATTAACACTGGCAGCAAGGTTTTTCCTTATCCAGGCAGGGGATTGGAGGATTCTTTTCTGTGAAGGGACTAAGAGTAAAGGCAGGAATATGCTGTCATCTCAGGTCCCCCCGACAAGCGGAAGCCAGATCACTCCTCTGTGAAGCTCAGATCTACAGTTAAGCTTCACCTACAGGCTCAGGATTTCTAAAGAGCTTTCTCTCCTCCACACTTAAATAAAAAGTCCAGAACAAGCACACCACAAAACACCAATCAGTAAGAATCAGACAATGCAGGAAGAGGAAAAATTCAAAAGAACTATCATTACCATCCTCAGTGAAATAAGATATTACATTCAGGACGCTTAAAAAAGAAAGAAAAAAAGAAAAAAGACAACAAATTTGCTCGTAGAAACTAATAGTATGCTACCAGAAACAAAAAGCTCCATGTAAGGCATGAAAATTAAAGTTGAAGAAATCAACAAAGGAAAAATATGGAAGATAAAAGGAAAAAGATAAGATTAGAGGAGCAGTCCTTAGGTCCAACATTTAAATGCTATGAATTCCAGAAAGAGAACAGAGAAAACAGGAAGGAAATTCCCCAGCATGGAAACCCATGATTGCTAAGTTGAAAGCATGTACCCAGCATAATGGATATAAAGACTCTCAATAGCACACAGCATTGTGAAATCTCAAAACACTAGAAAGATATTTGTTTGAACTTCCAGAGAGGAAAAAAAAAATGGTCCCAAACAAAGGATCAGAAAACAGAAACATTTTTACTTCTCAATAGCAGTGCTGAATGCTAGCAGCTAAGCTTTCAAAATTCTTCAGGATAATTAGTCCTGATCTTTTAAAATATATCCAAACATATATGTTCTCAAAATGTTTATCTTCCATGTTCCCTTTCTCAGAAAGTTACTGAAGGATGCACCTCCTTAAAATAAAGGAGTGAACCAGGGAAGAAGATGACACGGAATACAGAAAACAGGTGCTCTAACACAGGAGAGAGGCAAAGGGAATCTCCAATATGATGAAGGTAGATCCCAGCATGACAGCCCAGAACCCGGAGCAGCAGGTAACCAGTCCAGACTGTAGCAGGGAGGACAGGACCACAGACAGAAATATTGAGAAATCTCTAAAATGAATGAATCAGAAAATAACAATATGACTTGTTATTTAAAACTATGGAGATTTATGTCAATACAACAAAAAAATGTTAAAAACACTTGATTCTTGTGATCAGCAGGGCAGAGAACTACTGTTGTTTCAGAAGCCTTTTAGTACCATTAGATGTTTTAACTAACATGCATGTATTACTTTGACTCAAAAATAATATACCTGTGGTACAGTCACAACTGCAATTTGTAAAAATGAAATGTTAATAGTGATTATCAGTAGCACTATAGATAATTTTTTTCTTTCTGCTTTTCTGTTTTCACTTATTTCTATTTTGAGTACGTATTACACTTTAATGCAAAAATAAGAAAAGCTTCAAGTTTCAAATAACAATATAAAAATCCAACCATATAAAAAAAATAATAAAATATCCTTCCATTCTTTCTCCCAACTTCATTTGCCAGTTTCAATTAGGCTGCAGAGAGAGCCTGAGGGAAAAAAATGATTTTAGGGAGGCAAAGTTGATGAAAGAAATGTCTCAGGTATCCCTGGGCACCAAGCTACAGAGAAGCTACCTCCACACCCATCCCAAACCAATCTATCTCTCCTCCAATTTTTTTCTTTGGACCACACCCCCCCCCCAACAAAGCCAACACACAAAATATTTTTCCCCAAATAACTTCATTTTCACTATACCTTCCAATGCTGTCCATAAATTAGGATGTGTTTCTTGGCAATGTCCATTCTGTCCCAAGCCATTGCCAGATTTAATTGTTCTGACGCTGTTAAGTTTGTGCCTAGGTTAAAAGAAGGCAACAATCATACATCTTATTTAAAATATCAACATAAAAATTTCCATGGAACGTGAAAAGAGGAAATGTGGAAGAGATGTAACCCTCTTCAGACACTCACCCTTGAGCAGAGCTGTTAGGATTGCTAAATCAAGGTCTTGGGACTCCTCGGAATCAGCATCAAATATGGTAATCTATGACAGTTGAAAAATAGGAAGCCATACATTTTGGGAACTAGTAAAGAAATGTTTTCAAAAAGTCCCCACAAAATGCACTCTAGAGCTAATGAGTTGAACAAAACATTAATGTAAAAAAACCACAGAGAGTTAATCTTCTTGATTAGTTACTCTCCCAGGGTAATGGAGAATTGTGAACACTCAGGGGGAAAAAAAGAAAACCCTCAAGAAATCCATGTATCCTATAGGAAACACATGATAAAACATTACTACACTGAATTTATCATGCATACACTAGAATGAAGAGAAACTCAGTGTCAATTCCTAAAGAAAAAGAAAAAAAAAATCATTCCTTTTGAAGAGATACCATAGGACACCATTCTGCTCACCTCACCTTAGAGACTAAGATATTTGCTTTTTTAATGAGAGGTGAGCCCTCAAAGATTCATCATAAAATAAGTGAGGCAATTACAATGCACCCAATGAACAAGTAGAAAGAGCAGGACATGCCTCCTGCCATGAGACTAATTTTTGTAAGACAAATAAGGATTTTTATTTATGATTGTAAAAGTGCCTGGGGGCTCGATCGGTTGCGCGCCCAACTCTTGGTTTTGGCTCAGGTCATGATCTCAGGGTCTAAGATAGAGCCCCACGTGGGGCTCCACGCTCAGTACGGAATCTGCTTACAATTCTCTCCCTCTGCCCCTCCCCCCTCCTCAAACAAAAAGAAAAGGTTGCCTGCTGTTAATGAATGTATCTCAGTCTTTCTAAGTGAAAATATGTTTTATATAGTACAGGGAACTATTCAACAAAAAGAGCCATGTCTGGCAAGCCCAGATATACTACTAACTAGCCAGTCTGAGGGAAACATCTTTAGATGGGGATTTCTCATCCACAAGGTGAGAGGAACCCACTAAATAATCTCTAAGGTCCCATAAAGGTAGAAAAACTATGCTTCCGCAATTCAGGTATTGGTTCCCTCCAACTATGTGCATGAATAAAATCAATTCTCATTTATGCAGGAGCTGAGGACCTAATTCCTAAGATGTACAAAGTCTTCGGCACCTACTCTAGTCTCCTTTTGGCCACTACACCCTTCATTACTCTCTTTGATGACAGGAAGACACAAATATAATGGTGATCTCTTTAAAATGTCCGTTTCTTATTGATTTCTACAGGAAGTATCAAATGTAGTAGACCAGGTACAGGATTTCAACTCTGAGCCCATGTGTCTATTTTACTGTTCTGTAACTGCATGACTCTGAGAAAAATCACTTAAATTCTCTAGGTTCCAGCGTTGGCATCTCTGAAACTGGAATAAACAATCACTGCCATATTGAACTCACTCATGGGGCCACTTCAAAGTAAAAAAAATACATCTGAAAACATGTTGTTAATTGTAGACATGGTCGTTATTTTTGTTGTTATTGGGTCAACTGAAACTAAGTATTTATCACTATGTTTAGCCCTGCTTTGTCCAGCCTAAACTGGTTCAATTGTTTATTTTTGTGGGGTTTTTGTTGTTGTCATTTTTTTGAGGCCAGGTGCTTAAGTATTAACAAAATCTTGAATGATTTGGTCTAGCCTCTGAAATCTGGAAAGATCACTATGAATCATGACATATTTGCACATTTACTGGAATTGTTGGCTTCATCTCATCCAAGTCATTGAATTTTGATCAAAGTACCCTAAAACGCTAAAATCTTTTCCTGAATCTATGTTATGCTCACAGCCCCAGAGTTTGTGGCCTCCATTTTCTGTCCCAGAGTATATTCTTATACTTCCCATTGTTCAGTGCGTCCCCAAAGATCTCCTGTGGGATGTACTCAGATGTTATGATGCAGTCACCTAAGTCAGCAGACTGGACTTAAGAGATGGAGCTATTCTTTTACCCTCGGAAAATATTTATGTGTGATCGTCACTAAATGTGGTCACTTTTCTGTAATACTGTTATACTAGGTTTTTTGTTTGTTTGTTTGTTTGTTTGTTTTCCTAACTGCAGTCTAAAATTTGAAGCATTGTGGGGAGGTGGGCAGGGGAGGGAATAAAAAGCCAAGTTTATTCAACTAAGGGTCAAGTTCTACAGAGTTATATAACAATCAAATTAAAACAAAAAACTCCTTATTTTGGGGGTGCCTGGCTGGCTCAGTTGGAAGTGTGACTCTTGATCACAGGGTCATGAGTTCAAGCCCCATATTGGTGTAGAGATTACTTTAAAAAATAAAATCTTTTTTAAAAAAACTCCTTATTTTTAAAAGTTGTGGAAGTAAATATTACAAATGATGCAAATTATCAGTTTTAAAGTCGTTTGAGTTATCAACTCATCATACTCACAGAATCCCTGTGTACCATACACTCCATTAGAATTTGAAAAAGGTGCTTAGACTGTTTAAGACTAAAGTTGAAAGTGTTCTGAATCATGCAGATGATCTCCTCCTTCACCTGAGGACGTAGGGCCCTGAGAGAGAGAGAAATGGTCATGACTTGGCACAATGCAGAGGAGGGAACAAGCCAGCAACTTCAGGGCAAGAGCACCTGTGGGTCCCATCTGACTGAGAACGTTTCCATGGACAGTTCTGCTCTGAGAGCAAGCGGGCAGGAAGCAGAGGGAAGCAAGGTACCAGGTGAGGCCAAATCTGAAAGCGAGCACGGGTGGACCTTTCCATGATCCCGGAAAGAATGCACTCCGGGGCAAGCTTCCCGAGCTGACAGATTTCCAATACATGTTTACTTAAGTAAATCGGTGGGGTCAATATTTTAGTTCATAGGCATTATATTTACTTACACAGGAGAAAGACCACACTTTTTGAAATTGGAAAAATCACACTAGATATAGGGATAGCTAGAGAAAAACGACCTTTTTATTTGAAAAGGCTAAAGAATTAAAACCTTAGGGCGCCTGGGTGGCTCAGTCAGTTAAGCATCTGTCTTAGGCTAAGGGCATGATCCCAAGGTCCCAGGATCAAGTCCCACATCAGGCTCCCTGCTCAGTAGGGAGTCTGCTTCTCCCTCACCGCTGCTCATGCTCTCTCTCTCCCCCTTTCTCTCTCAAATAAATCTTTTTTTTTTTTTAAATAAACACAACATGTATTAATGCCAGTATGCTGGTTTCCCCACTTCCTGCTATTTTTACTAATGGCAAATGAATCTGAAGGTGATCTGGGGCCAGCACTGGTCTCCTCACTCACTGCAGGGTTTTTTCAGCTTTATAGACCAACTGCAGGAGCATCTCCTCCCTCACTCCCCGGTGGAAGTGCTCCCCCGCCCACCCGCAGCAGCTCAGACAGGGTTCAAGAGCCCCTGAGAGAGGCAGGCCATTCTTCGGCAAAGGAAACAGCAACTTGCATCAGCGGAGGGCATTTGGACATTAATCAATACATATAAAAATCACCGAAAAATTAATTCCAGTCTCAATCTCTGTCCCCCAAGGATATGTGGCCCACCCAAAAGCAGAGCTTAAGAAACTAAAATGGAGGAATACATAGTTACCGTGGTTTCAAAACTGAGGGGTCAGCAACTCACCCTTCATCTGCTATGTGTTTGTGGGTGAAGGCCAGGAGGTCGGCGGCCCTGCCCGTGCCGTCACACACGACCACCGGATCTTTGTCCCTCACAGTCTCCCACACAGCGAGGATGACATTGGGACCTCCTTCCACCACCAGACCCACCACGGGCACGCCTTGTCTTGAACCTATTTCAGAGGACAAACAATACCAAAGTGTTACAAAGATGCTGGCTAATCATCCATTTTGCTTTCCGGGACACAGGTCTTTCAATCACCCCAGATACCGGTTACCCGAGCTCACCCTTCTTCCTTCCTTGCCTCACTCAGGCTTCCGTAGTTCAAGACCAAGTCAGAAGCTTGCACTCTCAATAAAGTCACAGAAATATGGTGAGAGCATCTTCAAGCTTTCCCCCGTTAAAAAGGTAGCTAAAGGTTTTCACTAGTTAAAAAAAATTTTTTTTAAGTAGTCTTCAAGAAATTTCTACTTTTCATTGTGGAAAACTTCAAACATATCTCGAAAAAAAAAAAAACAACCCAGAACGATATAATGGATCCCAATGTATCTATCACTCACCTCCAAAACTGATCAACATTTTGCCAATTTAATCAACTTCTAATGATGGTTATTTCTAAGAACAAGATGGGATGGGTAACTCTCGCAGACTTTTACATTTCAACATATTCCATTTTTCACTGTTTAAATTTCTTATCACAAGTATACATTATTTTATTAAAGTAAGGGAAAAAAAAAAAAAGGAATGACCACAGAGTCATTCTTCTTGAAAAGATATTAAGTGGAAAAAAAGTTACAGAATGATACATATAGTAAGATCCTTTTTATATTTTTAAAACCACAAATACATTTACATATATTTACATATATATGTAAATATACTTATTATATATACATACCCACATATCCATTTATTTATACACACACACACACACACACACACACACACACAGAAAACTCTGGGAGGGTACACATCAAACTATGAATAATGGAGAAGGGAGGGAAGGATTTGGGGAAACACTGAAAAGGGACCTTGTTTATTCTATAGACTTATTTAATTATACTTTTATGCCACACATGTATTAACATATTTAAATCCATATTTTATTTTTCAAAAGCAGAAAAATCAGCAGGCAATACCACACTCACACCTGGGCATCAGAGGACATTATCCTGTGCCCCAAGTTTAACAGTCCTCCTCTGGCCATGCCCCTCCCCTCACAGTGAGGCGTCTACAGGACCAACGTTTGAGGGAAGCCTGTACCTTCTGCCCTACTTACTAGAATGCCACAGACCCCAAATTCCTGCTTCCAGGGGCTGCCTGAGCCTCTGCCCCAGATATGTCCTCCCTCAGGACACACTTGCCAATGACTCTGAGGTAGAGCTCTACGGGACAGGTGGGTAGAGCTTGGACATACAGGCCGGGGTGTGCAGGTAAGCACATGTGTGTGACGGCCCTGGCACAGACGGATGGGGCCAAGGGCAGGAAGAGAAGCAGAGAGCAGGCTATGTGTAGGCCAGGGCGACAGTCCCGGCTCTAGCTTAATACTCCCAAATTTCCAAGATGCTGAACTCAAACCTGGCCTTCCAGCTATATGTACAAATGTAAAAGGATAAAATTCTATATAGTTTGTTAGCTTGATTTAAAGCTTTTAAATATCCAGACATATAATATGTGGGCTTTCCTGTGTGCCCTTGTCCTGGACTCTACAAATGTTTGGTAGGGTGGGAGTTGGGCGGGGGGGGCACCTGTTAGCAGGTATCCAAACACATAATTCAGTCTACTTAACTGCTTTGACTTAACTACTTTACTTCTTTTCCTCTTTCACAGACTTCCACCTCATTATTTTCTCCCTGTCACTAAAAAGTGAATCTAAGATATACCGATTGGCAGTCATGGGATTCCTCTAATAATATTAGCTAAATGAGATGAAGAAAATGATATATTAACACATAAAAGTAATAGAAGAAAATTCAGATAAATATTCCATTAATCATAAAATATTGACATGGATGGAAAAAACTTTTTAAGAGAATCTCTTATGCCTTATATAATAAAATACTATGCAGCCATTAAAAATATGTTAAACTATGCTTGCTGATGTGGAAATGCATCCTTGTTTGGTTGGAGAGGGAAGACTACAAAAGAAGCATGGATACTATATGAACCTAGCATTCATTTAAAAAATGCTGCTTTGTGTGTAGAAAATTTCTGAAAGCATATATATGCGCATATATATATATATATATATATATGAAAAAGTTGGCATTTAGTTTTTATTGTGAGATGATGGGAAACCCTTCCTTCTACTATATGCTATTTTTCCTTTATCTGAATATGAGAGTATATAGCACTTTCATCATCACAAACAAATTAATAAGGATAAAGAGGAAATTCAATTTCTATTGGGTAGGTCTTTCTTAAAGCAATAACTAATTCCCACAAAAATAAAAATATTTATGATTCTTTTCTACAAAAAAGGATCTTACTGATGCTTCTCATTAAATTTGTTTAAAAAAAAAAAAAAAAGTTGTCCAGTTCTCGCTGAGAAATCTCACTAGAGAGCTGCCTCTACCCTCGGGCCCCAGGGTTAGGCGTGAAGACACTATCATGCCTCCAAATTACAACGTCCTAGGATGGACATCCCAGGAAAGCACTGTTCTCCACTGACGGTTGGATTGTGAAGAGCTACAGAGGCATCTGATCCTATGCACCTTATCCTCAGGGGCTCAGGAACGGGTGTTGGCCACATTTCAAATGGCTGAACCCAGGAATTCCTAGAGCAACTTCATGATGTCGGGGTTTTGGGGTTTTTTTTTTTTTTTTTTTTTGTAAGTACTCTTGGCCAATATCAAGGGTTTTCCAGGGACTCTAAAAAGTCCGGCTGAAAAGAAATGAAAGAAATCAACAAAATATTTAAGTATTTTCATTCCATCCAAATAAATCCTTTTTAAGCAATACAAATTTGATAGAAAGCTTCCCTAGTGAGCATGGTAGGCATGAAGATCAGCTTTGATACATAAGAATTGGGGGTCTGTTGGGGACTTTTGCCTCCCTTCCTTCCTTCCTCCCTCCCTCCCTCCCCTCCCTTCCTTCTTTTCTTCTCTCCTTCTTTTGTTCTTCCTTCTCCTCCTTCTCTTCTTCCTTCTCCTCCTTCTCTCTCCTTCCTTTCTTCCTTTCCTGTGTGTGTGTTGGTGCCTTGCTGTTTTTGCTCCTTCATACTGGTTCTCCTTAGAATAATAAATGTTACCAATCCACTGGAATGGGCTCCACATTCTCTTACACACAAAGTGAAACTCTCCAAATAAACCCCAAGTTTCAAGATCTTTGAAAGTAAAAATGTTACTTGATGCTATATGCAAGCTTCAGGTTGTATGCATTCATCCACAAATGGAGAATCGGCAGGGAATAAGACAGACAGAACTTTGCTCTCTTGGGGCACACGTTATGATGCTGTATGAAACGCCTGAGCAATTTCTGTGGTGAGCATAAGTCAACAGAGGCAACAGGACATTTCAGGTAATTGAGAGTTCAGACCTTTAAAGGAAACCTCCCTGCAGGGACTCTTGCTCAGGCCAGTCGCTGACCTCTCCTCCGCTCCTCTCCTCTGGGGGTCTCCCTTCCCCCCACCCACACCCACTCCACAGAGGACCACATACCTGATCCTCTCTCCCCTTTCCTTTCCTAAATGAGCCTCCAACCCTCATTCACACTAAGCTCTAAGTGACCGGCAACAATTGCCAGGGCCCCTCCCACACACACCCCCAAAAGGAGATTACACCTGTATCAAAGGAGGATAAAAGGAAAGAAAGTATGATATTGAGGGCATACTATGCACCCAACACTATCCTAGGCACAGCAAGCCTACATTATCTCAATTAATTCTCACAACAAAAGTTAGACCATTCCTTCCCTTTTATATTAAGAAAACTGTTCAACAGATGTTAACTCCCTTGGCCAAGATCATAGACAGTAGATGACACAGCTTTGATCTGTCTGACCCACATTCTGCTGCCTCAGGAGATCAAGGTAAAAAACTCAAAGGACGTTCAGCATTGAAGGCCAAAGCCAAAGGCTGAAGAGGACTTGAGCCTCCCAAGTGCGTTGGCTCCCTTGTCTTCTGCCCCAAGGGTGCGAATATCTTGTGCAAGATTTAACGCATGGAAAGAGCCAGAAGCCCACTTTCTGCTGCCTTGGACGAAAAGTCTCCACTTCTCCAGGCAGCACCTCCCTTTCCATTTCTCTACCCAAGGATGTTTGCTGATTCTGGCCCTCCCTTCCCTTCTCCCTCCTACAGATACTACTGTTAAAAAAGAGACAAGAGGTCCAAAACAGAGTCACTTGTGCTAAGCTCCACATCAGCAAACCAAGACATAATACCTGACCTAATGGCAGTTGCAACCTCTCCCACGAACGTAACCTTTAACCAGTCAGTCTGGAATTACCTGGTTGGCACTAGTGAGGTCATCTGCCTGGTAGGATGCCCACGCCCACCCCGCCTTCCCCCAGAGGAAGGTGATCTTGCCCAAAACAATCCACTCCTTGTTAGAAGAACTCCCTTGCCACACCTCCTTCTGCCTATAAAAGTCTTCCATTCTGTCCAGTTCCTTGGAACTCCCCTCTCTCTATCTGCCAGATGGGATGCTGCCCAACTGATGAATCACTGAAGAAGACCAGTAAGATCTTTAAATTTACTCAGATGAATTTAGTTTTTTTAACACTACCAAAATGGCCATCTCAAAGCATCATGGAATCGACACACAACACTGAAACCTTCAAAGGTCCCTATTTCTAAAAGCCCTGTATGGTTTTAATGCTTCTCTATCTGGGGTATGCCACCATACATGAAATGCCATCTTCCCTGATGGTCAAACTCATACCCCCACTCTTCTCAGGCCAGTCTCCTTACTGCTCTTCAGTCAGTCCCATTCTGGTGTCAATACTCCGCCCCCACACACAACCATCCTCCACGTGTCCTACCCTATGGACAGCTGGAGGCTATGCTAAAGTCTTCACTGTTGCAGAAGGCCTCTCCTGATTATGCTGTCCCCCAAGACTTCTTCCTCTCTCCTGTCACCCACAATTCCACACCACCTCACATCCTGCTTTCTTCGGGCTGTGGGTTCACACATGTTAATTTAAGGCAGTGACCAGCTTGGACCTCTCCACTCTGTATGGATGACAAAGGAGTGCCTTTCTCCATAGCAGCCCCCCAACCAGGCCCTGGTGGCTGAGCCTCTGTGGTACTCACAGCTGTGTATTTTCTGCAGAGAGAGGTACTTTTCCAGGTTCCTCCTGAGCTTCATCTCATTTCCATACTTGCCCACAGTCCCATCATCGGACAAGATGAAGTGGGAATGCATGCTGTTGAGTGTGGTGAGCTTGCTGAGGGGGTTGCCCAGAGTCTGGTACAAGCACACCACCTGGAAGACAGTGGAGAGAAGAGAAGGTCAGAGCTCAAGGTCCTTCTCTGGGCTCACCTGCTCCATAAGGCCTGTCCATGCATCATGGAGTTTGTGCCAAGGTTAGTAAGTACTACTTGCTACCCAGAGCAGTGTTTCTCAAGCTATCTGTGGTGAAGGATCAATTTGTTTTTTTAAATCTCCCATCTTTTAATGGATTGGTATATGGTCCTACTGTGTGTAACCAGTATGCGGCTCATGCTACATGAGAGTCATGACACAAGTTCAACAACTCTCCCACATGCCATGCTCAGCAAGATAAGCCCACTGGCCATATGCTCAGATGTCACAGCATTTCCACGTTGCTAAAAATGGTTCTAAATATTTATAATTTCTGTACTTACCTTGCCTCAAGATTATAAAACAGTTCAAAAAAGTACAGTGATACACAGACTACATCACTATCCAAAAAATAGGTCTTTCAATAGACCTACTCCAAAATAATGTGATACCACTTTTTTTTTCGTATTCCAAATGGAATGGAGAGTAACAGCCAATCAACTGAATGGAGATCCATCCATTTAATATAGAACATCCAGATCTTTATTAATATTTGTGGACTCTTCCTTAAGCTACTCCAATTCTTATTTGTTTTTAGAGATAAAAGCACAGTATTTGGAGCCAGAGGGACCCAGTTTAAGTCCAGACTCTTCTACTTCCTAATTTTAATTTGGGGTAACTCTTATCTCCTTTCTCAGGCTTACTTTGCTCATGTATAAGTGAGAATAATAATTCCTACAGCAGAGGGTCGCTCTGAAGCTTAAAAGAAATAATGATGGGAAAAGCACTACAAACTTTATCAAACATTAGTCTTTAAAAGTTACCTTAATTAATTCCTAAACGCGACACTGACACCAGAAACCAAAAAGAAAATAATTGAGAGATTTAATACTTCTGAAGTATCTTATCACAACAATATCATTTTTTATAAAAGCAAAAAATGAACAATAGAGGAAAGGTTAAATTATAATATTATTAAAGTACTATAGTACAGTAGAACATTATCAGGCATAAAAAATCAGAATGTACTGTTGGCCCCTAGAATACAATTTCCCACTAAAAAAAAAACCAGCCATTTCTCAAGGAGCAAAAATATACACAATTAGTCCGGAACATTTTTTTATACTAAAACACAAAGAAGCAATGAAAAACAGCTATTATTGTGTTAAAAGTACTCAGGAGACAACTTGAAAAGTTTCCACTGGCCAAAATGGGACAATCTGAGCATAATTAAGAGTAATAACTAGAATAGATGAATTGAAACATATTTAATATTCGATATGTTTCAATTCATGAACCAAAAAAAACCTCATTGTTCTTGTTGGAGGCTGATAGATAACGAATCATTGCTTTGAAAGCTGGAAAATAAAGAGAAAGAATCAAGCATTTATTCTGCCCTTTCCCATACAACTGTATCACAAGGTAAACCAAAAGGTTGATGAGAAAATGTTTCTTTTATAGAGTGTTTAAGCTAATAAAGAAAGAACACTATAATTAAATATCAGCATTTGCAACTCAGTTGAGATCATGAATCTAGGCAAGGACATCATAAAAAGAAAGATGATCATAAGTTACAAGGGAAGGACACATCTCTCGTGGCATAAACTTGCACAAAAAATCTGGTATTTGATCATACCTTTGGATCAAACTACCAATTTACAAGAAAGACAAGAAACAAATAAATACCCTAAGCCTTAGTATAACAGGCTAAATCTGCAAAATCCAAACTATGGGAAACTCTTCAGGAAAAATGACCTAGTTCTTTAACAAATTAATTGCACCAAAAGAGAGAGAAAGAGAGAGAGAGAGAGAGATGGAGGAAAAATCCATAGATTAAAAATGACTGAGGGGCACCTGGGTGGCTCAGCCAGTTAAGCATCCAACTCTTGATTTCGGCTCAGGTCATGATCTCAGGGTTGTGAGATCAGCCCGGCATCAAGCTCCATGCTGGGCGTGGAGCCTGCTTGGGATTCCCCCGCTCCTCAGCCCTTCCTCTCCTCCCTCTCTAACAACAACAACAAAAGACTGAAAGTGACTCAAGAGACATCTCAAACCATCACAATATAGGGAACCTTTCTGGATTATGAAATCAAACAACGAGGGCACCTGGATGGCTCAGTCGGTTAAGCATCTGCCTTCGGCTCAGGTCACGATCCCAGGGTCCTGGGATTTAGCTCCACGTCAGGACCTCTCCCTCTACCCCTCCTCCCCACTTGTGTTCTCTCTCTGTCTCGTTCTTGCTCTCTCAAACAAAATCGTCAAAAAAAAAGAAAAATCAAACAACTAAAAAGTATGACACAATCAGAACGCTGAACAAAGACCGGCTATTTGTTGATATTCAGGAATTGTTAATTTTTTTAGGTATGAAAATGGCAATATGGTTATATATTTTTTAATTATCCATATATTTCAGAAATATCTACTTATTGGTATTTAGAAATATCAAAGTATTGGTAAATCAAGTGCTAAATTAGAAATACTGGATAAAATATTTACCAGAGACATTATTTGATGTCTGGAATTTGCTTCAAAATATTGGAGTGAAGAGGTGGGGAATGGATAAAGGGATAGATGAAAGAAAATTGGCTCTAATCTCATAATTGTTGAAGCTGGGAGATGGGTACATAGGATTTCATTATTTTAATCTCTCTACTCTTTAATGTGTGTGAAATTCTCCAAAATGAAAGTTAAACCATACACGTCTATATTAATTGACATAGAGATGTAACTGTTAATAATAGTTATATAGTAATAGTAATAGTTAAGCCAAAGAACAGATTCACAAAAACGAACAAAAATAAAAATAAAAAACATATTTACATTGGTGGGTTTCTGTTACTACTTTTTTTTCATACAAACTCTTTTTTTATTATACATATGTACACATACTTAGAAAAAATTATGGAATGATACACACCAAGATATTAATAGTGGTTATCTTTCCTCTTCATACCTTTTGTAATACCTGAGATTTTTATCAGAAACATACACTATTCTTGGGGCGCCTGGGTGGCTCAGTCGTTAAGCGTCTGCCTTCGGCTCAGGTCATGATCCCAGGGTCCTGAGATCGAGCCCCGCATCGGGCTCCCTGCTCGGCGGGAAGCCTGCTTCTCCCTCTCCCACTCCCCCTGCTTGTGTTCCCTCTCTCGCTGTGTCTCTCTCTGTCAAATAAATAAATAAGATCTTTAAAAAAAAAAAAAAAGAAATTACACTATTCTTATAAACAGACTTAGACAAGTCCATTCCCTATAGAGAAAGAGGATCAAAGAATCGATACACAGGAACGAATAAAGCAGAGTGGTACAAGGGTCAAATCAGGAATGTTCCTTGTTTTATCACACACACACACACCCCACTACAAGAAACTCGGGTATTATTCTGAGCAAGACAGGAGCCACTGAAGGGCTTTTCATAGGGGACGAGCACGATCTGATTTATATTTTAGAAGAATGAGTCTGGCTACTGTGTTAAGATGGGATTACAAGGAGTGACAGGGATGAGAGAAGGGAAAGCTATTACTGCAATCATCCAGGTGACAGAAAATGGTGGTTTGGACCCGCTTAGTAACAGTGGGGGTAATGAGAAGAGGTCATATTCCACATGTATTTTTATATCTAAAATGAAGCCGAGATAATTTACTGATGGATTAGGTTTGAGGTGTTGAAACAGATCATTCCAGGATTAGTCCAAGCTTTTTGGCTTGAACAACTGCAAGGATGAGATCATCATTTTCTAAGACAGGGCAAGTAGGAAGACAAAATTGGTTTGGGGTATATTACATTGGAGATGCCTTTTAGATGCCCAGGCGTAGTGCTGAGTTGGCAATTAGATACACATTCATTTCCTTTTGTTGTCTACTTACATCTTTTCCAATAAGATCTCTTTGGTTCTCAATGACACCCCAAGGAGGGATTCCAACTGTGCAGATTTTTCTCAAGGACTGGAAGGAATGGGCTTTCAGGGCATCCCCAACATGTTTGGACACGCCTATGAACAACAGAGATCAAACTTTAACAAG